>NW_024080965.1:0-600000 GCF_003009895.1 Hyaena hyaena | reverse complement strand
CAAGCCACCTCTCCTGCTCACTCTCCTCGCCAGACAGTGTCAGCCCACACCTGGGGCGGGGTGGGGGTCTCCCTGCAGAGACTTGTGGAAACACCATCCCTTGGGCAGAGAAGGGGTGTGGGGGGGAGTACTGCCTTGAAGTTGACACCTCTCTCAGCTCCAGCTAATTTTCACATCCTTCAAACTCTGATATCTGTTTCTTCCTTGCTCCGGGGAAAGGAAGGAGGAAGAAGGAATAGTGTGTGTGTGTGTGTGTGTGTGTGTGTGTGTGTGTGTGTGTGTGCGCTGGAGGGGGGCATGTATAAAAATGTGATGGGGGGCACCTTTAGGGTATGAGGGGAGTGAGCCAGACAGGGTCAGCCCTCTGAAATCCTCAGGCCAAGGTGCGCTATAGGTAGTGGAGACCTTGGAAGGTCAAGGTGAGGAGACAGGCATCCTCTCCTCCTTTCTTAGTAAGAACCAGGCATCGGTTACTTGAGGGGCTATGGTCCCTGCAGTGCTCTAACAATGTTATTTATTATTATGTTATTCTCATTGCCAGTCTAGGGACCACCCCACCCTGCAGACAACAATACAATTCTCAGTTATCGTGTTTACTTATTTCTAGATTCTTCTAAGCGTTTTACATATGTTACAACTTTAATGTTCACAAAAAGCTCTGTGAAGTAGGTTTCTATTTTCAGTCCCATTTTACAGAAGAAAACTTGAGGTTCAGAAAGGTTTGGATACTTGCTTAAGCTGGTATAGCCAGGAAATGGTAAAGCCAATACTTGCCCCTGCCCAGCGCCTCAGGACCGGCTGACTTTGCCTAAGGCCCCCAAATTCCCTTGCACTCCCCTGTGACCCCTCCTCAGCCTTCCCTACTGGCTGATTCTGGATATCTCCAGCTGAGGTTCCCCGGGCACCAGATCCCTCTGGGAGTGAGGAGGGTGGGGAGGGTGGTGCTGTTTATTCAGAGGGCGTGGTGGGGGGCTTGGTATCAGAGAACACTCATCCAGGGCAAAGAGAAGAATAGGGGCCCCACCCCGGGAGGCATCTCAGCGAGCGCCCTGCCCTGGAGTAACCCCAGGGAGTAGGACTGCCCCCTCCCCAGGCCCCATGGCCTTTTGAGAAAGGAGAGGGTGCTGACTGGCCCACATCCCCCGCCTCCCCAGGGATGGAACATTGGAGGGGCGCCATGCTGGGTGTGCATGGGCAGGGAGGGATCCTGACTTGGATGGATCTAGAGAGAAAGCTCTCCCTCTCTCGCCTGACCCCAGCTGGGGCTGGGCCGGAGTGGGGGGTGGGGAAGTTGGTCTGACTCTGGCGGCAGCCAGGCCAGCCCCTCTCCCAGGCTCCCTGGGACCCATTTCAAGTGGCTGCTTCCAGGCTGGGCCAGCCAGAGGGAGGGAGAGCGGGAACAGGGAGCCTGTTTCCAAGCAAAGGTTCAAGGGTCTCCCTTCCTGAGCCCCTGCCCCCTTGCTCAGGGCAGCCATTGATTCCACCCTGTCAGTCTCAGCGTCTACTCCTTATTCTTTACCCGGGGCCAAGGCTCAGGAGAGTACGTGCCACCCCCAGCCCCTCTTGAGGCAGTTCTTGTATTTGGGGTGGGGATGGGCAAGGACCCCCAGCAGAGACCTCAGGGACCAGAATCCCCAGGTCTTAAGGCTTTGATCATGGGGGCAGCTGGGGATTTAACCTGTTATGGTGACCCTCACACACTCCTATCCCCTCCCACCTTCTGGTTCATGCCAGACCCTGCACTGAGGCCTGAGCTCTAGCAATTCAGGGACCTCTTGTGACAGTGTTGCGGGGCGGGGGGGCGTGTTTTCTGGTTTCTAGTGTTCTCACCGCATCAAGGCAGGAGTAGAATGAGACCGATTAGGGCTGTCTTGTCATGATCACCAAGATGGCCTCTCGAATCTTCTCTATGCCGTAGTTCCCCATCTAGGTAATAGGGTACTGCCTCCATCATCTCTGCCCCTTCTGCCTCAGGAGTGGGGAAAGATGGGTTGTTGGGGAAGGAGAGATGAAAGATCTTTAAGGCAAATCATGTAGAATATCTGTTCCGAAACCTGGCAGTCTCTCGAAGCCTCACTTTCTTCATCTGTAAAATGGGAGAAATAATCCCTACTTCCTTGGCTTGTGGCAATGCTCAAGTGAGATGGCAGAGAGGGTCTCGCGCTATGTCTGGCACATTGTGGGTGTGGAATAAATATCCAAACCATCAGCCAGAGCAGGGGAAGAGCTAGGGGTATGGTAGAGGTGTGCGCTTCAGGGGAGAATGACTCTTCCTTGCCCTCAGCCTTCCTTACCTCCCAGCTCCTGATCCCTCACTTGGTGACAAGCCCAGGCAGAGGCCCTAGACTTGGACGTCCCACTCTGAAGAGAGAGTTCTTGGACAAGGCCAGGAGAATGTGTGCTGGACAGGGTTGTACTTGAGGACGGTATGTGATTCCACATCCCTATTTCAAGAATGGAATTGTTTGGACATTAGCCAGGTGGTGTGTGTATGTGAGTGTGTGTGTTGGTGCACGTGTGTGTGTGTGTGTGTGTGTGTGTGTAGGCTCAATGGCTGGCATCAAAATACTTCCTGATTAATCTCTGTCTTCTCATACCCAGCTCTGATCCCCTAGAAGCTCCAGGCCTGAATTGGTGTCCAATGGGCCTGAGGGGGCAGAATCAGGCCCAGGAAGATGGATTTCCCTGGTCCCCTCAGCCCCCACCCAGCAGGGGAGGGAGAAGGCTGCTTCATTATGTTTAATGGGATTTTTGGGGGGGAATAGTAGTCATGGGGCATTAGCTGCTAATTGGGTCCATAATAAAGTTAATAAAGCTCTTATGGTCTTTGCCATTAACTATAATTAAGGGGGTGCTCTGTGGCAGGGTGGGGGCTGTTGGCGGGGAACGGGTACATAGCTCTTGCTGGTAGAAGGAGCCAGAACAGGAGCAGGTGATGGGGAAGCTGGCAGCCATGCCAAGGCCGGGAGCTGCACCCCGGGCTGGGCTCACCAGCAGGTCCTCTGGGAGCTGGAGGGGATGAGGTGGACAGGAAGGGAAAGGAGTCCATGATGTGCTGTATGTAAGAGCAGGGGGAAATTATTAACCCCAACCCAGATGTCCATACCCTCGAGGAGGCTCAGAACATGGAAGAAATGGCACCTCCTAGGAGAGATGATATGGAACAGCTATGAGCTTTGGATCTGACTCTGGTTTGGGTGTGCTGTGTGACCTTGGGGAAGTTGTATAACCTCTCTCAGTCTCTGTTTCATAAGAATATGTGACGGTGCTGTTCACGCCAGTTCCAGAAGCTAATGTGGTAGGAGGAGACCAGATGAGTGACCAGTGCTGTCGTTCTCTTTCAAACTTTTATTTGATTTTGTAATTATACAAGAAGTACTTAAAGTCTTATTATAATTTTTTAATGTTTATTTATTTTTGAGAGAGAGAGAGAGAGACAGAATGAGAGCTGGGGAGGGGCAGAGAGAGAGGGAGACACAGAATCTGAAGCAGGCTCCAGGCTCTGAGCCCAACACGGGGCCCAAACTCTCCGAACTGCAAGATCATGACCTGAGCTCAAGTTGGCCACTTAACCGACTGAGCCACCCAGGTGCCCCTAGCATCTTATTATAGATGCAGAAGCATGTAGAGTGACACCCTCTTCCCATTTTCCCTCTCCCATCAGTTTGATGTTTATCTTTCTAGAGTTTTAGGGATACATTTATGTCATACATATGTACATAGAGAAATATATAGTTTTCTTTTCTTCCTTCCTTCCTTTCCCTCCCCTCCCCATCTGCCCCTCTCCTCCCTCCCACACTTCCCCACTTCCCCACTTCCTTCCTTCCTTCCTTCCTTCCTTCCTTCCTTCCTTCCTTCCTTCCTTCCTTCCTTCTCCCTCTTGCTCCTTCTCTTTTTTGATAAATGGAATATTTTTGTATTGGTTTGCAATTTACTTTTTCCTCTTACATTTGTCTTTGTAGTGTTTGCATGCCAGTACATGGAGATCTACCTCATTCTTATATGACCACTCAGTATTCTATTGTTCAGATATATCATCATTTGTTTAAACAGCTAACCTATTGGTGAGCATGTAAGTTGTTTCCAGTGTATAACATTTAACAATTTTTTAGCATTTATTTATTTTTTGAGAGACAGAGCATAAGTGGGGGAAGGGCAGAGAGAGATGGAGTCACAGAATCCCTGAGATGCCAGCACAGAGCCTGATGTGGGGCTTGAACTCCCAAGCCATGAGATCATGACTTGAGCCGAAGTCGATGCTTAACTGACTGGGCCAGGCACCCCCAGTGTGTGACATTTAAACAACAAACCATCCTTGTATATTCTTTGTGTAGTTGTTTATTTCTGTAGGCTAGATTTCTGGAAATTGAATAGTTGGGCCCCAAGATATATGCATTTTATTTATTTTTATGGTATAATAAACTTGCTTGTTTTTGAAAGGAAAAGCACGCACGAAGTACAAAAAAAAATCATAAAGTACAAAGGAGTATAACTCCTGCCCTCAGTGCCCCCACTGTTCCTCAGTGCTACCACTGTTACTTCTTGAAGATTTAAAAATAATAGATTTTCAAAAGTTGGTGAATGCCTATTTGCATATTTCCCCTTCTTTCACACCCTCCCCAAATGGTGGCATATACTATACTCTGTTCTTCATCTTGCCTTTCATCTGCACCTTGCTACCCTTATATCTTGAAGATCATTCGTGATGGGAGCATGTAGATACTCTTCTGAATGGCTGCAGAGTATTCCATTGGATGGCTATGGCTTCATTATTAGCCAGCCTCTAGATAGACACCTAGAATGCTTCCAGTCTTTAGCTTTTACAAAAGGACCATAAATTCTCATGATATATCTTTGCCTGAGCACACCTGCAGGACATACATAGACAAATTCCTGGATGTAGAACTGCTGGGTCAAATGATATGTTCGTTGAAAACGTCTGATAGATATTGCCAGATCGCACATCAGGTGATCTCCCAAACCCGTGTGCGTGCTGCCTGCCAGGCCGTCAGCAAGAGCCACATCAGTTGTGCTCATTTGCACTTGGGCACACTCATGGGCAACAGCTCTCCGGGATGGGGGAGTCCCAAGGTGAATGCGGCTTCCCCTGGGAGGGGCTGGGCAGGAGGGGAAAGGCTTGAAGGAGAACTGGATAAACACAGTTGTCAGACTGTGGAGGAAGAGTTACAGTCAGGGTCAGGGGTTAATGCAGATGGAGCTACCGGACACGCTGCACAGAGCAAACAAAACAAGTTGGGGGGAGGGAGGGGTTGGCACTGGGGTGGGGGGCGCACCAGCCAGCCTGGACTTGGCTCTTCCCTGGGCAGCTGGTGTGGTGAACCCAGGCTCTGGGCTGCCGAGACCCTTGTGGCCAGCTGCTGGGCTCTGAGGCCACAGGGGCAGCTTTCCCCTTCCACAAGGCGTCCCCAGTCCAGAGCCAGCAGGGTGGGCCCACTGAGCCGTGCTGCACACTCCCAGGGCCTCTCTGGGGGGTAGTCCCCCTGGAGTCCCGTCTGGGAGGCTTTGTGAGGTATTAGAGATGAGCCAGGCGGCGGGCCCTGGAGCCAGGCACAGCTTTTAGAGCATTCCTGGGCATTAGGCTCCCTGTCCCAGCCCAGCCTTACCCTCGCCCCCCTGAGCCCCAGGGCCTTCTCTGCTTCAGCCGCTCCCGGCCTAATTACAGGTGTCCATGTCGGGGTCAGCAGTGGGGTTAATTTGGAGCTTGTCCTGGGGCGGCCAGGTCTCATTAATGGAGTCCCAAGGAGGCCTGGGGATGAGCCATGAGCCGGGCAAACAGGGGATTAGGGGCTGAGGAAGACAGTTGTTGGGGAAGGGTGGGTCCAGTGGGGCTGTGTGTGAGGCCCGGGCTGCGGGGCAGCCTCAGGCGTGTGTGTTCACGCATTCCCCACACGGGCCCTCACACAAACACGACAGGTGCTCAGAAATGCAGGCACACATGGCCATGGCCCCAGACGCTTACCAGAGACGTGTGGAGGTGGACATATGGAATTCCATCCCTGTACAGGGTCACACACAGACATACGGCATTATGACTTAGAACCACATCCCATGAAGTCGCAGGGTGTGTAAGAGGTGGCGGCTTGGGGCGGATGAGCTCGCTCTCCAGCCAGAAACTCCGACCTGCCGATACCAGCCTCCCCTGGTGCCTCATCCCATCCCCTAGCAGGGTGATGGTGTTCCCTTCTCCTGTTTTCTCACACCTCCTCCCACCCCAGACCTGCAGTTCTGAAGCATTGGCCTTGGACAGAAGGACTTACAGAAGGCTCCAAGCCAGGCTGGGGGGAGGGAGGGAGCTCTTCCTCCACCTCCCTGGTCCTCCAAAGGCTCCCAGCGCCCAGCTGTCAGCCTGGCCCCCAGAAGATTCCCCATACCCACTCTGTGCTTCATGACAAGCCTTGGGTTCTAAGGGGAGGCAGGGCCGCACTGCACAGAGGTCACTGGAGCGGGGGAGGAGGAGGAAGAGGAGGAAGGAGAGGAGAGGAGCCACGGCTGGGAGGGGCTGGCAGGGGGAAATCATTTAACCCCAAAGCCGCCACTGGTCTTTGGACCCCCACCCCACCCCCTGCCTCCCAGCACTGACAGGGGCCAGCTGGAGCTGGCTGAGGAAGAGAGGCCCAAGTGTGGGAATGTAGGGAGGGGGCCTCCCAGGGCTTCCTGGGTCAGCTGGGACGAGGGCACCCGGAGACTCCTTCCCCGGCCTGTCCCCCTGACACCATCCCTGCCTAGGATGTGAAGATAGGCCCTTGTTCCCTGGCTCCATTGCTGACAGGGAACTTTTTCCAGCCTTAACCGCTGACCTCACCCCCAAGATGGCTGGCTGATGTTAGTCCACTCCTGACTTCGAAACCCAACACTGGGCTCTAGAAGGGTCGGATTTTCCCGAGGATACTTCCTTCCATCTGTGCCCCATTCCCAGGGCACCCTCCTGACTAGTATTTAGAGGTCATCCCAGGGGGCAAAATGACTCTCATTACAGAAATAGCCACTTCTCTGTCCCACTAACTTAACCTTTTCATCAGGAAAGGTGTCCACAGGGCTGGGCTGCCACCTGTTGTCATCTCAACCTTGGTCCTAGCCATCAACTATTCCCTCCTTGGTTTCCTGGCCTCCCCTATGCTATTCCCAGGACCCCCCACATACTCCAGGCCCATAATTGAATATAAAGGCCCAGAAGCCAGGACAAACAGCAGCATTAATCACCAGCAACCTGGCAGCCTCCTGCCATAGATCTTTCTCACACGTAAAATAGCTCATGTTAATCATTGCTGCTGATTTATTGTCTTCTCCGCCTTGTACATAAATTATTCACCATTGCTGGGGCGCGTGGAGGAATCCTGTAATGAGGGCTTCCGTCGGTCCGTCTGCATCTGTGAGGTGGATTCTTGTGAGCGTGGCCGCTCTACAGGACTGTGGGTTGGCGCTGGTCTGGCCCAAGCAAGGAGCCCCAGGCAAAGGGACAGACGGAGGGGAAGGTAGGGAGAGGTGCCCCATTAGCAGTGCCTGTTCCACCTGAGAACACACACAGGAACTTCTCAGCTCTAGGAAATGGGGCTGTGTTCTCTGAGGCCTCTCAAGTTCTGGACAGGAGAAGCGGGGCAGAATGGGAGACTATGGATGGCGCCTGGGCTTCCTGAGGCTGGAGCGGGCAGAGCAGAGAGAGCCCTTCCGCAGAGCCTCCTGCACAGCACCTATGAGCCTCCTCTGCTGCCAGTCAAGTCCAGCTCTTGGGAGTGCCCCGTCCCGGGAAGCAGGATGTGGGCGTGCTCACCGGACTTGAAGACCTGCCCCTCCCGGGCCCTGTCTCTCTGGATGGGTGCCACTCTGTCCAGCCACGCCTCTGAGAAGGCCAAAGGCTCAGAAAGTGGTGGCCGTAGTTATGGCAGTGTCCACCAGATGGCAGACCTAAGACCCGGACAGCGGCTCTGGAGGAAGTGCCTTCGGAAAGGTGGGCTCTGCGGGAGACTGACGGGAGTATGCCGAGAGACAAGAGTCTTGCTGAGGTAAAGAGCCCTTAGCCTTGGTGGGACCAAAAGACAGGACCCATCTCACACATGAGACCACGTGGTGCCATGCGCAAATGGGATCGTCTCAGAAGAGCTGGGGTCCCAGAGCAAGGGACCTGAGCCGGGGAGGATGTGTCCAGTCCCAACATCATGGGCTGAGCTCCCCTGAAATGAGGCCAGGCTGTTAAGGTTCTCCTTCCCAGGCTCAAGCCCATCACTTCCTACTCCCCGGCTTGGCTGGGACACCCTGGCAAGCAGCCAAGCTAGGAGCTACTGGTGTAACAGAGTCTGCGGGGTCCAGCACAGCCCAACCCTCAGCATCTGGAGTGCTCACTGTCCCTGCAAATGGATCGTTCAGGCACACAGGCTTGTGAGCTGCGTGGACCCTTTCCACCCAAGGACCGCTGTCCCCCCACAGACCCACCCCCTCCTCCCTCCTCCATGTAAGTGGTGAGGTGCCCAGAGACACAAATGGGTCCTAAGATTCAGGAGACTTGTGGCTTCAGCAATGGGCTTGCCAGAGGTCCCCAGCCTGACCCTTCTCCAAGCCCCTGAACCCCCACATACCACGTGAGGGGATGGTCACGTGCCACATCCCGAGGTGGGGCAGAGCAGTGGTGTGATGGCGGGCTTTGCATCGCCACCTAGTCAACAAGCTGCTACCACCAGAGATGTGGGGCTCTGGCCCTTTAAATGCCTTGAGCCCCAAGGGTGGAGCTAGCAGAACCGGACTCTGAAGGACAGCCAGGCTTCCTTTAGCCCCAGCTGCCTCAATTGGAGTCCCAGGAAAACAACTGGAACCGTCAGTCTCCTTGGCAGTTCTTCCCTAGCTGTTCTTGTCGTGATCCCGTACCCCCAGCTCTCTGCGATATTCGCTGGGATCCTGGAGCGCCCCTCATGGCTGCAGGACCTTTGTGTCCTGCTGGGAACTCCCAGCCCCAGGCAGGGCCCTGTCTCCTGCTCTCAGGTTTCCCTGAAGGGAAGGCCCCGACGTCCCCATCCATGAAGGCCAGTGTTTTTCCAAGTGTGACTTCTGGGCCTGAAGGCCCATCAAGCTGCAGGCTGTGGGGACGGGATCCAGGGAACAGAACTGTCACCTAGCTCCTAGTCTGCACAACACTTCCTTAGAGGCTGGAGGGACCTTCATTAGGCCCAAAGTTTCCTGAGGGCAGCCCCGGACGGAGCCGGGTGGGGGTGGGGCAGTTTTCCCAGGTAGCACCTGAGCCCTGACTTCCCTGCCCTGTGGCAGTCTTCTTTGGACTGTCTGTCCACCTGGGCCCTCTCCCTTCCCCGCCTGCCCTTCGCCACCCAGCCTGCCTGCCTTCCTCAGCCCACTGTCTTTATGTCTGTCTTCACGTCGTCGGTTCCAGGGCTGCCCCAGCCTAGCTTGTTTATCCTTCAGGGGTCCGAGTGGGTGTTTCAACTCCAATTATGTTCTGACCACAGTCACCACAGATACCAAAACAAATGTCCTGGGCGTCAGAGGTGCGGGAGGCTCAGACAGGCTGGTGCCAGGGGGGCTGATAAAGGGGGATCCGCTTGGGCTTGGAGGTGATGAGAGCTACTGGTGATGGGGCCCTGGGGAGCGGGGGCTCGTGGGTAATTGGCCTCCTCAGCTAGGCCCCGGCCGCAGAGAGGGCAGTATTGGCCTCAGTGCAATAGCCCCGCCCATCTCAGCTTTACTTCCCTCTTTGTTGGCAGAGGCCTGGGGGTGCTTGGCAAAGTCTTGCCTCTCCCCAGCTACTGGCTGAATCTGGCCTCACCTCCAGAAGGTGTAGATCTTGACCCCCTCAACTCAGGTCGGCCCAGGGAGACCTTTTTATCCCCTCCCAGACCTGGGGGTCAGTGTCAGGGGATGGAAGTAAAAGTCAAGGATTCCAGCCCTGGCTCTGCTGGATTCTCCCTGTGGTTTGGATTGGGGCCCTGTGTCTCAATTTCCCACCTCAAGGTCAATGAACAGAAAATGCTTCCCAGTCTGACTCTCCGTGGAGGAGAAAAGTCCTGACCCTCCAAGCCTCCCTGCGGTGCCTGGAGAACGTGAAGGTTCTCCGGGAGCCACGGTAAGCAGGAAGTGGTGCTGGCTCGGGACACCGGCAGCAGAGATAAAGGGGAGAATGGGAGCACTGCTGATGGGTGGGCCCTGATTTCCATCTAGAGCTTCAGAGGGATGGGATACCGGGCACAGGAAGAGCCCCCAGCTCCCTCCTGCCTCTGTGATAGGGCAGGAAGTGCCCTCAGAACCAGGGGACACAGGGGCGCCTGGGTGGCTTAGTCGGTTAAGCGTCCGACTTTCGCTTGGGTCATGATCTCGCGGTTCGTGGGTTCGAGCCCCGCGTCGGGCTCTGTGCTGACTGCCAGCTCAGAGCCTGGAGCTTGTTTCAGAGTCTGTAACTCCCTCCCTCTCTGACCCTCCCCTGCTCACGCTGTCTCTCTCTCCTAGAAATAAATAAAACATTAAAAAAAAAAAAATTAAAAAAAAAAAAAAAAAAAAGAACCAGGGGACACAGCTGGGTCTATGCTCAAAACCCTCTCCGGCTGTGCCTGCCCCTGCCCGGAAGGAGCCCCCTCACTCACCACTGCCCTCTCTAGCTTCTGCCCCAGGACCTGCTTTTACCCCCACCCTTGCCCTCCTGCTCTGCCCTGGAAGGGCCACCTCAGCCCATCTGCCCATTGGCTGATCTCTGCAATGAGCCACACCTGGGGGCATTTTTAATGATGATAATAGCAAGGATAACAAAAAACAGCTTCAAGTGATGGAGTACTTTCCATGTGTTGTGCCAGACGCCCTTACAATTTGATTTTCCTATCAGTGCTGCAAGGCAGGCAGAACTCACAGCCCTGCTTTACAGATGAGGAAGCTGAGACTTAGAGATGTGTAAGTGAATTGTTGGAAGCCACACCACTAGGAAGTGGTAAAACAAGATTCAAACCCAATTAAGTCTGTCTTCTGAGCCCAAGGATTTTGCTCCAGGCTCGGAATGGCCTGAGGGGGCTCTGGATGATGGTGGATTTCTATTCTGGTCTCCATTCTGACTTCTCTTGTTCAAATGAACTGGGTTTGTGACCAAACACAGTCAGCCTCTTGACCCACAGCTGGAGCCACAAGTCAGCAGGTGGAAGGATGAGAGGAGGGCTGTTGGGGCCAGACATCTGCTTCCATGCCACCCCTCTGAGGCCCAGACTCTCCCCTCAATACACACTTTGAGGTCAAGGTTAAGACTAGAAAGTCGGCCTCTGGGAAAGAGGGAGAGCCGCTGGGGGCTCAGGAGAGTGGGTGTGGGTGCATTTGTGCCTGTGTCCCTGAGTGTGGTTCTTGGAGACTGACACTATGCATGTCTGTGACTATGCAGGCGTGTGTCTGTGTAAACGTGCGGGTCTTCGAAGGAGCGAGTGCCACTAAGCAAGTATGGAGTGTGGATACTTCTGAGCGTACATGATTGTGCTTGGGCGTGAGAGCACAAACATGAGTGGGGAAGGCAGTTACTGCCTGTGTATCTCAGAGGAGAAATCCCAGAAGATCCAGAGCCCAAGCCCTGCTCTGCTATTGATCAGCTCTGTGGCTATGGACATGTGACTTCTCTGAGTCTGTTTCTGTACCTGCATGTGGGGAGAAAATCTCCTGCCAGAGCAATCCTGAGGCTCCAATGCAGTTTGTAATCCTCTCTCCATCCTCTGCCCCTCTCTCTGCTCTCACCCCAGTCGGTTCCAAGCTGGGGTGGGATGGCATCCCACAGCCACAGCCCACCCAGGGAGGCTCTGGGTCAGCAGGACTGGGTAGGGGTGGGAAGGACGAGCAGACACAGCTGCCACATCCACTCTGGCTCCACATATTTGACTCAAGCTTCCCACCGCACCGCTCTGCTCCAGATCTGGCATATTCCCCTCCACATCCCCGCAGCCCACCACACTCTGGAACTACTACCGCTTCCCTCTATGGAGTCAAAGCCCCCAGGGAAGCAGGCTCTCTCTAGGCTCCCCTTCTGACCATCTGTAGACCACTCCTCACTACATTCCAGGGCTGTCGGACCATGGCACCACTAGTGCCAGGCTTCACTGAGTTCCCCTGGTGATTCTGGTGCCACCAGTCCATGCACCTGCATTTGGAAACCATCTCTACTCTGGGAAGTTGAGGGAATCACCTGGGGATGATTTGAAAAATCCTGATGCCAGCCACGCTGCACCCCAGACAACAGTCCCCAATCATTAATATAGATTTAAAGCTTCCTCATGTGATTATCATGTGCAGCCAAGATTGAGAACCACTGATAATGATTCCCAAACTTCCCCGATGAAAAGAGTCACTTGAGATGCTTGTTAAAGACACAGCTTTCCAGGCTTCTCCCTTGGAAATTCTGATTTGGCTGGGCTAGGGTAGGGCCCAGGGATTTGCATTTTTAATAAATATTCCTGGTGATTTTAATTATCAGAGAATTTGAGACCCACTAGCTGTCTTCTCAAACTTTAATGTGTATGAGAATCACCTAGGGAGCTCTTTCAAATGCAGATTCTGGTTCAGTAGTCTTGAGGTGAGAGCCTGGGGAGCTACAGGCCATCCCATCCAGCCAGAGCATAAATTATAAGAATGGTAAGAGATGACACCACAGAGGAGATCAGGGTCCTTACCAACCGTGACAAGGACCTTGAACTTGAACTTGGTCCCCAGGGCAGTGAGTCACTGAAGGGTTTTTGGTTTTCTTGTTTTGTTTTGTTTTTTGTTTTTTTAATCAGAGGCATAGTTTGTCCAGATACACAATTTAGGAAGATTATTCTTGTGGCCACATGGGGTGGATGGGAGGAAGGGACAGCAGCCAGGAGGCCATTGCCTCTGTCCAGGTGGAAGGTGGTGGCCTGGGTGGGGAAAGCAGGGAGCAGAAATGGAGCTGTTAGTAATCCTACGGAGGGTTTCATGATCAGGTGCATGTGGAGTGAGGTGGAGGGGGAGGGAGCTCAAGAGCGGCCCCTGGGCTGGTTGGTGACTTGGCAGTTGGTGAAGCTGGGTTAGGCCACTTCCTTCCACACTGGCTGCCCCTACGATATGTTAACTGTTTGCCCTTAGGCTCCTGTAGGACCAGGGTTGGGTAGAGGCAACAGGAAGCAGCCTGGAAAATGTTATGGAACTTAGAGAGCCCCTCTCTTTAACCTTGGAAGACTCTGGATGGTCCCTGTCAGCTGTTGCCAAGAAGACTTGGAGACTGCTTTGGGTATTCAGTCTTCTGAGTACCTCGGCGCTCTACTCTATCCCTCTCTGGTTCCCATCTAGACACAAAAGCCCAGAGGAAGGGAAATGCAGGTCCAGGAAGGACCCTGGCTCATGGATTCAATCTGGTTGACTCTCACTGTGGATCCTAAGTTCCCCAAAACCTGTCCCAGGCCGTCCTCCTGGCATCTTTGCTTGGCATACTGGCCCCATCCTGCCCTTGACCACAGCCCTCCTCCCCCTCCCTTAACAATGAGTTCTAATCGTCTCTCAGACCATCTGCTCTATAGACACTGGGCTTGTTTTCCTGTTTGGGGATTTATTTCTCCCTGTTGGCAGCTGGAGGCTGGCTCATCCTCCCGCAGCCTCAGACACTCCTCCATAGTTCCCAAGCTGCTGTCACACTTTTCTCTGACATAGCTCCTTCTGTAGTACAAGTGTGCACTAAAGCTGAGATTAAGTTATGCTTACTTGGGCAGAAGGGCCATTCCACCATACATATTTGTCATCAGCACCTTCAGGTATTAGTGAGAGCTAATAAAATGGTGGGGACCAAACTAAGGCCTTTCTATGTATTATCTCAGTGTATGTTTGCCACATCCTCAAGCGAGATTCTCATATTATTGCTATTTTATGGGTGAAGAAACAGAGGCAAAAATGTTAAGGAATGTGCTCAAGCTCACTAAGGTAGAGAGCCCTGGGACATCTGATGCCAACGGCTTGCCCTTGTGATGAAGTCACTGAACAATATTGCCTCTCGTGGTCTTCATCACCATCCCAAGGCCTCAGTTAGGTCCTTTGCCTGGGATCAGCCTCAGAACTGGATTCTTCCCAGAGCAAATGTCAGGCCAGGGCCAAGGCTCATGCCCAGAAAAACTGAGGTGGGAAGCAGATGGTACCCAGAAGGAATTTTGCTGCAGTAGAAAGAACTAGGGATGAAGGTTCAAAATGAATGAGGTTGAGTCTTGCTCTGCCTCTTGATATCTGAGTGAGCTTGGCCAAGACTCTCACTTCTTTGAGCCTCAGTTTCCTCATCTGTGACATGGGGATAGCAACAGGTGCTACCTTTCAGAGTCATAATGAGAACAAATGAGGAAATGTGCAAGGCAAGATCCTATCAGCTGCGGAGGGCTGTTTGGAGTGACTGTTAGAGCCAGTCGTCACTCATTATTTGTTCTGAATTGCTGGGACACAATGCAGAGCCTGTGGCGACATCCAGGAGCCCCTGGGCCTGGACTTGCCTCTGAGGCAACAAATGACGAATTGAACAAGTGGACAGTCAGCTTGCCACCCTCTGCCATCCATTAACCTGTTGTGATCTTTCTGCAGCTATGGCTTGGGCCCTGGCCATCTGTCATTACCTCTGTAAAATGAGGGGCTCTAGCCAGTCAGTTTGGATAGCTCCCCAATTTTAACATCCCAGGAATGGAATGGAAGGCAAATCCTTGTGACATCTGCCAAAGCAGAACTTCTGCCAAAGAGAATCTCCACTCTTCATTCAAAGGATAACACTCTTGGTGCCTCCTCATGTGTATGTCGGGTCTCGCTGCTGACCCCTTCATTCATGAAGTCATTCAAAAGACCTTTATTTAACTTTATTTTAAACTTCAAAAGTAAGCCATGGATGCATTCTTTTGTCTGTTTATTATTTATTTATTTTTATTAAATAAGCTCTATACCCAACGTGGGGCTCAAAGTCAAGACCCTGAGATCAAGAGTTGCATGCTCTACTGACTGAGCCAGCCAGGCGCCCTGGATGCATTCTTGTTGTAAGAAATGAAGCACCCTTTCCAATTCTAGAATCCTCCCCAGAGATCGCTACTATGGTCAGTTTGCTAAGTATCTTCCCAGATAATTTCCTATGAATTTACATATAGGTGTATGTATATATTATACATGAGAAAACATACACTTTTTTTGGTGTGTTTTTATCTTTGTATACAAATTATTTTTTGCAATTTGATTTTCTAATTAAAAAGAGGTCTTGGGGGGGCACTTGGGTGGCTCAGTCAGTTAAGCATCCGACTTTGGCTCAAGTCATGATCTCGCTGTTTGTGGGTTCAAACCCTATATCGGGCTCTGTGCTGACAGCTCAGAGCCTGGAACCTTTCTCTGTCTCTCTCTCTCTCTGTCTCTCTCTCCTCTCTCAAAAATAAATAAACATAAAAAATAAGATAGGTTTCTATTTTTCTAAAAATATGGTTTGGAAAAACATATGGCTCAGAGATTGTCCTGACTCAATATCTATAGATCTGCCTCATTATTTTTAACTGTGACATATTTAGTATTCCAGAGGACAGGGTGCCATTGTTATTTAGCCATTGCCCCACCAGGGGACTGTCAGGTTAGTTCCAACTTTTCAGTATTATTAAAAATGCTCAATGAGGGACACCTGGGTGGCTCAGTCAGTTGGGTGTTTGACTTTGGCTCAGGTCATGATCTCGCGGTTCATGGGTTCGAGCCCCGCGTAGTGCTCTGTGCTGACAGCATGGAGCCTGGAGCCTGCTTTGGATTCTGTGTCTCCCTCTCTCTCTGTCTCTTCTTCACTCATGCTCTGTCCCTCAAAAATAAATAAATGTTAAAAAAAATTTTTTTTAAATCTATTCTTAAAACAAAAGAAGAGAAAAAAATGCTCAATGAACTCCCTAGTATGTGGTTCTGTGGGTAGACATGACTGTTTCATTAGGATAATGGATATCTAGAAATAGAGTTGCTAAGACAAAGATAGGCTTTGTTAATTTTAATAGAAACTGCCAAAGTACCCTCCCAAAAGACTGGATCAATTTACGGTGCTTCCAGTTGCTGATGAGACAACCCACTTTTCATACACTCTCTCCAGTGTTGGATACTAGCAGTCTTTTGAATATTGCTAATCTAATGGATCACACAAAAATAAATCTTAGCTTTGCTCTAATTTGCATTTTCCTAATTATGATTGCATTACTCTAATGTTGAACACATTTTCCCAAGTTTATTGGATATTTTGTATTTCTCCTTGTATAAATTGCCTGTTCATATATTATGCCCATTTTTTGAGTAGGTTTTTAAAAATCTTTTTCTTATTGGTGTATTATAATTCATTATTCTGCATATTAGTACTTGTTATGCTTTTCTCTCTGTCATTTTCAATCTTTTACCAGAAAGCAGTTTTAAATTTAGCTGTAGTATATTTGTCAGTGTTTTTCTTGATGGCTGTTATAGTTTGTGTCTTATTTTACATTTTCTTTAATGTTCATTTATATTTGAGAGAGAGAGACAGAGTGCGAGCAGGAGATGTTGCAGAGAGAGAGGGAGACGCAGAATCTGAGTAGGCTCCAGGCACAGAGCCCAAAACAGGGCTTGAACTCATGAACTGTGAGATCATGACCTGAGCCAAAGTCTGATGCTTAACTGACTGAGCCACCCAGGCACCCCTGTGTCTTATTTTAAACAGCTTTCTCTAATGTGAAATTATTTTATTTTAACTTATATTGTCTTCTAACATTTTTAGAATCGGGTTTTAATTTCCTCTGGACTCTACTTTGTAAATGGTGTGAGATAGAAACAATCCTTTTGTAAAGTCAAGTTTAGACAGCTCCCTCACCAGGTATCGAGATTGTGAATCTGATTTGCTAATATCAAGGCATGCTGCTAGTGTTTCCACAACTTGAAAGTGAGAGATTTTGTAAGCAATGGCAAGGATCTGGTATGGCGAAGGAAGGGTATGAGGGATATGGATGTGACGTGAGGGTCACATCCTCAAGGGGCTCAGCTGACTGAGGTACAGAATTTGGCCTTGGTTCCCCCGTTCCCCCCCCCCCCAGTATGAAAATGGCACTGGGCAAAGGAATGGCATGTGATCCCCACAGGGTCTTGAGAGATACATCTGTGTGTGCACCAGGCGTATGGCTTGTGTCAAAGGACATGAATGGCCTGTTTCATTAGCATGGGCCCCCACTAAAACATCAGCCCCCAGGGGGGAAGGACCTGTCCTCTTTACTTTTGTCTCCCTCACACCTAACACAGAGCCAGCATCCTTGGGTGAATGCACATATGCATCCTCAGGTACACATGTACTTGCGCTTCTGTGTGCTCATTTTGTGCCTGAGGGGCATGTCCCTGGGTGAGCACGTGGATCCCATGTGCATGGATATGTGTGCAAGTTAGATGGTGTGTGAATGCAGGCTGGCCTGCCTGTGTCTGGAGCACAGGAACATATGTGTGCTTTCCTCTACCATCCCTCATCCGTCTCTCCCCCTCCACTTCTCTGGTCCCGGAATGTTTGCTGCATGCAGTTGGGAGTATTTATTTATTGATGGGGCCCAAGTCAGGACATGGCAAACGTTACAGTTCCTCCTGTGTAAGAAGGCTTCATCCTTTTCCTTTCTTTCTCCCCCTCTTCTTCGCTCTCTTTTCCTCCCTCTTCCTGTTTCACATCTCTCCCCGTCCCCCTCCGGGAGGAAGCTCATCTGAGCTCAGCCTTTGCTGACACGGCCATTTGGGCCCATTAGCTGCCTCCTAATGAGTGACTGCCTTCTTGGCCCCTTCCCCCACCCCAACTGGGAGGGAGGGATCAATTAGCTGCTACACATACACACACACACACACACACACACACACGCACGTGTGTATGCACGCTCACCTACACATGTACTCATGCGCCTCTGTAGATATATACACATCACATACACACTTATAAAAGCACTCATAGCACACACACATACATTCTTTCCTCATAACCAATAATACCCTTTCAGGGGTCCCCACCTTCCACAGTGCTCCCTAGTCCCCTAGACAGATATCCTCCTCAAGTCGACAAGCAGAACTCCCGCTGCCAACCCCATTCACCCCCACTCATTCCCCGAGTTCCACGATTCCAACCTCAGTCCAACTCTCATATTTCACAGATGGGCAAACTGAGGCTCAGAGTGGGGAAATGATTTGTCCAAGGCACTTAAGTCAGTTAGAAGCCAAGCAGGGAACAGACCCATGTCCTCTGACCCCCAGTCCAGCACCATCACTATAAACAGGTAGATGTGGGCTGTCCCACAAATGTCCACCTGGTATGCAACAGAGCTGTGGGGCTTCAAAAGTAGTAAATCCACATTAAGGCATGTGGACATGATTCCTGGGGGTAACAGGGACCTGGGGAGGCTCTGCCACGTGCAGAGGAAGAGGGTGAGCCCTCGGGCAGGCTTGCCTGGTCCCTTGGAGTGAGCTTGGCCCAGAAATTGCAGAAATATGGGTCCACCTTCAGCCCCTCCTCAGGCTTTCACAAGCCTCGTTGTGACTGCCCTCCTTCCTGAGTACTGGCCTCAGAGATGTCTGATATAAGCCCTGTCTTGGACAGACAGGAAGGAGCTCCTCACTGAGGACTCTGTCCCAAAGAGCATCCCACAAGGACCGGGAAGGGGTAGGTGCCGGCCTGGCCCATTCTCTACATTCCATGTCAGGATAAGGAGTGTGAGAACTGGGACACAGGCCTGAGGCAAGCAGGCCCAGGCAGGGGCAGCCCAGGCGGCTGAGGTCAGAATGGCCACTGCACCCAGTCCCTTGGGAAAGTCTCCTCCGGAGCCTCAGCAGCTATGGCTGAACCTTGGTAATTCACAATCCCGAAGGCCCCAACCTGACAGCACTGTACAAAAGAGAACTTGAGGACAGGTCTGGGAGTCCTTCTGAAAGCTTACCCAGGGGGCGGGTGCCCTCCAGAGCCTCTCCTCACACCCCGAGGCGACAGTACTTTCTCCGCCCCTGCTCAGCCTCTTCCCTCTGGAGGGCTGGAGTTCTCATCTAAAGATCCTTCTCCTCCCCAATCCTGTGTCCCTGCCTGGGATATCCTGTGGAAACTGAGGCCTGTAGCTCTCTGTAATCCTCAAGGCCTCCGTGAAAGCCAATGTGGACCCCAGAGGGTATCCTGGGATGGGCCCCTCAGTGGATGTGGACCCTACAGTCATCTCAGTCAAGTTCCTGGGCCTGCTCCCTGCTCTTCCCATCAGCAGGGCTCAGCCCAGCAAGTTCTCCCCTAGATTGAGTTGTCAGAAGGGGCCACCCTGCCCTAAAAGCACAGAGCAGGAGAGTCCTGGCCTGCCCATGGGAACGATGGAACTTCTCACCTCAGTTGGCCCATCGTGGTGCCAGCATGGGATGGAGGAGGCAAGGAGCCCTGGGGCAGAGGGAGTAGAAGACACAGGTTCCGGGGCACCTGGCTGGCTCAGTTGGATAAGTATCTGACTTTGGCTCAGGTCATGATCTTGTCATTCGTGAGTTCGAGCCCCTCTGCTGTCAGCCCAGAGCCTACTTCAGATCCTCTGGCCCCCTCTCTCTCTCTCCCTCTCCCCTGCATGCATACTCTCACATTCTCTCTCAAAAATAAATAAACATGAAGAAGAAGAAGAAGACGACGACGACGACGACGACGACGACAACGACGACGACACAGATTCCAGGCCAGGAAAACTTGGATTGGCAGCAAACTTCTCCACCCAATACCTGAGTGACTTTTGAGACCCACCTGCTTTTGAGTTTCATCTGTAAAAGGAGGAGAATCAGAGCTTCTTCACAAGTGTGAAGTTGCAAGGGTTTCAAGCCAAGTAGAATCTCTAATACTATTTGCTTATGTGTGCCCTGAGCATTTCCAGAAGTGTATACAAAGAAACTGTCAGCAGTGGTTAGCTCTGAAAACGGGAATAATGGGAGGGAAAGGGGGGGACTTCTACTTTTCACTTTATTCTCGTTGTACTGTTTTAATTTTCCTCCTAAGCATATTTTGCTTTTATTTCAGAAAAGAAAGAAAGAGAAGAGAAACCACTTCCAGCCAAATAACCAAGCGTCAGTTGAGTCGGTAAGTGGAAGCCTTAATTGCTGTCTGTTAACAGGGTAACAATCTCTCTTTCAGTGGGCATTGTATCTGGGTGCAAAAGTGATTTGTAAATAAATTGCTGTATAGCTGTTAGGTATGATTAGTGCCTAGGTAATGATATGTTTCTAGGCTCAATTATGTATGTGAGGTGGCCTAAGTATGAGGAGGTGTATCTATACTTAAGGGTAATTATGCAAATGTTATAAGGTGGTGGTTAACTGCACAGACTTAGTAGCCCTGTTGCCTGAGTCTGAGTCTTAAATCCACTGTTTATTGGAGATATGATCTTGGCCAAGTTACTTGACCTCTCTGTGCCTCAGTCTTTCTATCTTTAAAAGGGGATAAGGCAGGGCGCCTGGGTGGCTTAGTTGGTTAAGCGTCCAACTTTCGCTTAGGTCATGATCTCGTGGTTCGTGGGTTCGAGCCCTGCGTCGGGCTCTGTGCTGACTGCCGGCTCAGAGCCTGGAGCCTATTTCAGAGTCTGTATCTCCCTCTCTCTCTGACCCTCCCCTGCTCACGCTGTCTCTCTCTCTCTCCTAGAAATAAATAAAAATATTAAAAAAAAATAAAATAAAAGGGGATAAGGAATGTACCTACTCTATAGGATTGCTACGAAGGTTAGAATGAGCTGAGTTCTATAAAACTCTTTGAACAACCTGACACATAGTAAGTGTTCAACAAATTGTTCTTTATTTTGTGTATCTATGTATATATGTGAGCATTTCTCAGCCTCTTAAAAGAAGGGAGGCTGTCTCAGCCTGTTTGTCATCAAGGAAGAGGAGATGGCTGGGTAGGTCTGCCATTCTGGTCTGTTTGTACACACCTATTGCGGGGATCTAGGGTGCTTGCTGATACTGCGATCCAGAGCCAGGGCCTGTCCCCAAAGGAAGCCCTGGAGAGGAGACGGGTGACTCACATCTAGCTCTCATGCCTTCTATGCTTCTAGAACATTCCAGCACATTCTAGGACTATGCCCCAATTGCCCCTCTGGGTCATTCAGATTGAATGTTAGCTGAGCCAGGAGGGAGGACTGAACCTTTGAGGGTGGGGGTGAAGAGAGGGAGAGTTCAGGTCAGCAGGAAAGAGGAACTAGGGACAATAGGAGAGGGGCACTGCAAGCTAAGGTCAGAGAGAAGCATCAAGGCAGTTTCTGGCAGCAGCAAGCCTAATTTCCCCAACTCCTTCCGAAGGGGCCAGCCTGCCCTCTCACCTGCCCCACTCCTACTCTTGCTGCCTCTCCTGATGCTGGTGGGATGCTGGTGCCTCTGGGCACCTCTGGGAGATGCTGGGCCTCCAGGTGGGTTGAGCAGGCTTGGGAGAGGGTGGGAGGAGCTCTGACTTGGGGGACGGAACTGGGCCAGGGGTGCAGCTGACAGAGCCAGGTTTCTCAGGGTGCCATGCCAGGTGCCAGCCTGGGAGGGAATGAATAAACCCAACCTGGTGGAAGATGAGAGAGTTGATCCAGGCTCGCCCTCTTCCTTGGAGCCATAGCCCCCTTCCCAGTGTAAACCTTACGTACTGGCTCTGATTTCTTTCAGTGGTTCTGAACCCCAAACTGGGATGTGTGGCAGCAAAGTGGTTGTGGGACTCATAGGGCAAAGTGATTTGGAATGGGATATACTTATCCTGCCTCCTGCATGGGGCGTGCGCACACTCCCTATGAAATCATACAGAACTCATCTGGTGACACAGGCACAAGCATACCCACAGTCACACGCATCACCTGGGGGCACGCGCACAGTCCTATACACAAAGAGACACTCAGACACAGATAATCACAGGGACAGTGTCGGAACCCGAAATGCTTTCTCTCACTTTACAGATTAAGAAGCCAGATTCCAGGAGCTTAAATTTTTTTTTAATGTTTTATTTATTTCTGAGAAAGAGACAGGCAGCGTGAGCAGGGGAGGGTCAGAGAGAGAGGGAGACACAGAATCGGAAGCAGGCTCCAGGCTCTGAGCTAGCTGTCAGCACAGAACCCGACACGGGGCTCGAACCCATGAACCGTGAGATCATGACCTGAGCCGAAGTCGGACACTTAACCGACTGAGCCACCCAGGCACCCCGAGATTCCGAGAGCTTAAATAGTGCAGCCAAGCCTCACCTTTGGGGGTCTTCCGGGAGAGACCTTCAAGGTTTTTCTTTCATAAAAGGCCATCCTTAACTAATGCCTTACAGCCACCCACTCCCTCCCATGTGCAGTTTGTCCTTCAGGAGAGTGGCTGGCCTCCCGGTTCTGCCACACTGGTGTGCATGCCGCCGGAGGCCTGTCCAGATCCAGAACTTCAGCCTGGGGGCTCCTGGAGGGCAGGGCCAAGTCTTCCCCCACCTCAGTTCTGCCTTTGGGGACCCTGCCTTCCAAGGGAGTCACTGTGTTCAGGGAGAGACCAAGAGGTGGGATGGGCGTGAGAAGGAGCGCTGTAGGGAGAAGCTCAGAGGTGAGCTGGGATCTGAGCAGGCACCTCGGCAACCCAGAGACATATGCCTCTTACATACCCAGACACCCCCACCTTCAGGGGGTGCGAGGAGGGAAAGCAGGCCAAGGGGCCAGCTGGACAAGGTGAGCAATGCAGGCATGCGGAAGGGATGTGGGGGAATGTGCAGGGGACAGTCTTCAGGTTAGACATTTTTGGACCAATGTTTTAGTGAATTATAACATATTCAGTCAGTAAAATTATATGTGTACTTTATGATTTCTCATTATATATGAGTATAGCGGTCAGTGAGTCTCCACAAAGTGGACACATATATGTAAACAGCATCCCAATAAAAAAGTAGAATATTATTGAGGCACTTGGGTGGCTCAGTTGGTTAAGCAACCAACTCTTGATTTCCGCTCAGGTCATGATCTCATGGTTTCATGAGTTTGAGCCCCACGACGGGCTCTGCGCTGACAGTGTGGAGACTGCTTGGGATTCTCTCTGTCTCCCTCTTTCTGCCTCTCCCCCACTCATGCTATCTCTGTCTCTCAAAAATGAATTTTAAAAAAGTAGAATATTATTAGTACCCAGGAATGCCCTCGGGCCCTCCTTCCAGGCACAATACTCTATTCTGACTTCTTACACCATAGATTAATTTTCCTATTTTTACACTTTATATGAATGGACTCACAGAGTATGTTAACTTCTTTCTCTGTCTTCTGTTGCCCAACATTATAGTTCTTTTAAAAATTTTTTTTAAATCTTTATTTATTTTTGAGAGACAGAGTGCAAACAGGGGAGGAACTGAGAGAGGGAGACACAGAATCTGAAGCAGGCTCCAGGCTCTGTGATGTCAGCACAGAGCCCAATGCGGGGCTTGTACTCATGACCTGTGAGGTCATGACCTGAGCTGAAGTCAGAAGCTTAACTGACTGAGCCACCAGGTGCCCCTGTAGTTCTGAGATCTATCCCTGTTGTGCAGACACATTTTTAAACGATATTTGTACGTGGAGATGCACACACTTATAAGAGCTGGCACATGGGCAGGCTCATGTGTGTAAGGCTCCACTACGAGTATGCACACACACAGCACCAATGTGCCCAGGTTCTCATGCACATATGCAAATTCTCCCCAGGCTCACATAAGTGACTGTCATACACACATACACATGTATACATAAATACACCCAGAACCTCATGCTTGCACACACATGCAAGCTCTCACACAGAAGTACACACTCACACCACGCACTCAGACTCGCACACCGCACCCACTCACACAGACACACCCCACCACACTGGCACAAACACAGACAAACTTATTCACTTATTTATCTATGCAGCCTACTTCGTTGAGCTTTGCTCTAAGCCAGGGACCGTGCCTGCCATGTGCGAATTAGGCGGCCCCCCTGGGAAAGGGGTTTGGGGGACCCATAGGGAGCAGACCCAGCAAGACCCTCACTTCTGTCAAAGCCAGAACCAAACACTTCTCAGCCTTTCTAAGATTCCAGTGACTTTGTAGTTTGTCTGTTTGTTGTTTGCTTGTTTGTTCTTGTTTTTGTTTTTTTGCTAGCCCCTGTTTGCCTGTAGTTCCTGGATTAGAAAAACAAGCAGGGTAAGCCTTAAACACGAGAAAGGGGACGTGTGCTTCAGAGCCCGGGAGCGGAGACGTGGAGAGGCACCAGGAGAGAGGAGTCCAGGGAGGGAGAGCCCGAAGTCTGAGCCCTCTTCCCTGTGTCCCCTCCCCAGTGCATCTTCCACCCCACCTCCTTCTGTATCCCCTACTCCTCTCTCTCCACCTCCTTAAATGTCCCCCAGCATCACACAGTTTCTCACGTCCCCTCCCCCTTCCCCTTAGGAGTCTGGCTTTGAGCCTTGGGTGCTGGAGAACTTGGGCTGGGCCTGAGCACCCCCCTCCCTCATGATCATTCCTCCTGGGATGAGCTCTGGCCTCTAGGGGTCAAAGGTGGCAGCTTTATTTACTCCCAGCCATGCTCTCACTGCTCGGGTGCTTTCATCATTTTGTTATAATGGAAACAGCCCAATGGCCACAGGCGCCTTGGGAGACGGTCCGCCACCTCCCTTTTCCCCCCAGCCTCCAGACACACAGACACTTGCACCCCTCCAATAAGGGCTCAGATTTCTCAACAAAGTACAGCTTTGCTCTTACGACAGTTTTCAGCTGTCGATGTGATCACATTCCTCTGTCTGTTTAGAGCCTGCGCCAGAGAGGCTGGGGGTTGGCCATCACGTGAGAGTGGGCATACGTGTGGGCAGGCCCCCTGGGAAAGGGGTTTGGGGGGCCCATGGGGGACAGGCCCAGCAAGACTCTCACTTCTGTCAAAGCCAGAACCAACCCCTTCTCAACCTTTCTGAGATTCCAGTGACTTTGTAGTTTGTCTGTGTTTGTGCCAGTGTGGTGGGGTGTGTCTATGTGAGTGGGTGCGGTCTGCGAGTCTGAGTGCGTGGTGTGAGTGTGTACTTCTGTGTGAGAGCTTGCATGTGTGTGCAAGCATGAAGTTCTGGGTGTATTTATGTATACATGTGTATGTGTGTATGACAGTCACTTATGTGAGCCTGGGGAGAATTTGCATATGTGCATGAGAACCTGGGCACATTGGTGTTGTGTGTGTGCATACTCGTAGTGGAGCCTTACACACATGAGCCTGCCCATGTGCCAGCTCTTATAAGTGTGTGCATCTCCACGTACAAATATCGTTTAAAAATGTGTCTGCACAACAGGGGCAGACAGTCAGAACTACAGGGGCACCTGGTGGCTCAGTCAGTTAAGCTTCTGACTTCAGCTCAGGTCATGACCTCACAGGTCATGAGTACAAGCCCCGCATTGGGCTCTGTGTTGACATCACAGAGCCTGGAGCCTGCTTCAGATTCTGTGTCTCCCTCTCTCAGTTCCTCCCCTGTTTGCACTACATCCACCGATGTAGGCAGGAAGGTTTCTTGGTAATCAACCTCCCTGACTCTGTGTGGGTTCAAAACTCTTTGAGCACATAGGTAGTGTTGGCCTCGCTGGGGAGTCAGGAAGGATCCTCAGCCCTTCCCAGGCCTCCTCCTTGTTTACTCTTTGTAGCTGACCCTTTGGGGCCCCCCTCCCCAGGGCTGACACTTCATTCTATAACCCAGGGCTATAAAGGTTCACCTGGTCCAGTCCCCAGAAAAAAGTGCTTTTCAATCTGGCTCTCAAAGATCCCTGCCCTCATGTCTCTTCATCCTGTAGGCCCCAGCAGTCATTTCCTTTGCTCTCCCTGGGGGCCGCTAAGTGGCCACTAAGTCCGTTCTGGGAAGTCTTACCTTGGTTAGTTACAATAAAAGTGATAATAAAACAGCAATAAACAAAATTTTCACCTCAAGATGAGGACATTCCCAGGTTTGTGCATGAGGGACATATAGGGAAAGATGATAGGAGATAGACCCCCTCCACCTCCCAGCCCTATCACCCAGTCTGTGTCTGACTTAGCAAGATAAATACACAGAGACAGTTCAAGAAAAGCACCCCTATTTTCCTGTAAGCCTGGAAAGTTCTGGTGGGAGCTCCTGTCTTCAGTTGGAGAGAATCTCTAGAGGAAGCTGAGCAAAAGAGAGACAGAGCCAGCCCGGGGGTGAGTCCTCGGCTGGGAGAGTTGCCCTTGGTCAGTGAGACAGTGCCCGAAGCCAAGCGCTCAGAACCTGGCCCTTGTTTGTCCCCTACGTGCAAAGCCCATTTCCCCCAAATCCATGATGGAAACTTGACTTGATCTTGGTTCCTGGGGGCAGGGCAGGGTGACACTCCCCGGCTGGGGTGCAGAGGGCATGCAGGCTGGAAGAATCCAAGGCAGCTGAGCCCTGTGTGTCAGCACTGGATTCTTGGTCTGCAGCAAGGGCCCCCTCTTGGCCAAGTCTCTCTTGCCTCATCAGCTGAGATGAAGGAGAAAGCCAGGTGCCCTAGGCTTCAAAACCAACCAGAGACCCGAAAGACATAAGCATCAAAGAAATTAAACACTGTTTTCCATATTCTCCCTTAGTGTTCCCTCAAACCCAATCCAAAGAATAACCAATTTTACTGAGATGTTACCTGAGACCAGACACTGTTCTGTGGGTTTAATCAATCTGTTGACTGATTAAATCACTGCAATAATTCTATATATAAATACTACTATTATCCCACTTTATAGATAAGAAAACTGAGATCCAGAGAGGTTAAGCTACGGGTCCAAGGTCACCCAGTTTTTAAGTGGAGAACTGAAATTGGAACACGGGCTGTCTGGCCTCTAGGGAGCTAGTAGGAGGCGTCTGAGTCTGGTTTGGAGGCAGGGAAGCTCAGCAGGGCCAGGTTTAGGAGTCAGATCAGAATGTATTCACAGCTGGCTGTCCTAGATCTCTACTGCCAGGGTTCCTCCATCTCGTCTGCAGGACCTGAAGTCCCAGCCCTTCCACAAGCAGCACCACTTCTTGTCTGTGCATGGAAAGCTGGAAGCACAAACATCCCTCTCCTTTCCCCACTTTCCATCAGTTGATAATGCTGACGACTTATATCAGTCATAATGTTTCATCCCTTGATCCTTAACAAGGTTAAGACTGGTACTTTTTCCGAGTTGTAGTCAGCAAGAACGCAGTCTTTGAATTTTCAAAATTTAAGACTACACTGTGTCTATATTTTTTGTGTATGTGCACCTCTTGGTCATCAACTTAATTCCTTATTGTGTATTGTGTTTAATTTTATATTATCTAAAATAACTTCTTTTCAAAGTGGCAAAGATCTTCCCAAACCATTTATTGAGTTAGGTTCCCTTCTTCCTTGTTTTCTAACCTCTGTGTTAAATTCGAGGTATGGTTTAGTCTATTTCTAGGCTCCATTCTGTCCCATAGATTTAAATGTCTATTCCGGGGGCGCCTGAGTGGCTTAGTCGGTTAAGCGTCCAACTTTCGCTTAGGTCATGATCTCGTGGTTCATGGGTTCAAGCCCCGCGTCGGGCTCTGTGCTGACTGCCAGCTCAGAGCCTGGAGCCTGTTTCAGTCTGTGATTCCCTCTCTCTCTGACCCTTCCCTGCTCACGCTCTCTCTCTCTCTCTCTCTCTCTCTCCTAGAAATAAATAAAACATTTAAAAAAGATAAAAAATAAAAAAATAAGTGTCTATTCTGTGGCCAACGCCATAGTTTTCACTTAGTTGCCCTATAACAAAATGCTTTAACGTCTGGTCAAACTTGCTTTTCTTCTTCTTTTTTTTTTAATGATTTGTCTTAGTTATTGTTTTTATAGATTTTATTTTTAAGTGATCTCTATATTCAATGTGGGGCTTTAACTCACAACCCCAAGATCAAGGGTCACATGGTCTTCCAACTGAGCCAGCCAGTCGCCCCTATGGTTTGGGCTTAAAAAAAATGTTGATTGATTTCCTGTATAAGTCACATCCAGTATGATATTAGTTTCAGGTATACAATATAGTGATTCACCAATCCCGTACACTGCTTAATGCTCATTATAAGTGCACTCTCAATCCCCTTCACATGTTCGCCCATCCCCCCCCACCTCCCTGAACTTGATCTTCTTTAGAAACGTATTTGATATGTCCACCTATTTACTCTTTCATGTGAACATTGGAATCTCTTTTTTTAACAAAAGAAAATTTCTGCTTTGATTTTTGATTAGTAGGACATTAAGCCCATACATTTTCTTAGGGCGTACTGACACACTGTTTGGGAACTTCACCTAGGAATACGGCATGTCCCACTGCTTCCCTACGTCATCATTAGCAGTTTAAATGCCTGTGTTCTATTCCTTTGTGAAGCAGCTTTCTAGCTGGCTTAACCGTTACCCTAGTGTTGGGTGTCTGGGCTGCTTCCAAGGTTGAGCTGTTGTGAATGGTGCTCCTATGAACATCTTTGTACAAATTGCTTTTTTATTTCCTTGGGATATGGTCCCAAAAGTGGGATTATCTGATCAAAGGATATGAACAGTATCATGGTTTTTGTTACATAACTCGAGGAGGATGAGATTAATTTTCAGCACCACCAGCAACATATAAAGAAATATCTACTTTTCCCTTAACAAACCCTCGAGCAGCTTGAAAGCTTAAAAGGGTAACCTGTTCCTAAAGTAAACAAACCACAGCCACGGGAGGACAAAAACAGGAGTTTGAAAGCACAGGGTTCTGAAGATCACTGATCAGGCAGCCAAGGAGGCGGGCTGCCTCTAGCGTGCAGCTCCCTACTGCCTCTGAGGCCTCCTCCAAACCGGGTTCCCTATCAGCACACGAGCCCAGTTTGTTTTTACTGATTAAGCATCCATTTGTATGGCATTTATTATGTGTCAGGTACTATTCTAAGCACTTTACAAATATTAACTCATTTACTTCTCATAGCATGTTCACAAGATAGGTGTTATTATTATTATTATTATTTTAAATGTTTATTTATTTATTTTGAGAGAGAGCATGGACATGCACATATGTGAAGAGAGGGAGGGGCAGAGACGGAGGGAAAGAGAGAATCCCAAGCAGGCTCCTCACTGTCAGTGCAGAGCCCCATGCGGGGCTCGATCTCATGAACCCTGAGATGTGACCCAAATAGGAATCAAGAGTCAGACGCTTAACCAGCTGAGCCACACAGGCACCCTGATAGATCCTACTATTATTACTATGCTCCTTTTATAAAGCAATCAAGCCATAAAGAAATTTGCTGTAGGTCATATAGCTAGAAGGACTTGAACTCAGGCATTAGATTATTAACCACCGTGCTCTGCTCACTTGACCAGGTACAGGCACTTCAAATTGAAGCCACCCTTCTTTTTCCGGGTCTTCCCTTGGCCCCAGCAGCCCAAATCTCCCTCAGGAAAGGAAGGCCCTAAATCTTCTGGTCCTGGGTTTCAGACCTTCTTATATTGGCCTTTGAATTACCTTCTTCTCATGTACAGTCCCCTGTCTGTTGGATCCTGCCATGTGCCAGCCATTGGGCTGAGCACTTTTATGTATTTTTATCTCTTTTAGTCTTTACCACAATCATACAAAGTAGGTGGCATAGCTTCGTTTTATAGAGGAACAAACTGATGGTCAGAGAGGCTAAACATGTTGCCCCAAACCATACAACTAGTGGAGCAGCAGCATGGGGAAAATTTGAATTCTGTTCAAACATCAACGCCTTTGGTCTTTCCATTATACTTCCCTCTTCCCCTGCCTCCTGAAGCCCTCACCTGTTACCCTAGTCCATTTTCCTTTGCCACGAGTGGCCTTCTTCAAGTACATTGAGGTGGAAACAAACCCTTTGGGTACAGTCCACTGCTTTTCCTGGGCACGGTGGGGCCTGGCTTCACCAGGGCCCAAGTAGTCACCCCCAAGGAAAGTGCTATCTTTACCTTGTGCTTTTTGGAACTGAGAGTCACTCCCTGAGAGAGGCCCAAATAGCTCCTTCCTTTCCTGTTTGATAGTCCACGCCCTTTAGAGCCTGTCCACCAGGTTCCTTCCTACTTCCTGCCTTAGCATCTTCACCTAATTTCCAGAGTGCAGATGATGGACAGGTTCTGAATCCAATGAGTAGACCACATCCCTCTGCTCAGATGTGTGTTCCTCCTACTTTTTCGGGTCCTCCAGAATGACTCATAGCTCGGGTACGTTGTGGGGAGTGGTTTTTACCAATACTGCCATACAGTTATAGAAGCCCCAGATACCCTTGGGCATATATCATCCTACATATACTGAGTTCCCACCCAGAACAAAAGAAGGCACTTTCTGGGGTGCCTGGGTGGCTCAGTCGGTTAAGCATCTGCCTTGGGCTCAGGTCATGATCTCATGGTTTGTGAGTTCAAGCCCTGCATCTGGTGAGCTTGAGCCCTGCTTTAGGCTCTGCACTGACAGTTGGGAGCCTGTGTGGGATTGTTTCTCTCTCCCTCTCTCTCTGTCTCTCACTCACTGGAGCTCTCTCTCTCTCTCAAAACTAAACTTTAAAAAATAAAGAATGAAATAGATATCAAATTAAAAAAAAAAAAAGCACTTCTCTGATCCCTGGTGAACTCTGGAAGACTCAATGGCAGCACCAACTTCAGAAACTGCTTGGCATGTTGATTGGTTGAGTATCTGTGTTTGCATGAACATGCTAATCTATGTGGTTGTATACTTCTCTGCATGGGAGGCAGTGGGAGACGGGACTTAAGTGGGAGATCGCCGCCCGGATGCATATCTGTCTGCACAGGTGGATCCAACACTTTATGGGGGGTTAATGTGATACTCAGGACTCTTGTTTTTGAGAGTGAAGGTCTGCATGCACCTCTTAGTTTGCATACGAGTTGGGTAAAGGGGCTGGTTAGGAGGTTTCCCAGACCAAGAGCACTAAGAAAACACTCAGCAGGGAGACTGGACAGGACAGGTAAGAGAGAAAGGGAAAATAGAAAAAAAGAGTCAAGTCTAATGCTTCGTAAATAAGCGAAGGGATGTTGTGGTAAGTCCGAAATGCTCCAGACAGATTCAGACAGGTTTGCAGCATTCAGCAAAGTCCCCTGTAGCCCAAGGCGGGAATGGCAGCTTCCAGTTAGCGGGAAGTATGCGCTAGCCCCGGTTCTAAGGGGTGAGGGACTGGAAAGTATGGAAAAGCACTGCTCTGCTCCCATCCTCCAGGCCCTGGGCCCCAGCCTTTCCCCACCAATTGGCCTCTCTAAGGTAAAGATGGTTTGTCCTTGGTAGAGAGGTGGGGGCAGAGGAGCGAGGCTCCAGGAGGCTTTTAAAGAGGCCTCACCAGTGCGCTCCTTCCCTCTCCCTGCTCCAAAGACAGAGGAACCTCTGCCAGAAGCTGCTGAAAGGTTTCGCTGACTTCAGAGAGAGAGAGGAGGAGGGAGGAAGGAGGGGAGGCCTCTGAGGTGGGGAAGGTTTTGCTGAGCCTGCAGGCTACCCAGCCCCTCCCTGGTTCCTCATTACTGAGGTCTTTGGGCATGAAATATCTTTTTATTTGAAGGCCAAAAAGAACCCAGGGTTGCATTTAATGGCCAGCCAGAGCCAGGGCCTGAGGCAGGGGACTGGCTCTCTTGACCTTGAAGTCCTGCCTACACATTTCTGCTGTACTGATGCTCTGTTTTTCCAGAACTTGTCTCCACTGCTTTAGCCCCGTCCTCTCAATTGGAACTTAGAGAGGCAGAACGAGGAGGAAAACCAAGGAGCAAGGAGAGGGTTTCCCCCAGTCCAAGGAGCGCATCGCCTGGTCCTGGGTAACTGAGCGGCACAGACAATGCTGAGTTTCAGCTGCTCCCAGACATGTAGGGATGGCAAACATTTTCTCCAAACTTGAATACAGTAAGAAAGAGGGTAAAGTAGAGATACAGCCAATGAAATAGGAAGATTCCAACAATGGCTCGCCGAAATAGAAGGCAGAGCCCATGGGGCTCGTTTTATAAACAAAATAAGTATAACCAGAGAAGTTCATTGATCTGTTCTGATACACATTTACGTTTATTTATTTATTTATTTGAGAGAGAGAGAGAGCGAGCGAGCATGTGCATATGTAAGCAGGGAAGGGACAGAGGGAGAGGGAGAGAGAGACTTTAAGTAGGTTCCACATCCAGTGCAGACCCCAGCATGCAGTAGGAGTTGGATTTGTGTGTGTGTATGTATGTGTGTGGGTGTGGGTGTGTGTGGGTGTGGAGAAAGGGGGATGTTGTCAGGGCACTGCACTGAGGAGATGGCTGTAAGTGGAAAAATGTGAGAGTATTTGTCTCAACTGATACAAAATGGTGAGTGGTAGCCAGGGATGGGGGGAGGGTACTACCAATGAAGCAGTAAGTTGAAGGCCTTGAATGCTGGGATAAAGGGCTTGGATTTCCCCATAGGCAATGGTGAGTGGTTTCTAAGCCAGAGAAGAATGTGCCTTGCATGTCCTTTGTGGGGTGTGGGTGTGGGGGGTGGGAATTGGGCCTCTCCAGCAGTGTGAATTCCAAAGAGAGGAGTGAGGTGCCATCCAGGACCAGACTCTCCCCGAAAAAGAAGTGAAGTGGAGGAAGCTGGGGTGGCAGTGAGACCCTGGGCATGAGGGTGGAGGACCAGGTTGCCTCCTAAGGAGCGTGGAGGGAACTCCAAGCCCAGAGGCCCAGAAAGGAGGGTGGGAGTCGAGGAAACCCCATCCCCAGCATGGAATGGTCATGCTGTGACCATCCTCAGCTAGTGCGCAGCCCTGGGCAGCCCCAGGCTCCACTTTCTGAGCCTCACGCCTCATTGAGAGGTTATTAATAGGGAGTTTGTCTGGTGTCAGAGCGCAGACATAAACTGCATTAGCATTACCCCATAATCTTATTTAGTAAATGCTCATGCCGCTCCGTCTCCTGTAATTGCATTGCGAAGATGCAATATTTATGAAAGGGGAGAGGGGGATGTCACTGCTCATCTTGGCGCTGCAGTAAAAGTCCCGGGAAATACAGTAAGGGCCGCGAGGCCTGGCCCCGGGCCTGAGAGGGTGGGCAGTGCCAGCGCCTAGCACTCTCAGAGTGACCCAGCAGGCTGACCAGCCCAGAGCCCCCACCCTCCGTGCCTCTCCAGAGCTTTGGGTATCAGAGCAAGGGGGTGTGGGTGAAGGCGCCAGCCACTGCTGCCTTTGGTGTTACTCTGGTCCCTGCCGGAGGCACTGAGCCCTTCTGGAGGGTTTGAGGCCCCAGCTCTGGCTCGCTCCCACCCTAGTTGGATTTCTAGGGGACCTTGCCTTGACTGCATAACCTGGGTGGCTTGGCAACCAGTGGGCATGTGGAGGTCACCGTCAGGCAGGGAGCCTTAGGGCCAGAGGTCCTTGCCGGGCAGGGTCTCAGTGCTGACCACTGGATGGCCAAAGCCTGCTGCAGCCCTCGGTTCCCGGGGCGGGGTGGGGGGTGTCCTCTTCCTCCATCCTAAGATCCATGGCTTGGTTCCTAGGGGTACCCCCCAACACACACTTTGGGCCAGTCCTGTGTGTCCTGCTTCTGGGTGGAGGAGGCAAGGATGTGAGCTTGCCCCATGGGCTCAGAAGCACGGCCAGCTGAAAGCCCCGGTCCCCACAGCTCTTGGGTGGAGCCTACCAGACAGGGAGGACTCCCTGCTGCTGCGAGCACCTGTGCTCGTGTATGAGTGTTGGGGGGCAAGCCGGGACTCTGGCACATCCCCAAGCACTTGCGGTTTAGAGCAGGACGGACATACAGACATGCCTCCTACCTCAGGGATTTGAGGGCCATCGTGGACAGAGGAGTTATTTCCCGGCCACATGTCAGGGAGCTTTCTATGGTTAGGGCCCTATGAGCCAGACCTCAAAGACTGCTAGCACTGGATCAGAGGAGGTGCAGGGGGTGTCCAGTGGGAGAAGAGCTGAACAAAAAGATACCCATGTTTGGAAGGCGCTATCCAGAAATGTGGGGGCAGGGAGGCAGAGGGCAGGTTCAGGATCCACACTATCAGTTGCTGGGGGTGGGGACAGGGGTGGGGTCTTGGGTGAGGCTGCTTATGGAAATCTATCATGAGAGGAAGCAGGTGCCCAGCCAGGCACTTCCTGGGGATCCGGGCAAGTGCCAGAGGCTCAGCCCAGCTCCCAGAGGCAGGAGCACACCCCATTCATATCCCACACACAGCCCCACACTCTACATTTCAGCCGCATTCATAACCCCCACTCCTAGCACGCCACTCCGTGCAGAGGGATTCAGGGATTCACAGCTCTCATTCCACACCATGCAGCCTTCCTGTCCACACCGGCTGGCCTCCCTCATTAAGACATCCAACTGGTCCAATTTCTAGTGGCCCGTTGTCCCCTCATTCTGCCCTCACTTCCCCAGACCTCACTTCCCCAGACCCCAGACTCCGGCGGGGAAGGGGGGCACTCAAGCCAGGGAGTGAGAAGGCAGCTGAGAACCAGAGAGAAGGGTGCGCCCCAGCCCCCTCCGTGTCAGCTCCCTCGCCGCTGTCCCATTAATCACAGCGTCGCAGTCCAGTTGGGGATCCCGGACGCCCAGTGCCACACGCAGCCCACAGAACAATGGGATTATTTCCGGGGGGAGAGGACGCCTCGGGCAGGGGCTCAGGCGGCGGTGCCTCCTTCCCTCAACGCGTCCCTCGGCACCCAACAAGCGCCTGCGGCGGCCAGGGACGGGTGGCAGAGCGGACGCGGGTGGCGCGCGGGTGGCAGGGCCTGGCCGGTCTAATTCAATTAGCTGGGCCGCTGCAGCCTCGGTGCAACTCTGGGCCTGCGGGGCTCAGCTTGGGGCAGCTGCTCTTTGTGTGCGGAACCCATACATATGGATACCGTCCCTCCCCTTTGGCCACCCCTACCCCAAGTCCTGGCACCTGCGGCTCCCCCGCCCTCTCCCTGCCTTTGGCCTCCCCAGAAAAGTTAGGAAACTGTGTGGCTGCTTGTGGGCCCAATGTGGCCGGCAGGGCGCGTGCCTGAAGGGAGGGAGGTGATTTTTATCTGCGCCAGGGGTCCGTGGGGAAGCCAGTGCACCTGTAGGTGTGTAGCATCTGTGTGTACCTGTGGGCGGAGGCGTGAAGGAGGCGTGTGAGGAGCGGCCAGGATCGCAGAGAGGAGCATGTTTTTGTGTGCAAGGGTGAGTGTGGGTCTGTGAGTGTGAGCCTGAGAGGGTGCTGGATCTGCTCCAGCGCTGAATCTGGGAAGCCTCGGGTGGTGTTTGTGTCTGCCAGGGACCATTCGTGTGTGTGCGCGCGCGAGGCGGGGGTGGGGGGGGCGCATATGCAGGCAGGACAGGGTGTGGAACACATTTCCTCGCCGGCAGCTGGGTCTGCCAGGCGGAATCCGTTCCCCTTCATCCCGCGCGGGGTTTCTGATGGAGGAGGAGCTTGGCGAGTTCATTTCAAATCCCAGCTCCAGCTCACCTCATTTATGCGGAGGACACTTCCCGAGCCCACGGGGCGCTCAGCAGCAGCGCAAAGGTAGAGATGCAGCGGCAGAGGTGCGGGGGCCGGGGCCTCTCAGCCCGAGCCGTGGGGTTTTCCATTCCCAGCGCAGTGCAGTGTGGCTGCGGCTCAGGGAGCCCTGAAGCTTCGGACCGGCTCTGAGCGCCCGCGGAAATGTCCAGACCTGTCCAAGCCAAGCCGAGGTGGCCCACGCTCCTATGGGTGACCCGGAGACCTTCATTCAGGGTCCCCCCCTCCCCCCGCCCCCTCCTGCCCATTAGGAGGCTGCGTTTCCGGAGCTGGGAGGTCTCCGCCCGCCCTTCCTCTATGGCCCAAATGCATGCTCCGAGAGGGGTGAGGAATTGAATTCAGGCGAGAAGTCTGGGTAGATCTGGCCGCTTACAAGTTCTTGGCCCAGTCGGAAAGCCCCCCTCATTTGCAGCTTGACCGAGGGGCGGGAGTGAGAGAAGCACACACCCAGCGGTCTGGCCCACGGATCCTGAAGAGCCCCCCACCCTGTCCCCCCACCCCTCCCAGCGCACCACCCGGGGGGCACAGGGAGTAGGTTTCTAGAAGGCAGTGGTGGCCCTGGAGGCCTGGCATTCAGCAAGTTAGGGTTCTCCCCGCTTCCTCTCCTCCCCCACAGGACAATCGGCACACTCAGGGACTGGCTATGACCCTCTGCCTCCCGAAATTCCTCGGATCAGCATGGACCCACTTGTCTGGGCTAAGGCCAAGGTCAGAGCCGAGGATGGGCATGCTGGGATGTGCCTGTGGTCCTGGGTCCTAGGCTGGGGTGCTCCACTGGGTCCAGTGGTGGGAAGCTAAACTTGGGGCCCAGGGAACCCTTCAGGAACTGACAAGGGATGGCAGGGTCACAGAGCTCTATTCGCCCTGAACCTCAGCCCACACCCTGCCCAAGCCTTCCCCCTTCTGGCATTCTGAGAGAAGACTTAGTATCAAAGATCTGCTCTGTTGTCAAGGGCGTGGGTCTGGATGGTGGGGCCCGAGGGTCTCTGGGCTTCCTTTGAGAGAGAGTTGGTCAGAAAAAGGCCTGAGGCCCTAGCTTCATGCCCAGAGGTGATGGGGCCAACAGCTTCCTTTATATCAGAGGCCAAGAAGGTGACCCCTAAAGGGCAGGGCCTTAACCAGCCCATTGCTTGAGCAGGCTTTGGGGTAAAGAGCCACAGGAGAAGAAAAGTGCTGGCTCCTCACGCAGGTGACCCCTGACATATGTCTTATAGCAGGAAAGGTCTGTCCCTTCTCTGTCTTCAATCTTCAGTGGTCCCTCCACTGATGAAGACATGTATGCTTGTCCCTCCATGTTGGAGAGATCCTCAGTTCCTGTTCCTGTAAGGACTTGGGTAGGAGCACCTGGGGCTGGCCCTGGACAACCCCTCCCGCCCTCTCCCCCCACCCTCAGAAATCATTGAGCTGTGTAGCTGAAACCAGCCTGACCTGCTCCCTCCCTCCTTCCCTAACGTAGAGATAACACCCTCCCACACACCTTGGAGGTAGAGTGCCCTTTACTGCATCTCTAAGTCCCCAAGTCACCACTGTGCCTGTCCCTCCATTTTCTTCCCCCTTCCCTGAGGCAGGTGAGCAGGGCAGAACTTTGGTATTGGAAATCCAGATCCCAGTGGCCCCACTGCCAACTGCTTCATGCTGCCCATCCCCTTACATATTTCTTAGCTTGTCCTACCCTTTCCCTGCTAACTATCTATTGGATATATTCTCTCTCTCTCTTTCCACACCCACAGGCCCACTATGGCCATTTCCCAGACAACTACACTAGAAAATAAGACACCGTTATTACACTCCCACTTTCACACAGTAACTGAGGGATGCTCTCACCCATCATATGTGCCCGTTATAGGAACAGTTATAAGGATGCACTCTTATCTGTTACAGAAAACACAGTCACTGGCATCGCAGACAAATGCAGTTGTACAAATGACTCAGACCCCCTTCCGGTGCCCCAGCCCCCTTACAGTCATGCATTTTGCTTGCAGTTGAATCCCAGCAGCCTGACACTGGTGCATAATAGACACTCGATACATACTCGTTGGGTAGATTTTAAAAAGTATTCCTCAGAGACATGCCGAGTGTATCTGCGTGGCCACCCCCACCGTCATGCTCACTCTCACATCTGGCTTTCCCCTCATGGACACACAGTCCCACAAACACAAAGTAATTAAGTTATCACACACACCCCCCTAAGCTAAAGTACAACCCCTGGCCCAGGGGTCTCTCCCAGAGGGGGGAGGGAGCCGGTGTGGGATCCAAAGGGGCCGCCCTCTGTGGCTGAGCCCTCCCTCTCCTCCTCCCCCAGCCCCAGCCCCAGCCCCAGCTGCTCCTCTTTTAATTGGAGGCACTTCTTCATTCTGCAGGGGAGGGGAAAGGGGGAGCAGAAGGCACTTGGGGGTGGTTGCCAGGTGGCATTAGGGCCAGAACTCACCTAGACACATGCAAGGTACTCCTGCAAAGCAAGGACCACATCTATCACGTCTGGTGTTGAGAAATCAGCCTGTAATGGATGGAGTCAGAAAAACAGCCTTTGAGGCCAGTCTCTGTCCCAGAGTCAGAAAAACAGCCTTTGAGGTCAGTTTCCATCCCTTCCCAGCTTTCAGGGCCTCAGTTTTCTCATCTGTGAAGTGGAGATAACAAATGCCACATCACAGGGTTATTGGAGGATGTCACGAGATAACAGCTGTGACTTAAGGTGCCAAGGACATCACTGTGGTGTCCGCTCCTACACTCTTTTCCTCCCCTCCTCTTTCTTAACCGGCTGCCACTGGGGAAACACAAAAACTGCACCAAAGGTAAGCCTGTGTGTGTCTTCCCCACCCCCTTCGGAAAACTTTCTGGCTTCAGGTAACACTGCTTCTGGGAGGGGTGGGGGCCAGAACCCAGCAGCTCCTGTCCCTCTTGGCTCAACTTCCTAGGAAAAGAAGGGACTGAAAGGGTGTCCTGGGCCCTCAGCAACTACTCTGTTGGAAAACAAAGGCCAAAGTCAATTGGACACAGAGAACCTCATCTTGGGGAAGGTTAGCACTCAGAACTGGATTGGGATAAAAGTTGATTCTGATAGGTCAGAGAGGCGGGGGTGGAGGGGAGTGCGGAAGAGATCAATGAGGCAAACAGCTGTAAGGGCAGGGGAAAGTCAAGATGTCCCTGGGTTGCAGGATTTTGATAAGAGCCTCCTGACAGTCATAAGAGGCCACCAGGCAGCTGTGGCCTCTGCCAACCTTTGGCTGGTGAGGTCTCCTGCCAGGGACTCTGGCCCACTGGTGCCAGATCTGAGGACTCCAAGAGGTGAGTAAGGGAGATGCCTAAATGGTGGAACAGGCAAGGTCAGAAAGACACAGGAGCTGGAAAGATTCAGCCAGAGGAGGAAGAGGGGGAATGGGGAGAGAGAAACACTCGGGAGGCTCCTGAATGGGCCAGAGGGTGGCAGAGGGAAGTTGTCCTAAAGATAACCTAGAGAAAGACAGGGCTTTAATTGCAGCAGACAGAACTGTGGTTAATCATGAAAAGGAGCAAGACTGTGCAATCCAGGCTCAAAGGAAGCAGAAGCAGCCCTCTCCGTACTTTCCAGCCTCATACAGGGAAACCAATTCAGATTTGGGGAACCCAGATTATCTTCTGTCTGTGGGACTTTGGGCAAGTTTGTTCATCTCACCAAGTCTCAGTTTTTGTTTTTTCTTTTTTAAAAATGAATAGAATGCATATACCACAATATTCCCTTTAAGTCATACAATTCAGTGGTTTTTAATATATTCACAAAGTAGTGTACCCATTACCACTATCTAATTCCAGAATATTTTCATTGCTTCAAACAGAAACTTTGTATCCATTTGCAGCCACTCCCTACCCTTCCTCCCCCAATCTCTGGCAACCATTTATCTACTTTCTGCCTCTATGGATTTGTCTATCCTGAATGGTTCATATGAATGCAGTCGTCTAATAAGTGGACTTTTGTGCCTTAGCATAATGTTTTCTAGGTTCTTCCATGTTGTAGCATGAATAATATTCCGTTGTATGGATACACCACATTTTGTTGATCCATTCATCAGATGATGAACATTTGAGTTACTCCCACCTTTTGGCCATTATAAATAATACTGCAATGAACACTCATTCAATTTTCATAGTTATTTTAAAATTGGAGCTGCTTCTATTAACTTCACAGAGCTGTGAGTCTTAAATGAGATCAGTGTGGTGTGGTGCCTGGCCCATCGTAGTTTCTCAGTTAAACACGTAGGTTTATCTCTGCTTTAGTTCCTCTAAGATAAGAGGCAGGGAAAAGACAAATTTAGTTTCAAACAACCTTTTGAAGAAAGTTATGGACTCTCCTTGGTAAGGTTGTAGAACCTGGATTGGGTGGGTGGAGAGGAGTGAACTGGCAAGGGAGTAGAGTGCTCTCCTGTTTCTGCTCAATGTTTACAAACCACCACTTATTTCACACATGACCTTGCCTTGAGTGGGCCTTTGTCCACCTGCCTGGAGCCCAGACAAGGTTTCCCCCCTTAGAGATGCATTTCCAACCAGCAGCCAGGTTTCCAGGCTAACCCATAAAAGCAACTCATATCCAGCTTCCCCATCTTGACCAAGTCACTTAGCCTCTGAAACTTGGCTTTCTTACATCTATAAAATAGAGAATACTAATCTTGAAGAGTTGGAGTTCATAGTGTTCTCCATAATACTTATCATGATCTGACTTATTGTTATTTGCTTCTTTGTTTATTGTCTAACCCCCTCTAGGGAATGTAACCTCCATGAGGGCAGGACCTTTGTTTTCTTTACTGCTGTTTTCCCAGTGCCAAGAACAATGCCTGGCACATGGTAGGTATTCAATAAATATTTGTTGAATAAGGAGGTTCATTCATTCATTTTTCACCCAAGATGAGTACATCCTGTGGGTTGGGGCTATCCTCCATGAGGGGTTGGGAGAATGAGATGAGTTCCCTGCTTCCAAGGAGGTCTCTTCACGTGGAAATAACAGACATGACCAAAGCAAATAGACTGTAATGAGACTTGATAAGTAGAATGTGAACTTTCACATTCTAGCATCTTGCCTGATAGAGAAAGTCTCTCCCTGAAGACCTGTTGAATCTGAAATAGACCAGAAATAGATCCAAAGTGATCCAACGTGCACCCTTCCCAGAACTTGGCTCCTGGCAGGGAGCAGACCTTTCCCTACTGAAGAGGGAAAAGAGAGGAAGCAGAAAAAGGGAGTTTCCTCCTTCTCTTCTGGGCTCTAAGCCAGTCACCCCCAGGCAAAACTTTAAAAGGCCTAAATTTGTCCAGATGCACTTCCCTGATCTTGGTCGCACCAACCCCAGCCCCCCACTGCCTTAAGGCCTCCCTCCCAGGATTCCAAAAGTAAGAAAATAACTCCTTCCCCTCACCACAGTTCAAAGGTGTCTTGCTTGGAATAGCCAACCCTGGGCTAGTTACTAGGTGTAAACAATCCGATTGGATTCATTCACGTACTATGGGCACTGCTTCTTTGAGGCATCTGTTTCTTCAAAAGGAAAGGGGTATCTGAGGCATGGGCACCCTGGCAGCAGGCCCCAAGCCACCTCTCGACTTTTGCCTTTCTCTCAGGAAGTCTTCCTGTCTTCCTTTCCTCAGTTTCTCTAAATAGGCTGGGTTGGGGTGGTTGTTGATTTTTTCAGCAACATATAGCCAGTTGTTCATAGGCCTGTGTTTTTAAAACGGACAAGCCTGAACTCACCTTCCTGCCTCAGGGACCTGGGCTCCATACCTGGGAAGTAGACAGTCTTCTACTTTCTAACAAGCCAGACTTGAAGTTTGCAGTAAATCCTCCTGTTGAAGGACAGGTGCTTCCCAGCTGAGCCCTTGGGGGAGATTCTCCAATAGCGCAGGGACACCCTTCCCCAGAGGCCTAGTGGGCTGGACCTCTTTGGCCCAATTCAAAGTGAAGGGAGACTCTTGCCAGACTGGGAAGAGGGCTCTGTCCTCTACCTCCTTGGGTCCGTCTCTTTATCGGTCTCCGGGAATGGCCGCCTCCTGTTCTTTTTCTCCTTTTAAGTCTCTGAATCTCTTCTTCTCTCTCTTCCTGAACTACTTCTCGGAGCCTCGGTCTCCGTCCCTCTGTCTCTGGTTCCTGCATCAGTCTCGGCTCCCGGCCTCCCTCTCCCCCTCTCCGCCCCTCCCCCGTGCTGTCATTCACCCGGCTCCTCTCCACGCACAGCCAATGGAGAGACCCGGCCGAAACGGCTAGGCTCGCTCGCACCGGGCTTTTTCGCCCGGTGATTGATGTCCCAGAGTCAACATCGAGCTAGCAGCCGGAGAGGGGGAAGGAGCAGCTTGAGAGGGGAAGAATACGGCGCCCCCCTCTCCTTCCCCTCCCCCCTACTTTAGCCCTCTGCGCACTTCGCCTCCAAGTCTCCGCGCAACCAGGAGCGGCTGCCGCCTCCGCGCCCCTGAGCGCTGCCCCCCGAGCCAAACACAGCGATCGCCGCCGCCCAGGCCCCCCCGCGGGGCCGGGGCCGGGGGCCAGCATGGAGCACCTGGGTCCGCACCATCTCCACCCCGGCCATGCGGAGCCCATCAGCTTCGGCATCGACCAGATCCTCAACAGCCCGGACCAAGGCGGCTGCATGGGGCCCGCCTCGCGCCTTCAGGACGGAGAATACGGCCTTGGCTGTTTGGTTGGAGGAGCCTACGCTTACGGCGGCGGGGGCCCAGCAGCCGGGGCGGGGGCCGGGGGCGCGGGGGCCTATGGTGCTGGCGGTCCCAGCGGCCCTGGTGGCCCAGCTAGCGGCAGCGGCGGCGCCTGCAGCATGGGCCCTCTGGCTGGCTCCTACAACGTGAACATGGCCTTGGCGGGCGGCCCCGGTCCGGGAGGCGGCGGCGGGGGCGGCGGGGGCAACGGGGGAGCGCTGAGCGCTGCAGGGGTGATCCGGGTGCCCGCGCATAGGCCGCTGGCTGGAGCGGTGGCCCACCCCCAGCCTCTGGCTACCGGCTTGCCCACCGTGCCCTCCGTGCCTGCGGTGTCGGGTGTCAACAACCTCACCGGCCTCACCTTCCCCTGGATGGAGAGTAACCGCAGATACACAAAGGACAGGTTCACAGGTGAGTCCGGCCCGCGCGCGCCCCGCCTGGCCGCGGCCCGGGCTCTGCGCTACCTTTCCCCTGCCCGCTGGCTCCCCGCAGCCCCCTCTACGCACCAGGTTACCCAGCTCCTCTCGGTGCTTCCCCTGAGTTCAGCCGCCCGCCACCTTTCCACGCGCGCGGAATCGCCATGCTCGAAGAGTTCTCCCAACCTGGGCCCCTCTGCGTCCCTCCCGCAGGTCCCCTACTCTGAAAAGCGCTCCCTGATCCCCTCTCGGCGTCCCTGGGCTCAGCCTGGCGGAGGGAAGGGTGATGTAGCTTCGGGACTACCTTTCGCCGGCATTTGGGGCTCGGGAATCTTGGAGAAAGGGGCCCGATGTGAATAAACTGTTTCTTCCGTCTGGGCCGACGTTCTCTGGCTGAGGCGACGAGCCCCAGAATCAGACATCAGACGCTAGGAAAGAACAGGTTCCCCACCTTTCGTCCTCTACACACACACACACACACACACACACACACACACACACACCACTTCACTTCGGGCGCCGAGCTGCAGCGTCCGTTGCGCTTGCCGGGCCCGGCAGAGCCCCCGAACCTGAGTAAAGCAGCAGAGCTGGCGGGCCCTCTTTCCCGGACTGCGGGCTTAGTCCAGGTCGGTGGCAGCGTGAGGCCGAGCCTCCCGGTTCATTTTCGTTCGGTCCCGGGATGGTGTCCTGCTCTCTGGGCCCAGCCCTGTTCCCTCCAGTGTGAATAATGCACCGGCCTGGCCGGCGATCGATCGGCGGCGGCCCAAGGACAACTCCTGGGACGATTACGCACTCCGCGGCGGCCTACTGCCGCCCTCTCCGCTGCCTGCTCCGCGCCTTCCTCCGCTCGCTCCGGCTCCCTCCGCTCTCGCTTCCGCTCTCGGCACTCAGCACTCGCTCACGCGCGGGCCCCTTTCATCGGCCTCACTTCCCTCTACCCCTTAGTATTCCTAGGATCCGAGGCTAGGGTCCTCGATCTTCCCGCTGAGTCCAGCTCCCAAGCCCGTTGAGAAGTAGCCACGAGTTGAGCCTAGGTTCCCAGCTGGGCCTTAGAGGCGGCGGGAGGTACCGGCGGCTGCCGAAGGCGGGGCGGGACTCCCATGGGGCTCGGGCTGCAGGGCCCAGCGGCGGAAAGGAGGTAGGGGGGCAGCCATTCTGCTCTGGGCCTCCAGGAAGGACCCTGTACTCAAGGGACCCCGGTGCCCCAACCTGAGACCTCTCAGCCTGAGGAGGCAGAGTCTGCTGCCCATTCCACTCTCCTTTCCCACCCAGGCCAGGCCACTCTTAAAGGGCTCTGATGGAACCCTCAGCCTGGAACCCACTGGTCTCGGGTCTCTGGTGAAAGGTATTCCACACAGGGCCTACCTAGGGGAGCCACTGCCCACCCTAATCTTGCTTCAGGCCTGAAGAAGGTTCGAGGGAGTGAATGGCTGTCACTTTGTGTTGCCTTGTGTTGCTCTGTGTCCTGTATGTGCTTGTGTGCCTGTGTGTCCGGCTGGGTGTATAGATAGATAATTTGTCCCTGTGGTATGTGATGTGTCTGTGTGTGTTGCTGTGTGGTGGCGGCTCAGGTTAGGACCCAGGGTCCCCCGCCTTGATCAAGCATGGCTTCTTGCTGCTGGGCAGCTTCTCGGAGGCTGGAGGCCGGGAGCAGTGGGGGGCTGCGACCTTTAGCTCGCCCCAGGCGTGCCCCTCAAGGAGACTGGGGAGGTGACTGCGCGGTTTCTGGCTTGGGCACCAGGGAGCCCGGGGCTAAGGAGGCCTCCGTGGCGGTGGCGGCGGCGACAGCGGCGTCGGCCTGACGGGCGGGAGGGGGCCTGTTCCCGCCGCGGGCTTGGAGCTGAGGGCTGACGGGAGGATCGCGGCCTGGCTCCTGGGGTCTGGCCTCTGTGCTCGCTGATCGCGGGGAGTCGGGCCTGGGACGCCTCCTGACGCTCTGCCGCTTGCCTCTGCCGTCTGTCTGTCTCCCCGCTCCAGTGGCCCTCTCACCCTTCACTGTAACACGCCGTATAGGTCACCCCTATCAGAACCGGACGCCCCCCAAGAAGAAGAAGCCGCGCACGTCCTTCACGCGCCTGCAGATCTGCGAGCTGGAGAAGCGCTTCCACCGGCAGAAGTACCTGGCGTCGGCCGAGCGCGCCGCCCTGGCCAAGGCGCTCAAAATGACCGACGCGCAGGTCAAAACCTGGTTCCAGAACCGGCGGACCAAGTGGAGGTGAGCGCGCGGGGCGGGCAGTTCTCAGCGCCGGGGTCTCTCCTGGGGCGCTCACGCCCCTTCGGCTCGCCGGCTTCAGATCGGTTCCCTGCTGCCGGGAACCGGGAGCAACCGAGGCCGATGGCCGCGGTGGGGTTGGAGAGCCCTGGCTCTGTTTTACCGGAGGCTTCCTGGCTTTCTGACCGATACACTCAAGGCCGGCTGGTCGCCGCCGCTGCTTGGGGAACCCGCAGGGCTGGAGCACAGCCCTTGCAGTCAGGGCTTTGGAGATCGGTGAATCCTGAGGGACTTTTTGTTTGCGCAAAGTAGCGCTTACAGAGATGCCTCCTCCATCCCGGGGATTGGAGATCGGATGGCCTGCGCCTCGTTTCTGCGCCCCAGCCTGGGCTCCTCGCGGGGCTGCCGGGGCCCCAGACCCGGAGCCTGGGCCCCGCTGACTCCCTCCTCCCCGGACACTCTGCCAGGCCCTTTCGCTTACGGCCTCCCCCCCTGGAAGAGGAAAATCAATCCGCGCCGGCTGCAGCGGGGTTTTGGAGAGTCCCACTGAAAGGGAGGATCAATTAGGAGCAGATGGGTGTGTGTGTGTGTGTGTCACACACATTTACCCTTCTCCCGTCACACACCCATAGCTACACTAAACCCCCCCTCCCGTCACGCATACGTATCTCCCTCCTTCCCTCTCTGTCTCTGTCTCTCTCTGTCTCTCTCAATGTCCCACACTCCTAGGCAGCCTTGTTCACCGCAAGCCCTGGCGCTTTCTCCAGCTGTACCCACTTGCACCCCTCCCGCACATCTGGCCCGCATACTTGGTTCCACAAGTTTGGTTCCAGAAGTTTCTCGCTCGCTCAGGCCTCACCGGGGAGAGCGCAGGAGAGTCTGGGGAAGTCCGGGGCGCCGTGGGCGCGGGCGGAGGGAGCCTAGCGCTGGAGGAAGAAATTGGAGTTTCCTCTGTTTCTGAATGAAGGCGAGGAATCTCTCCGGGATTCCGCCTTCTTGGCCACAAAGGAAGCCACTGCGCGGGCGACTCTGCCCCCACTCCATTCCTATCACTGGGGAAGAAACGGGGGATACGCCTTCAGCCCTCTGGAAGCTGGTGAAAGAGGTAGCTAGGGCTGGCAGAGGAGGGGTGTGGGCACTAGTGTTCCCAAGGCCCCGCGGGGGCTGCAGCCTAGGCGCAGGGAGGGAGCGAGGCAGGCCCCTGGAAGGCGCCGGGGCTCGGAAAACGACCGAGAGCGGCAGGCGAAGAGAGGGGATGGGGCGAGCACCCCGCCCCAGGGAGAAAAGGAAAAACCAGGCAGCCTGAAGAACTCTTATGGTAATAAAAGAAAGCCACGAACGACTAAACCTTCATTTTCGTTTCAAACAAATCCTCTTAATTCTGAAAGAACGAAGGGGGTGGGGTGAGAGGAAACAGGAGGTGAAGAGAAAGGCGCAGGCAGTTTGAAATGCGGGAAAGAAGGGGAAGGCGAGAGACAGAAAGGCGCGCGGAGCTAAAGCAAGAAGGGGCGGTGGGCAGGGGCCGGCGTCCACCGCTGGGAGAGGCCCTCGCCGGCTTCACGCGGCTTCATCGATCGCCTACAAATTGCTTCTGGAGGCCCCCGGGACTCCCATTAGGTCTGTCCACCTTAGAGACAGACGTTTGATCTCAGTTGACGGGGTGGAGGGGAGGCATTAAATGGAATAAGTGAGTCATCGCCTCCCTGGACCGCCTCGGAGGAAGGCGCTGGTCCGGCGGGAGTCCCGCACGGCCCTGGGCTCGGCCCAGGAGGTGGGAAGCCCGCGAGAGGTCCGCAGAGAAAAGGGGAGACGGAGGTCTGGCAGGGCAGCTCGCTCGCAATCCACTGGCTCTGGCCTCTGCCCTAACTGGTGGGGAGGGTGAGGCGCCTCAGGCTGGGATGCCATCCTACCCCTGGCTAGGCGGAGACGTGGAGCCCCAGATGCCCGGGCCTGGCCGACTTCCCCTGCTCCCCCGGGATACCTGCGCTCCATTTACTTGGGGGGGGTTTCCAGTCTGTGTCGGAATCAGGACCCTCAAATCAGGGTGTGTTAAGGGGGCCCAAGCTGGAGTTGGGGGCTGCGAAGGGAGCAGGGCTCCTCCACGCTGTTTCCCGGGAGCGTCGGTAACGGCTTGTCCCCGGTGCAGGCGGCAGACCGCGGAGGAGCGTGAGGCTGAGAGGCAGCAGGCGAACCGCATTCTCCTGCAACTGCAGCAAGAGGCCTTCCAGAAGAGTCTGGCGCAGCCATTGCCCGCCGATCCGCTCTGCGTGCACAACTCTTCGCTCTTTGCCCTGCAGAACCTGCAGCCGTGGTCGGACGACTCCACCAAGATCACCAGCGTCACGTCCGTCGCGTCCGCCTGCGAGTGAGCCTGCCTGCTCTGCCCCGCGAGAGCCCGGTCCAGCCGCAGGGTCGCGGAGGCTGAGGGCCGGGCCTCCCTCCCACCCCTCCTGCTTCAGACTGCGCGTGGGAGGGAAACGCGGTGCCCCTCGTTACTGCCGAGCTCCTGCCGACGCTGTTTTCTCTTTGGTGGGAAAAAAAAAAAAAGGAAAAGAGTGTGGGGGACAGGGACCCGCGGCCTCCTTCCAGACGCCTGAGTGATCCCGCGCCCGCTGGAACTGTTCAAAGTCCTCTCGGTTTATGTCTATTTTATTCTATTCTGATTTTTAACGTGGGACTGAGAGAGGCAGAGGACGTTGGGGAATAAGAGTTTCTGGGGGCGTCAGAGGACAGCAGGGGCTGTCATTTGACCTTGCTCTGGGGAGAGCCCCTCTGTATTCCACTCCCCCATCACACCTGGACACCGGCAGGCCCACCCAGAGGTCATTTCACGGCCCCTCCCAGTGTCACCCAGAGCCAAACCTAGAGGACCTGTGTCAGAGTGTCATGCACACACAGGGCCATCGCCTTCACACTGTTGACTCTATCAGGCATAAGCTAGGGGTGACCCAGCTTCATTGTGAACAGCATGGCACTTCTCACAAACACAAGGCTACGGCCACACTGTGACACACTATCCCACACACAATGGCGTCACGGCCTGCCAGGCCCCCATCACACAACCTAGCCGCACCCAGGTACGCACAGGCAGGTTTTCACACAAACTCAGCCTATTTCTTCAGATCCTGTTCATAGGGGGAGCTTAAGTTATGCACTTATAAGGTGTTTTCTGTGTAACCATTTTATAAAGTGCTTGTGTAATTTATGTGAAAAAAATAATAAAACCCTCCGGATCCGGAGTCAGGGCTGCCTGCTCCTTGCTGAGCCCAGCACCTTGGGTTTGGTGTGAAATGGTGCCACTGGGGCAGCTGCTGGTGTCTGGGCATAAGGGACATCTTGGGGAGGGGCAAGACCTGCAGGCTCTGGAGAAAGGGAAGGAGGGGGACAGAGAGAAGCAGACCCGAGGAAAGGAAGGAGTGACAGGCTCTCCTGGGACGGCTGATGCTCGAGGAGATACAGTGTCTTTGAGTGTGAGAGTTGCGGGTGTGCATTGTGTGTTTGTGACGGTGTGGGCCTTCAGGGTGTTACTGATAATGAATGTAATAGTGTTTAAGTGTGTCATTGTGTTCGCAATTATTGTAAGCACGTGTTTCTGCTTAAGTTGCAAATCGAAAATGTCATCGCGCATATGAACTTGCAATGGTATGTGTGACCATGTGTGAATGTGATGGTGTCTTTTTTGGGTAATTGTGATCACTCACCCATATTTGTGACTATGAATCCTGTGTTAATGTGTGTGAGAGTACATATTAGTTTCTCCTCGTGAATCTATTTTTGTGTTAAATGTGTGAATGTTTAAATTGTGAATCATCTATATGAATATACTTGTGTGTCATATGTAATCATGTGTGACACGTAATCACATATGAGATGTGTGTTTTACTATATATACTTGTGTGTGACAGTATGTCATCAGGGAATGAATTAGGGGAGAATGTGGATCATTGTGGGTGACTGTCCCTGTCAGTGGTGAGTGTGTGTGGTTGGTTGTGATTGAGTGGGTGTAGTTGTGCACTGCTGGCGTGTGGAGGCCTAAGGTAGGGTGTGCAGATGCTCTGGGGGGAGGTACTAACATCTGCTAGGGAGTTCAGGCTTCCAGGCCCTCACTCAGCAAGCCACACAGGTTGGAGTACAGTGAGTCAGGAATTGGGCCAGGATCTTGGAGTGCTCTAAGTAGGACTTCCCGGCTCTCAGGACTAGTCTAACCTAGTAGAGATCTGAATAAATGACTCTCTAGGGAACTTCAGAGAGGCCCCACATCCACATCAGCCAGGACAGCAGCCATAGTACACAACATTCCCTGTAACATCCAGTCCCCTGGCTATTAGGCCAATCTCAGGTGCATAAATCTGACTTGTTTTTCTGACAGAAGCGAGGTGGGGGGTGGATGGGAGGGGTCTGAGGACATGCCGCCGGTCCTGGGGGAATTAAGTGGGGAGATAGGCTTTTTCTTTGGGATGTGAGTGTGAGAGAACTTTGTGGCTAGAAGCGAGAAGTGAGTAAGTGTGGCTCTTGTTCAGGCATACAGAGCTGTGTGTACCCAGAGGGGTTGGGGAGTCACAGAAACCATCAGAGATGCTGTCCTTCACCCTTGCCCAGGCACCATACAGGACCTGCCATACCACAGGGGGACAAAGCATGGGGCCTCCCACCCTAGGAGGCCCAAAGGGAAATTTGACTGGGTGGGACAGTGCTCATCCATCCCTCATCTGTGGCCCCCCTGGAGCCTGATCTCCTCAGAAGACAATTCTGTGTCCAAAGGACTAAGGCTGGCCCTCCCGTCCCCTCCACCCCCACCCCAGGCGCTGTGGGTGACCAGGCAGGGCCCTGACAGGCAGTGTTCCTCTTGGGGAAAATGTTCTGGCCACAACACTGGGTCTGCAGCCCGCCTCCCGCCTGCACCGGCTAAAACATCCAGCACCCGGCTGGGAGAAATCCGGAAATGGCCTCCCAGAACCACCAAATTCTGCCTGGGAATTCTGTGTCCTTCTGCCTGGGAAGGTCTGGTTGATCCCTCCTCTCCTATCGGGACTGTAGCCGCCAGGCCCGGACCGTCTCCGTTTGGCGAGATATCTTCTCCATTTGCGTCTTTAAGACGCACCTTCAGTGCCCCCCGGCTGTCAGATTCCAGAGCCTCTGAACCTCAGCAGAGACTGGGGCTTCCCTCCCACCTCCCAGTCCCGGGGACCCCCTCGAGAGGCTGCTGGCCCCGGAGGCTACTGGGTGTTTTCTGGCCACGGACTATCCAGCTGAGGCAGGACTGGGGAGCCGCTGCCCGGCACAAATGCAACCACCCGAACAGACTCCAAAATCCAGGTTATTCCCCCCAACCCCTCGCCCCCTTTTACAAAACAAACTCTGTGTAACATTAGGCATTACACGCCGGTCCCCGAAATACCTCCTGCCTCCCTGATCTTCGCAACAGCTGGGGTTCACACTCATAACCACGCGCGCGCATGCCCCCCGGCCCACTGCTCTCGGACCCCCCTCCAGCGTGTAGGGGACTCGCGGGGAAGCGGGCATCCCGCATGAGGGGTTCCCGGCCCTGGAGGCCCTGGCCCCGCGCGCCCGCTCCCGGGTACGCGCTGGCTCTCGGCACGCCAGCTGCCGGAGGCCGGGGTCGTGCGCTCTCCAGAGCCCCCTCTCAGGCGCCCAGGCCCTCGGGCGAGGCGTCCCCGGGGTGCCGGACTCCCTAGGGCACCAAGGCTCTCGGCGCCCAGGGGCCTCCAAAGACTCCCCGGTTTCCGCGGGGAATTCGTTGGGACCGAATCTCCGGCGAATCCCGCGTCGGCCGAGGGCCGCGGCAGCGGGGAAAGGCCAGGATGGCGCGGGGCCCGCCGGGGGCGGCTGAACCCGCACACCCGGTCCCGAGGGGGCGGAGGCTGGTGGAGAGGGGGCCGCGAGGGTCACAGTCAGGGCCAAAGACCTGCAGCAGAAAAGCTCATAACTCCCGGCTTGCCTCCGCGCCAGCCGGAAATGGTCGTCTCTGTTCAAAAAAAAAAAAAAAAAAACAGAAATGGAACTAACTCAGTGTCCGAATAACTGTGAAGAGAGGCGCGGAAAGAGAAGAGGAATAAACCAACCTGCGTGAGCAGAAAGATCGGCTTCCTTCCTTGGCTTGAGTGAGCTGACTGCCCTGACCAAATTCCGCGGGCAAGTGAGCCCTGAGCGCCGGCCCAGACAAGGCGCAGCCCAGCGTGGTGGCTGAGTGGGTGGTGGCCCGTGGGGCCCAGAAACCCAGGCAGGGCTGGGGTCCGAGAGGCCCGTGTTGTGCCGCCAGTGGTACACAGAGAATCTGGCTCAACCTGTTAACTATAATAGCGGCTTTGTGCCGATCTGTGCTTGGGGGCTGTGTGGGCACGGCCTGAGCGCTGCCTTGTGATGCCCCTACTGTGGTGTCAGGTGTGGGGTTTGCCTGGGCCCAGGACTCAGATGGGCATCCTGTTTATGGTATGCTCGCAGGTGGCAAGGTGCTTCCAGGTATATGAGACTACTGCTAGGAGGGACCTCCCTCCGGGCTGTGCCAGGCTGGAGCGGTTTGGAATCGGAGGCAACGCTACCCCAGGTGCGGAGCTGGGGCCCCGGGGCTGCCCTGAGGGCCCCTCAGGCCAGATGCGGGAGGAAACCCCTTCTCTCAAGCTGCCCCCGCATACAATCTCCACACACCGCTCGCTCCCACGCAGCCCTTGGAGTCTGGCTCCCTAATCAGCTCCAGTTTGGAGCCCCACAGCCAGGCCTCTGCGCTGGCAACTAACCCGAGTCACTTCCGCTTTTCCCGCATCGCTCGAAATCTTTGCCTAATGCCAGCCCAGGGAGGCCCCTGGCACCACTCTCCTGCACCCACGCCTGGCCTCCTATCTGGGGAGCCCGATGAAACAGGCTGAGCGAGGGCTAGAGACGGCTCGGATTTTCCAAGGAAATCAGAGCAGAATCCTAAGACGGTGTGTTCGATGGAGAGGGTGGTGGGTGAGCGGAGGCAGCGGTGGGGTACTCAGGTTGGTGGTGGTGGGGGGGGGGTGCCTGCAAACTCACATCTTGGCCACAGCCTGCATCGCTGTGGACAACCTCCATAACTCCTTCCACTGTGCGACCACTGGGTTGTGCGATGTTGCACCAGGGGGAGGGAGCCACAGGTGTGCGGGTGCTGGGCTTGCAGACGCACACGTACATTCTCTAGTGCTGGCTTTCTTAGTTCCCTCAAACTCACGCCGGTCCCGGCCCCAAGAAGCTCCTACCCGCGGTTGCCACCCCCTCTCCACCTCGCCAAGGGCACTCCCCTTCCCCACCCCTCCTCCCCCTACCCTGAGTGGGGAGGGCCTAACTCGACTCCCGGCGGCTTGGGGGTGGGGATTTCGTAGGCCCGCGCTTCCGCCGCCTGCCCGAGGGCTCCAGCGAATGACGGCACCCCAAGCGTTGAGGCTGGGCTTGGGGGCGGCGGGCTGCCGGGGATTCCAGCCGAGGATCCTAGCCAGGCTCAGAAGGTCCAGTGGTCGCCGCTGCCTCCCTGAAGCCTAAGGAAATCCGGCCTCCTTTGTGTGCAAGAAGGTTGTTAAGGGCTGGGGGACGTAGGGGGCGCAAGGCCCCCACTGCTGCGTGTCACCCTAAGGAGGGCTTTGGCAGGAGCTACTCCTTCCCCTTGAGGTTTTCAGCCCTTTACTCACAGGGCCCACATATCTTCCGTTCCTTCGGGAGGAGTCGCAAGACCCAAAAGCTGGAGGCGGCAGCTACTCAGAAGCCGCCCCGAAGTGAGAGCCGGAGCGGAGGCTCCAACACAAAAACCCAGGACAAGTGAGTTCCGGGCGCCCTCTAGGGGCCGCGCGGGGAGAGGCGCTTTGAGGGATGGCTGAGTCCAGGGGAGTGTTGGATTTGGGGAGAACTGGAGGTGAGACCCCCACCAGCCCCTCAAGGGATTTCTCATATTGTGGAGGGAGCTCTTGGCCCAGAGGTCCGCTGGGAGGTTGCCTCCTAGGTCTCTGGAAAAATCACCTCCAATCCACTCCAGTCCACTGTCCCCTTAACCCCTCTAGGACCCACCCTGAAGCACTGCCCGCCTGTGAGACCTCCTCCTCCTGCTTCCCCAAACTTAGCCAGCACCCACCCTCTTGGCCTTCTCAGCCTGGGCTTGCCTCCTTCCAGGAGCCCTCTGGGATTGGAAGAATGTTCTCAGCACTTCTACCCCCCCTCCCCTCTTCTGAGTCAGTGGGGCTGGGAGGACTCAAACAGGTAGAAAATTCAAAATAGAAGCAAATGAATCACCTTTATTGGACAAAGGAATGGAGAACGAGGAAGTAAAATCCCTCCAACTCCTTTTACATCTGCTCTGTGCAAAAGCAGGGAACAGGCTGGAGTAGGTAGGAGGGTGCCGCCTGAAGTTCAGAGAGGGGGTTATTTGGACTATTTGGACATTCAGACAGAATATGAAAAGAAAAGAGAGCACAACCTTCCCTTCTTCTCTGCCTCCTTCAGAGTTGTGGGGGGAGGGAGGAGTGTAGGGGAGCATCCCGGGGGAGGTTTTTTTCTATACATGATAAGGTGTATTCATTTAAAGTAAGTTCCATGCTCAACATTGGGGCTTGAACCCATGACCCTGAGATCAAGAGTTGCATGCTCTTCTAAGCCAGCCAGGGGCCCCTCTGTTTTCCTTCCCTTCCTTCCTTCCTTCCTTCCTTCCTTCCTTCCTTCCTTCCTTCCTTCCTTCCTTCCTTCCTCATTTATTTTTAAGTAAGCTTTATGCCAAACATGGGAAGGTATATTCTTTTATATATAAATAGCTCCCGCCAATGCCTTAAACTTGAACATGTTGGAATCACCTGGGAATCTTGTTAAAATGCAGATTCTCATTTATTACATCTCGGGTGGGTCTGGATCCTGAATTTAGAACAAACTTCTTATGCTGCTGATGCTGCTTAGACGACCCAAATCCTAAACTACCACTCTTTGTCTGAGATCTAATCTTGGGTTCTCAAACTTGCCTGGCACATAGGGCCCAAGAGAAGTCTTCCACTTTATTTAAAGAAATGAAATATATAGACACAATTGATAACCCTTCTGATATGTTTTAAAATGCACTCTCCTCCATGCCACAGGCCAAACCGTCCCTGTTATCCTGTGTCCTGCTCTTTCTCTGTCACCTACTAGGTGACACTTCCGAGCGCCCCCATTTCCTCTCCATCTGCACCTGTCCCTGTTTCTAAAATCCTCATTCACACCTAGGCGGCTGCTGAGGTGGTTTTGGATATCAGCCTATGTTTTGAGCTCAGCTTCTCTGCTTTCTAACCTCAGGCAAGTTCATTAAATTTTAGGAGCCTACCATTTCCTTGCCCAAATTATAGGGCCAACCCTTCCCCTGATTACCCAAGGGATTAAGGAGATAATGCAAATAAAAATGCCTGTCTCTTTGTAGGTACTTCTGGAAAGGCACAGGGCGCCCCAGGGTGGCTTGACCTGCTTTTTCTACCTACCAGGCAGGGTGCAGGCGGTAGGAAACAGGTCCTACAAACTGGGGGCCCCACCCTCCCCACCTCATTCCCAGACCCTTGATTTGCTGGAGAAAGTAGAGTGGTGGCCCTTCTGGGTGCTCAGAAGGGAGGCTATTGTGTATTAGGCGCTTTCCCCGCCCCTCCTTTGGGCAAGGAGCAGATTATCGAGTCCCTGCTTTCACTGGGCCCAACTGTCAGTGGGGCAAGTGGGTGGGGAGAAAGCCGGTATTGACCCTGCCAGGCTGGGTGGAGACCAGAGGGAGGGAACCTCAGGGGGAAGACACACCCAACCCTGGAGCCCTCCCCGCCCCCAGGTGCCCAGCAGAGTTGGGGGTCGTAATAGAGGGCTTACTGGTCCCCTCACCCACCCCTCCGAAAGTGCACAGGCCCACAGTGTCACTCTGTTGGTGTCAGGCTGAGACCAGGTGTCCACGCAGAGCGACAGTCCTGGTGCGTGTCTCGACATTTACTTCCTTGTTCCCATGGATGTTTGGTTACACACCGGCTGCAGCCCCAGATCTCACCATCCAGTCCAGGGAAACGCAGAGTGGCATGCTTTCACCCAGCTGCTCCCAGGTGGCCAGCCAGGGGTGGGTGCCACAAGTTTAAAGGAGAACGCGTAAGGGGCCCTCATGGGCTGTCTCACCAGTTGACTTGTCATCAGGGGAAAACCAGCTCCAGCACGCTGGCACACTTATTCAGGACCCTGGGCCTGCGAGCGCACACTCAGTCACATACTTTTTAATTTTTTTAGAGAGAACGTGGGGGTGGGGGCGGGAGGGGCAGAGGGAGAGAGAGCGAGAATCCCAAGCAGCCCCCACACTCAGCATAGAGCTGATGCAGGGCTCAATCCCACGACCCTGGGATCATGACCTAAACTGGAAACCAAGAGTCAGACGCTCAACCGACTGAGCCACCCAGGCACCCTATCAGTCATATACTCTCGAACCCATTTTGTACCCACAGGCTTCTTTCCCTTTCCTTCCTCAGGCCAGAAATTGGGCGGCATGGTTACTGAACTGGGGTGGACTCAGCAGAGGGGTGGGCAGGAGGAGAGGGAGAAGACAGTTTATTAACCCCACCGAAGTCCCAAGTCAACCCTGCGTTTTATCCACTGCCCTACGGTAGAGTGAGGCGCCATCCCGCCGCTGCATGCGGGGCACTGGCCCGCGCAGGCGCCCCGCAGCCGCAGGGTGATCGCGCCGGTGACAGCAGCCAGCCTGGACCCGGTGGGAGAGCCTTCTCGGGTAGAGAGAATGGGGGGCAGCTGTGTGTGAGAGGTGCGATGTTTCTCGGGGGGGGGGTCGGCTGAAGCAGCAGAGCATTGGGAGGCCTGGGGCCTTTGGCTGCACAAACTGAACAGCACCCTGACTTCGAAGGAGGCGCCCTGGGGTGAGCTCCACCGTTCCCTCCACACGGCAGTCTGGCCTCCTCGCTTGTCCGGGGCGTCATTCCCAGCTCACTCCCGTCCACGGGACCGCAGGGAGCAGCCACCTGCACGGAGTGGCCACCTGCACGGAGCCGGCGTGCGGAAGCTCTACTTCCGGCAGGCGGGCGGCCTCAACCTTGCCCGGCGGAAGGGTCCGTGGGGAAGGGTAGTCAACGATTCAGAAGCACCCGGACTGTGGGGCCTAGACGGCAAAGGACTCTCCAACCAGGGGGTGCCAGGTTGGGATATACCAGAAACGCGAAAAGGAGGAGAGCAGGACTCTCCTGTTGAAGCCTGGCCGGCCATCCGGGAAGAAAATGCCGCCTGCGCCCACCTGCTGGGTTCTGATCCCCTCCCAAGACTCGAGCCTCTGCCGGGCTCGGGCCCCGAGGCCTCCCCGCCCGGTCGCCAAAGCGGCCGGAGAATTCCGCAAACCTGTCCCTCAGCTCCACCGCGTGACCCTGAGAGCGACAGGCTGCGTGAGACCCCCGCCACCGCGCGCTGTGCTGGGCTGCGGAGGGTGCGATGGAGGTGGCGCCCTGGGCGCTGGCGGAGAAAGGCTTGGTTTTTATTCCTGCGCTCCAGGGAGACCCGCCATCGGATCCCCCTGTGGGCTTCCTCCCTTCCTGGGACCGAAGACCCAGGCCGGGGCAGGAAAGTGAGCGGCTCCCTGACTTTTTCTGCCGGCTGCCGGCTCCCCCCGACCCCCCCCATCCGGAAATGATGGGAACGCGGCGCCGGGCCCTGCCGCGTGCCGCCCCACGCAAGGACCGCCCGGGCCGCGGATTCGCTCCCGCGGGTTTGCGGCGGAGACCCGAGAGCAGCGCTCCAGCCACGGCTCCCGGGATCCGGCCCGCCCAGCAGCCCGAAGGTAAGAGCTTGGAAACCCGTGGGAGGAGCGCCGTCCTTTGGGTCAGAATTCATCCTGTGGCCAGGAGGAGAAGGGCGCAGGGCTCCAGGGTGAGCACCTGGAAGGAGAAAAGCGCTCTTTTCTTGGTTCTCAGTGGCAAATAAGCAAAACCCTTGAGGCCCCTTCTCTCCAGCCCCGCCTGCGTTCTGCTCCTCTCAGGGCAAGGCTGAGAGACAAGTTCAGGTGCTGTGGGTTTGTGTACGCGTGTGGAGGAGAAAGCACACCTGTGCCTGCGTGTCTGGGGAGCTGCTCTGCGGCAGTGCTGTGAGGTTCCAAGCGCAGGGGTCCTGGGGGGGAAAGAAGAGCCAACCCCGCCCTGACTCCTCCTCTCCGGAGAGCTGGACCTTCCCTACATCTCTGCCTTCATGGCCCTTGGATGTAGGAGTAGATGGTAGGAGTGCTGAGTACTTTGGATCTCTGGGCCACAGTCCTGGCAACTGTCAATAGCCACACCAGTTATCCTGATACGTGGGTCTTCTTAGGGACCAGAGTCCCCAAGACAGACCTGTAGGAAGCATCATCCATCTCCAGCTGGTACAGGACAGAAGCCCTTCTCACCTACACAGTGTTCAGAGAATATTTTTCAACCCTGGACTGCAGAGAGTTCTCCTCTTGCTCAAATCCTTGATTTTCTCAATGCCCATCGGTGTGTAAGTCTGGGTTCAGCTAACTCAAGAGAAAAATTAACTTATTACAGGGATACCACGTAGTTTACAGGATTGGCGGGAAGGCCAGAGAACTAAGGAAAATACAATGTAGGAAACATCAGAAGATCAAATGGCAGGAAAGCCTGGTTAGGGCACAGCTGCTGGCGCCCGTCTTTAGGGTTCTTGGCATGAGCATCACTACGTGTAATTTCTCAAGTCTTCTCCCATCAGTACTAACTTTAATCCCCCAAGATTCAAAGCTCACGTGGGGCCATTTGAGTGGCTAAATCTAAGACATATGTCCTGGCACCAGCTGTCAGAGATGGGGAGAGAATAAACACAGTCCCTTAGGTTTCTCTATGAAAGGCAAAAACAACTCCACCAGTATTTACCTCATTTGGAGAAAGTCTCCCATATCGGGAGGAGTATTCAGATGCTGGGTGTAAAAAAAAAGAAAGAAAGAAAGAAAGAAAAGAAAAGAAAAGAAAAAAGAAAATGATAAATGCCACCACAGTCCACCCCTTTGGCAGTTCAACATCCACATGTGCCTTTCTTTCTCAATTTACAGTCTTCTCCCCTAAAACGCTCCCATCCAATATATGCTGCTGTCACTCATACAGATTGTATTCAACTTGCCCCTAGGGGAGAGTCCAACCCCTTGTAGCTCTAGGTTCAGGATCTTTGTTCTCTTCCTCTTCTAGTATGTTGGAATCCTGTAATCTGTAGCCTGTGGACTAGACCAGATTATAAGGTTAATCATCATCAATGCATAATAATACAATGGCAAAAGAATAAAGACTGGAAAAAAGGCGAATAAGTTTAAGTATATAAGCATCTACCATGCCAAAGGTTAGGAGGTGAAAGCCATTCTCTGTCTTTCCACAGTATGAGATTCTATTTTGTATTTATGACATCCCTCCTCCTTTTTCCATGCCATGTTTCTTTTGCCTTCAGCCAGCACCTGAGCTGGTTTGTGTTCTCTAACCAGGGAAGAAGCAAGCCTATTTCCTGAGGAATCTGAACTCTTGAGGGTCCTGCCTATGAAGGCTGTGGTGGCCTTCCATTAAATTTTACCACTGGACATAACAGCACAAGGAGGTACCCCAAAGGAGCCCCTCAGTTCCATGAATACTTCTTGTTGCCTATTATGTAGAATAAAAATGCTACTTGACCTTTATATTCAGAATTCATCATGTTGGCCAATCCCATTATCCTCCTTTAGCCTGTCCATCCATTGGCAAGACCGACCAGAAGTGACCAGGCAGCAATTTCTGCTTCCAATTCAGTAAAAATATTGTTGTTTCTCTTGGTTGGAACTTTCTTCCGTCCAGGACTCTCTAACTGTAATCCAGCAGAAACAAGAGTCACAGGAAGTGAGGGAGCCATTGGGTACTTGTAGAAAGTGCCACCTCTCTTTCTGGAACCATATAATTGGGCTATGGGAGAAATGGCATCCTAACATTAATCACTAGCTCAAAGCATATACCTCATTCTTGAAGTATTGCACCACACCACCACAAAATTCTAAATGGTTCTAGCAAAGAGTCCAAAACCACAATGGCTCAGGTAAGATGAAAGTTTATTTTTGTTTTACAGCTAGGGAAGAAAGATAGCTTCTGCTCTGGGAACACATCTAGAGACCCAGGAAGGGCCTCTGCCAGCCCCAACAGGTGCCTTCGGAAGTTGTGAGTTCTGGCCAGCAGGAAGGGAAGGGTGCAGTCACTCCAAGACAAGCTCTTTATGAAGAGCTTGACTTGGAAGCTGTACTGTCAATTTCACTCACATCACATGGTGGAGAACTGGCTACAGGGGAGGCTGGGAAATAGAGACTGTGGGTGGACAGCCGTATGCTCAGGAGAAAGGCAGAATGGGTTTGAGGGGACGTGTAGTCGTTACGACACCATTCTGTTGATCTATAAAGTCAGCTGCTTCTGGATTATGGGATACATAAGTAAGATCAGCGAGTCATGTGTACATTAGCTTGGTTTTTTTTTTAACTGCAAAATGAATTCTTGTTAAGAAGCGATGTTGTGTGGGAAATCAGACAGTCATAAGGCATAGAGTGGGTCCATGGATGGTAGTATTGGTAGAAGCTGGATGCTCAGCGAATGCATATCCAAATCTTCCACTAGACACCTCACTGGTCTCCCTGGGAATATAGAATAGCATGCGGAACTTGGGGGTGATTGCTGCTGCTGGCATTTTGCATTGATGGTAACCAGGTTAGCTTTGGTGAGATGTTGAGTTCATACGGAGCTACATCTCCATCTTCGGGCCATCTGTTCCAAAGCAGGCTCTGGGGTTCCCTGGGAAAGGAGACTGAGATTGGAAGGAGTTTTCTTGTCCACCTGGTTATTAAGAACCCTTTCTTTTCTTAATTTTTTTCAAGATTTTTAAATTTTATATCAGAACGCAGGCAAGGGAGAGGGGGAGAGAGAGAGAGAGAGAGAGAGAGAGAGAGAGAGAATCCTAAGCAGGCTCCACGCTCAGCATGGAGCCTGATGTGGGGCTCAATCTCATGACCCTGAGATCATGACATGAGCTGAAATCAAAAGTCAGATGCTCACCTGACTAGCCACCCAGGTGCCCCAAGAATCCTTTCAATAGTGGGAGGCTTTTAGTGACCAATTTCATAAAACACAAATATTTTCACCCTCTATATCCATCCCCAAAGATTCTCTTTTTGTTTTTTTTCCCTTACTCTTCCTTGCCCCAAATCTTTTCTCTCATTCCTTTCAAGTCCTTGTTATCTGTCTACACCATTCACTACTTCCTGTATACTCACTACAAGTCCTTACATCAGGCCATCTCTCCCTACAGACAGAATGAGCCACAAAATATACCGTTCAACATTCTGCCCACTGGGAAGGGTTTCTTCTGTTGTTTTTCAGAGCCACCCCCAAATGGGACTGTACAGCAGTGGGACATTTCTGGCCAGGGTTGGCGTATTGCACTATAAACTAGATGTAAAATTTCCCTTTCTCTTTCATCAGGTGTTAGCATATTTCTCATGGGATCCTAGGTGTAGGCTGAGGGATGGCTTCCCATAGTATGTGTTAGGGCAGGGCACTTTGGCGGTCTGTGGTGGGACCTGTAAGGAGGCCCTCACGGCCAGGGTCATGCAGACCCTCAGTCAGCACCTGAGTGAGTGCCTCCATCAATTTACACCTCAGGCATGTTGCCTGCCTCACCCCAGTGCAGGCCTGGTGAGTGGCCTGCACAGGATGCTTGCCTATGCCATCAGGACCTACCTGGACCTGATCCCACAGATTCCATTTCTACTTGATGATGGACTCTAAAGAATATAGCCAGCACATGGCTAGGTAGACCAGATGGCAGCCAGCTCAGTATATATCTTGGTGTCACATGTATATCTAATGATTTATAGCAAATCCAGGCCCCCTTCTAGAAGTAGGGTATGTTCCTTTTATTTTAAGTAGGCTCCATGCCCAAATTGAGGCTTGAGCTCTTGACTCTAGGAAGATCAGGAGTCACATGCTCTACTGAGGGAGCCAGCCAGGTGCCCTGTAGCTATTTTCTTTTGAGGTGGGGGCGGGGAGAGGAGCTCTTGGGGTTTTTTTGTTTTGTTTTGGTTTGGTTTGGTTCTTGGTTCTTTATTGAGCTATGAAAGTTGCCTCCACTGCAACATGCTACAGCTCTATATAGCGCCCTGTTATGCCATAGAAAATAGGACCTTTCTCCAGGCCTCATCCACATTCTACCATCTCTTGATAAGTAAATGGAGATGTGACAGAAATCATCACTCTTCACTTTTAGTGTCTTTTATGGTGTAATTTTTGCAATTCCCCCAGGACGTAGCTTTTGATCTACTATTTCAGTAAGAAGTAAGAGTTCTAGCGGCTTCTGTTTTTGCCTTCCCAACTACGGGATTCCCAATGTGTATTTTTTGCTGAGGATAGGAAGGAAGATAGCCATGAAATGGGTTTGCAGTCCCCCTGGGTTCATTGTAAGGCAGGTTGAGTCCAAAATTATCTCATGATCCCCATAAGCCTCCACGCTGACTGATGGATCACAAGGGCACTTGTGTCAGCTGAAAGCCAGTGACTAATCACCTCTCAAAAGGGTGAATTTTTCTGTCTCTAGGGCTTAGTTCCCCTGGGAATAGTTGAGGCTTCCTTGAAGGAAGGTCAAGAGGATAATTCAACATAGTTCTGTGGTCAAGAGTACAGGTCTGAAGCTGGACCATCTGGGTTTGAAACCTCTCTGTGTCTTAGTTTCTTAAACTGTAGAATGAAAGTAGCAAACCTACTTTATTGGGTAGTTTTCTCCCTTATAGTCAGGATTGAGAGACAATTTGCTTACAGTAAAGTTTGCCCTTTTTATGGGCAGTTCGATGAGTTTTGACAAATGCACCCATTTGTGTAACCATTGTGAAGACTCACAAATTTTAACAGTATAGTGTGGTGAATGCCACTGTTGGTGAAGCCAGTAGGAGGTATTCCCAAACTAGCCTGATAGGGACAACCAGGAAAGACTTCTTAGAGGAGGCAACCTTTCAGCTGGGCACTCAAGGGTAAGGAGGGGTTCGCACAATCAAGATATACAACATTTTCACCTTCCCCCAATTCCTTCATACCCCTTTGTAGTCAACCGGTCCCTCACTCCTAGCTCCTGGTAACATCTGATCTGTCTTGTGTTCCATTGTTTGCTTTTTCAAGAATGTCACGTAAGTGGAATCATACTGTATGTAGCCTTTGAGTCTAGATTTTTCACTTAACGTGACACATTTAAGATGCACCCATCGTGTCGCATGTATCAGTAATTCATTACTTTTCATTGCTGCATAGTATTCCATTATGTGGATGTACCACAGTTTGTGTATCCATTCATCAGTTGAAGGACATTAGGGTTGTTCCCAGGTTTTGGCAATTATGATTATAAAGTCAAAATAAACCTTCATGTTTAGGGTTTTGTGGGAACATAAGTTTTCTTTTTCTTGGGTAGATACTCAGAAGGGGGGGATTGCAGGGTCATACACTAAGTATGTGTGTATGTATACCTTTATAAGAAACTGTCATGCTGTTTTCCTAAATGCCTGTCCCATTTTGAAATTCCATCAGCAGTGTATGAGAGTTCTAGTTACTCCATATCCTCGTCTGTACTTGGTATGTTCAGCTTTTAAATTTTAACCATTTTAAAGTAATAGTATCTTATTGTGGCTTTCATTTATAGTACCCTAATTTTCAATGATGTTAATCATCTTTCCATGTTTCTATCTGGTAAAGTGTCTCATCAAATCATTTGCCCATTTAAAAAATTAGATTGTTTACTTCCTTTTTATTGAGTTTTGAAAGCTCTTTATATATTCTGGATACAAATCCTTAACCAGATATGTGTTTTGCAAGTATTTTTCTCCAGTCTGTGGTTTGTCTTTTCATTTTCTGAGCACTGTTTATTAAAGAACAGAAGTTTAACATTTTTTATGAAGTCTAATTTATCAATGTTTTCTTTTATGGATAGTGCTTTTGATGTCATATCTAAGAAATATTTGACTAACCCAAAGTCATAAAGAGTTTCTTCTATGTCTTTTCTAAACATTATTGTTTTAAATTCTACATTTAAATCTGTCATCCATTTTGAATTAATTTTTGTATCAGCTGCAAGGTATTGATCAACTTTTTAAAATATATGGATTATCCAAAAGTTTTGAGGATTAAATGAGCTAATACATGTAAAGCACTTGGAATAGTGCTTGGTACATAATTACATTCAATAAATGATAGCTATAATTATTATTTTTTTGAGAGAGAACATGCACACACAAGAGTAGGGGGAGGGGTAGAGGGAGAGGGAGAAAGAGAATCTTAAACAGGCTCCACACCCAGCGCAGAGCCCAATGTGGGGCTCAATCTCACGACAGTGAGATCATGACCTTAGCTGAAATCGAGAGTCAGACACTTAACCAACTGAGCCACCTAGGCATCTCATAGCTATAATTATTAAAGAACATTATTGAGCCGTTATTACCAAACTCCTCTTTACAAATGCTTAATTTCCCTTTTACTTAAGGGGCTTTGCGTCTGTGAAACGATTCAGGTCTGGGAGTCCAAAGAGATGCCTGCATTCTTTAACATTGGGGACTATCTATAGTCATTACTTAGTTACTCACTTACTCTTTAAGTAACAGAAACCTAAAATAACAGAGATTTAAACAAGATAGAAGTTTATTTCTCCTGTGACAGTCCAGATATAGACTGTTCAGGGCTGGTAGGGTGTCTCTATTTCACAAGGCCATCCAGGGACCTAGGCTCCTTTTTGGCTTGTTTTCTCACCATCACTGGAATATTACCCTGGCCCATTCTAAAATGTTCATAACCGCTTCTGTATTCTGAGCAGCAAGATGGAGAAAGAGGAGGAAGGGTGTAACCCCTACCTTTAAAGACATAACCTGGAAATTATACATCTTACTTTCACTCGCATCCTATTTGTTGGAGCTTAGTCACATGACCATACCTAGCTGCAAGGGAGGCTGGGAAACAGTGTTTGTTTTTGGTAGCTGTGAGTTCTCCTAAAACTCAGAGGTCCTATTTCTATGGGAGAGAAGGGGAAAATAGATATTGGGAAACAATCTGTAGTCTGCCTCAATAACTCAAGTCAAGCTTCTATTCACCATTTTTTACCCTTTAAAAATACTAATCTGGGGCCCCTGGGCGGCTCAGTCCATTGAGCATATGATTTCAGCTCAGGTCATGATCTTACAGTTCATAGGTTCGAGCCCTGCATCATGCTCTGTGATGACAGCTCAGAGCCTGGAGCCTGCTTTGGATTCTGTGTCTCCCTCTTTCTCTACCCCTCCCCAGCTTGTGCTCTGCCTGTCTCTCTCTCTCTCAAAAATATATAAACATTTTTAAAAAATGAACAAGTGACACCTTAGTGGGCTATTTTAGTTCCAGGCACTTAATTAGAAGAAGCAAAAATAATTATAATGATCAGGGAACTTTGTTGATAGGGTACCTTTCAGCTCTGCTGACTACTATGTTACTCACATTTGCCTCTGCTACTTAAGCATTTCTGTTTAAAGCACAGAGTTCATTTTCTTTGAAACAGAGACCCACTCACCATCTTTCAGCAGCATCTCTAACCTGTAGAGAATATCTTACTAAAGTGCTTTTTGGTGCCTTTTTTTTTTTTTTTTTTTTTTTTTGTATCTCTGTTATTTCCTTCACCAAAGTATTTTTCAAGTTCTTTGTGAATAAAACATCTGGGACCATTTCCAGGGATATAATATGTGGGTGGTCAAGTTGCAAAGGATAAATCTTCTTTAATGTTCCTATCTTCATAAATCTTCAGATTTCATTCTCTCTCTTTTTTAAAAATGTTTTATTTATTTATTGGGGGTGGGGGGAGCCGGAAAGGAGCACACAGAGAGAGGGAAACAGAGACTCCAAAGTAGGCTGCAGGCTTTGAGGAATCAGTGCAGAGTCTCCAGCTGATGAACCGTGAGATCATGACCTGAGCCGAAGCCAGACACCTGACTGACTGAGCCACCCAGGTGCCTCCAGATTCCTTTCTTTTTAAAAGTTTATTTATTCATTTTGAGAGAGCGTGCGGGGGAGGGACAGAGGTGGGGGAGAGAGAGAATCCCAAGCAGGCTCCACACTGGTAGCACAGAGCCTGATGTGGGGCTCCAACTCATGAACTGTAAGATCATAACCTGAGCTGAAATCAAGAGTCAAGACACTTAACAAACTGAGCCACCCAGGCGCCCCTCTTGAGGTTCCTTGGAGGTTATACTACTTGTGACATTGTAGCCTTAGATCAATCTGAATTTAAAGATGTATGTGTACTTATCAAAGATCCTGAAGTTGGTGTTCTAGTTTGGGCAGCTGGGAATCAACTATGTGTTCCTTCAAACAGAACCACTCCCCCAAATTAGCATGCTGAGATTTGATGTATCTAAAGAAAATGTTGGGTAGGAAGGGTAGAACATGAGGACAAATGGTGCCCTCTTGCAAGGTGACTCCAGAAGAAGTAACTTCATGAGTCAGGGGAAGGTCACTGCTAGACAGCAGGAGGAGCTGCTTCAGCTGGTAAGGGGCGCTTAGTGCTAGTTGGAGGATTCCTCTGAACGTCTCTTCTATAGCCCCATTCCGGTTCCTGGGATTCTCTCTTTTCATAATTGAATGTCCTATTTTTATAAGACTACACTTTATCTAACATTATAGTTTAAGAACCATTAGGATCAAATTCTGAGATTGGCTTTCATTTACATCAGCCCTGTTGCTACAAGAAATAAGGTATATTTTCCAGCAACAATAGAAAGTCCATGGGTTGAAGTCAATACTTTAAGCTGATAATTTAGGGCTTGGACTTGTTATCCAATTTGTATAAGCTGTTCTGTGGTTTTAGAAACAGGTACTCTGTTCCCTGTGGTCTCCTAACGCCTGTCCTCAGTGAACACTTCATTCTAGGTGACCACAAGCAATAATTTAATTAGAGGGTTTGTGCTGTGTGGCATAGGCTACTGAATTCCCATTCCTGAATCCCAGTAGACCTATAGCCCTAACTAGGCCAAATAGCTGATCCCTGTTCCCCCCATTCCCCTTATGACCTCTCACCTGTCATCATTTGTCTGGTACCAATATCTGGTTAGTGCTCTTGGCAGCAAGCTTAAAAATTAAGTTTGGCTACCTTACAGATAAAAGAATAAAGAGAGTTTTTTGGAAAGATTTGGGTAGCTCATAGAATCCACATAAATGCCAAAGCGCCAGTGTGCAAGAACCAGGAAGGCAGGAAATACAGCCAAGGTCAAACCACCAGAACACTTGGCTGGGAGTCCCCACTGAGTACTGGTGTCTCTGCCACTAAGCACTCAGCGCTGCTGGTGTTGTGTTCCCACTCCCCAGTGTCCCCACTTTGAATAACTTTCCACCTGTCCTTACATCTTGGAGTCATCCTGGGTAGGAGCATTAATTGGCTTAACTTGGGTTATGTGCCCACAGGCTGGCAGATAGTGGGGTGGAGAGAGAAAGCTCTGGTCCCTTTGCTTCTGTAGTGGCAGATGAAATTGTGCCTTCCTCCAAGTCACACACAAAGGGGGGGTTTCTCCCAAACTGGAGTGTGTCCGGATGTGGAATGGCCAATCACACATACACACACAGCTGTTCACTGTAGTTGGGAACTTCCTGGCTCTCCTCTGTACAGCCAAGAACCCCTCTCCAACTTCAGCCTGTCCTTGCATTTAATCTGTGCTACTGACAAACCCCAGGCTCGGAGCCACATCACCATCTCCTGCTTTCTCTTTCACCAGGCCAGAGAGCACAGTTGGAGGACCAGCCCTTGTTGAGTCTCCCCAAGGCTTAGAAATCCTTTTATGTTAGGGGTTCCTGGGTATCTCTGAGCTCTAAGAGTCAGTAAGCATCTGACTCTTGATTTCAGCTCAGGTCAGGATCTCATGGTCATGATCTCACAGCCCTGTGGAGTCCAGTGTCATCTTGAGCTTAAGATTCTCTCTCCCTTTCCCTCTGCCCCTCCCTACTCTCACTGTCTCACATGTGTTCTCTCTCAAGAAAGAGAGAGAGAGAGAGAGAGAGATAGAGAGAGAGAGAAAGAAAGAAAGAAAGAAAGAAAGAAAGAAAGAAAGAAAGAAAGAAAAAAAGAAAAATAAATCCTTTTATGTTCATAAGATATCATACTATTCACCTCTGAAAAATAAAATTCTTTTCATATGTGGCTCAAACTAACAATAATTCTTTAATTGCATAAAATATCCATCCCACATTTAAACTGTTCCCCAAATCTTGTGAAGGTAATCTTTCTGTAAGGAAAATATGGTTATATCACTTCCCGCACTAAATTATTTTAACATATCAATATTGTCACATAATGTAAATGCGAACAGTACAAAGTGGTTGGGGTAAGACAGAAGAGTGCCCCTCTTCCTCCACTCTTTCTCTTCTCTCCTTTCCATCCAGTCCATCTCCCCACAAGTATCAAGGGTTGATTTCATGTGTTTTCTTCCAGTAAGTTTCCAGACATTCACATGCAAGCAGGTGCATATATAGATGCATCCCTAACACAGAATACAAAGGGATCACACCCTACACACTCTCCTGTGACTTGCTTTGTTCCTTTGAAAACCTTTCTTGGACATCTTTCCATGTCAGTAAAAATAAAAGTCCTTCAGCGGTTCCTGTCTCCCTCTCTCACTGGAGTGCCATCTCTACCAAGTAGCATGTAGTTCCCTGAGTGCACCACACTCCCTCATACCTTAGTGGCCATGTGCATGTCATTTCCTCTGTCTGGAATGTCTTCTTTCTGGGGATCCAATAAGTTCTTACCCTCTCCAAAGCCTCCCCTGCCCTTGGGAAAGAATTGGGCTTTCTTCCCAGTTCCCAAAATGCCCTTGGTATTCTTCTCTCATCACACTCACCATGTGAGATTTCTTTGTCTTCTTTTCCCGTGATACTACAAGCTCAGAGGCTACCCTCAGAGTCATAACCAACTCTTAGTCTCAGGGCTGAGTCAGAAGTGGTGCTTAAGAAATAGTAATTACTGAGCTCCTTCTTCCATCCACAGAGATCAAGAACATCTTATGGTAATAGAAATACCCTATTTCTATTACAGAGACACTGCCCTCCCCACATGTTTCAGTCAGTTGGATACTAGGGGGACAGGCCTGGAGAGGACGAAGGTTGAGATTCTGCAAAACTGGTTGGCATTGAAGGGGATTCTCTGAGTGACCATAAGCCAAGACTCCTCTGTTTCGGGGCTCTTTTGAGGCCCTTCTAACTGGGACCTATTGTGTGAAGGCAAAAATTTTGGTAAGAGTAGTTGGGGACATATGTAACAATGGCCTCAAGCCCACCAGCCTGACCTTGGCATTTCAGGGGCAGGCAGAGTGAGAATTCCTGAACAATGCTTCTATCAAGACAACAAAGCCACGTTTGACTAAAACAAATAAGACATTTTTATAGTGGGTGGGATAGGGAGGGTCCTTCTTCCCTGAGATAATTAGGCTGAGGCTAAGATGAAAAGGGATCATAGGTATGGGCTAGCTGGGTTGAGTCCATTGAATTTCTGGGAGGGACAATGGAGTTCCATCCAAGCCACCTGCATGGAAGGTGTGGTAGACACTATGAGTTTGCCCATCATACATTCATCCAACCATCTTCTAGTGTGCTTTCCTCTCACATGGTTGCAATCAAGGTATCATCTGGGGCTGCAGTCTCACTGGAAGAAGTGACTGGGGAGGGCTCTACTTCCAAGTTCATTTACATGGTTGCTTGCAGAAGTCAGTTCCTTATGGGCTATGGGACTGAGGACTGAAGACTTTAGTTTCTCAATGCCTGTAGGCTGGTAGCTTCCCTTAGTTCCTTGTCATGTGAGTCTCTCCATAGGGCAGCAAACAACATGGCAGCTGACTTCATCAGAACAAGTAAGGAAGAGAGCCTGAGAGAGCAAGCAAGATGGAATCCACAGTCTTTTAATAACCTAACCTCAGAAATGACATTCCCTCACTTTTGGCACATTCTATTCTTTAGAAGCAAATCTGTGGGTACAGCCCACACCCAAGGGAAGGTCATTCTGCAAGGGGAGAGAGATTACATAGCAAGCAGGGATCAGTGGGGACCATCACAGAGACTGCCTACTGCTTGTAAAGGCCCCCAGTACCAGGACGAACATCTTTATCCTCTCACCTGTGTCCCCACTTTCTCCCCCTATGACCATGGCCATATAAGGCAAGCATCCCCATAGTCCTGGATGCCTCTCCCAAGTGAGGATCCAGGACAGCCGCAGAAGGACTTTGGTCTCAGAAGACATGGACCCAGAACTTGGGTGTCCCAGATGATAGAGCAGGTAGATATATTTGGCATGGCCAATGTCACTGGTTAGCAGACAGACTGGGTGTAGAGTAGAACTAGGGAGGACCAGACTGGGGCCTAGAGGCACTGGCTCTCCTGGGGCTGGTCAGATGCACAAGGCTACAACCAGGCCATAAGTCCAGCTTAGAGTCTTTCCCAAATAGGGAGGGGTTGCTTGGATGGGTCTTCTTAAGGGCCAGCCCTGCCCAACTTGGCTATATTTGGGCCCCACTTACCTGGGTGGTGGTTTGAGCATCACTATCTTAGTTGCAAAGAAAAGGGTGTCCAGGGACCAGCAGAGGTCTGTGAACCTCAAGAATGAAGAAAGTATAGTCTTTGTAATTTCCCCCTAAGCATGACCTCAGTCCATTTTGGTGGACCTATTTTTTTCCCATCTCTGATCCTTCCTTCCTTTTTGTTTTTGTTCCCCAACTCCCATTTCTCCAACTCCATCTTTTCTCTCAATTTTACACCCTAAAGCCTAGGGCACAGGACACCCCTAAAATTGAGCCTCTACTCTCTACTAGGGCATGGCAAAATTTGGGAGGACTCTTCTCCCCTGCCTTTACCACCCAAGGCAAAGGAGGGGTTTGGAGAGTACTCAAGTGAGCGCCGGAAGACCCAAGACACTAGCAATCCTGGGTCTTCCTACACTACTTCCACAGAAACCCACAAGAGGGCGCTCTCCATTCTGCACCTATAGTCTCCAACCAACTTCCCTGAACACTACCCAAACGGAGACTGGACAAATGGGACAGAAAACTGTCACATACAGGAAGACTTAGAAGGGCATGGTTGGAGTATGAAGAAAAGTGTGGTCCACATGAGTCCCAGCATCCTTCCAGGAGCTTGAAGAAGGTCAGTCCTCAGACCACTTGTCAGCCTCAGGTTTCAAAAGGCAGAATGGCCAGTACTTCTTCCAAGCTCCACTCCCCGTCTCTGCCAATGTGCAACACTCCTCCGGGAGGGGACCAGGTACTACTCATCTTGGTGTCCTCAGGGCCTAGAGGAATGAATGATGCAACAAACACATGAGCAAACAATCAAAGCCTCTTAAGGCACGTTTGAGATGGCATGTGTACAGACATATTCACTGGAGCATTATTTGGGATCTCACAAAAAGGAAACAAATTCACTGCCCATCAGTAGAGGACTGAGTGTGAGTGTAATAGTGTGCATCCATGAGAAGAATGAGACCGCTCTAAATACATGGGCGTGGAGCAAACTCAAGGGATAGTGTCAGGTGTGGAGAACAAGATGTAGAACACAGCACAGGCCAGGCTACCCTCCAAGTGTGCTCTGTGGGGAGAGAATAGTATGTTTGAATATGCATAGGAAAGCTCAGGAAAGATGTCCAAGGAGATTAGCTCTGGCTCTCTGGAGAGAGCAACGGAATACCTGACCTAGAGGGTGGAAGGAAGGCTGACTTGTCACTGTTTGCAGCTGTTTGGATTTTGTACAGTGTGAGTAAAGTATTTATTCAAAACAAAGTGTAAGCACACACACTTGGAGCCACACACTTGGATCGCCCTCCTCGTTCTGCCAATTACCTGCTGTGTGATTGTGAGCACGTTACAGTAGTCTTTGAGGATCAGTTTCTTCATCTGTAAAAAGAGTGTGTTGGAAGTCTGCCCAGTGCTCTGAGAATTGCCAAAGGTGTTTCTGTGGCACATTTGGGGAGCCCAAGGGTTTGCTGACGGCACTGCCATTTGTAGCACTACACACAGATGACGAATGAGCACACACCTCTGACCGGGACAGGCTGAAGTCTTGTGAGAGATCGACAGTGTGATCCTTGACTCCACTGATCTTGATCAGAGACCAGTTGAAGTGCCCTCTCAGGGTTCACCTGCCAGGAGACATTATCTATTGGATTCTCTTGTTCCACTTCAATAACCATGGCCAGGACCAACCTTCAGGGACTCTGTCTCAACACCAGAAGATCATGTCATAAAATCCCTCCCTTGCTTCCTCTATCCTGGTATCTTACCCGTGAAAGAATGGTGCTAAAACAAAGGAACAAACGTAACATGTAGTCATCTGGGGTTTTGCAAAGATAAGTGCTAGAAACTTCCCGGTTAATGGCCTTCAGAGACATTCTCTCTAAAGTGGGTGCCAGCTTGGGGCACTGCAGAACTGCACCCCGGTGTCCAGGCTATGCATACCGGGAATACCGTCATTCATCATTTTTTTTTTCATTTGACAAAAATTAATTCAGTTCCTTCGCTCTGCCATGGTTGTAAAGGAGAATAAGCTGCCTGAGGAAGTTACGACCCGCTGGTGAAGGTACACGATTAGACAAACCAATAATAGTAAAACGCATACCAAGCATCAGAGAGACAGCCAGGCTTTCTAGAGGTAGCAGGCAGAGGTACAGGACCCAGGGGCAGGGGTCAGCCGACTCCTCTGGGAGGAAGCGAGGATAGAGTGAGCGCAGGTGCTAGTGAAGAGAAGCAGTTCTGTGCCAGCTGTTGTGAAGGTGCGGTAGTGGATGTAAATGGCTAGCGAAGGACCCAACACACTGTAAGTGTTCCATCAGCTCCGGGAAGCACAGGAAGAAATTTCCCCAGATGCCCAGGCCTGAGCGCAGGGCTGTCATCACCCTGAAGTGCCACAAGGCGGAGCTCACCACTTGTTAACAGTGCGTTCTGGGTCCTGTCCCTCCAGTTACAGTGCGGCTGGCCTCCCCTGACCCAGAGGCTGGTTATTTCCACCTTGCAAAGCTATTGACAGACCGCCCGCACACACGCAGACACTGCAGCCGCTGCTAAGCGTGGGGCTCCTGACAGCCCTGTCCTAGTGTTTTCTCTTAAAGTCCAGGATTTGTTCCTCTGGACTCGCTCTCCCCACCTCAGAATAGCTCCGAGTCCCAAAAATAGCCACCAGTTCTGTTTTTTCCACCCTTCCTGGTTTTTCCCACCCACACGAAGCATCCACGGAGCCTGGCCTTAGAGCAGCATGGAGGAGGGCGAGGCACTGGCCGCGGCACCTCTGGGCCACATAGGCCAGCAGAACTTCAGCTCCTGCAAAGACCCCAGTCCCTCTACAGAGGGGATGAAAAGGTATTTTCCCACAGGTCTCCTTCCAGAGTTAGAAATGCACTTGGTTTTGAGCCCCCCTTCCACCCCTGTCCCTACCCTGATGGCTCCTGGAGAGGATTGGATGGCTCCGTGCTCTGGAGTGAGACAGATCTGTTGCCCTGAACTCACTCTGCTGGTGACCTTGGGCAAGTTACATCACCTCCATGGTCATCTTCCATGAAATAGAGATTAAAAGAAGATCTAACATTTTACTTTATGGGATATTGAGGGATCAGTTGTTCTGGGAAAAGGGAATATCCACAAGTCATTTGATTCCTTTTCTCCCCTCACCCAGGGAACATCTTTAAACACACAACTGAAATTGACATACAGGAAAAGAAAAAGAAAAGAAAAGAAAGAAACTGACATACAGGTAACTTCTGAAAAGAAGGGGCGGCTCCCTGACAGATGGCTTCAAGCCAAAGAGGTGAACCTGGGTTCAGGTGAGGGCTGGCAGGAAATCAGCACTCTCCCTTTTTAACTCTCTCCCAACAGGACTCTGGCTGAAGTTGGGGACTGACAAGCACAGGATCTGACAGGGTCAGGAAAAGGACAGCAGAAGGGTTTCCAGGCAGAGGAATCACTTGGATGGACTTCATGGGTCTGTTCCTGGGGTTCTATCTGTCCTCTCAAGCAGATATAGGTTCCTATGGGGGCACCTGGGTGGCTTGGTTAAGCGTCTAACTTCGGCTCAGGTCATGACCTCACAGCCTGCGAGTTTGAGCCCCGCATCGGGCTCTGTGCTGACAGCTCAGAGCCTGGAGCCTCCTTCAGATTCTATCTCCCTCTCTCACTGATCCTCTCTTGCTGGTGCCTGTGCCCAGCTCAGTGCCTGGCCCATAGAGGGCAGCCTTCTGGGGTCAAGAGTGACCAGAGCCTTCATCCCTTGGCATCATTGGTTTTGTCAGGACTCATTACAGCCAAACAACGATTTAGCCACTTTTGGAAGATGAGAGGCCATCCCAAAGGGCCCCACACAAACTGCAGTTTGCTTCTCGGTGAAACTGAGCTGGACCACACTGAAGGTTTTGGAACTGTGTTTTTCAGAACCCCTCAGAGACAAGGAGGCAGGAACCTTGTGTGGCAAGGTTAGGCAACAAATGTTCAACCCCCCTGTCTCCGTTTCACTGGAGAAGCTCAAAAAGAGGTCCTGTTTTTCAATGAGATGTAAAGAACAATAAAGGAAAATCCACACAACTTATTTGTGCAATTTAACAGTTATAAAATGAACACCCCATAATGCGTGTCAAGAAATGGAACGTTGCCTGCACCCCAGGATCCACCTGAATGGCCTTCTGCTTGCCATCTTAGAGGCCCCAGACTTGATTTTAAGGGAGCCAACAACCTGGCACAAGCTGTAGTTTGTATGTGCGGCGGGGAATGGAGTGTCTGTTTTGGCTGGGGTGGGCCTCCCATGCAGAGTTCAATTAACCACACTCCCCGACTGTGCAGCAGGATCATGGGCTCATACAGGGCCTTCTCTTGTTTTCTATGCTTAGTTTTCTTCCCTTCATCTCCATCACTGCTCATATTACCCCCTTCCCCCAAAGACACTTAATATATTGTATTTGGGTTATGTCCTTTGGTATGTATGTATCTGTGAAAAATACATTGTTTCTTGTATACGTATGCATTTTAGATCTCTTTCTTGCCCTTACTTTTTTCATGTTGTTCTCTATATCTCAAACCCATTGCTTCTAACTGCTCCCCATTTCCTCCACAGAATGCATCTATCCATCACGTTTACTTCTCCTAATGATGGATACTTAGTATGCAGAAAATTACTCTGTTGTAGCAAACAGCACTCACATGTCCCCTCACATGCCAGGCACGTGGCCAGGAGATAAGGCGAGGCAAGGCGAGCAGGCTCAGGGTTGGCTAGTTTAAACAATTTCAGCGGGCTCTTGGGTGTAGAGGCTGTCCCTAGTTGCCTGGTACCTGGCCCAGGGTGTTTAGAGCGAGGAAATACGAGCGGCCTGGAGTGGCAGGAACTGGCTAGAAGAGGTAGCGGGGTGTGGGCTCTGGACTGGTTAGTTTATATGTGAAAATTATGCTCGCAGGTGAATCCTTTATTATCTCTAGGAACTGGCTGGCCCTTAGGGGTCAGTCTCCCCAGGGTTAGCAAGGCCTCAGATATGAAGCATTAGAAATTAAAAGATGTGCTTAACACAATGGGCTTGGTAGAACTTAGCTATAAAGCCAATGGAGCTGAGAAAAAAAATTTAATTTTTAAAAAAATGTTTATTTTGAGAGAGAAACAGAGAACGTAGGCAGAGGAGGGATAGAGAGAAACATAAAATCCAAATAAGGCTCCAGGCTCTGGGCTATCAACCCACAAACCGTAAGATCATGACCTGAGCTAAAGTCAGATGCTTAACTGACTGAGCCACCCAGGCATCCTTTTTAAAAAAAATTTTTTTTGAGAAAAAATTTTTAAAGGAGATCATTTAAATTATTTTCCTGGTTGCTGGCTTATTTTCTATTTCTTCTTGTTCAAAGTTTGATGATTTACATATTTCATTAAACATTCATTTCTTACAGACCCTTGGGCTTCTGGATGCTCAAGTAGTGACTTTCTGTGATCCTCCAACTCCTCTTTGTGACCTTTACTTCTCTTGCTCCCTTAATAATTGGGTAAAATCTAATACCTGTAATAAATCATTGATTCCATAATATAATGGTTCTGCTTCCCTGACAAACCCTTGTAGGTAACTTCCCCGCAGACTTCATGAGGCAGAATTTCTGCACCAACCCCCTCCTCTCTAGTTCTGGGCTTTACCATGAGAGAGGGAAGAAAATTGCTTACGTGTTTGAACTATTGTTACTTTGTGGGTTTTTTTAAAAGATATATATATTTTTTGATGTTCATTTATTTTTGAGAGAGAGAGTACATGTGGAGAGGGGAGGGGCAGAGAGGGGGACAGAGGATCCAAAGCAGGCTCTGCACTGATAGCAGAGAGTTCGATGAGGGGCTTGAACCCATCAACCGTGAGATCATGACCTGAGCTGAGGTCAGACGCCTAACCAACTGTGCCACCCAAGCGCCCCTTTAAGATTTTATTTTTAAGTAATCTCTACACCCAACATAGACTCAAACTCACAACGCCAAGATCGAGAGTAGCACGCTCTTCAGACTGACCCAGCCGGGTGCCCCTAAACCACTGTTACTTTGATCTGACTTCACAGAGCTGAGACAACTACTCATTTTGGACCCTGCCTGCTGCTAGAACTTCACAGGAAAGAGAAAGCACTTCTATCTTATTTGACCCATTGCATTTTTCAGTTTCTTTCTAACAGGAGCTTAGCCGGTAGCTTAAATAAATCCTCCCTCATCTACCCTACCCCACTTTTCACCTGGTTGAATCCTACTCTCCCTGTAGTTTTTCCTGATTCCTAAGTCTGATCCCCTTATTATAAGGGCACTCTCCTAATACCCTGGGCTTTCCCTTTCATAGCGCATGTGTAATTTGTTGCACTAGACTAGACCTTGCCTCTCTTATTCCTGCTGTAGCCCCAGCCCATGATCCAGAGCTGACACACAGCCATTGACCAAATAAATGGACACTCTCCAAGGGAGCTACAAAGAGGAGAAATCTTTTGGTGCGTTTTGCTAGGAATGTGCCCCGAACCCCTTCAGTAGAACATAGCTTACCAGAGCTTGCTGCCCAGACATTCTCCCGTCATCCTCTCTCATTCCAAAGCCTTGAACCACTTTCTCAAGTTAGCTGCTTCACAACCAGTTATTTCACATTAAGAGGTGATGTTATATGTGTGCCGGATATCAAGGTCACTGAGCCTGCCCCACCCTGCCCCGGCTGTGTGTGATACGTAGAACACTGTTGGCATGTGCCCAGCCCATGCTATTTTCTTGAAGAGCTGCCCCCCAGACCCCTCCATGCTGAGGAGTGGGCCTAGCTGGGGCTGCCCCTAGTCCATGGGACACTAGAATAAGAATTAGAGACAAAAGCGCCCCTTTCTCAACACACTTTATTGCCGTCTGCCAAAATAGTTTCATTATGAATATGCTTATTTACAATGTCTATAGCGTGAATGGGGCCCTTGGAGCTACACACTGCACAGTCGGCAGAGCCATATGTGGACATACGTGCTGCCAGCCTCCCATTAGCCTCATTAGCGCCACGTTACTCTGCCTTCTGGAGCCAGGCCGATCTGATTGGTCCAGCCTAACTGGAGCTGGCCAATGGGTTGGTTCTCTCGGAAATTTCAGTTTGGGCCACAGAGCTCTGGCTTGTCGTTACTAAACTGGGAGAACATGCCGAGTCATGGCTGGGATAGCCGCTTCCCGACATGTATCGGTTCCAGTTCCCTGACTTCAAGCAACAGAAACCCACTTAAGTAGCTAACTTAGCTTAAATGAAATGGAAAGTATTGGAAGGAGTCTGGGAAAGCCAGAGGCCAGGCAGGAGGAACAATAGGAAGAGCTTCACAGCAGAGCAACCTGGCCAGGGCCCCACTGACCGGAGGAGGAGGAGGAGGCAGGGAGAATGGGACATGGACGATGGCAGCCACTGACGGACAAAGGACCTCCATCCATTTCCTCCTTCCCGTCTCCATTAGGTCTTGGAGTCTTGGGAGAGAGCATCTGACCAGCCATGCAGGGATAGAGGAGGGTTCTGTGGGGTGCTCCAATTGAATGGGGGCCACCAAATAGGTGGCATCCCAATCAGGTGGGGGCAGACGGCGGGTCAGTGAAAGAATGCCCCCCAGGCAGAACAAAGGAGATAGAAGTGTGACTACACACCAAGGGAGTGGGAGGCAGGACAGCAAAGGAGACACGGCCACCAGGCGGTGGGAGGGTGTGAGTGTGTGTGGGGGGACACAGTTATAGTTATGGGGTAGAGTGAGGGAGTATGGGAACATACGGAATTCTCCCTTTTTTGGCAATCTTAGGAACTGTGACTGACGTGGGTCGCTTAATGGTCGGTGGTCAGTGGTCACATCGGCCGTTTGGCCTTACTCAGCTTCCCATCACTCAAGCCTGTTGCCTAAAAACAGCCTCTACAGGCTCCATTCCTCTCCTGTTGTTCTCTTCTTGGCTCAAAAACACTCTTTCTTTATAGAATTCTTTTTTAACATTTATTTATTTTTGAGAGAGAGAGAGAGGGACAGAGCATGAGTGGGGGAGGGGCAGAGAGAGGGAAACACAGAATCTGAGCTGTTAGCACAGAGCCCAAGGCTCGAACCCACAAGCTGTGAGATCATGACCTGAGCCAAGTCTGACATTCAACAGACTGAGCCACCCAAGTGCCCTTGATTTATAAAATTCTTTAGAACATATAACCAAGGCACCATTTCTTTGTTCTCGTCCTCTGGTATAGGATCTCATGGTGGCCCCTCTCCTGTCGCATGTGTTGCTCTTCAAGCCAGTATCACTGTCACTGGTCACCCCTCCTGCCCCATCCTCAGGAGCAGACATGCCTTCTTCACCACTCTCTGGGCTTTCTCATTTCTTCAAAGCACCTTCTCGGTCTCCAGTGGAGTGCTCTTCCTTGTTTTCTTTCTCTTCTTTAGTTTTGTTAGCTGCTCCCTCTTCCTCAGGAACCAATATTGTTCCAACCCCATTTGACTCACTCTGCCGCCTCCTTTTCCTTCTCTCTAGCTTTCGCAGTTCTGGTCCTCTGCCTGTGCAATTTCAACTGCAATTTTCTCTATATCCACGTCCATCTTTGACCCATAACCTTTCAAGTTCATTGTTAAATGAATCTGTGCTTTCCAGGAACAACTTCTTCTATTTGAAGAAGTTCAGCTTCTAGTTTTCACTGATGAACAATTAAGATCTGAACTTGCTGTCTGAGGTCCTGCATTTTGGCTGTTGTGACAACTGACTGAACATCTGGTAGCACACTGTCACCAGGTATTGCACTGATAAGGTGTTGGTTTCCCTGGAAAGAAGTAGCTGTATGCTTCATGGACCAGCCACCATCAAAAGATAAAATCAGAGACGAGGCGCCTGGGTGGTCAGTCAGTTCAGTGTCTGACTTTAGCTCAGGTCATGATCTCACAGTCTGTGAGTTCAAGCCCCACGCTGGGCTCTGTGCTGACAACTCAGAGCCTAGAGCCTGCTTCAGATTCTATGTCTCTCTCTTTGCTCCTCCCCTGCTCATACTCTGTCTCTCTCTCCCTCTCTCAAAGATAAACATTAAAAACAATTAAAAAAAATAAGATAGGAGAAAATCAAGGTGACATAGGGGATGACTTCAGATATAATGTCAAAGGCACAGTCCATGAAAGAAATAATTGATGAGCTAGACTTCATTACAACTAAAAACATCTGCTATGCAAAAGACACTGCCAGGTAAATGAGAAGACAAGCCACAGACTGGGAGAAAATATTTGCAAAAGTCACATCAGATAAAGGACTGCTATCTCAAATATACAAAGAACTCTTAAAAGTTAACAATAAGAAAATGAACAATCCAATTTTTAAAAACTGGGCAGGGGCACCTGGGTGGCTCAGTCAGCTGAGTATCCAACTTTGGCTCAGGTCATGATCTCATAGTTCATGGGTTCGAGCCCTGCATCAGGCTCCGTGCTGACAGCTCAGAGCCTGGAACTGCTTCAGATTCTGTCTACCTCTCTCTCTCTCTGCCCCTCCCCTGCTTGTACTATCTCTCTGTCTCTTTCAAAAATAAATAAACATTAAAAGAATGGGCAAAATACCTGAAAAGAATCTTCACTAAAGATTCGGGAGCAAATGGAAAATAAGCACATGAAAAGACACTCTATGTCGCATTGTCATTAGGGAATTGCAAATTAAAACAATGAGATACCCCTCCCCCCCACACACCTATTAGAATGGCCAAAATCCAAAACACTGGCAACACCAGAAGCTGGGGAGGATGTGGGGCAACGGAAACTCTAGCTCATTGCTGGTGGGAATGCAGAATGGTACCACCACTTTGGAAGGCATTTTGGCAGTTTCTCCCGAAATTAAACATACTCTTATATGACCTAGCAACTGTGGTCTTTGGTATTCACCCAAATGTGTTGAAAATCCATGTCCATATAAAAACCTGCACCCGGTTGTCCATCACAGCATTTTATAACTATTATTGATGTGTAGCTGACCCACAATACTCTCCTAGTTTCAGGTGTACAATAGTGATTAGACACTTATATACATTATGAAATGGCCACCACAGTACATCTGGCTCCCAGACTGTCCTCTGGTCTTAAGATTTGAGACCTGTACTCTCCGGGCTCCCTCTCCCTCTCACTTCATTTTCCTTCTCCTGTAGTTTGATCTCAAGGGTGGGGTTTCCTCTGCATAGCAGGAGTGGAGGTGAGGATCCTCTGAGCCCAGTGGCCACCTCTGCCTCGTGGGCAGCCCCACAACCCAGGCGGGCAGCTGCTGCTTCTATAACTTCAGATCCTCTCCCCCCCAACCCCCAGTCTTGCCGCCTTACTTTTTACCCTGAATTCCAGCGCCTACCTTTAGGAACCGTCATCATGTTGAGTCCCGCCTGGGGGAGCCCCTTCCTCTTCCCCAAATGGAAGGTATTCCATTACACGGTAAAGTGTGGTTTAAGTACCTGTAGGGAAGTGTGACACAGAGTCTGTCCGTTGGGCTGGACTTGCCAAAACTCGGTGTAATGTGGGAATGGCGGTGTCAGCACCCCTCCTAAGGAAACCTGAGCAGAGCAGAGGTGGGGGCAAGTCAGGATGTTTAAGGTAAGAGGCAGGAAATGGTGTGGGGGAGGGGCAGACAAAACTCGGGCCCCCAGTGGAGAAAGGAGGATGGGGGCAGGGACATCCTTGAAAGTGCTGCCAGACAAAGGCGGTGGACCGTGTAGGGTGCGGTGGGTGGGGCTGAGGGAGGGAGGTTGTGGGGGGAACCGGTAAGGGGGTAGAGGGAAGACCGGATTTCCTCTAACAAGCATTTCAGCCTGAGGCCAGAAGCACCTGGAACCCAGTGGAAAGGCCTGCCCTCCAGAGATGCCTGTTGGCAGACAGGGCCTTTAGCCTGGGGCGGGGGGGGGGGGGGAGCTAGGGCTGGCATGGTAAAGTCCTAGGGAAGTCCTGAGCCCGAGACTGCCACTCGGCAAATATAGGAAATGGGCCCAGCCAGATTCTGAGACTCTGTAGAGCCCCTTTTCAGGGCTCCTACCCCCTCCCCGATTCCCTTGTTCACTCTGGACACTCCCAACCTCCAGTCCCTCTGTCCTTCTGCCCCAGGTGATCAGTCAGGGCCTGCCAGCTTCCTTCAGGGTCTCTCATACCTGCCATCCTCCACCCTCACACCATGGCAGTCAGGCCCTCTTCCGTCCCTCCCTGTGAGCCCAGACCCGCCCAGCTGTGCCAGCCGGGCCAAGCCAGCTCCAGCTAGGATGCGGTGCTTCCCGTCTCAGCAGGCTGAGGCACCTGAGGCTTTAATTATGAGCCACTTCAAAGCCTTTCTGGAAGCAGGTGAGAGATAAAGTGTAAACGAGTGAGTGAGTGAGTGAGTGATCCGGGCCCTCCCAGCCCCACAGGATAGGAATATCCTTCCTGCCTCTCTTACCCGCCCCCCACCCCCAGCCTCTCAGGTAGCCAGTCATTGGTTCTGTCCTCAGGTGGACGCTAGCCTGGGGCTGGGGGCCCTTCCAGGCTCTGCTGCTCACCATCACTGACATTGTCTTCCTCTTCGGCACCACTCACACACCCCGCCCCATCGACTGAGCAATAACCCACCTGGGCAAAGCACTTTCTGTGGATTAGTTCATTTAATCCCCCCAATAACCTCATGAGGTAGATACTATGCTGCCCATCTCCCAGGTGACAAAAGCAAGGCCTAGCTAGAGAGGTTCCGTGGTGTATCCGCAGTTACACGGGTTGATAGTGGACTCAGGTTCCAATTCCTGCGGTCCCACTCCAGAGGCAGTACTTAAGACTGAGGCGGCAAGGAGAACACAGCGTCATTCATGTGGCATCCCTTTCCCAAATGCAGACACTGAATCTAATCAGGAGAAACCTGTGAGACCCCCAAACTCTTCCAAAAAGTCAGTATTATGAAAGGCAAAAGAAACCGAGAAGAACTTTTATAGGTAAAAAACCGCAACACGTGATTCTGGATTGGTACTGGATCTGAGGGAGAAAAAATTGCTCTGAGGGCACCTGGGTGGCTCTGTAGGTTAAGTTCCGACTCCTGATCTCTGCTCAGATCATGAGCATCGGGCTCTGGGCTGACAGCACAGAGCCTGCCTGCAATTCTCCTACCCTCTCTCTGCCTCTACCCCATTCAAAATACCTCAAAAATAAGGGAGATAAACTTAAAAAAATTTTAAATTCCTACAAAAGACAGCATGGGACACAGGGCAAAATTAGAATAAGGACCATATACTAGATCATAGTATCAATGACATTTTCTTAACTTGATAGTTGTCCTAAGGATAGATAAGAAAATGTCCTTGTTCTTAAGAGCTATGTGCTGAAGTATTTATGGATGAAGTGTTATGATATCTGAAATGTATCGCATCCTCAAATAGTTCAGAAAAAAAAGAATACTAAAATGATTTACATCTGTGTGTGTGTGTGTGTGTGTGTGTGTGTGTGTGTGTAAGAAAGAGAGAGACAAGGGGAACCTGGGTGGTTCAGCCAGTTAAACGTCTGACTCTTGATTTGGGCTCAGGTCATGATCTCATGGTTTGTGGGTTTGAGCCCCACGTCAGGCTCCATGCTGATGGTGCAAAGCCTGCTTGGTATTCTCTCTCTCCCTTTCTCTCTGCCTGTCCCCTGCTCTCTCTCTCTCACAAATAAATAAACTTAAGAAATAAAATATTTTTTAAAAAGAAAGAGACAATACAGCAAATGTAAAATATTAGTGAATCTTGGTAAAGGACATGTGGGAGTTTATTATACTACTCTTTTAACTTCTCCGTAGGTTTAATATTTTCAAAATAAAGGGGTTGCTAAATGGAAGTTACTAGATTAGCACAGCCGGGCACTAATTTAAATCCTGAGAGATGCTATTCCACACCTTTGCAGGACGGTGGGTCCCAAAGGCAGCACAACCCCAGGCCCTCAGTGAGACCCAGCGTCAAGGTCCTTACCTGGCTTCACTGAAGTCCCCGAGTTTCCTCATCTGCTCTAAGTATCTTCCTGGCCTGAGCTGAGAGGTGGGGCACAGGAAATCACAGCCAGGCTGTGGGGGAAGACTGTCCTTCCCTCACTCCCAAGGATTGTATCTTTTGGAGTCTGGACAGATTTGTCCACGCGTATGGAGTGGTTTGTGCCACGGGATTTGCAAACAGAGAAGGTACTGATTGAGAAGCAGGAATGCTCTGGCTCGGGCTTCTGCCTCTGGGCGCTGCCTGTGCCTCTGAACACCAGGAGAGTGCTACACGGACCCGCCGAGGCCTCACTCAGCCCTGGGGAAGCCAGCCTGAGTGTCAACACTCTGGCGGAGAGAAGTGCTAAAATGCATATTTGAAGATGTCTGAACAGACTTGTTTGAGAGACAGCTGGAGTTGTGAAGTAATCCTTGTGTCTCCCCGTGTCTCGGTTTTGAAGGCACAATTTGCCTGCAGGCCTCTGACCTCTAATGTCTTTCTATTATTGTTAGCATTTGACAAAACTTTGCTTAAGACTTGGGGATGACAGAAGTCAACACAGAGAGGAGCTTATAATTGCTGCTAGAAGGGCTACTCTTAAGATCCTCTCTGGGACAGAAGTCTGCTCAATTTGGGATCCTCTGGGCCTAATGCCTGGGCCAGCGACGCTGTACCAGATACAGAGCATCTCCTCTGTAAACTGACCTCCTCTGGCCCCAGTGGCCCCTGTGAGCCAAGGCCCCTAGCCCCAGTGGACAATACCAACCCACAGGGAGAGTTACAGGCTCTTGCTCAGAGCTTCCAGAATCTTCCTCCAGAGTGTAAGGAGAGCCCAAGAGCCGGTGGGCTGAGCCCAGGCAGAATGAGTCACATTGGGAGACTAACATTGCACGGAGCCCTAGAACATAAAGAAGGCAAAGGGCTGTTGGCAGAATGGTTCAGAGCTGCAGAGACTGGGCTCTGAGGGAGAGCTGATCTGGAAGACAGAAGATAGAGCCATTGCTTCCATCTTTCTCACTCAGCTTCTCTGCTAGTTTATCTGCTACCCCCTTAGCCCCTGAAAGGGGTCACACTGCAGAGCATGCACAGTGGACCCTCCCAAACAACCCTATTCTTTAAGGAAGCCCCTCCCCTTCTGTGTGGGCCCTGGGGCTGCCGTCACACTATCCTTGCCCTCCTGGCTATTGTGATCAGCCCAAGGAAGGGAGCTTGATTCAAAACTGGGTCCTAGACTCGGATTTTGTGCATAGGTGACAGGAGACAGGAGGCCTTTCTTTACTCTGAGGTCATTAGTTGAGGCGATATAAGCCTAGGCTTGCCAGCCTTCCCCATAGCCCACATAAAGGCCCTATATGAGCGAATGAGGCAAACACAGAGAGGGGGAGAGCCCCAGTGACTTCGTTGGCATTTCTGGATCCAGCTGTTCCTGAAGCCCTTTCCACTCTGATTATAACAGTGATGTGAGCTAATCCATTCCTGCTTTTCCTCTGGGGCTACTTGGAGTTGTACTTCTAGCCTTAAAAAAAAAAAGCAAGGCAGGGGTAGTCTGGATCAGTATCCTGTATAAGACTTCTTATCCCCCAAACCAAGCAGAATCAGTTTTTCTCACTCTCTCTGTCATTCTCCCCTCCCCTTCCTGCCTGTCTCTCATATTTAAACTAGATATAGAGGGGCACCTGGGTGGCTCAGTTGGTTAAGCATAGGACTTCGACTCAGGTCATGATCTCACGGTTTGTGAGTTCGAGCCCTGCGTCTGGTTCTGTGCTGACAGCTCAGAGCCTGGAGCCTGCTTCAGATTCTGTGTCTCCCTCTCTGACCATCCTTTACTTAACGCTCTGTCTCTATCTTTCAAAAAAAATAAATAAACATTAAAAAAATAATAACAAACTAGATATAGAGACTACGGTCCAATGACTGGAACTGAAAGGTTCTATGAATCCAGGACTAAGACAACCATTTGGTTGGGAATTTATTGATGGAAACGAGAAAGAAAACTCATCTGTTGAGATAAACAGGGGCAAGAAAAGAACTAGAGAGAGAGAGAGGTGATTTTTCCAGTTCCTAAGCCCCTGTGTGTTTTCCCACACTTCCTTTCCCCGAACCCCCACAGTACCCCCTACCTGAGGCTTTTTTGGGGTGTAAGTGACAGAAACCAGGCTAACTTAGACAGAAAGGGTGGTTGTTATAGGATAGGTGTCTCCTGGAACCTGTGGACAGGTGGCACACCGAGGCCCCAGGAGGGCCCAGAAGCCAGGCAGCCCTTCTCTGGGTCCTCAAGTAAAATGCTTGAGACCAATTTCCTTCAGTTCTCCATGTGCAAGAGGCTCCACATGGCTGCTTCGTAGCCCCAAAGTGCATACGTTCAAGTGGCCATAGAGATGTTCTACTCACTCTCTAGCCCTTTCCAAAACAGCAAAGCTCTGGGTCTGGTGTGGGTCAGTAGTCACCACTGTTCCAATCAGCCATGTCTGCTGGAGTGGGTGGAGGGGGGCTACACTGTGCTCCAGCTTCTGGAACCTGCCTCTGGGGGAGGACCAAACAGGAGTCCTCTATACCTATGTTATATTAGGCTGCTTTGGGTAGTTTTCCATTCACCGCCATCAAACAGAACCGATTAAAACAGCTGCCAGTAGCCGGGGGGTGCCTGTTTGCCCCTCACCTCTCCTTATTGGAAGGTATGTGGCTCAAGGGTATGTCCAGCTGGATCAAAGGGCAAGTTCTTTCCAAATGAGAGCAGAGAACATTCTCTCACAATGGCTGTTCTGTGAACAACCAGAATCTGTGGTGGTGGCGGCTGACTGCCCGTCCCTTTCCCCACCACCCACTGCCACCACTGAGGGAGAGCTAGTGACATATTACCCAAGACCCATCATGCATCCTGTGTAGGGTGGTAAAGAATCCTACAGAATATTTCATTGTCAGACTCCTACCTGGCATGTACATCGTAAGTTGCCCTTTCAGAAAGGACAGATACCAATATTTCACCATCTCCGGCCGGTCCTGGAACCATACAGACTTAGCCCCGAATGGAGAATTCTGAAAGTTGCAGGTGATTCTCAGTTTCACTAGGGGTGGTGGGTGGTAGGGCTGCAGGGGCTGAGGCAGGTGAGCATGAGTCCTGGGCACCCCTCCTGCCCCTGTACTTAGGACTCTAAGGATATTGGTTTCACCCGGAGGCCAGAGTTTCCTTTCCCAGGTACCCAGTCTGCTAGGAGGAGCCCCTGTAGCATGCCTTTAACTTCTCTTTCTTCCATGATCGCTCGGGCACATGGCCCGAGGTGGCGATGGAGACTGGCTCACGGAGCACAGGCAAATTGAAAGCTCAATGTGTGGAGGAGAGCAGGGTGTTTTCTTCTTTTTTTTTTATTTTTTTAATTTTTTTTTAAATTTTTTTTAATGTTTTATTTATTTCTAGGAGAGAGAGACAGAGACAGCATGAGCAGGGGAGGGTCAGAGAGAGAGGGAGTCACAGATTGAAACAGGCTCCAGGCTCTGAGCCGGCAGTCAGCACAGAGCCCGACGCGGGGCTCGAACCCACGAACCGCGAGATCATGACCTAAGCAAAAGTCGGACACTTAACCGACTAAGCCACCCAGGCGCCCCGGTGTTTTCTTTTTTTAATGTTTATTTTTTGAGGAGAGGGAGAGAGAGAGAGGCAGAGTGGCAGTGGGGAAGGGGCAGAGGGGGAGACACAGAATCCGAAGCAGGCTCCAGGCTCTGAGCTGTCAGCACAGAGCCCGATGCGGGGCTCGAACTCACAAACCACGAGATCATGACCTGAGATGAAGCCAGATGCTTACCAGACTGAGCCACCCAGGAGCCCCAAGAGCAGGCTTCTATTCCAAATCGAAAGTCTCTCTGGCTTGTGTTACAGCGGAAGCATGTACCTACTGCCTAACGTGACCGAAAGGGGTAGTTCCGAATTTAGAATAAACTATAAAGAACTGCAAACCCTCAGGTGTGCCCAGAGCCTTCCCTCCCTCCCACACCCAGCACAGCCCTGTTCCCGAGCACCCTCTAAGCTGACTCTCGTTTTCTCCTCCCCCTGCCCCCCAATTGGAACACACTTTCCGTAATCACCCAGAGCATACCTTGGCTTGCTCAAGGCGCAGCCTCCTCTTTGCCCCAGGCCCTGGTAGGCAGCTTCCATTTAGCTTTTTGGCTTCATGCTGGAAGGAGACACACGAGAGCAGCACAGGATGTGTTTCAACAGCACACCTCGTCCGTAACAAAAGCATCCGGCGGCAACCTAAATGGCGCAGGGAGGGAGCACCGGAGAGCAGGCAGGGGACATGCTGAGGTATAAACATATTCTTAATTACTAAAACCATGACAAACTACGGGGAAGGGAATTGTAGAGACTTGGGGGAACGGAGAAAGGGAAGGTTAGGTAAGGCAGGACCGTGGCCGGGTGATCAAGTTTAACATCATCAGTGATGAGTCATGTTGATGACCCGTCCGCCTGTGCGATGTGATGAGAGGGGCACATCATCTCTGTGGTCTTCTTCCCGAGACCCACGACCCCAGTCGAACCACGAGAAAGCCACTGGACAATCCACCCTGAAAGAAGACATTCCACAAAATGCCTGACCAGTACTCCTCCAAACTGTTAAGGGCCTAAAACCTACCAACCAACCAACGAACAAAAACACAACAAACAAACATCAAAGAAAGTCAGACCAGAAGACACTAAGAAGACGAGGTGAGGGGCGCCTGGGTGGCTTAGTCGGTTAAGCGTCCGACTTTCGCTTGGGTCATGATCTCGCGGTTCGTGGGTTCGGGCCCCGCGTCGGGCTCTGTGCTGACTGCCAGCTCAGAGCCTGGAGCCTGTTTCAGTCTGTGACTCCCTTTCTCTCTGACCCTCCCCTGCTCACGCTGTCTCTCTCTCTCCTAGAAATAAATAAAACATTAAAAAAAAAAAAAAACACTTAAAAGAAGACGAGGTGAGTAAACGTAGGGTAGGATCTGGGATGGGATCCTGGAACAGAAAAAGGACGTCAGTGGAAACCCTGGTGAAGTTGAATGAAGCCGAGTTTATTTAGTAGTAACACACCAGCGTGTTCGCTTGGCTGGAACAGACAGTGGGAGACATTAACAAGAGGGGATGAGGGGTAAGGAACTCTCTGTGCTACCTTTGCACTTTTCTGCAACTTTAAAACTATGCTAAAATTGAAAGCTTACTTAAAAAAAAAAAAAAAGGTAATACAGGGATGTGGGGATGGGGGCAGGAGGATTGGCTTTTCAGCTGAAAGGGGAAGAAAGATTTGAAAGAGAAAAGTCCTGAATCAGACACAGAACTGGAGAGGCTGCAGTTCTCGAATGGAACAGAGATGGCGGAGCCAGCATCCCTGAGGAAGCGGCTTCCTGCAGATGAGGTCGGCCCCGGTTTTCCCTTACCTGGAGCTGGCACAGACAGATCCAAAGCTGAACTTGCCCGGGTCCACTGTGCGCATGCATCAGTTGGTGAAATCTAGTTAAAATGCAGATTCTGATTCAGCAGATCTGGGTAGGGTCTGAGTCTCCGGCCGCCATTCCAACTGGCTCCCTGGTGATGCCAATGCTGTGGGTCCCAGGACTACCCTTTGGGCTGCACGAAGCTGGAGAGCCAGATGCCACCTCACCTGGGAGGAGGGGAAGAGATGCTGAAAGGGAAGCCGTGACCCTGAAGACACACTTGCCAAGCCCGCCAGCCTGAGCGGAAGGGCGAGCAATGGTGGCGCAGTGGGAAGACCACCTGGGTGGTCCCAGTGGACTCTGCCGCCTCAGGGAGCGGGTCCAGTTCTGATCGCCTGCGACCTGCTGCGTGAGCACCTCTGCCCCCCAGCCTCACGTCGCCACCTGCACAGTGGGTACCACAAACTCCCAGCGCCTGTGTCTCGAGGTTGTGCTGGGGACTGAGTGAGGTACTCACACGTGAGGCTCCTGGCACATGCTTCGCAACTACCTGTCTAAACGAGCGAGGCCCCTCCCAGGTGAGCTTCCAAGGCTTGTGCTGCTGTTTTTTCATTAACATGGCTGGACCCTCAGGAAGCCGTTGTGCTTTATTTATTCATTCCGTCAACAGATACACATTGAAAACCCACTGCGGGCTTCCAAATAATTCGTTGTCTGAAGTCTCTTGCTTGTGGAATCCAGATTTGCAAAAGGTTGGAGTTGAAGAGAAGCTAAAAGCCAGCTGATCTTACCCCCACTTGCCAAGGAGCAAAGTCCTCCTTTGTCTGCCTCAGTCCTCTGCACTTCCCTCACTCTGACCTCCCTCTCGGCCTGGGGTCCACGGAGGACGGAAAACCGCACCCAGGGGCAGTTCCTCAAGGAACTTCCTCAAGGCTTCCTCCGGGGAGCCTCCTGCTGGTAAAGGGGTGAAGGTGTTGCTCTAGCACCTCCGCCCCTTCTCCCTGGCATTTCTCTCCCCGTTCACTGCCTTGTAGGGCTCTGGCCCAGACCTCAGCCACTTCCTGCCAGCTGTTTTCCAAGGGGCAGGGGCCACCGAATTCCTGCCCCTCTTCAGACTTCATTCACACAAACATTTATATGCAGCCACAGGACCTGCAGAATCTAATCGAGGTGGTTTCCTCATAATAGAGACGAGGAAAAGAGAAGGAAATTGATGCTATTAACTTGCGTTGGGTCACAGACCCTTTAGGAATCTGACAAAAGCACCCGACATCATCACCACTCAGAAATCACTTCAGCACATGCTCACGCCACTGTGTCTGCACTTGCAGGGGAAAGGAGGCTCTGGGTAAGAAAGCTGGGTCTAGAAGCTTCTGTAAGCTTAGAGGTACTAGCAGAACACAGCTGGACAACAGGGTGAGACAGTGGGGGGGACGAAGGTCCCTGGTTTTCAGTGTCATCACACAGTCCCTCTGCCTTCAAGTTCCCAACCCCACCAATGGCCACCCACAGCTTCCCTGTGCGCTGTTCCCAGTTTGGAGCGCAGTTGCGCCCAGCTGGCGCACTGCTGTCAGCCACTCCTCCTAGATCCTCAGGTATCTCAGCTCATTGCCCTGGTGGACATAAAACCCGGGGCCGCTCCTTTCTGGCCCTTGGGGCTGATTCCTTTCTCACTGCCCAGGACACACTCCCAGGCTTCTTCCTCTTGGGCTCAGGCTAGCCCACAAAGCAACGCGCCCTTCCTCCCAGCGTGGCATGACCTCAGACCTTTACTCAGAACCCTGAGGGCATGGCAGGAAATAAACAAGATCCAAATGCATAAAAATGGTCCACGGACCCATGACATCTCCCTGACCCCAGATCCTGGCCACAGGCTGGGGACCCCAGTCTTGGTTTCTCCCCTCCCGTCAGCTACTTCCTTTCTGGTGATCCCTCTATGGCTTCTCCCCTTCAGGCTCCCTCCCAGTCTTCCCTCCGTCTCTGTCTTCCTCAGGGCCGTATGTAAGATGCAGCCGCCCCTAGAACCAGAGAAGGAACTGCTAGTTTTCTACCAGTATCTGCTCTCTCCGTCCTTCTCTAGTGAGACTGAGTTTCAGCCGGCATATGATCACACAGCTGAAGACTGTACTTCCCAGACTCGCCTGCAGTCTAGGTGAGGCTGTGCAACTAAATGGTGATCAATGGCCATCAAGAGGTCAGGTGGAGGCCACTTCTAGGTCATGACCTTAAAAGGAATAGATATGTGCTCCTCTTGCCCTTTCCTTCTTCCCACTGACTGGGATGCTGACATGATGAAAGGAGCTAGAGCAGCCAATCTTACCCACTGATGGGAGCCACCATGGCCTCAGTGACAGACACATAACAGGCGCTCAGTAAGTAAATTTTTGGAGGGACTTAACTCATTTGATTTGCATGACAATCCCATGAGGTAGGATTATGATGACATCATTATCTATTATCATTCCAACTTTACAGATGAAGAGCCTGAGACAGAGAGGTTGAGTAACTTCTGTCAGGTCCCAATGGGCAGGATTTGAGCCCAGGCAACCTGATTCCAGAGTCTGACCTTAATAATCATGGCGCACAGAAGAGAAGTCTATACCCTGCGCTGTTATGTGATGAGTAATAGACATCCATCCCGTTTAACCTCTGTACGTGGGGACCCCTTTGTTCCAGCAGCTTAGATATCCCTTAATATGCCCTCTGTGCTACCCCAGAGGTGACCATGGGTCTCCCCCTTGCCTAAGTCCCAAGTGTGAGCCCCCTGAAGACCAGTAGCCAAGGCGGTGGACTCCCAGAGGTAGCTTTCTAAAGGCCAAAGCCTCCTAAATCGGGTCCCTCCTTTCCACTGCAGGCTGTGTATTATTAAAAATCAGAAGAATCCCCATCGCTAGCTCGTGAAGCATCCATGCATGCTCACTGAACCTCCCTTCCCTCCATCATATCATCTCATAGACATGGGTACCTACACACTACACCCCAATAAGGATACAGCCCCTCAACCCTCTCCAAAGGGTAGTGTTGTGTCTGTTATTTAAATCAACTAATTTTTCTACGGTTTTGCAGTTTACAAGGTATCACCCCAGAATATCAGCATGGGAAGGTATCCAATATCTATCATTAGATGAAAAAAAGCACATTTCAGAACAGAACACGCGTTCTGATCTTATTCCCTCACACATGTGCACATGTCTGTCTGTCCGTGAAGATGCAACCCCCCCCTCTGGAAAGCGTGGCTGGTCGCGACCACTCTGGAGCAGAACAGGTCTCGATGTCATTCCCCATTTTACAGATGAAGAAACCTGGGCTTGAAGAGGTCAAGGAACTTGGCCCAGACTATGAGGCTGGCACGAGTGAGTCCCCTGCAACGCTCTCCAGCCTCACACCTCAAAGCCCTGCTCTTTCCCTTAGACCCGACTCCTGTCATTCTAAGTCAATGTCCTTCTAGGTTATTGTCCCCCTAATCTGCCCAGCTTGCTACTTCCTACCCCAGCTTCAGTCTCTGCCTTAGAAGAAACCAGAGACAGGAAATCCCTGGGGGAGCTTTTCTGGTAGGGCCTCACTGCCTGCTTATCATTAGTAACACTAGATATTCTAAGGCAGTGGGTCTCAGTGACAAAGGAATCCTAATGGCCTGGAGACCAAGAAGAAAATATACCAGGCAGGGCCCCTCCCCTTAAAACTCCTGAATCTGGGGGGCGCCTGGGTGGCTCAGTTGGTTAAGCATCTGACATTGGCTCAGGTCATGATCTTGTGGTTTGTGAGTTCGATCCCCGCATCGGGCTCTGTGCTGGCAGCTCAGAGCCTGGAGCCTGTTTCAGATTCTGTGTCTCCTTCTCCCTCTGGCCCTACCCCACCCGTGCTCTGTCTCTGTTTCTGCCTCTCTCTCAAAAATAAACATTAACACACACACACACACACACACACACACACACACACACACACACCCCTCCTGAATCTAGGCTAAGCCTGCGTTTTATTGTTTTAAAAAAACAAGATTCCCAGTGAATTTCACATGCAGCCACTTTATTAATATTGAAACCACTAGATAAACCCAATTCTTTTATGGGAAGAGTAAGGGTGTGGCTGTCCAAAGAGATCAGTTCTTTCCCTTTGGTGGGAGAGGTAGGCTGGGAAGAAGCAGTGGAAGCAGACTCAGAGAAATCCCGAAGGGGGGCGGGGGGCTATCTCCCCTGGCCTGGGAGACTTTCCTGGACTGATGAACACCTTATACCTGGTGCTGAAGTTCTTGAATAATAGCCAGCATTTGTACTGAAATGTGCCTTTTACAAAGCTCCTTTTGGGGACATTAGGCTCATCTGGTCCTCAATGCAAACTCTGAGGCAGAGATTACTGTCCCCAACTCACAGATGAGGAAATGCAGCAGGATGAAGTGATTTGCTCAAGTCCCACAGCTAGGAGGTTACAGGCTTAAACATAGGATGGCTGCTTCCCAGTGCTCGTGCTTGATTTCCTCACCCATCAGCCATTCTAGGAGGCGTGCATAGGAAGGGGACAGGTTCTGCACTGCTCACAGATTAGCGTCCTTAACAATCTGGGAAAGAGGTAAAGAGAGAGCGGGCTGCAACATCACAGGGAAGAGCCTGCTCCCGGTGATTCCAGTGGCTCTGGAGTCAGTCCTGAAATCTACATTTTCTCAGGCTCAGATTAGCATAGAGCCAGGTCCGTGAGCCCCCCCCCCCCACGCCTCCCCCCATCTCCTCCTCCTAGATCTGTGTGGAGCAGAAGGGGACATGGAGTTTCCTAGGTGTAAGTGCAGTGACTCCAAGGACCCCAAGACATCCACACTTGAAGGAGGTGGAGGCGCTGCCCCCTGCATGGGAACTACTGAGAACCTCAAGACAGGAAGGAAGGAAAAGAATGAAAAAGGCCAGAAGACTCTCTCTCACCTCTTTACCCATCTAAGCCTTGTGTTTAAAGATTGTCATTTTCTTGCAGTACCTAGAATAACTGGACATTCCCAGTACTTGTGACTTAAACTCCGATCAGATGGGAGTCTCGCTTTTTGGACATGACAGGTGGCCAGGAGGGGGCCTGGATCAGAGGTCTGAGAGACCGATGCACTATCACAAAGCATCACCTCAAATGAAAGGTTCTCACCAGATTTCACATCACAGGGGAACCTTCAAAAGCCTGTATCCCTCCTTCTGTTACATACACAGGCACACGTTGCCCTCCCTCTCTCTAAGGACAATCCCCAAAATCGAGGTTAAAATTTTTTTTTAAAGTTTATTTATTTTTGAGAGAGAGAGACAGAGAGCAAGCAGAGGAGGGGCAGAGAGAGAGGGAGACACGGAATCCGAAGCAGGCTCTAGCCTCTGAGCTGTCAGCACAGAACCCGACAGGGGGCTTAAACTGAACCGTGAGATCATGACCTGAGCTGAAATTGGAAGCTTAACCAGCTGAGCCACCCAGGCGCTCCCCACCCCCACCCCCCCATCGAGAGGAAATACTCAGAGGGACTGCCTTGTCCCACACCTGCCCCCACACCTGCGCAGGGTTCCTGCCCTCTCTGACCCTTACTTCTCCTAGTTGTCTAGGGCTGGAAAATGTTCTGCAAAGGGAGAACTCAGGAGAGGGTCTCTGTGCAGGGTGTAGGGCTCCCTGTGCCAGAGTGTGGCTGTGCCAGGGCCAGGAGGTCCAGTGTCAATAGATGGTGGCAACCTGGGTCAGCGTGAGGGGATAGGTGGTGTATCAGGGAATCAGCGTGTGTCAGACACTGGAAGTGCCCTCATGGGGGCTCTCGGCCAGGGAGTGGCTGGCTGTCACCCAGAAATGGCTGGCACTCTCCTCCCCTGACCTTTCCATCTGTAGAGGGCTAGCGAGGGAATGCAGCCCTACCTGTCAGGCTTAACAATCATACTGTAGAGGAAGAAACTTCTAACTTTCTAGGCACGGTATCAGTTGGAGGGCAGCACAATCAGCTGGCCGAGCAGCAGAAATGTGAAGAGGGAAGATTAGCACAGAGCTAACAGTAAAAGGGTGGAACTCAGCAGAACTGAGTCCTTTCTTCCCTGTGCAAACCTATGAAGACCAGAAAAACCTCTTCTGCCCATCTGCTGCCTGCCTGGAGGCAGAGGGATGGCTACGATGACTGCTAGCAGATTAGGGTAGGATCAGAGAAACTGATCCTGCTTAAGGTCTGAATTTTGCAGCCTTCAGGCAGGGCAGCCTGCAGCAGTGCCAAGCTATGGACGGCAGAGGGAGCTCTTGCCTAACCTTTCCAGCGCAGAGGCGGTTACAAGAACATCGAGAGCTATGAGGGTTCTGGTAATTTGCTCCCAGTGACCAGGTGACTGCAGAGGGCCCGGCTTGAGTGAGACTAGGGATGGGACTAGGAGCTCATAACGTTCCCTTTAGGCGCTCACCCAAAGGAGTGTCAGCTTGCGATGCCACAAGGGCCCCTTTTTCTTCTCCCGCCCCCAACCAGCGGAGACATAAGGTGGCCCCTTTCTCAGCCCCATCCCATACACAATCCCTTGAAAGAGAGGCGTCCCCAGCATCTGCGGCTTTCCAGGGGGGGCTCCCCTGCTCTTCCTTGCCGTGGCCTTCCCTCCTGGCTTAGTGCCAGGAAGTGGAGGCGAAGCGTGCTAACGTAGGGGCTTGTTGTGTGACGGTGGTAGGCGTTGGGCTTTCAGGAGGGGTAGGGGAGGAAGAGGTGCCAGGAGGGCACACGCGGCTATTGTGCGTCTCTACAAATGCCACTAGGTGGCGCTCGGAGCCCTCATCATAGAGAAGTGCCTGCCGTTTAAAGAGTGGCTCAGGTGGAAGGGGCTGGTTTGGAGACCCTCGAAGGCTGCCGGAAGGAGACAGCTGCTGTACAAGGACCCTCCTCACTGAACTGGGGACAACTTGGGTACTTGGGGTCCTAAGGGACAGCCATGATTCCCAGGAGGCCTGGAAGGGGCGAGGAGAAGATGGTGCAGAAGGCCTTGCTCGCATAGGCAAAGACAGAGGAAGGATCCCCCCAGACCTTCCCCAGGAGCTGGAAAGGAGTGGAGGGTCCCCAGTCTTTTAGTCTGTTATTGGCCCACCTGCCTCTCCGGATATCAGTTCTGTTTTGAGGTCATTGGGGGAAGAATTCGGGGTCCTAGAATCCAAATTCAGCCTGGGAATAAAAACTCTAAGCATGCTCACGACTGTCCATCTGCTTTTCCACTGGGATTTGTGGATCTGTGTATCACCTCCTGCTCTGGGCCCACCCCGGGCAACGTGGGTGGAGTGGGGTGTAATCTCCCAATCTTTGGCTTCCCTCCCTTCCTCTGCCCTCCCTTAGGATACCCTCTGCTGACACCGGGAAGTCGGCCCCAAGCTTTGAGAAACTCGTCCCCACAAACCCCTCAGAGCCCAGAAGTAAAGTGAGAGGGGCTGTAAACGCATGTGACCCAGACCCACTTCACCAAGTCAGGTGTCCGAGGAACACCCCCTGGGGCCATGCGTCTTTTTCTGCCTGCAGCCTTCCCTAACCGATCCATGGGGCCCCAGTTTGGCTTCTCCCCACCGCCTGTAAATTACTGAGATTCTGGCGCCCCAAACTTGTGGGGTCCTCCCTCCAGGCCATCCTGGTCTCCTGAGGCTTAGCCCGGAGGTCCCATCTCTTTCGAACTCCTCACTTTCCGAGTTCCATTGGGAGCTTGTATGGAGGGAAGGGAAGATTTGGAGAGACCCAGGGGCCGCGAGGCCAGCAGCGCAAGCGTTAATCCCATCCCTCTAGGAAATCGAGGTCCGATGAGGGGCGCTAGAATCCGCTAAGCGTGGAGCGCGGTCTGGCTTGGCGAACTGGAGCTCCTTGGTGAGACCCGGACCCACCGGCTTCCTCTTCTAAAGTGGGGGTTGGGAGGAAAGATTCCGATCTTGTCGAAAGGGAGATAGAAATCTGGACTCCGAGACCAAAAGGGGAGAGGATTGGGACAGAGAAGCATGGCTTCCCCCGGCATCCAGGCCTACCTGCCCGGCTCCATAGGCCTTAGCAGCGTCCTCGGAGGTTGCCAAGCTCCTGGGAAGGGGGTAGGTGGGCTTGTGAGGACGCTATTTCTTCCTTTGGGGGCTGTACTGTCCCCTCACCTCCCTAGGCCCTCTCCCCCCTTCCTCCGCTCCAAACAAGGCCAGTATGGCAGGGGCTCCGGGTGGGTGGCCTGGGACAGAAGGAATCCAGGGTCCTGGGGAAAATCGGGAGAAACTGGGAGAAGTGGAGGATTGGGAGTCTGCCACCCAAGGTGCCCCACCCTTCTCGAAGCTTAGGCGCCACCCGCAGGCAGGCCTCTGGGGGACTGGAGCCGGCCCCTAGAGTCCCCGCCCCCTCCCCAGACCCGAGGTATTAGTGCTGCTTGATCAGACCTCATTTCCTGCGAAAATGGAAACATATCCAGGGTCCTTAATAAAGTGAATGACGAGGCATCGGGTGTAATTGGGCTTCCGGTTGGTGGCTATATCCTTAAACTGACAGTGGGAAAAATGTAAGTCCATGGCGCCCGGATGTAATTATATGCTTAGGAGAAAAAGGTGCAGGGTGGATTCGCTGAGACCCAGAGGCACCCTGAGAAATGGGCACAAACGCTTACCCAGACCAAGAGACCCAGGAACCCCGGACCTGCACACCAACCCCGAATCCAAGCGCGCGCGTCTCCGCAAGCTACGGCCTCTCCTCCCATCCTGAGACCCGCCCTGCCACTGCCAACGGAAGACGGGGGATCTTTATTTATACGCTGGGGCAGGGGTGGGTCTTTTCCTTCCTCTGAGAGGAGGAGTGTCCTCCAGGGCAGGGGGGTGGCCTGACTGAGAGTCCCCAGACCCATCCCCCGGACCCCGCGCGCTTGCTGCATATTTCTATGCATAATCCAATTTTCTCCGTGACTATCTAGTTAAACTCTTTAACAACAGCTACATAATTAGAATTTGGATTCCCATTAATTTTCCCTGGGCCTCGAACCATTTGCAGCTCACACTGGTAATTAATGCGATACATCACTAACTTTACCCAGCGCCGGCCAGCCAGGCTCAGGTCGCTCGGCCCGGGCCCGGCGCCCCTGCGCGGAGCCCTGACTCCTGACCGGCTTCCGGAGTGGGGCCATTTCCCTCCCTCCAAAGCCAAGTGCCTCGGCCCGCGCACCCAAAGCCATCTTTCCAGGAAATCTCACAATTAAAAATATTTATCGGGAGCAGATTTACGTTTCTGGGTTTCCAGTCTCGGGGCGTCTGGGTAGGCTATTAAGAGTAATTAGCATCTTTTGCGCATGCAGATTTACTTCGCTCATTGCCACATAACTCATCCCTAAAAGCCAGCACAGGCGAACACAGGCGCCTCCGCCAAAGCCGCTGCCAGAGCTACCGCCCCCGCCTGGGTCTGACTAGAGATTCCCGGGCCCTGGGCCCCCATTACGCTGCCCGCTCCTAGTTTTTCTGGCCGAGCTGTCGGCTTCAGGCCCTGGAGGCTGCGTGACAAGTTAAGATTCCCACCCTGGAGACGACTGACGGAAGGGCGACCTCACCCGGCGGGGGGAAGGTCCAAGTCAGGCTCTCCCAGCTGCCCTGGCCCGCGCCTGTCTGGACCCGCGGTTTCTGGACCTGGGTGCACGAGTTAAGAGGGCGTGTCCGTATATGCACGCTCTCGTGCCCGTGAGTGCACATGCATGTGATTGCTAGTGCGCGTTCCTGAGAGTGAGCAAGGAGGCGCGCAGAAAATGAAATGATCTCTAGCCCTACTCCCCACCCTCCACTTCCACTCCAGCCCCGCATTGGCAGGACCGCAGCTCAAATGCCAATCCTAAGTGGATCCGGTAGGGCACTAAAGTTCGAAGGAGACTCTGGCCCCTACCTTGCCTCGATTTCCCTTGTACAGAGCAGTCCCTACCCAGCCAGAGAGCCTGGAGCGCTCGGCGCCCTACAGGAGGGAAACTGGGTGGCCGGACGCCCCGTGGCGTCTGAGCGCAGGTTGCCTACTGCTGGAGAGACCGCCAGAAAGAGGCCAGACAGAGCAGGGAGTCGCTGAATAGCAGCTTTTGGGATTGCTGGAGGGCGGGCGGCGGTGGAGAGTGGGGACTGGGACTGGGGGCAAGCAGATGTACAAAGTGGTGGTGGGAGGACCAGAGTCAGGGCGCTTGGCTGTGGCTCCGCGCTCCCGGCCGAGGCACCCACTCCGGGTTCGTTATTAACGCGCTGTGAGGTCCGCGAGCCGCCCAACTTTCTTCTCTTTAATGAGCCTAGAAGAAGAGGCTGCCCTGAAGGGGTTTGTTCATTAAAGATGTAGCTGGAGGAATATTGTCTCATTAATTATCTGGTTTTAATTACACTCCTACCCTTTGAATCCAGAGATGGGAAAAGTTGATTCAGTGGCACCGCCCCCTTTAGCTTAAAGAGTCGGGCCAGGCAAGGGGACTTGGAGGGGGCTGTGGGGACAGTGTGTGCCAGGGAGGGTGTGAGCTGACATTTGATGTGTGTCCTGCTGCGAATCCCCATGCAAGAGGGCCTCCCTGCCTGGGAGTGTGTGTGGATGAAGTCTGCGTGTGGGTCTGAAAATGTGCGTGTGTCTGAGTGCGTGTGACCACGTGTGCCTGAAAGGCCGTGTGGACGTGACTTGGGTGCCTATGTGTGCTCCCCTGCCTGAGTGCAGTGCTGTGTGTCTGGGCGTGCATGTGGGTAGCTGAGTGTGTCTACAGACAGGCCCAAGAGCAGGGGTCTAAGTGAAGAGGAGTGTGACTGGGTAGCTGTGTTTGCACGTGTCTAAGAGGGTGGCTTCCTGCCCGTCAGCTCAAGTGACAGTGTTCCACCGTATCTCGGACTCTGCTGTGCCTGCATGCCACTCCCCGCCCCCCCCCCGTCCCCGCCCCCACCCACTGAGTATGAGTGTTGGTGGGGAGTGCTTCATGGCTAGAGCAGCACAAGAACTGGGACCTCTCCAAGGACGTGGCTAGCTTTCCGAGGGTCCCCAGAGCTGGGGTGCTATCCGGAAACCATGGTCCTTCTGGAAGGGGAGTTATTTAAGAGGGTGCTCGTCCCTGCCTCGCCCCTTGTCAGGCCGGCACGACGCTAAAGCGGGGGCCGTTTTCCCTTTAAATCGCGGACACTTTGACAGGGGACATTAAGGACCCGGCTGCTCAGGCTGAGCAGATCATAAAACCGGACAGGCAATTTCTGCTCCCGCCAAATAGCCGGGCAAACTCGTTCTGCATCTTTGGTTTTAATGCACTAAACTGGCAGCTAAGCAGGGAGCGAGCAAAGGGGGGGTGGGGAGCCCCCCCACATACACAGGCGCACACACCGGCACGTGAGCAAACACCCCTTCACACCCTTGCGCCCCACGCCCCGCCCCCGCCCCCCCCACCAGCGGAATTATCAACTAGAATTTGATTAATATGCAAATCGCAGGCAAACAGCTCCATATAATTCTTTCAGTGGAGAGTAATTAATCACCAGTTAAAGCAAATTAATACATATATCAATTTTGTCAGAAACATGCTTAGTTCAATCGCCCGTAAAATTGAAGTTTGAAGTATTAAGAGGCTCTGCAGAAACGCCAGGACTAAAACTTTCAAATTGATCCTATTTAGTAATCAATCAGGCTCTCCCCTCAGGTTAATCTGCCTAATTTTTCATCTCAAATCATACACTTTACTGACACGCCATCTAGCAAACAGTCGATAAAAAGTTAACAAAAATGATAACGACTCCAGCCAGAGCCATTGTGCAGGGTGGGTAGGTGGCAGGCAGCTTTGATTGCATTTCTAAGGTGGTTGGAGACTTGGTTTTTTTTTTCCTGGGCCAAGGGCTGGGAGCTCCCCCAGACAGCCGGAGCCCCCCTGCCCCACCAGCCTGGTCTGCTATTTGCTGCCCTCAGCTGCTGCTGGGTGCCTCTGAACATCAGAACATTTGCAGCATTTCCCCCAAAGTCGCCTAAACCAGCTACCTCCCTACCCATGCCTGTGGTTGCATAGAATGTCTGGAAGCGTGTGCACTATGTGCTTGTGGTAACTGTGGGCTGTGCCTCTGTCACCGTGGCTGTATTGTGTACACACAACAGTGGGAATTGTGTGTCTGTTTAATAGCAGAGGTTTGTCCGTTCAACTGTTGTGTGTGCTGCTGGCTGCCTGTATTTCAGTGGGTGTGCTGTGTCAATGTGTGTCCACGCTGCTTCTAGGCATCCTGGATGCCTGTGGGTGTGTGTGGCATTGTAGGTGTGTGTTGGGGGGTCTGCATGGGGGGTCTGTGCTCCTCCGTGCCTGACGTGTGTGTGCTTGCATTGTTTCTGAGATGTCTGCGTGACCCGTGTGCCTGTTGTGTATGCTCTGGACTGGCCGAGCGTGCTGTGTGAATGCCTACCTGTGCCTGCCCTTTATCTGTATGTGGGCACGTGGTCCCAGCCGGGCTTCAGGCAGCCAGATCAATAGGCCCCATCACAGACATCAGGGGACGGGAGACCATCCCCATGGGGACCTAGCACTTCACCTTGAGCAGTCTCTGAGATGTGAGAGGTCACCTCTTCTTCACCCTAGCCCCCACTCCAGCCTTTGTGTGGGGTGGGGGTGGGAAGGTGGGGGTAAGGAAGGGCCAATGAAGGCCTCCATTTCTTGGTGGAAGGGACTCCAATTCCTTTCCTCAGAGCCCTGGACCCACTGCTTCTGACTTAGGCCCCTGAACCTGGTTAGGAACACCTTTAACCCATATATTCAGATGCCACATCCACATGTGATCAAAACTCTGCTCAAACCTCTATATACACATGCTGATAACTGAAACCACGCAGGCCCCACGATACTCCCAGGTAACTAATCTCCCTACCCCACTGAGTCCACCCCTATTCACAAACAGCTAGCTGCATCCAGCTCTCCACGGGGAAGGCCGCACTCACCCACGTGCACACACCAGCGCACAGCGATCCCTGCACACACTCACACACAACACACACCAGATTCCGAAGCGGGCCGGACTCGGTCACCTCCAACGCTGCTGGCAGCATTGCTGGGCCACCAAGCACACACGCGCGTATTGCCATTTGTACTCTCCCCAGTTAAGGCAGGGCTGAGTCCCCACGGGGAAGAGGGACTTCCCTTGAGTGGAAGCCGGGCCTTCACGGGAGTCCTGGAACTGGTAGAGCCAAAGGTGGGTCTGTAGATCATTCTAGAGACAAAGGTTCAGCCTGGGGCCCAACTTGAGAAGGAAGGGGCAGGCAGGACAGCCCGGCCTTTACCCAACAGCACAGCGGAGGACAAGCCCCACCCCATCGTGTTCTCAAACAGGCAGAGTCCGTGCCCACATCGTGTTTATCCACTGACCTCAGCTGCCTTCAGAGCAGACTCATGCCCAGGCTAAGGTTCTCCATCCCACCTTCCGCTCACTCCTCTCCTGTGCCCCCCTCCCTTCAGGCATGTGCTCGGCTCTCCCTCTCCCCTCCTCTCCCCATTGTCAGTGTAAAATTGAGTAGCCAGGCTGGTCAAGCTGTCTGGAGCTAGGATTCTGATTGTCCGTCTGTAGCTTCAGCTCCATGTCAGTGTTCGTTCTCCCCGTTATCAGCTCCCACCAGCTCTGGGGCATCACTCACCTGCTGGTCACACCCACCCCAGTGACAGCTTTACTTCTCTCCTCCCCACCGCACAAACTTAGTCACACCTAGTTGCACACACTAGTTTGCAACAATTGGTTACACAAACACAGCGGCACACCCCGAGTCACCCCCAGCTGCACATGCTCTGTTTCCATCAATCAGCCGCACATGCCCAGTCTCAGTCTCACACACTCCCTGGCACACTCATTGGCACACACTGCTGATGCCTGTGAAACTGGCTGCGTGCACACGCCCCCTCAGCCCCGGTCTCTCCTAGGACTGGCAACTGTTAGAAGGAGAAACGGTGACTTGCTGATGGCAGCGGCGGATTGTGAGTGCAGAGGTGGTAATTCCCTCCCGCGTGTTGCTCGCCACTCCTCAGCGGGCACCAGGCCCAGGAGCCCCCGCCTTCCTTCACTCCAGGCCCAGGGGCCACTCCTTTGGGAGAGGTGGCCTGTGGACCCACTCGGGGTCAGGTTGCAGTTCCCCCAGGCTTGCTGACCTGCGTCCAGGACGTGGTGCACATGCGGTTTAGGGATGCACCCATTTCCCACACAACTCAGCCACGCACAGCTCTACATTCCAACCACTGGCACCCAGCACCTAGCACTTCTGTGCACACCCACATCACCTCACAGCCAGCCAGATGTACCTGTGGTACCTGCTGGCCCCCATGACCTCTTCTCAGGTTTCAGGTGCCCTGCTGCGCTCAACCGCGCGGGCTCTGGGCCTTTTATCGAGTCACTCCTCCTTCACCTCCCAGGCTCCCTTAGGAACCCCTTCCCTGGTGTCCGGGTTTGGGGGAATATCTGTAGCCTCAGCACAAACCACTTTCTGGGATCCAGGAAAGAGGGGCTGGTTGTTGAGCGTAGGGAGCAAAGCCAAAGTGCCCCTGGGTTTGGGTGGCCGAGGACACGCAGGACAGGGTGAGTGGACTTCCCTGGACCTGGAGGCTCAGAAGGATGGGGAGGAGGGGGGTCCCCGCGGCGACCGGCAGGGGCGGAGGGGAGGCGCGCGGCCCCAGCCCGTCCCTTTCAGGGGGGACTCATGCATCAAACTTCAATTTTCCGGACGATTGAATTAGTGATTTTTTTTCTCCTGAACTAAAATACACTTAAGTCTTTGGGATTAATTACCACGTTCTGGTCCCTCAGACTGGAGTATTACTTATCGGAGCTGCGTCTGACACCGGCCCGACACCTCGTAAAATAAGGAACTGCGCCTCCCGGCCTCACCCGGCGCCTCACGCCCGGCCGGGCCGGGGGAAGGCGGAGCGGGGAAAGCCGAGGCAGCCGGCTCGCGCGGCGGGGCCCGGTCCGGGAGAGCAGAGCCCGCCCGCGTGCTGGAACTCGGGAAGCCGGGCCCAGGCCCCGGACCGAACAGGGAAGGAAGAGGCAGAGCCAGGCCGCTTCCCCTGCGCGGCCGGGAACCGAAAGTGGGTCTGCGGAGAGGCCAGGGTCCTCGGGGAACCTGCCCCGTCACGGCCCCAGGCGGTGAAGGACCTCTGGCCACAGGGCGGGCGGCACAGAGGGTCCTGAGTCTTAACGAGCGAAGCCCCGAGAATGGGCGCAGGGCCCCGAGCCCCTCAGGCCACCGCGCCACGCTCACATGTACACTCACACGCGGGGAATGCCACGCAACGCGCGCGGCCCGCGCCCTCGCAGCGCTCGCAGCCGGTGCGCACCGCACAGCGGCCGCCCCCAGGCCCAGGGCCGCGCTGGGATTCGAGGCCCTCTCACATCGCAGGTCCCCGCGGCAGCGCCCGAATCGCGGCCAAGGCCACCGAAGCGCTCCCGTCAGAGCCAGGACAGCTGACGAGACAGTGGGTCGGAGCCCAGGCCTCCCTGACTCGCAGCCCCTCGCTCCCGCCTACGGTCGACCCCTCGGCCCCGGCCCACGGCCACCGCCTCCCTGCGCGAGGGGGCCGGGAAACCACCCCATGCCGCCGGGCTCGGTCGGACGGAATCTGCCCCAAACGGCTCCGGAAGCCCACTGGCAGCCCCGCGGAGGCTTCTCATCCAGCAGAGCCGGGGAGTCCGATGGGCTGGGGGAGGGGGAGCTTGAATTCGCTCCCCAAACTGCGCTGGATGCCACGCGCGGCGCGCTCTCCTCAGGCCTCCTTGGCTCGCCTCAGCCCCGGGCTCGGTCGAAGCCTGTCTCCGCTTCCCTCCGACGACCGTCCGACCCTTCCTTCGCCCGCCCTTCTTTCTGACCTATAGAAACAACGGATCCCTTCTCATCTTTCAAGGCCCGGGTCCAACGCCACCTCCTCCGTGAAGCCCCCACCACCCCGAGGCCGGAGCCGGCCCTCGGAGTTTTGCAAATGCACTTCCCTGCCCCTCGGCCCAGCCCTCCTGATGTCGCCAGGGGGTGTGCAACGGGTCCCGTCCTCTAGACTGGGAGCTCCTTGAAGGCAGGGACCGGATCCGATTCGTTTCCATTTCCCCAGCCCCCAGCGCGGCCTGGCGCAGAAAAGACGCACAATAAGCATTTGCTGAATGGAGAGGATTTTCCCCTTTATTTTATTAATCCTTCCCCTTCCTTCTTTCCCTCTTTCTTTTCCTCCTTCCTTCCTCCCTCGTTATTTTTTATTTCTTGGTTATATTCAATTGTCATGTTTTTCAGGCTCATTAAATCCATTTAGAGACAAAAGAATAAAAGGCAGAAGGGGAAGGAGGGGGAGGAGGGAAGGGGGAGGGGAGGGGAGGGGAGGCCGGAGAAGCAAACAAATAACCCGCTTTAACTAGACGGGCGGATAAATGGCCCCGTTTCTCCTCAGCCCCGATGCGCCTGCTTAGCTGCGCGCCCCGCGGGCGCCGCAGCTCGGGTGGGCTCAGCCCCGGGGCCGCCGCCCCCAGCCCGGAGGGACCCAGCAGGGCCCGGCCCGGGGCCGCGAGGCAGCGAGCGGCCTGAGGTGCCAGGGCCGCTTCATTGGGATTCATGGGCGTGTTGGGCGGGCGGCCCCGGGCTCCGGGCGCGGGGCGGGGGCCGGGCGGGGGCGGGGGTGCGCGCGGCGGGCGCAGATGCCCGGGTGACCGCCGCGCCGCGGTCCCCGCGCCGCCTTTGTGCCGGGGAGGCGCGCGCGGGGACCTAATCCATCAAATTGTCTACAAATTGTGAAGAAAATTCAAAAACCATATGGTCGCCAGCGCCGGCGCGCTCTGGGCTGCGGAGGGCCGCGGCCGCGCCCGCACCCGGAGCCGCGGGGGGCTGGGCCCGGCTATTGTCGCCTGTCAGCGGCCGCCCGGGTCCATTCGTCCCGGCCTTCATGGTCCGCGCTCCGAATTACAGACCCATCCATCCTGAGAGAGGGCGATTTATGTCGCCCGGGAGGAACCGGCCGCACGCCCGCCTGGCTGCCCCGCTGCCTCTTTCCTTCTTTCCTTCTCTCCTCTCTCTCTTTCCCGTTCCCTTCCCATTCCCTTTTTCTCCGTCTCTGGCTCTCCGTCTCTGGCTCCGTGGGAAGCTTTTCCTCTTTCTCCTCCCCCATCCACCGCCTTCTCTGTGGCTCTCCACTTTCTCTGCTTTTGGAGTGGCTTTCTGTGCTCCTTTTTCTGTTTCTCTCTGTCTTAGTTTCCTCCTGGACATGCACGTTCCCGACTCAGGCCCTGGGGCCCCATTGCCTGCCCGAGACCAGATGCGCCTTTCTCACATCAATTTTGCGGAGAAAGAGAGCCGCGCGGCCCGGAGGCGGGACCCTCCTTTGGTGACAGCGGCCACTCGCCAGCCCAGCGACAACAAAAGCCCAGAGAGAAACCCGCTCTGTCCGGAAAAGTGAAAGCCGCCTGCATCCCTGCCCCAGCCGCCCTCGCCCTCCGGGCGCGGGGACCCCAGAGAGCCCTGGGGAGATTGATGTCTCTGCCCCCAGTCAAGTTCAGGGCCCCAGAATTTGTGAATGTTACCAGAAATTCACCCCAACTCTCAGACGCTTCGGGCTCACATCTCCCTGGGCCTGTGTGCGCAATTCAGCTTGCCCTTGGTGCCTTCAGCCTCATTTTCCTCCCTCCCGCAAGGGTAAAGCCCTCTGGCGCCGGAACCCAAACTTGGAGCCCTCAGGCTGAACCCTGATGCCAACCGAGCTCTACCTGCGGTACACCGGCTGCCTAGCGCGCCCGGCAGAGCGGGGGAAGAATGCCCTGGGGTGGGGGTGGGATGCACCAACCACAGGGCAAGTACCCCACCCGTCCACCCTTTACCCCCCAGAAATTAATTTTCCATCCTTGGTGCCCCCGATGTGTGCACTTCCTCCCAGCAATGCACGCCTCACTTTTTACCCCGACCTGGCGAAGCCCGCTTCTCTCGCCCCCACCCTCAATTTGGTAGCTGCCGCGTGTTTGCGGACAAGAGGCACTTTCGCCTCTGGCTTTCCTCTGGCCCCTCATTCTCGCTCCTGCCCTGAAACTCCTCCAAATCTGCAAGGCCCAGGCAGCCGGCAATGAACAGCGGCGAGACACGGAGCCTGCCTCGGCTTCTCTGAACAGGGCCCACTCATTCAGACACGGTCACCGCCGGTTCTAGTAAAATGGCAAAGACTTTATTTATCGGAGAAAGAGGCCTTGGGTACAGTCCGGAGAGGAGAGGGCAGGGCAGGAGCAGGGGAGGGGCACGCAGGACCCACCCTCATATCGAGTCACCCTTGTTTGGCCAAGTCGAGCTAGGAGCAGGGCGTTGGAGACTGCAAGACAGACCCAGAGCTGCGGAGGAGGTGGGGGCGAGGGCTAAGGTTGGCCTCCTCTTAGTCTCTGTCACATGCAAAAATTTTCTAGAAAGAGTAAAAAATAATTCTAGGGCTTTGGGTTCTGTTTTAGTTGGTTGGTTGGTTGGTTGGATTTCCCCGTTTTGTCCCTAAGACCCGGACCCCAGCAGTCAATCCAAGGAAACCAGAGAGAGGAAGGGAGGAATCTTAAAAACAGCGTTAGTGGGCTGGGGGGGGGGGGGCAGAAACGGCTTCGAAAACGGACTTCTGGAGACGTGGGTGGGGGTAGAGAAAAGATCGATTTGAAACTTGCAAGTCAGGACCTGGCTGTCCCCCTCAGCCCCTTCCCACGCGAGGAAAAGGGGCAGATGGAAATAAAAGAAGTCAACTGCAATAGGCCTAGGGAGGCGAGGAGGAAGAGGGCCAGTGCATTCGCCACATGCAGAGAAAAATCAAAACAGTCGGGGCGGGCCCGCTCCTCGGACCGCGGGTTAAGTGTTCGTTAGTTACCCTCGATACTGCCTCGCCCACAGCAAACCCGGCAGCCTGAGAGCTTTGAAAACACTGAAATCTCCGAGATTTTAAAAAATAAAAGAAAGAAAAACAAGTCAGGCTGAGGTGGGAAGAACCCGCTATATCGGTTTAAATATTTATACAGGAGCCATACAGAATTGCTCGGCGAGGGCTCCCGGGGCGGCGGAGGCCGCGCGCGGCGGCCGGCCCGGCCGGCCAGCCCGGGTTTATTGCTTCGAGAGGGAGGAGGCGGCTGCCGGGAGCGGAGTCCGGGCCAGGGACAGGGAAGAAGGCGGGAGGTGCAGAGGAGGACCCAGCTCCCCTCGGCGGTCCGGGAGACGGCGGGTGTACGGGCGCTAGGGGCCCGGCGCAGTGGAAGATCCCGGGCGCCGCTCAATCGTCCACGTCGATCTCTTCGTCTTCCTCGTCCTCTGAGCAGTCCTGGCTGCTGGCCGGCTGGTCCGTGAGCGGGGAGGCGGGCGAGAGCTGCAGGGGCCCGGCGCCCGGGGCCTGCGGGGCGCCTGGAGGGAGCGCCGGAGAGCCAGGCCTCGACTTGGCCCTGCCGCAGCCGCCGCCGCCGCCGCCGCCCGCGGCCTCCGAGTTCTGCTCGAGTTCGGCCAGCGCCACGATGTCCATCTGCCCGCTGGGGCCCAGTTTCTTGGCGGACTCCACGTCGGCCTTCATCTCCTCCAGGTCCCGCTTGAGCTTGGCGCGCCGATTCTGGAACCAGGTGATGACCTGAGCGTTGGTGAGGCCCAGCTGCTGCGCGATTTGGTCGCGATCGGCGGGGGACAGGTACTTCTGGTAGAGGAAGCGCTTCTCCAACTCGTAGATCTGGTGGTTGGTGAAGGCTGTTCGAGACTTTCGCCGCTTCTTAGGGGTCTGTCGCTGCCCAAAGATGGTCATCCCGTCTCGGCCTGCGAGGAAACCATAATGTAGACTTGCACCCGGAGAGAGGAGACCACACCCCGGCTGGCGCTCACCCCACCCAGGCCCTATCAGCCTGAAGTCTGCTGCGGTTCCCTTTTCGGATTTGATTCGGCCTCCCCGACTAGGGCAAGATTCGCCTATGGCAGGCAAGCCTTCTTCCCCCGACTCTTGTCTACCAGAAGTCTCTAGGAAAACATTGTTTTAATCTCTGTTCCTCACCTAAGAGTTGATTTGAAAGATTCGAGGTCGCTAGAGCACAGCGGAGCCAGACAGGGACGCCCTGACCGCCGTGTGAACTACACCTTTTACCAATCGCCCCGACTCTATCCCTGCCGGAAAGATCCTAGCTGAAAGGCTCTCCATTGCCCAACCCAGGAACAGGGCAAGGAGCGCCCAGGTCGCTGGGAACGGGAGGGAGCCAAGCAGAGCAGGCAAACTGCGAGAGATCTTGGGTTTCCTGCCACCCCTCCCGGGTCACTCGACTCTGGCCTATCCAGAGGCCCCTAGGAAATTGGGTTTGGGTCCTGTCCCACTCCTTTCCACTCCCAGCGGCGGCGGCTTGGGCTGGAGGGCCCTGACGGCAGGCGCAGGAGGAGGCGGGCAGAGGAACAGGGCACAAAGCCTGGGGCACAGGGAGCCGGGCGTGGGGTGCTGGGCGCAAGGGAACCCAGCGGCGGCGCCTACCTTCAGCTGCCTGCAGGACGCTGACCTCCAGCCCCTTAAAGGTCTTGCTGGCGAGCTCCTCCAGCGCGCACAGCGGCGAGGTCTGCGAGAGCAGCGCGCGGCCCGCCAGGGGCAAGCCGCCCGGCGCGTGCTTGTCCGCCGCCGCCAGCAGGTGCGCCGCCCCGCACAGCGAGTAACTTCTCCGCACAGACGGCTTGTTGAGGATGTCCTCGATGCTGAACGGAGTCAGCGGCTTGTTGGAGTTGGCCGGCGGCGGCAGGTGATCCAGCGGGCTGCGCCGCCGCTCTTCCCCCGGCGCCGCCTTGCCGTCCTCCTTGGAAGTCATCTCGGCCTCGCTTGGGGGCCCGGCCGGGGCGGCTCGGGCCGCGGGGACCCAGCCCGTGGGCAGCTCGCGCGCCGGGCGGCGCGGGTGGGCGGCAGCGGCGGGCAGGAAGGAGGCCGCGCCGGGCCAGGCGCGGGGCCAGGCGCGGGGCCGATTAGCGCAGCGGCAGAGGCGAGCAGAGCCGCACGGGGCCCCGGGAGGAGGGCGCTGACGCGGGCGCCGCCGCCACCGGGGCTTCCAGCAATCCGCGGCCCAAGCCGGGGCGCGCCGCGCGGGGCTCCAGTTTCGCCAGCCCCGGTGCTATTTAAAGGTGTCAGGTGGCTCCGCGGCGGCTCCTGGCCCCGGGTCCTGGCGGCGGCAGTTGGAAAAGCCGAGGCGGGGGCGCCGATCCCGTACTGCGAGGGGAGGCGGAGAGATGGGGCAATTGACTATTGCTAACAAGTTAGCCTTGATCGAGGAGTAATCAATTATCTGCAGCGGCACTTCTCTATTTCTCTTTCCTTTCTCCCTTTCTCCTTTCTCCTCTTTCTCTCTGTTCTCTCTCCTATTCTCTCTCCCTCCCTCCCTCCCTCTCTTCTCTTTTCTCTGCTCCCCACCCGTCTCTCCTTCTCTCCCTCTCCCTCGCTCTCTCTTTCACTCTCTGTCTGTCCAATGCAGGCGGCTCTAAGTTGGGAAGCTCATTAATTAGCGGGCCGGGGGTAGGAGGAGCCGGCTGGAATTAGCCTGCCTAATGCGCCTGTCAGTCCGGGCGCTGCGCCGCGCTCGGCCCGAGCTGTTTGTAAATTACATTAGCCGCGCCTTTATTGCACCCGAACCTCGGGCGACTCAAACGCCGCCGCCCCCACCCCAAACTGCGAGCCTCGCTCCCGGCGCACCCGCCTCCCGCCGGTCTGGCTGCGATGGCAGCACTGGCCCGGAGGTCTCAGGCTCTCCGACCCGGGATCTGGCGCCCGAGAAGGGCGGCGTGAGCCCAGCCGGAGAGGGACGCGGCCGCCACGCGGGCCAGGTAAGACCAGGAGCCTGGATGGGCCCCGCCGCCGCCCAGTGCGGACTTTGCCGAGCTGAGATCAAGGACCCAGTGTCCCTACCCCTCGACCCTCTTGTCCTTAACCCCCCACCCCCACCCCGGCCTTGGGCCATGCGCCTGGGGAGAGGGAGTCCGCAGCTTCCAGGCTGGCCCGCGGGAGGTTCGCGAGGGTACTGCAGCCCTGGATGAGGCGACACGGGACAGGGCTGGAGGACCCCAGGGGCTGGGGGAGGGGGCCAGTCAGAGGACTCAGTCTTCACCAGCCAGGAGCCGACGGGGAGTTGCTGGTGGCTCCAGGCACCTCTTCCCCGGTCTGAGGCAGAAGCTACAGCCTTACCTCTTCCTGCAATCTTGCACACTCTTTCCTCGGGCTACGGCTCTTCCGGTCGGCTAGGGCCACGGCCCGCCCGGTGACCGGCGCCCGCCCGGGCAGCCGGGCGGGTTGCCTGGGCTAACGGGGCCGGCTCGGGGCCTCCCCGCTGCGCTCTGCCCAGGCCCCGGCCGGGGCCCCGCTGCCGGCCCCGCCCAGCCCAGTGCCCGGCTCGAGTACACCGCCCAACTCCAGCTGTTCCGGATGCGGGGCGGGGGGCCGGAGGGGGCCGGGCCACGGCTGGGACTGCGCTCCCAGGAGCCCGAAGGGAAGCCGGGTTCGAGTCAGACTGGGGGCTGGGAATCCTACGGCCGGCGGGACTCTGTGTATAGCGGGCGAGCATTTGTGCACAGCGGTATTCGAATGTGTTTACGTTTTTGAATATGTACATTTGTGTGGGGTTCAAAATGTGGTATATTTGTGTAAACATATGTAACCTGTGGGTACTTATGTGTGTTTGAACCCTATGTCTTTCATTCCCCAGGGGCACCCACAGGGGCTGTACCCCCAGGCTCTTTTTACTCTCGCTTCTCTCCTCTGGTTTCTATGGGGCCGTTGGCCCCACCACCTTGATTTTCCATGTCTGCCCCTGAAGAAAGGAGGGGAGCAAGCGGGAATTAGAGCCAAGAGAGATGTTTCCCTCCCCACATTGAGTCTCAACCCTTTTCCTGGCTTTGTTTGTAAACTCCTGGGCAGACAGTGTGGTCCAGCAGCCCTGCTTAGTCAAGAGAAGGGCCAGAGAGGCCGGTGCAGAGGACTGTGGCCCAGCCTAGAGGTTAGGATGGGAAGAATAGGACCTTCTGGGCTTCTCGGACCTCCTCCCATACTGCCCCAGAGAGGAAGTGAGCCAAGCTGGGCTGTGGGGCAGGGGACAGGTTCTCTCCCTGGATGCCTCCAGCCTGGAGGTCTCTGCACATCAGAGATTGGTTTCTTTATCTCCCGTTTAGTTATTTGTTTAGAACAAGGCTTGCAGCTCCCTAGAGTAAAAGGGACCCTGTAGGGAGAAAAGATTCCTGTTTGGGACCCCAGTGCCTGCCCTGGCCCTGCTTGGGAGTATTGGGAAGAGCTGTTTACCCTCTTTCCCATCTTTTCCCTGCATTTGTGGGGAGGACAGGTGCTCGGAGGCAGGAGTGGTGAGAATGGGATCCGCAGGTCCCCCAGAGCTGCAGAATTGTCCTCAAGGCAGGCCCGTCTCTAGCGCATCAGCACTGTTCTGGAACCATGAGGTGATACTGGGCCTAGCAACAGCGGAGTTAGAGTTGAGAGAGGTGGAAAGGATCCTGAGCGAGAAGGTGGCCGGGAGCCTGACGAACTCTGCAGGCCTGGAAGCTTAGGGACCTGGAGGGGTCAGCACTCCCCTCTCACTTCCTGCTCTTTGGGTCCTGCCTCAGCCTCTGGTCCCTCAGCCCTTTCCTGACATAACCCCAAAAGCCCTGACCCAGAGCCTCGGGGAAGCCACATCTCCCATGCGTGTGAGAGAGGAGGCCCCTCCAGATCAAAGAACAGGGACTCTTGAGTCCCTATCTGGAGAGGGGCTCCATCACCAACCCGCCCCCCCACCCCACCGCCACCCTTCCTTCCGTCTGCACCTGATATTGTCTGCACGACAGGATCTTAAGGGCAACCTTGCTGCTGTCCCTTGCCCAGTCCCCCAGGAACAGCGGAGTTCAGTGTTACCACAAGCTGCCGGGCTGCCAGGAAGGTGAGGAATGTGAATTGGGGAGCAGAGGGGCAGGAGCGTAGAATTCCTTCAATGGAGCCCTGTTTCCAGAGATCTTCAGTCTTCGGCCACATCATGTCAAAGTGGACAGGACATTCCACAATCGTCCGCTATTACCTCTTACACCCACTGTAGCCAAACCTCTTTTTCCTGTGGCCCAATCCAGAGGCTTTGGTTTTAGTCTAATTGGTTGAACACCCAACAAAACAGCTTCAGCAGGCACAGCGCGGGGGGGGGGGGGGTTCAGGGGGCCGTGGTGCCACCCACTCATCTTGTTGTTTGGGGCCCCCTACTTCCATCGCCTCATCCAGGCTGTGTTCGAAAACCAGGCCAACTGTCCCACTGACATTTTTGCAACCTTCCTGTTTCCCCCACTCCAGACCCCAGTGCGTGGGCTGCTAGGATCTTCTGAACTCCTGGAAACCCAAACTACTGACTTCCCATAGCCCTCTGGCAGATCAGAGAGCTGTACCTTGGGTTTGCAGTCAGACTCACTCCCTCTCCCTCTAGATGAGGAGACCCTTGAGGGCAGAGACCTTGATCTGGGGGTTCCATCCACGCCAGGCCTGCGCAGGTGGGCGGGCACCTGGTGCCCTCCCCGCACTGGTTCAATGAGTTGTTTTTTGTTTTTTGTTTTGAGCAAACGGAGTATAAATGATTATGTGTTGTGGAGGGGGAAGGCTTGGGCCTTGAAGTTCCCTCCTCAGAGGAGTTCTGGAGGTGGGGAAAATTAGGGGAGTAATTCAGGGTGGGGGGAGAGGGAGGGGGATAGGGACTCTGCCACTGCTCTCTACCTCGAGCTATCCTGCCCACCCCCTTTCCTGGGATCCAAGGCTGAGTTGGGTCCCCCACCCCCAGGTAGCTGAGCCAGTGACATCTCCCGTGAAGCTGGAGGCAATTGGTCTCTGGAGTCTGGTGCCCAGAGGGAATGCCGTCTTCAGAGCCTGGTCTATACTGTATCCTGACTCCCCAATTCCTGCTTGCTGTCTATACTGCCAGGATCCAGCCTTATTCTACCTTCAGTGGAAGGGGAAGGGATTAGTCTAGCAAAAATCTGCTTTCCCCCTAGTTTAGTGAATATTTCAGACAAAGAGGAGGGAGAGAGCATTGCATGAATTGCCAGGATCAGGGGGACCCTGTAGACTTAGACAAAATGAGTTATTCCTTAGCACAAGAGAATAATTCAGGTAGACCCCCAAACATTCCATCGGCTTTAATCCAGATTGTTTTGGTAGCCCCATTTATTTCCAGATTATTTGTGTAAGCACCAGCAATGGCCCTTAGGCCAGAGCTCCCCTTAGAAAAAAAAGGTTCTGACACTGCTTGAAATGAGTTAACGTGACCACCAATTGGGATCATTTTTGTCCCCCAGGGACCTGCTCCTCTGACACTCTTTGTGGAATTCAGAGAGTGTTTCTTCTGCTATTGAAGTAGACTCCGATAGATGGCCTCCTGTCTCCCTGGCTGAACCAGGACTGCCCACTTGGTTTTTATATTCTGCCCTGGGCCACCGTCAGCAGTAACAACAACAACAATAACCATGACAATAAACACCATAAGCGCTTACTGTGTACCTGGCTTCAGGCTAGGGGTTTTATTCATTCATTTATTACTCACAACCCTATGAGGTAATAGCTATTGCTATTACCCCAATTTTATATATAAGGAAAATGAGTCCCAGAGAAGTTAAGTAACCCGCCCGAAGTCACACAGCCTGTTCTGGAGTAATTAGGATTTGAAGATTGGTTTTTTGAACTCTTATTGTAATCCCAGAACCATGGAGCTTTAACCAGCGACCCCACCCCCCCCCACGACCCTGGGGTTGGGGGGAGGCTGTTTGAATGGGCTTCAGGGGCTCTGCAGATCCCAGAAACTCTGTGTAAAATTATGTTTGTGAGCCCAAGTAGGCACATTTTTCCAGGGGCAATATCACATAACCCATTGGATTCTCAAAAGGGGTTGGAGATCCAGAAAAGGTGAAGACCAGAAGCAGGCCAACTAGAGGCAGGGAAGCCGCCTCCCGGTAGGTCCAGGGAGCAGAGAGCCAGCTGCTCCAGAGTTCAGGCCGGGCTCCAAGCCTGCTCCTGGACCTGCCCTGCTGTCCTGCAGCTAGGGGAAGGAACTGCGGCGAGGGAACTGCTTTGGCGATCACCCCTACTCACTTCTTTTGTGAACTGAACTCCAGAACCTACTGACGGTGTGGCCTCACCCCATAGACCAACCTCTTCCAGGCACTTCAGCCCTGCGTGGGGGTGGGGGTGGGGGTGGGAGTGCATAAACAAAACTACTGAGTGATAGAGACAGGTAGAGATGGGAAGAGACTTCCCGGAGGTGCTCAAGAAACCATGTGATCATATTCTGCAGCCTCCAGAACATCAGAAAATCCATCATTTTTTATGGTCCTTTGCTCCCCTCAACCAGAGGTCAGAAGGGTCTCAGTCACTTCCCTTCCATGTACCTTTTACTCTGTTTTTAGTGCTCAGCTGTCTTGCGGACTCTTCCCTGCCCTGTTCAGTTCTTCTGTGCTCCTTAGCACACCTCCCTGGGAGTCACTGTCAGATTGTCAGGAACATGCTGGTTTGTCTGTATGCCCTTCTGCCTCTCTTTCCACCTGGCCAGGGGAAGAAAGGTACTTGGATCTCTTCTCCATGACCTATGCCAGCCTGGCCTATAGCAAGGGCTCTTCATGCATTTGTTGAATGAGTAAACTAAATGAAGAAGACAAAAGAGAGAGTCAGGCAGGGACTTCCTCCAGCCTGGGCCCCAGAGAGAGGACCAAGGGTGTGAGCAAAGGGTAGGTGCATTGTTTTGCCAGCTGTGTGCAGATGTGTGAGGTGCCCGTGCTGCTCCTACCGCCAACACTCACACGGGAGCACAGAGACCTCATTCTTTAATGCTGTTTGGCTATGGAGGGAGGAGGGGGGTCCTGGTTCTGGACCTGGTGGTGGTGTGGCCTGATTCAGGAATGGAGTTTTTGTTCTCTCTCTCCCCGTCTGTCTTTCTACAGGATGGAGCCCCCATCATTTGGGCCCAGAAACAGAGAGGAAGAACAGACAGAAGAAGGAGCCTGCTGGGAAGGCAGGAGTGGCAAGAGACAGACACGCTCACCCCAGTAGCCCAGGGGACTGTGAAGAGGGTAAAGGATGAGTAGGAGTCTGGTTCTGTCCCAGTGGAGGCGACATTTGCATTGAGCCTTAAAAACCAGGAGCGTTTGGGTAGGTGGGGAGGCGGGGACCACTTTCCAGGCAAGAGTAACAACCAAGCAGGAGGCCAGAAGGGTCAGCCCAGAGGGGGAGCCAGAATGCCCCCCAAACCCATATTTCCTCCCTCTGTGACCTGGGCAGCAACCTGCTAGGATGGGGTGAAATCCTTGGTCCCCTCCCTGTGCACCCCCATTAGGTCTGCAGCCTGGGGCAGGGCCTAGTGGGCTCCTGGGATGGCTCCTTAGGGCTGCAGGGAAGGGCTGGGGGGCAGCTGGAAAGAGGCCACACCCCCAGCCCTTGCTGCTCCTGGACCCAGGGTGGTGGTTCCATTCTCCTTGTTGCTACCCACAGAAGCTCCAACAGTTGATCCTCTCTCTTACTAATCTAGTTGGCCCAGGAACCCTCGGGTCTGAGCAAAGCTGCAGTGCCCCGTCGGTACCTCCCATTCCACAGGAGTGTCTCACAGCCTGCGGGGCGCCGGCTGCAGGCCGGCGGCAGCCGGGCCTGGACTAGGCCAGAGGCACAGAGGGACGAACGCAAGGAAGCCGGGAGTCGCAAGGAGACCTAGGGGCGGGCCAGCGCTGCCAGGCGGCTCGGGAAAGGCCTGAGTCAGGCTTCTCCTAATAAACTGCACGTGAATAATTCAGCAGCCATGCGGGGGCTCATTGCATTAGTGCCGCCGCCAGCTCGGCCCCTCGCCTTCCTGCTGGGTGGGGGGGGGGGGGTCACTCACGCTCTGGAAGAGCGGAGCCAGGTAGAAGACCGCCTACCTGCTCGCATCCTGGGTTCTGCCGGGACTAAGTCCCAGAAGACACCCTGGTCCCCGAGATTTCCTCCGACCCGAAGGTCAGAGGGCCGTTTGCGGGGCAGTTCTCTTCCCGCTAAGCCGCCCTCAAGAACCTGGGTAAGAGAACTCAGGCGGCAGAAGCAAGGCCAGAACGGGGGACGCGGGGTTCCGACCTGCAGAGAAACGAGCTGCTGCAGTGCCCAACCGCAGCGAAGAGCGCGGGCGGCTCGGCTCCGAGCACAGGGAAGAAGGCTGGCTCAGTCGGGCGCTCAGAGCCCGGATGCCCCGAGCCTGCTCCTGGGGCCAGAATCTTCCTAGCGACCCGAGCGAAGCTCCGGGGACGCGGCAGGACCCTTCGTTTTCTGTGGTTCCCAGGTTACCCGGTGTCTGTTCCCGCCTTTCAGACCAGTTCCTGCCCCTCCAGCCGTGGGTGTGGGCCCTGGGCCCGGCGCTGGCGGGGACGGTGGGAGGGGGTGGGGAGAGGCGGAGGGGGAGGGAAGGGAGCCCCAGGCCGCTGGGCCTGAGAGAGAGGGTCACTGCGTAGCGCCTGCAGCCTTATTTCGTTTGAGCGGAACCAGCTCCCCTTGGCGATTCCACTACCCACGTGTCCCTGGGTTCCTGATCTTGAGGGATCACGTCCCATCAAACACCCACCGAGGCTTAATTCCTCCAGCTCTTCCCCACACCCCTCCGCTTCCACTAGGTCCTCCCCGTCCTCTCTGCAGTAGCCACCCTACTCCCTTGTGCTGAACTTCGGGCCCAGACCCTCACACCGGCCCTCTGGCCTGCCTGGGGGTCGCCAGGGCGCCGGCATGGCCCCCTCCCCAGTCTTCTCTGGTATTCCTGGCAGCCAGACGCGAGGCCCTGCGGAAGGCAGCTCGAGTCCCCACTTGGCACCCCTGTGCCCCACTTGGTACCCGCAGCAATCTTCTGCTGCTGCTGAGGCTTCCTGCTCCTCTTCCTCTTCCCTCTGCCTCTAAGCGTTTTTTTCTTTCATTCCTTTCTTCTTCCGGGAGGGGCTCAGCCCCGGCCTCTGGCTCCTGGGGAGGCTTGGGCTTGCTCTGCGGCTTTTGAGTCCTCAGCGGAAACGCTGGGTTAACCACCAAATTTCGAATGCCTTCTGTAGCAGGGACACCTGAGTGTCTTTGCAGAGGCAGGTGAGAGGGTTGATGGCATCATGACCCCAGACAGCTCCACTCCAGGCCAGCTGTGTGATCTTGGGTAAGTCTCTTCACCTCTCTGAGCTTTGATGGGGCAAAGAGAGGTGGGAGGTGAAGACGTTTAATTCGTTTAGACAAAGGGATTGCCTGCTTTGGGGCCTAAGGAGGAAGTGAGGTTTGGGAGAATTCTAGGTCGAGAATGACTATTTTAACGAATATTTCCAGGAACAGCTGGTAGCTGCTTTTTATTTTTCTCTTTTACAGCTGATAGGGTGCCAGGCATTAGAAACCTTCTCTCTAATCCTCACCGGGTCTCGGTTTTACCAAAGAGGAAACTGAGGTTAAGATCACCTCCTGCTGATCAGTGGCACAGGTAGGATTCAGACTCCTATCCAGCTGGGAGGCACTCTTGAGTTTAAGCCACACAGTCTAGCCTTGCGCTGGTGAATTGAGACCCCCACAGGGCTGGGCTGCTACTAAAGCTTGGAGGGGTTGGGCTGAATCTCCAAGTGTCCCCTTTATTCCGTGCTGGGAAAGTTTTGAAATTTTTGTTTTCAGGTAAACGAGTTTGGCGGCTCCCAGAGAAGGATTGAAATAAGACCCAGTGAGGGACTTCCGGCATGTAATGGGACATCCTCTGGGACCGGACGCGACAGGGAGGACAGTGTTTCTCCAGGCGCAAGCCCGGGGAGGTGGCCTCACAGGGCCAAGGTAGAAGCCATCGCTCCCTAAGTTTTCCTCCCACGAGTCTGCCCATCTGTTCATGAATCTGTCTGTCCTGTGGGGCCCGCGTCCCCAGAAGTCCCTGCCCAAGGGAGAGAAGGAGCACCAGAGAGGAAGCACACAGCCCAGGGCAGAGGTATGGCCAAATGATCCCCCCACTCTTTCACCCTCTCCAGGGGCGCCTCTCTGGGGTAGGCTCCTCCTAACTGCAGAAATGGGACTGGCTGTGGGGGAGTAGAAGTAGGTAGGCGGGAAGTGGGGCCTGGAGACCCCTGGCTGGGCAGGGAAGGGCTGTCATCTGGCTCCCCCGGCGACCCGTCCTGAGCTCCCGCTGCAAGGTCGCCCCGTGGCAGCCCGACAGGCCCTGCGTCCCTCGACACAAGTCCCATTATATTGTATTTATGTTTCATTTTATTGGTTTTTTTCCCTCTCTTATTATTGTCTCACTCTGGGGGAGGCAATGGATATAATATATTCATCTTTATTATACCAAATCTGTACGAAGCATTTAATAAAACGCTGTTTCCACACAGCCAGGGATATTAGCGTGAGCTATTCTTAAGTCAAGGCTCGGGTACTGAGGGCGCTTCCGCCGCAGCGCCTGCTGCTGGCGGCCCGGGGGAAGCGCAGGCCCTGGCCGGGTGCACCCGGCACCCACCCAGAGCTGCCCGTGCCCTTCCCGCTTGGGCGCTCATTCTAGCCATGACTCTGTGACCCTTCGGGCCCCAGCCTGCGGGGAGGGCCTCAGAAGATCCGAGTCCAAGCCCGCCCCACCCCCCTCCGGGTTTCTAACTGACTGTGAGCCTTGGTTTGTGCCTATGAAAACGAGAATTCCATAACCGCTTTCCTCTCAGGGCTCTTTGTTGGGAGGCTGAAGAGGCCGTGAGGGTGGACAGGGCTCTAGAAACAGGATGGAAAAAAGCGTCGATTTGTCGAGACAGGGTCAGCCAGGGCCAGAGAGAAACACGGAGGTCACAAAAGTAATTCTAGGCAACACAGACTCTCAAGCCGAACCTCAGCCCAGGCTGCGGAGCCAGTGCGGCTCTAGTCTGAGCAGAGCCCGGAAGCTTTTGTGTCCCCAGGGGGTCACCCGCAGCCGCTGGCAAGGCCACTGTGTGCAGCAGAGCTCTCGGATGGTCTCGGTGGGCTCTGCCGTGGTTCTTACCGTAGGTGGGCACACAGGCTCTGTAGTCCGATTCACAGCTAGCACCTTGAGACTCAGAAAGGTCAAGTGTCTTGTTTGAAGTGCCCCAGCTGGAATGTAGCAGGTGGATCATACTGTCTTCAGACTCTACTCCCTTCCCTTCCTCCCCCAGCCCTCTGTTCCCTCCCTTCTCTCTCTCTCCCTTCCCCAGCCCCATCATCCAGGGTTTTCCATGGCTTATAAGCTTTACATTTCTGCTTCCTACACACACACACACACACACACACACACACACCCCTACCTGGGGATGCACAAGAGAAGAAACCGTCACACGGATTTCTATATCCAGGCTCACTGCCCAATGTCCTTTAGAGTCTGCTGCCTGGGTTCTTTTAGGGCCCAGATTTGGGAACACCAGCCTTTCTTAGGCCCTTGGACCAGTGCTGTGAGGGAGGATTGGGGACAGCTAGGCCAGGTCAGAAGGAGGTGATGTGCGGACAAGGACTGGAGTGGGCAGGTGAATCCCCCTGTTAGGACTGACCCCCTCCCACAGTCCTCCTGTGCCCCCATCACCTGGTATTTGGGGCTGTACTAGGCCACCCCACATACTGTAGGCTGCTGGTGGGAGCTTTTTTGGAGGCTAAGGGTACTGTGAAAATCTGACAGCTCCCAGCTGGGGCTGGCTAGGGGAGGAGGGTACAGACCCACCGTGTGGCCGGGCTGGGACTAAGGTGCGGCAAGTGAGGTGCCTCGGGCACAGGACTGAAGGGAGTACTCGCTCTCAGGGTTGTGTACTTAAATTCTGGGCTTAAGCATCTCATTTACCTCCCCCTGGTCCTGGCTCTGCGGTGTGGTCCCAGGGGTGGAGTCACCACCACAAATTGCTGAATGGAGATGGTGTGACTTCAGCTTATCCTTGTGAATGGCTTTCTGAGGGGTAGAAGTGAAGACAATGGAATTGGCTGCCTTGTGTGGGAGTGAGCTCCCCCCAACAGGTGGAGTATGCAAGCAGGTCTTAGAACCTGCTGGGAAGGCTAATGGACACGATGTTATGGTCATCCTCATCATATTCGTTATTTTACCATCACTGCTTTTGTGCCACGTAAGAGCTTTCCCACGTTAGCTCACATAATGCATATAAATGTGTTTTGGCCAAGGATGGGATATCAGAGTCTCTGAACTTCTGGGTCGTTTTCCGCTCTGAGCGTCTATTGTTGCAGAAGACAGAGGGCATTTCTATTGATTTGGGTGCATTCATTGCATTATAGGTATTATTTGGACTCATCGCATGGCCTTTACTAGTGGGTAAACTCTTTAAGGGCATGGACTGTGTCTAATCTCATTTTTTTTTTTTTTTTACTGTTCCCTCTCTTCTTCCATGCCCCACACAGAATGAGGCATACAACACACATTTAATAAATACATATTGAACAAACACATGAGTAAACCACCATCAAAAGCTGTCTGTATACCTGACCGTATGCTTTCTGGGCTGTGACCAGCAAAGGCGTCCGGGTGGCGATTGGGAGAGCCAGTCCACTCCTGCAGTCACTGTCCCCCTTGGCCCACAGCTGAGCTGAGTTCAGGCAAGCACTTATAGATCTTCCTGCCACGTCGGGTACCCAGCCCTATTCTAGTCTGCAGGTAAGACAAGGGCCAGCCCAGTTCTGCCAGTGCAGGAAGAACTCAAGGCTCATACCAGACAAGCCTCAGGAGAAGCCATTCAGGTGGAGGAGGAGGCCTCTGGGAGCTCAAAACAGGGAGACTTCTGGATGGCAGAGTTGGGACTAGAGCTGGGCCTTGAAGGGTGGTGAGAATTGAGAGGGTGGTGAGAAGAATGGAGTATTCCAGGTCAGAGTGGGAGGGCCGTCAGAGCAAAAGGGCAGAAGCAGGACTGCTCACAGCGGTTTTGGAGTCAGGAAGGCTGGCTTAGCTGGACAGAGCACCAGAGGAAGCTGAGTGGGAAAAACCATTTGTGGAATGCCTTGAATGTCCAGGCTCGAGGCCAGAGACCAGAAACTGGGATTCAGAAATCAGGGTCCACATCCTAGAGCCCAGAAAGCAAAGCGTAGAACTCAGAACTGAAGACCCAAATCCAGAACCCAGCCTCACCCAAAGCTGTCCCCTCAGTCAGTGTAAGAGGCCGCCGCGGGACTCCGAACTCAAGGCGCATGAGCGTCCCGGGTAATGAGGTAGACTCTTCTGATTGGGTTGGGCCAGGAAACCCAAGACCTGGCGTGATCCGAGGGCTAGCCTGGGCCCACCTGAAGCCTGCCCCTCAGGACTGGTGTGAGCAGCTGTCCTGGGTCTTCCCAGGATCAGAACCCGAAGTCTCGCATTGTGCGCAGCCCAGGCTCCCTGAACTGGGGCAAAAGTCACCCACCAGTCTGCACCCTTCCCCCACACCCTGCCCTTCCCTCCACCCTCTGATATAGGTGGGACTTTGGCTTCTAGGCTGAACCCAGCTGGGCCAGGCCGCCGGAGGGTGGAGCCGTGGTGCCTGCGGTGGTGCCAACCCAGCCAGCGTGTAGGCGTTGCTCTGCCGGCCTGTCGCGGAGCGCAAGCCTGCCAAGGAGCCGGAGCGCTGTGCCGCGTGGAGGGTGTCAGGGGTGGTATTGTCGGCGCACAAATGCTCAACTTTATGTACTTTTAACTAGAGGTGTAACAGATGGCCCCGTTTCTGTCCAAGCCAGGGAGACTGGTGCCCATTCCGGCTGCAGCCAATCAATCCCGCCACTCTGGGGGGAGCTACAAGCTGGGCTGGGAGGCCTGGAGCCAGCAATCGCGCAAGGCTGTCTGCTCGGGCTGGCCCAGCGCTGCCTCTGCCAGCCGCACAGCCACGGGCCTGGGGAGATAGGAGGGCAGGCAAGTGGCGGCCGTGCCCAGCAGCCCAGTCAGAGGCCTGCCTGGGAGGGAGAGCCCGGACCCACCCGCCAGGACCCAAATGCGATGAAGACATTCAAGTCCCCATCCTGCCCCACTTTGTCCTCGGCCTCCTCTGGCCCTTGCTTAATACTTAACCCCCCAATGTGTAGCCTTGAAACGCTCCAGATCCATAACCCTGCCACGTCCTGTGTGGTGGACACCAGATGTTGCTCCGGACTGCAGATGAGTAGTGGTGCCTTTGGGAGACGCCATCATGAGACTGCAGAAGTCTTCAAGAAATGCCCAAGGCAGCTAGAGAAGAGGAGAAAAAAGCCAGATCCAGGGCTCCCAGAGTTGAGAGAAACCGTTCACTCATCTGTTCACACCTTCACACAGTCAGTCAACAACACTCAGTGAAAGCCTACTATGTGCTGAGCCCTTCGCTACATTGGTGCTCTGGGGGCACAGTGGTCACTAGGACATAATTCCTATCTTTGAGACCTTCTCACGGGGGAAGACAGACAAATACGTGGGTAATTGGCAATTGGTAAAAGGGCTCATAAACATCTTCACAAGGACTGTAGGCACAGGGAGGGAGCATTTACCCTGCCTGGGAGATCCAGGGAAGATCTGGCTCTAAGCTGGCTGCTAAAAGACCAGTAAGAGTTTTCATCAGAGGTGAAGGCAGGGGAGCGCCTTTGGCAGGGAGAAGGAATAGCGTGTGCAAAGACAATAAAAACGTGCATGGTGAAGGGGAGGGTGGGGAAAGATGTGAGTACGACTGGGGTTTGTGATGCCCGTGGAGAAGCGAGGTGGGGCCAGGCCTGGTAAGTGATGCCTGGCTGACCACCTGACCTGGTGGATTTCTTCCCTTCGTTTTCCCTCCTGTGACCCTATTGGCCCTCATCCTGGGCTCAGAGGGAGTGAGGAAAGGAGAAGGCAAGGCCTGGCAACCTGTGAGCAGAACTGAGACCCTACCAATCGCTAGAGTGACACTAGCCCTGACTTCCCTCCTTTCCTGCTTTGAGGGATGAAGCAGTGAACTAGGGGGCCGACTCCATGTATCCGCAGATTTCTGAGTCTTCTGCAAAATAGGGTTTCTGTAAAGGCAGGGGAAGATTTAGAATCGTATGCATTCATTCATTCGTTCATTCATCCATTTATCAAGAAATAAACATCAGCTGTGCCCAGGAAGACTATTGAGGTAGACAGAGCATTCATTATACTGAACTGTGAGGAGCTCAAGTCCAGATACAAGAGGAAGACAGGAATCTGGGCAGGGGTCCTTCTGTTTGTAAGAAACAGAGGTACACTTGAGTAATCACAAGAAAAAGGAGGGCCTTTGTATTGAAGCACATAACTTGGCATTAGAACTGGACTCAGAAAGCACACAGGGGCCAAGGCAGCTCTGGGGACCACCTCCTCTCTCGTGGTAAGGAGGAAGGGCACACTAGAGGGTCTCGCTTTCCTCTGTGTGTCTCTCTCCTCATTAATATTAATGAAATAATGATCATTATAATAAGAGGAGGCAGGGTGATAGCTAACAAGCTCTGCACACGTACTAAATGCCAGACACATTGGTTTCCATGCTTATCTCAGTAAATCCTCCTAAGAATGCTGCAAGTTAACTAATATCATTACCCCATTTTACATATGAGAACACTGAGGCTCAAGGAGGTTAGGTACCCTGCCCCTAAGTTCAAGCCAGGAAGCAGAGGAGTCAGGATTCTCACTCAGGTTGGCCTCCAGAGCCCCAGCTCATAACTGCTTCTGACCTCTGTGCAGCATTGAGAGCTTTCTGGGTTTCCTCATAATTTCTCATAACTGTGACTTGCATTTGACCAGCCGGCCTCTCTGAGTCTCTCTCTACATCACCTCTGCTAACTGCTCTAGTCTCTCCATATTTCATAGTTCAAATTCCCAGGAGAAGAAATCGGATTGGCCCAGCTCATCTTTTATGCCAGGCCACACTGTAAGCAGCTGCCCAGCCAAAGAGCTGGCTGGGAGGGGGCTGTGTGCAGCCACAGATCAGCATCTTTGATACATGCAAGAGTAGAAATAAGATCACACTAAGGGGAAAGTGCAAAGTGCTGTAAGAGAGGAGCAAGAGAAGAATGAGGGGAGACTTCATGGAGGGAAGTTTGTGGTTTGGGTCCTGAAATAAGATGGGATTTGGGAAGCAGGATTGGTAACAAGGATTTCCTGAAGAAAGGAAGGGCATGGACACAGGTGCAGGACTGGGATAGCACGAGTCATGTTCGAGGACCACTGGGTAGTTCTGCTCATCGGGAGAGTGGGGGGCGTGGGATAGAGGCTGAGAAGCAGGACTTGAATGCCAACACGAACGTGAACTCAATTCAATAGGAGTCATGGAAGGTCTTTGAACAGGAGAGGGATGTGAACAGACATGCGCTTTAGGTAGGATGACCCTACGTCCAGGGCAGCTCCAGTTTATGCCTTTTGCCCCACTGTCACTATTATATTTTTATTCTTAAAGTTTTTTGTTATCACCACTTCGCAGAGCCCCTTTTCATTTTCGAAAGTATCTAGATTTGAGTTGTGAAAGCACATGGTCACTCCAGCTTTAGAGACTGTGGGCTCTGACTCTGCTAGGATTGGGGGGGGCAGGGCAGGCTGAGAGGCAGAAGGATCATGGGTGAGGACATTGCCACAGCCCAGGCAAGGAAGGCAGAACCAGGTGGGGGCACAGAAGATAGAACACAAAGGAGTGTGGGCAAGAGGCGGGGCTAATGTGGAATTGGTCACACCTGGCAGGTGAACGGGTTTGGGGGAATGAGAAAGAAGCGGGTAGCCCACATGACTGTTGGCAAGAATGATAAAGGTCTGAAGGCAGGGCTTGTTGGGGGGAGGGGGTGGAGATAACGACTGTGGTTATAATGGGTTTGAGGAGCTCCAGGACATGACTCAGAGATGCTTAGTGGGCAACTGGACATTCCAGACAGGAACTCAGAAGCATTCAGTTAAGGATTCTTCCAAAGAGATGGCTTGTGGAAGCCAGAGGAGTGGTGAGCTTGCCAGAGACAGAAAGGGCAGAGTAAAACAAGACTGGAAGCTGAAGCCTGGAAGATCTCTGTATTTGGGAAGTTGAAGGAGAAGAGAGGAGTCAGAGGAGACCAAGAAGAGTTGGGAAGTTAGGAAGAAAACAAGAGAAGCTGGTAGCCTGGAGATGATGAAAGTTTTAAGGGAGGGAATTCGTATCAAATCCTGCAGAGTGACCACTGAGGAGGACAGAGGTAATGGCACGCAGGTTTGGTAATGCCCAAGTCACAGGCAGAACTGTAAGAGACTACAGGGTAGTGGGGATGTTGCATGAAAAGTAAATGTAAATGACAAACAACTAGAGGCGATTAGGGTGATTTCGCATTGAAAAAGTTTGGGAGAAGAAAGGAGGGACAGTGAAATGGACAAGATGGAGAAGATGCTCCATGGAGGAAGTTCTGGAAAATGCTGGAGAGGTTGGGTCCTCGGTAAGGAGGAAAAACTCTTCTTCCTCAGGGACAGGAGGGATGGAAAAGGATGGGTAATGTCCAGGGAAATTCTAGAATGAACTGATGTGTTTGGGGACCGGTGGAAAGGGGAAACATTGTTCAAGGATTGGACTCCATATTCTTGGTCAGTTTAGAGTTGAAGATTTACAGAGGGAAATATGAGGTGGTTGTGGAATTATAATGAGTCAGTTAAAGATGAAGAAAAGACGGTTTTTTGGTAATTGTTTGTTTTGTGCTGACAGCAGACAGCCTGATGTGGGCCAAACCCACGAACCATAAGATCATGACCTGGGCCAAAGTCAGATGCTTAACCATCTGAGCCACCCAGGAGCCCCTTTGTTTTTTAATGCGTCCTGGTGAAGCATGAGTTGAAGCAGCATACATGGGCCAGTTTCTTCACCAGCTCCAGCGTACCTAGGAGCAGGAGCCTGAGAAATGGCAGTGTTGCTTAAGTCTGGAGATTGGTAGGCACGGTGGCTGGAAGCACGTTGTCGAAATGGCTGATTTGGAGCCAGGGTGGGAAGGGAGGAAATACGGCCAGAATGGAGGTGATGGACTGGGAAAAAGTGGAGGGTTTCAGGGACCAGAGAATGAGTCAGTAGAAATGAGGGAAAGGGTGAGGTGAAGGAAAGGAGATTGGGATCAAAGAAGAGATTTCAAATTCTGAAATTCTGGAATTTCCAGGGGTGAGGGGTGGTCATGCTGATTTAGTGGCTGGAGAGAAGTAAGAGAGACTGTCCATAATGGCTGGGCTCAATACCTCCAGAGGACTGGGGGTGGGGGTGGGGGGCTTGCTGGGGTGGCTTGGGATTAAGCTGCTTTCAGCATCCCCACCGGAGTTCCTCAGGTTTGAGGGTTTTTCAATTATACAAGTAGTTCATGTTCCTTTATTAAAAAAAAAAAAAAAAAGATCTGGGAATCTGGTGCATGGGATTGTGGTTATAGTAGAGTATTGTATACCTGAAAACTGCAAGGAGAGTAGATCTTAAATGTTCTCACCACAAAAAAGAAATCATAATTATGTGAGATGATGGAGTTGTTAGCTAATACTACGGTGGTAATCACATTGAAATATGTGTGTTGAATCAACACATTGAACACCTTCAATTTACACAATGTTATGTTTCAATTATATTGTAATGAATCTGCAAAAAGAACATGATCAAAATGATCACATTTATTTATGAAAATGATCAAATCATCAAAATCAAACTCAATTAAAATTGCCTATAATCCCACCCTTCAGATACTCCTAAAGTTAACATACTGGTGAGTAGTCTTCCAGAACTTGATGTATGTATACTCTTTAAAAAAACAAAGTGAGGGGCGCATGGGTGGCTCAGTCGGTTAAGCGTCAGATTTTGGCTCAGGTCAGGATCTCCGCGTTTTGAGCCTCATGCATCGGGCTCTCATGCTGTCAGCACAGATGTGTCCCCCCCCCCCCGCCCCTCCCCTCCTGGTTCTCTCTCCCTCTCTCTCAAAATAAATAAACTTAAAAAAATAAAAATAAACAAAATGAGGGATCACACATATACATAATGGTTTCTTAAATAACTTTTAATCTTGGAATATATAGAAAACTTTTTGCAAAGATAGTACAGTTTCTGTATGCCCCTTAGCCTGTTTCCCCTGACAGTGGCATTTTACTTTACCAGGGTACATTTGTCAGAGCAGCACTGGTAAGTTATTATTCACTGAGCTCCAGACTGTACTTGGCTTTCACTGGTTTTCCCACTAATATCCTTTTCTGACTCCGGGATCCCATCCCGGCCCCACATCACATTTCGTGCACATACTGTTTTGCAACCTGCTTGTTTTACTCAACGTTATGTGTAAACACCTTTCAATGATACTAAACATTCTTCCACACCATCATTTTAATGGCTGCGTGGTATTCCGTGGATGGCTGTGCCCCTGCCAACCCCTACTGGGGGGTGTTTGTGCTGTTTCTAATTCTTCACTCTTATAAACCAGGTTGGGTTGAGCCCCTTGAAGCTAAATGGTCTGGACTATCTCTGTTTATTTCCTACCGTGCGTTTCTAAATACGGCATTGCTGGGGCGAAGGGGGCACATGGCATAGAAGCTGTGGACGCCGCCTAACCCGGTGGCCTCCTGAACGGTTGTTCCAGTTAATTCTCACACCAGCACCACTCAGGCTTTCTTTTCAAGTTCATAAGGGGGAGGGTTGTGGTACAGAAGATCTTAAGAGGGGCTGTCTCTCATTTCCTGATCCCTCTCCTTACGCTCAGTTCTTCTCTAGGCAATGGTCTGGTCCGGTTGGCCCTGAACGCAGGCAGCAGTGGGGCGGGGCTGGGGTGGGGCTGGGCTGTGGCCCCTGGGCTCTGGGGACGCCTCCTGTGCTGGGAGCTGGGGAGGGGGCCTGGGAGGCTGCCTAGGCTTTGTTCTTTTGCTAGGAGCTGAGCTGTCGGGGAGGGAAAGGATGAGGAGAGGGTGTAAGGGGAGAGGGAGCCCTCCTCTCCCCCCATGAAAGCTGAGAGGCAAGAGGGCAGCTCCCTGAGCCAGTCGGGGGGCAGCAGACGGATTGGGAAAAACGTAACCTCCTTGAGACGCATGCTCCAGTTCAAGCAGGAGGCATTAAGGATGAAATATCTCCAGAGCAACAATTCATCTCTAACTGGGAGGAGAGGGACTCGCTGACATTTAGCTGTGATCAGGGGCTGCACACGCCTGTCTCCAGAAGCCTAACAGGAGAGTGGCCGCCTGTGTGTGCGAGAGACTCTGTGTGTGTGTGTGTGTGTGTGTGTAACGGGGTGTGAGGGACTGTGTGCAACTATAGTGAAGCAGTGGGCATATGGGTGACATGGTGGGAGAGAAATCATGTGTGTAACAGGATGTAAAGGATTATGTGCAACTGTGGTGAGGCTGTGTCCTGCACGTGTGGCAGCTCGTGTGTGAGAATCTGCGTATGATTGTGAGGACTCTTTAAGCGTGTGTCGCAGTCACGTCTGTAAGAGGGTGTGGAGCCAATGTGAGCCTGCGTGTGATGCTGCACGTGTGTGGGTGAGCGGGCAAGAGCATGCTAGGGTACTGTACAATGCTGTATATGTGACAGTGAGATTGACCCTGAAATTGGCCTTGGGACATCATGAGATTGGGTATGAGCTATTAGATATGACACTGACTCGAAGACTATGCTGGATCTCAGGCCTCTGGCAGCCCATGGGGATTAAGAAAAGGTACCCCTTCCTCCACAATGACACAACTCCCCACTTGTGCTCTCATGGAGAGTTCTTGTGCAAAGTGCGGTCTGCCTAACTAAGCGAGGCCCTGGGTGGGCTCCCTACTCTCTTTTTTTTAGAGTTCAGTGGCATTTTCTCCACCATGGCACTTATTACGGCTTTAATGTCTTCAACAATTTTGTGTAAGCATTTGTTGAATCTCTCTCTCCTTGGAGGCTAGGACCCCTCGTCTACGTCTGTCTGGCTTGCGGCTGTAACGCTAGCTCCTAGCCTACTGTGCGGGGCAGAGTAGTAGTTCCACCAGCGTTTGCTGCATGACTAAATGAGTGAATGGGGCGTGTGTTCATCTGGGAATGCACATGCATGTGGACGTGTGGACCTGGGCTGGGGGTTTGTATGTATCTGCTCGACATGTGTGTGCTAGTGAGTGTTGTTGGCATCCCCAGCAAGTTCTTCTCTCCTGCTTCCCATAAGCCCTTGTTGCCCCTAAATAGGCCAGAGACAGGAGTGGCCTGGAGAGGGGAGGGCATTTGAGGAGGGGGCCCGCTCCGTCTCCCCACCACATAGCAGGTTGGGCTTGTTGGCTGCAGAGACAGCAAGGGGTCGCACCTTTCCGCGCCCGCCTGGATGCTCTCCCGCCTCGTCTCCCAGGCCTGTTCGAGGCTCTGAGATTTCTGTGAATTGGTGCACAGGCACCCAGGACTGGGCGGGCCCTGACACTGGTCCTCAGAGCCGGCCTCGGAAGAAACCCTACCGTTGGAGTGCAGGCCCTCCCAGGGCCAGCCGTTGACACCCTGCACAGCCCGCCCTGGGGCTCCCCACCCCTGCTCATGTCCCCACCGGACTCCGTTGCCTCCCTGAAGACAAGAGAGTTCCTGAAGAGGAGAGCCCTGTGGCCCAGTATTCCGAGGGAGGTACGCAGGGGGTTGTAGAGATGAGAAGGGCCAAAGGGGTGGTGGGTTTGCCAAGGAGGTTTGCAGGAGAGCAGAGAGAAAAGGAGCTCAGAAGGCATGAGGGGGCTGACCAGGCTGGGGTAGAGCAGGAGGCAGAGGGCTCAGGGCATCCGCCTGGCCACACCCTTGCATGGGGGGAGGGGGTGTGTGGGGGGGCGTGTCTGGCGTTCACCAGAGTCCCGGGTGGCCATCTGCGCAGCTGGCTTCACCGCTGCCGCTAAAATCTGCAACTGTCCCCTTAGGTCCACTCACGTTGGTACTTAGGGATCGAGGTAGGAACTTGCTCAGCAGGGAACATGTGCTCTGAGAGTCCCTGAGGGGGACATGCTGTATACCAGAGTAGCCAGGGAGACCTAAGGGCAGTCCAACAGGAGAGACCGGAGCTGGTGGTTGTCCTTGTGTGGCCCAGGCCTCAGTTTTCCCTCCAGATGAGGGAGGAGGGCCATACACTCTGCCAGGTTTCCTCTAGCTCAAACTGTGCTAATGGGACTCTGACTACGTAGAAGATCTGAGGGCTGCACTCACTTGGTGGTCGCCGCTGGCCTACCTTTCCCAGCACAGGCTCAGACACAACGTCCCGGGGGGGTGCCCAGTCAGACCCTGGCGGCCCCTCCCCAGCCTGCAGGGACCCGAACCTTTCCCACCCCCACTCCCATCCTTCTAGAGTCAGGAAAGGCAGACAGCCTGCTGTTTGCTCTGGAATCTGACCTCACGAGCTGGCAGTTCCTTGCCTCTGGCCTCTGGCCTCTCTCCTCGGGCCCTCAGTTCTTCTTCCCTGGGGGTGCTTCCCAGCCTGTGCAGAGAGAAGGGGCAAACGATATTCTCTCTCCTTCTGGCCATGGAAGACCATACCCTGCTCCTCCCTGGAGGGGGATCAGGGCAGGTTGGGATGGAGGGGTGGGGCCTGCTCTCCTGTCCCCATCCTCCCACAATTCGCAAAGCCGCTTGGCTCTGTAGAGGACTGGAACCAATTGCAGGGAATGTCGCCGTCAGGGCAGGACTGCACTCATCCGTTACCTGCTGCAGTCATGCCCACCGCCCTCTCAGGGGGACAGGCTCAGGCATTCGGTTGACCCTTGACAAGCCAGAAAGGCCAGCGGCATCTTTTCCTTATTCTCTTCTCGGGGACAACTGGGGACTCCTTAAGGATCTGAACCAAGTCTTTGTGTCTCCAAAGGCAAGTTCAGTGCTCAGCACCTAATAGTTGCCTGATAAATAGGGAGGACAAATGACAGCATAAGAGAGGAGAGAAGGGGGGACTTTGCCCCTTTTCTCTGCTGATGGAAATGGGGGAGGAGGTTGTGCTTATTGACCACTATGTTTATGACCACAGGTCTGCTTGTGGTGGCGAGGGGCGGCCGCTTTTGTCCTTCCCCCTGCCACTTCCCTGAGTCACGTCACAATCCTTTGGCCCAGCATTTGGGAAGCAGTTCTCTATTACTGAGCATTTGGCCGTCCCCAGTGTGTAGGCAGACTTGCTCACACGTCATGGAGCCACCAACTCCATCCTCTGTGCAGATAGGCAGTAAATCAATGCCCTTTGCCTTGGGCAGAACCTCTTGCCAGGCCCTGAGAAGGGGGCCGGCCTCAGAATATATGTAAACCAAGGATCCGGTTCCCTCCTCCCTACCTCGCCCCTAGCCCTCTGGTAAATGTTATTCAGATCTAGGGATGGGAAAGATCCATTCCTTCTGGGTAACGTACGTGTTCAGATCAAGAGATGCGCCTTGAGATCTAAACTCATCCAGGTGCATATCCTATCCTGAACCAGGTGTGAGCAGATGGGTTGACTACTTGGAGAACACCTGCGCATCTCTGGCAGGGTAAGAGGGTGACTAGTGACCACACTGGAGCACAGGGGGTGGGGAGAGATGACATCACTAACACCAGAGGAGGCTCCTCTCCCAAAATACCTGAGACCCCCAGATCTCACTGTCCGTGGCAGAGATATGAGATGTCCAGGGTCTTTACAGCAAGCTTTCCATAAAAGAGCGGTGTTCCCGATCCTTCTGGGGCCAATAGGGAAATCTACCGACAATCATCTTACTGTAATCTCCACTGGACAAACCAAGGGGAGTTAAGAGCTTGTCCCCTCCCCTCAAGCTTTCCTCCTTCCTCTCACACTTTCTAGGCACTAGGTTTTTCTGTGGTGCGTCCTGCAAAAAAATACTCTTTCCCAGCTTCCTCTGAGCTTGGGAGTCACCAAATCAGCCTTTAGGAAGCAACTGTACAAATCCAGCCTGCTTTCACCCAGCAAAAATCCCAGAAAAGGTGCTGGCAGGATGTTAGTCCCCTGCGAGAGCATGGCGATGTCAACCTCCCCAGGCCTAGCCAGGCAGACCTCTGTAACTAATGGCAGAATGTCCAGGACTAAGCGACTATGAGTTAAAGATAAACCTAGGGTCCAAAACCCAGAGCCTCCATGCAGGCAGAAAGAGAGTGTAGAGTTCAGTGGACAGGTCCAGGTAGGCAAAACTCCGGAACCCAGGTCAAATAAGGCAATGAGAACTTGATTCGGAGGCAAGAATGGTTGAGTGAGGGGGATGCTGAGGTGCAAGGGGATATTCTGACCAGGTGGAAATGAGGGGTACACTCCAAGGACTTCTAATTAGGACAGGGACAAGCCGGGGGTGACTTTATAAAATGAGGTGAAGAAGATGTTGAAGGTCCTAATACTTACTATGGTGATGGTAGAAGTGAGGCTGATAATGATAGTATGAGTATGATCATGGTGAGAGCAGGAATGGGGTGACGAGTGGCCGTGGTGGTGTTAATGGTTGCTGCTATGATGCTAAGGGGAGTAAGTGACGATGATTGCTGTCATGGTGAAACGTGGTACTATTGAAACTAGCAGTGACAGGAGCAATAATTTTGGGAGTGATGGTAGCACCACTGAATGGTCGTAATAATAATTATGGGCACAAGCGAAGGTGGCTGTGATGATGACAGAGATGCTGAGTTGTCCAGATGAAGGACTTGGTGACAAGGATTACGCTGGTGAATATGGATTGTTCGGTATTGTTGTCCTTTTCTTAATCCCAACAGGGATACGAGAATATCTTGATCCTTTAAGTGATCAAACTCAATGCCTCCCTGATCAGACCTGATTCCAGTCCAGGTGGAAATTGGAAGTTAACCCACATTCCACTTTTCCCTTCCCTTTCTCCATCTCCCAAGGAGTCTACTTGCTTCCTAAAATAGCCCTTCTCCAAGGCCCAGTGTAGGAAACAAAGGCATAGAGGTTTTTCCCTTGTGGACTGGAGCCAGAGCATAACAGATATGCCAGATATGTGGCCCTCTTTGTAGCAGTCAGAGCACGGATTGCTGTAGCTGCCGTACTTACCTGAGGGCTGGTCCTCAGCCCCTAATTGGTTCAGCCTCTGGCAGTTCCCTTAGACCTGTGCTGGCCAATCCCGTCACTACTAGCCAGTGTGACTCCAGAACACTTGAGGTGCAGCGAGTCCAATTGAGATGGGAGTGTAAACTAGACATTGGATTTGGCAAAGTAATTCTTTTAATTTTTAAAAAATGTGTCTACTAGGAGATTTTAAATAACGCATGCAGTTCACCTTGCACTGTTCAGTGCTGCCTTAGATCATTTGCTTTCCCTTTGTTCAGGGAAGCAAGAAGGAAAGAAACAAAGTAAATTACAAAATGACAACGGGGTAAGCATATACGTTTGTTTTTCTCCCGTTAAGGCTAAGCAGAAGCCCTCTGGAGCTGAGATGGCAGCTCCACTCCAGTGTCAAGGCCACAGCCTCCTCAATACATGGTGTCTATCTTGAACTCTAAGATGGATGCTCTTGTTGCCATGTCCATTTCACACCCAGTGAAAGGGGGACTAGAGCACGTGGAAGGTCAGCTCCTTTTTAAGGGCTGAGTCCAGAAGGTATAACATTATTTCTGCTTGCATCTCATTGGCCAGAATCTAGTTACCTGGAAACACCTAGCTGCAAGGGCGTCTGGGGAATGTGGTCCTAAACTGGGTGGTCAGGTTCCACCTAACATTTGGGAGGTTTGTGATCTAAAAAGAAGGGGAGAGGCGCCTGGGTGGCTCAGTCGGTTAAGCGGTTAAGCGGTTAAGCGTCTAACTTCAGCCTGACCTTGGCTCAAGTCATGATCTCCCAGCACGTGACTTTGAGCCCCATGTTGAGCTCTGTACTGACAGCTTGGAGCCTGCTTCAGATTCTGTCTCCCTCTCTCTCTGCCTCCCTCCCACTTACAGTGTCTCTCTGTCTCTGTCTCTCTCTCAAATATAAATAAACATTAAAAAATTTAAAAAATAATAAAAAGACGTGGAGAATGGATATTAGGGGAAAACTGGCAGTCTGCTGCACTCAGAGTGAGGCTGTCCCCCCAGGCTCACACATCCTACAGGTCTGAGCATAGAGCCTTGGGCAGCAGGAGAGTAGAGCAGATAACCTGCAAGAAAAGCCTGTTCCTTTATTTCTTTTTTAAATTTTTTTTGAAAACCCTGTTCCTTTTAAAGAAATGCCTTTAATAAAGGCAGCCCAAGTCTCAGCATATTCCCAAATGTTCCTTGATCAGAAAGGTCTTAAGAGAGGGGTGAAAGAGGACAGTTCAATAAGAGGAAGAAGAGAGTACGTGTGTGTGGCCAAGGAGGATTATTTGAATTCTAAGCTCTCTTTTTCTTGGGACAGTGACTATGATTCCAATATTTTAGACATTTACACTCCAGGTCTTCACTGGTCATGTGACATAGAAACAATGGCCGCAAACGCTTGTTAAATAGGTTCTGTTTATTAAAAGCCTGCTTGCCTGCCTTCTTTCTTGCTACCTATGACCATTGCCATCTCTACCAGGTGCCCAGGGTTGGCAGGGAGGTGGACCCAGGAGATCTATGAGGCCTATATTTAAGGGAACGTTCTGACTGAGGAGTCAGAAAATGACCAAGGGCGACTGTCCAAACAACCAAGGAGGGAGCAAAGGGATGGGACACTGGGCATGGCATGGCTTTGACTTTTTCTTTGGCCCAGGTCTTCTCAAGAAAAAGAAACTCAAGAAAAGGAAACCATGAGTCCATGGAGGTAGAGTCTAGGTCTCTCATGGTCACCCATTCCTATAGTGGAGCTCATAGTAGGGGTCTGATAAGTATTTGTTGAATGGATGTCTGCTGGAACTGGGTTTACTCTGGGTGTACTCAGCTTCAGAGTTGATGTATGAGGGGAGCCTGTGGGAGATTACTTGGGTTTGGAGGTTGGGGACTCCTTAGCAGCCCCTCCACCCTGGACGCATACTCCTCCTTCTCAGGGGCCCCACTGGGACCTGCAATGCCGTCTTCTGTCTTTCTTCCACAACAGCTAAGCTGACTCTCATGGGCAACTGTGTGTGTTGAGCAGAGAGACAGGGCAAGTGGATGAAGTTCCTAGGAGGCGCCCTGTCTCAAAGCCCACCCCCCAGGCAGAACCACCTTTGTTCTTGAACCGCAAGGCAGGACTTCCCTGATGGCCTCTTCCTCCATGCAGCCCCCTTCTCACTCAACAAGGGTCAGATAAGGAAACTACAATCGGCTCTAGGAGAAGGCCTGGCCGGATGGAGGGGCCCATACCCTGGACTTCCCCCTCCTCCCATACATCTTGGTGTCAAACACATTTTATTTCCTCACGTCTGGGGGCTCGGGGGCTTCCCCTCCAGGATTACTTCCTCCTCCGGCTTGGCTTGTTTTCCAGCTGGAGACTCTAGGAGCCCCGCGGCAGGGGGGCGGCTTCTCTGCTATGGCCTGTGAGGCTTCAAAGGGCCCAGAGTGGAATGCCAGCTGGGGAGAAAGCTGGCCTGGGAGGAGGGGCCCAAGGTGTGGGGCTCTGGATGGGGTCCCCCACTCACTTTCAAATCCCCCTCCACTACTGGCTGAGGGGTTGTATCTCTGGGCAGAAGGTGACTTCAAAGGTCAGGAATGGGGGACTCCCTGCCACCCCCACCCCCACCCCTGGGGGGGGCTCAGAGACGGGCAGGAAATGCACCCCCCATGATGGATTAGGTGCCTAAGAGCCATGGAGAGCTCATGGCTGGGGAGACCTTCTCCCTTTTCATGGGGCTCAGATTTCACGATTTTGGGAAGGAGGAGGGGGTGAAATAATTAGTAATTTGTGATTAAGTCTTTTCATGGATATTTTGTTTCTTTGTTCTGTGATGTCGCCTGGAGCCATTTAAAAAATGACTTAATGACAAAAAAAAAAATAATTGCTCTTTGTAACTAATGACTGTGTCAGAACTTGGAAATCACCAAAGCCTCAGAAAGTAGAAACCGAGACAGGGCGGGGGGTGCCACTCTCCAAGGAACAGGATCAGCCTTCTAAAGTCGCCAGGGATCTAGTTGTACCTGGGCGGTCCCCTGCCCTTCTTTGGAGCCCGCCGGCACCCCTTGCTTCCCCTCAGCCCACAGGCTTCCGGCCCGGGTCCCCCAGGAAGCTCTTGCTCCTGGGTCCAGAAGAACGGCCAGAATGTCCTCGGAGGCCAGGTAGACTCTCCTTGCTCGCCTTGCCTTGAAGAAGCTCCCTCCTGGAGAGGGAGACTTTCCTCTGGGGTGCGGGATCAAGGGGTCGTTGTGCCCTTTCCCCTTCAATCTCGCAGCCTAGATGGAGCCCCACGATGGCCCTGGGATTCTGGACTCTTTTGGGTCTTATCTTGCTCTGTTTCCCTATCTAACCTGGGCCCTGCCTGGGGCAGAGAAAGAGCCTGTCCCTCCCAGTACTCCTGCCCCTCCCCCTCGGGATGGGGGGACACTAACCTATAGCTCCATGCTGGGCTAGGGCCCTGCAGGCCACCTGAGCAGGGATCTGCCAGGGCCTAAGCCCCAAGGACTCAGCTCAGCCGTCGCTTGCTTCTGCCCCCACCCCCCAGCCGCCTCCCACAGCCTCTGGGGAGCAGGTCGGGAGATGGGGAATGCTCACACAGCAGATTCGCTCCTGTTCCCTTCCCGGCCTCGCTCAGATCTCTCCCAGGGGGAAATGCTGGGGGGGGGGGGGAACCCGTTAACTTGTGCCTTCTATTTGGTTTTCCTCTGGTTATTGTTTAAAATGCAGAGATTATGAGGTCAAACTCTCCCAGCCAATATTTTTCTAATGAAAAATGTAGTAAGGCACGACTGAGTAATCTAATCTATAAGTTAAGCGTTCCACACAGCAGCGATTTTCACCGACAGAACTTCAATAAATCTTGTTTTGAGAAAAATGATATGAGGCTGATGTTCTATTTTTGTCAATTTGAATGGACTCCCCTGCCCCCCCACCCCAGTCCCCAGAAACACTGCATTGCACCCAGCCAATCTCCTTCCCTCCCCCAGAGCTGGCTGGATGAAGGGGGGGGGGGGCGAGAATGACAATGGGAAGCTTGAGTTCCGGTCCAGCCAGGCGTCTGAGGTCTGGGGCCGGAGACGTCTATGTCCGCCCACCTGGCCTCGGTGGCTCTCCTCCCAGGAAGGGGGTCAGTGAAGGAGATAGGGGACCTGAAGGGAAGGCAGCCAGTGGTCCAGGGGAATATGCCCTCCCTCAGCCAGAGGACCGGGGTTACCCAGGCAAGCCTGTCCCCCCCAGCTGTCCCAAGGCCGGGCAAAGAATGAGCAGGAGGCCTCCCACTTTCCCTTAACCCCCAGTGAGCCATTGATGGATTTGGCAAGAAAGGCCTCACCTCAGGCAGAATTCTTTAGATTCATCCTTGAAGCTGCTGCCCTCCCTCTATCTGACTTGTGCAGAGTGGACAGAGCAGAATGCGATGACCCCCCCCCCACACCCCGCAGAGGGTGTGCATGTGCATGTGTGTGTGTACCTGTGGGCCCCGTGTGGAGCGCTCTTGGAGGCTGGGCTCTCCTGACAGACATGTGGGTCACAAGCCTGTCATGGATGATGGCATCCAGGAAAAAAAAAAAATCAAGAAAGATATTTCGAGCCCAGGGAATATGCAGGAGGCTGGGAGAAAGGGGATGGAGAGGCCGTTTGAAGATGCTGGAGACGCTGTAAGGGCGGCCAGAAGGGATTACAGCGCCTCATCAGAGAGAGATCAATTAGGGGAGATTTCAAAATGAGGAGCTCCCCACCACCCTCCCAACACAGTCCACGAAGGGGAATGTATGAAGACAAAGAGAAATGCCTGCACGGACCGGAGGGGGGTGGGGGGCGGCGCCTGTGTGGCTCAGCTGGTTGAGCGTCTGACTTGGGCTCAGGTCATGATCTCGCGGTCTGTGAGTTCGAGCCCCATGTCGGGTTCTGTGCTGACAGCTCAGAGCCTGGAGCCTGCTTCCAACTGTGTCTCCCTCTCTCTCTGCTCCTCTGCCACTTGTGCCCTGTCTGTCTGTCTGTCTCTCAAAAACTAAATAAACATTTAAAAAAAATGCTTGCACAGAGAAGGGTTTTTCTGGATGGACCCCCGTGGCATTTAGGTTTGGATGAGCCAGGGGCTGCCTCCGTCTGAAATCTGCAGCAGCCTAGAAAAGCCAAGACAGAGGGAACTTGATTTCTCAGTGTTCAAAGAAGCCGAGTATAAAGGAAGGAAGGCTGCGTTGGGGTTTGCAGATCTGAGGACTTAGGTTCTGACCTTACCAGTGGCCACTTCAGGCCTCAGGTGTTTCACCTGTGAGTGAGGGAAATACGACCAGCTCTACTTGCCCCATAGCAGTGTTAGCAGAGCACATGAGAACACACAGGTGCACACACTCTGCTTCAAGCACTGTGCAAAATGAGCTATTTTTTGAGAAGTTTATTTCTTTTAGTCATCTCTATACCCACCGTGGAGCTTGAACTTATATCCCCGAGATCAACAGTCACGTGCGCTTCGGACTGAGCCAGCCAGGTGCCTCGAAACGAGCTACTGATAGAATTGTTACTGCGTGGGGCTTGGGGAGGAGAGCTGGGAACAATTCTTAAAGTCTTGTTATTTTCTGGGTCAGTTTAAACTGAGTGATGATGCTTGGCACCTGTCACTGGCTTGCGTCTAGAGTCTGGGCGTAGACGTTTCCTCGTGGGGCAGGAGGGGAGTAGTCATGCTGCTGAGTGGCTGGGAATCGAGGGTCTCCGGTGTGGAGGTGTGCGTGCCCCGTGAGGACAGGGGCCTGGGGGGCTGGGCAGAAGGCCCGGGAGAAGGGAGTTGCGGAGGCAGAGAGGAGGGGCGGTGGTGTGCCCGTGTCCCCAGGGCCTCACCAATCCTTCCTCCCCAGGTGCCGCTGCAGGGCCGTTCTGAGGCTCCCAGAAGCTTTGCACGTGAGGAGGGCGTGGAGATTTCTAACCCGAATGTCTGACATTGGCTCCAAGTCCTTTTTGGCCTTCTGCCTCTCCACCCACGATCCACCCCCATTCAACTTCCCACTAACCGTTCCCAGGAAAAGGCAGCTCAGGCCCAGGGCTGCCCGAACTAAGGAGATGCGGGGAGGTGGTGCGGGATGGTCGAGGCTGGCCAAAGTGGCAAAGAGCTGCCCAAGCAACCGCAGAAACCCTGGAAATCCACTTCCCGAGGCAAATGCGAGGTGAGGAAAGATGGCACTGATGGCCTGGGTGACTAGGGTGGGGGGTGAACAAAAAGCAAAGATTCCCCTTCACTCTCTCTGTGCCTGGGGGGAGGGGGTACAACAGCTTCGAGACCTGAAGGATCTGCCCCCAGGATGAGTTTGAGAGCTCCTGGCTTTGCCTACTCCCGCTCTTGCCCCCAGAGAGGCCCTTCCAGCTCTGAAGATCACGTACTAGGAACCCTTAAAAACTGGGAGAAGGGAGAGGACTGCGGCTTGTGGACTTGATGCTAATGTACACCCCCTAAAAATCAGGTTTTCAAAGAATTTTAATCAGATGAAGCACAGGTTTGGGGACATAATGATAAGAAAAAAATAGGATACAAAGCATTAGGTATAAAGTGGTCCCCTCTGGGGTGCCTGGGTGGCTCAGTCGGTTAAGCGTCCGACTTTGGCTCAGGTCGTGATCTCACGGTTTGTGGGTTCGAGCCCTGCGTCGGGCTCTGTGCTGACAGCTCAGAGCCTGGAGCCTGCTTCAGATTCTATATCTCCGTCTCCCTCTCTCTCTGACCCTCCCTGCTCACGCTGTCTCTCTCTCTCTCTCTCTCAGAAATATATAAAACATTAAAAAAATATAAAAATAAATAAAATGGTCCCATTACGAAACAAAAATAAATCGATAGCTTAAACAAAAAGACTCGACTCGAATAAAGCCAGCAATATGCAGACAGTGGTGACTTCTGAGTGTAAGAATATATATGATTTAATGTTTTACACTTTTCTGTAGTTTGCAGATTTCTCCTCTCAACAGCTATAATTCAGAAATGATCAAAAAGATGAAGTAGATAATTCTGGGGTCGGGCTGACACTCCAAAGTCAGAACTAGAACTTTCGCAGACCCCAGGCCCACCGTCTACTCCCAGGTCTGTTTTGGTGATCCTGGGTGGGCCCCCCTTCTGGCAATCCATGGGGGCGGGGCAGAGGCTCAGCAGCTGGGAGTCAGCTGTGCCTGAAGGCAATCCCGTGTCCAATGGGAGGCAGGGGGCTCATTTCCGAGCTGGACAGGGGCCAGGTTTTAAGGACTGAGCTGGCCAAACAGCTACCTGAGTCACCGGTGTTCACAGAGCCTCCCCAAGCCCAGTCCTTCAAAAAGAGGATAGAGGAGGCCTCAGAGCGAGCCTCTGGCCAAGGATGTCTGCCTCCTCCCCCGGCAAGTGGTTATGGCTTTCAGATACAGGCAAGGGGGTGAAGGCAGCTTCATCCCCAGTTCTGCGATTCAAGGAGGACCTGGATTTATGGAGATACATTCAGGCCTATATTCATCCCTTTCCCTCCTTCTGTCTATTCCTGCTCAGGAACTCCCAAGTCCATGGACTCTGTCAGGAGAAGAAAGTGGCTGGTTAGAGCTGGGAGGGGGGCCCCACAGGGTCTGGTCAAGGAGTTTTGGATCAAGAAGCCTCAGTGAATCCCAGCCTGGAGATTAGTAAAAATATGGCTAAGAAATTCTAGCCCACTTTCAAGTACTCAGTTGTGTTAAAGAAACACACACACACACACACACACACACACACACACTTAAAAAGGCTTTTTACGACATTTATTTATGAGCATGTATCCAAGTTTTATTTTTTTTAAATTTTTATAGTTTATTTTTGAGACCGAGAGAGACAGAACGTGAGCTAGGGACAGGACAGAGAGAGAGGGAGACAGAATCTGAGACAGGTGCCAGGTTCTGAGCTGCCAGCACAGAACCTGATGTGGGGCTCGAACCCACGAACCACGAGATCATGCCCTGAGCCGAAGTCGGACGCTTAACTGACTGAGCCACCCAGGTGCCCTGCATGTATCCAAGTTTTAAATCAGTCTCACTGCGAGTGAAGAGACCTGTAAGAGACCAATTAAAGGCTTACCTCCTCCTGGTAGATGCATTTAGAGGGAAGAAGAGTGGTTAGAATGTTCAAATGGATGTACAAAAATGAAGTCTGGATAAAATGCATCACATTCTCACTGACAGTTGGTGAGGTGGACAGGAAACTAATTCCTGAGATGAAAAGGCTCTGACCTACCCACGTTTGGGATCCCTTTGTCTGGCAGAAACACTGGCTTGGCTCCTGGTTTGGGGCCCGAGGCTCGCATATGAAGCGGCTGATGTGGAAATTTGGGGTCCCTGTGTGCCCAAGCCTGTGCCGGGTGACAGCAAGACCATGGGCAGTGGTTGCAGGGAAACCAAATGGTCTCCGTGCAAGGAAACATTTCCCAACAAAAGGATCTGTCCAAGCAAGTGCCTCCGGAAGTCCCGGGTTCCCTCGTGTTGGAGGTAAACAAGACGGAAGCCTCATGGCAGAGATATTTTAGAGCTGTTTCCCGGAGTGTGGACCGCACCTCTGGCAGAACGCCAGATGATTTTCGATGGCGCATTGACAGGACATTAAATCACACTCAATCCCGTAGTGAGAAAGTTATTTTCTTGTCTGTTTCTTTTTTTTTTTTTTTTTTTTTTTTACCCCCTATTGAACCTTGGGTTCACAGAACTGGATTAATCACATTTCTCAGTTCATGACATCACGTCATCGTGGTCCCTGCATGACTACTTTATTATATAGTTAGTATTTTTATTAGTTGTTTTAAAATAATATTATAAGCCTCCCCCCATGAATTTGCCATCCACCACAAAATCTCGGACCTTGACAATAACTAACAACTAAGCAGATGGTCCTCCAATCCCATTCCCTGCCTCTGACCCAAGGCAACTGACATCCTGAATCCCATTTTCATCATTCCTTTGCTTTCCTTTTAATATAGTTAATCTAGTTTAATATAGTTGCAACTTTTTGTAGTCTTAAAAGGTATATTTAGACTTGTTTTTTTTTTAACTTTAACTGTTTTTAATTTTACTAAAAAGTGATATATCAGACTGAATATAAATTTTTTGGACTCACTGTTTCACATAATATACTGCTGAGTCATCTATACTCTTTTTAAAAAACTTTTAATTGTTTTTATTTATTTCTGAGAGAGAGAGGGAGAGAGACAGCGTGAGCAGGGGAGAGGCAGAGAGGGAGACACAGAATCTTAAGTAGGCTCCAGGCTCTGAGCTGTCAGCACAGAGCCCGATGCGGGGCTCGAACCCACGAACTGTGAGATCATGACCTGAGCTGAAGTCGGACATTTAACCAACTGAGCCACCCAGGTGCCCCGAATCATCTATACTCTTGCATGTCAGTTAAAGTCCTCTCTTTGACTACAGTGTCATGGTCCATTGTGGGAAGATACCGCGGGCAAGTGCAGAGACTTTGCTTTCCTTACACCATGTCCTTAGAAGTATTTTTCTCATGAACCAAGGGTGGAAGCAACTCAGGGGTCCACTGGCACATGAATAGATAAACACAGTGTAGTACATGCATACAGTGGAACATTATTCAGGCTTTAAAGAGAATTCTGGGGCACCTGGCTGGCTCAGTCAGAAGAACATGTGGCCCTTGAGCTCGGGGTTGTAGGTTCAAGCCCCATGTTGGCTGTAGAGATAACTTTAAAAAATCGTTAAAAAATATTAAATAAGAGGAAGGAAATTCTGGCCCATGCTATGACATGGATGAACCTTGAAGGCATTATGCAAAGTGAAGTAAGCGAGGCAGAAAAAGACAAATACTGTGTGATTCCACTTATATGAGGTACCGAGAGCGGTTAACTTCATAGAGAGAGGAAGGAGAATGATAGTTGAATGGCTGGGGTGAGAGGCAATGGGGAGTTAGTGTTTAATAGGGATAGAGTTTCAGTGTGGGCAGGTGAGAAGTGTGGTGGTGCATGACTGTGATTGGTTGCATAATTATGTGAATGTAATTAATACCAGTGAGCTGTACACTTAAAAATGGTTAAAATGGCAACATTATATGTTATGTATATCTTACCAATTATAAAAAATATCCAGGGTTGTTTGGGTGGCTCAGTCAGTTAAGCGTCTGACTTCGGCTCAGGTCATGATCTTGCGGTTTGTGAGTTTGAGCCCTGCGTCAGGCTCTGTGCTGATGGTTCAGAGCCTGGAGCCTGCTTTGGATTCTGTGTCTGTCTCTCTCTCTCTCTCTCTCTCTCTCAAAAACAAATAAAAACATTAAAAAATATATCCATTTTTATTGATTAGCATTTTGGGTTGTTTAATTCTTCCAGTTTATCAAAGAGAAAGTCTCAGTTTGGTGCTAGTATATCCTTAACACCTCTCTAACATATATTTCTCTTCCTTCCCTTAAAAAAAATTGTTTTTTTTTTAATTTATTTTTGAGAGTCAGAGAGAGAGGTAGATACAGAATCTGAAGACAGACTCCAGCTTCTGAGCTAGCTGTTAGCACAGAGCCCAATGTGGGGCTCGAACCCATGAACTGTGAGATCGTGACCTGAGCTGAAGTAGGACGCTTAACCAACTGAGCCAACCAGGTGCCCCCCTTTTTAACAAAGAAAGAAGAGGCCACCAGTTCAGGAGCTCTCAGCAGACAGTAGTACCCAGCTGGAATTGAATATCATAGTTTGTTTTAAAGTTTACTTATTGTTTATAATAACTTTCCTCTTTTGGCAAGTGATGACTGGTTTACTACAGTAACTGGAATTTTTTAAATAATAAGTTAAAATAATAAAATTTTTTAATAATAAGTTAAAAACAGGAAGTTCTTTTGGGGCGCCTAGGTGACTCAGTCAGTTAGGTGTCTGACTCTTGGTTTTGGCTTGGGCCATAATCAAGGTTCATTGGTTCAAGCCCCACATTGGGTACAGAGCTTGCTTGGGATTCTCTCTCTCCCTCTCTCTCTCTGCCCCTCCCCTGCTCATGTGCTTTCTCTCTCTCAAAATACATAAATAAAACCTAAAAAAAAAGCCTCCCCTGGGTGGCTCAGTCAGGTAAGCATATGACTTTGGTTCAGGTCATGATCTCACAGTTCATGAGCTAGAGTCCCACATTGGGTTTTCTGCTGTCAGCACAGAGCCCCCTCTCTCTCTCCCCCTCCCCCACTTGTTCTCTTTCTCTCTCCCCCCCCAATAAATAAATAAACAAAGTTTGAAAATTTTTTAAAAGGAAGTTCTTTGAAAGAAAAATATTAAGTAAATAACATTATAGGTGATATATGGCTATGGCATGAATTGTGAATTTCCTACAAAAAAAAGGAGAAAGGCAAAAATAGCAATCAGAATTTCATAGCAAGAGCCACGATGGAGGCGGCACACATTCCCTGAGAAGCTAGAGTGGCCCCTCCACACTCCTTCTTCGGGAATTACACTCAGCATCTCAGCACCAAGCCTACAATGCTTTGAAATGTGTCTGGGAACATCTGTGCTTTCTCTCCATTTATTTTGTGCATCCGTTAGCAAGATGTGTCCTAAGGTATCTGAAAAGCCTAAGAGAGGTTTTCTCTGGGAGCTGGGAACACTCAAAAATCTTCCGTATAAAGGAACGGCAATTGCTTCTTTGTTTTATGCCATTTCGGCTTATGAAAGGTTTCGTAGGAGCACTCTCCTTTGGGATAGCAGGGGAAACCTGTACTTGAGTGCCGAAGCTTGGAAAACATGACTTTAGAGGTTGAACAGACTCTGGTTGAACTGGTGACCCCTGTGGCCCTTCCAAGGTTAATGGTCCCTGATATTCTGGATGTACAGAGTACAGGCCATGGGAGGTCAGTGAGTGCTGGAGTGGTCAGAGAAGCCATTGTACGAGAATGGGGACATGATCTTAGCCTTAAAGGATGAGTAAGACTTAAATGAAAAAGAGGAAATGAGTTGTCCCAGGCAGAGAGACATGGCATGAACAAAAACATGAAGGTGAGACTAATCAAGGTGTGGTTATGGGCTACTGAGTTTGCTTTTGGTGGAAGCAAAATACAGTGATTAAAAAAAAAATAAAGGAAACAGGGGCACCTGGGTGGCTCAGTCAGTGAAACATCTGACTTCAGCTCAGGTCATGATCGCATGGTTCGTGAGCCTGAGCCCCAAGTCGGGCTCTGGGCTGACAGTGCAGAGCCTGCTTGGGATTCTCTCTCTCTCTCTCTCTCTCTCTCTCTCTCTGCCCCTCCCCTGCTCGCTCTCTCAAAATAAATAAATAAACTTTAAAAAAAGAAAGAAAGAAAATAAATTTGGAAGGGTAAGGCAGGTTAGATCGTCAAAGCCTGAAAAATCTAGGGAGAGGACTTTAGACTTAGTCTGTGAGATACTAGGGAACCACAGAAAATTCTGGAGCAGGTCGGTGACATGATGAAGGGAGTCAGATCTTGAACAGGGACCACCTGGTTTTGGGTGAAAGTTTTCTCTTTTTTGTTCAGCCTGAGACTGCTGATTAATTGATTTGCTCCTCGAGTGTTTATTGAAGGTCTCTCATGAGCCAGATACTGCCCTGCAGATTCAGTGATGCATAGAAACGTGTTCCTTATTGTCCAGACCTCTAATGGATGAGCCAAACATGAATGAAATAATCACATAAGTGAGTGTGAAATTATAAGCGTACTCCGTCTAACTGAGCAGGTGTTCCTGATGCCATGAGCGCATGTCGCAGGGAAGACTTACCTGGTTTAGGAGTCGAGGCAAGGCTGTTCTCAGGAAGTGTTGTCTGAGCTGATATTGGAAGGAAGAGAAGGAGTTAAATAGGTGAAGAGAAAAGTATTTCACACAGAGAAAGCAACAGGCCCCAACCCCACCCCCTCACTGACCTGTGAAGGAGGCGTGGACAGGCCCCAGGAGCAGAAGGACCATGAAGTTCACTGTGGCTGAGGCTCAGGGTGTGCAAGGGAACATGTGAGGAACGAGGCTCGGAGGTCAGCTGAGGCCACACTATGCCTGAGCCCAACAAGCTTTATGAGGGTTTTGGGCCTTTATTCTTGAAGAATGGGGAGCCGTTGACATCACATCAGTGTCCTAAAAAACAGAACCCCCGCTCCCCAAACAGGCTGATTGTGAGTGGCTCTCTCTGAGGCAGCCCCATAACCCTGCAGGCCCTGGATTTCTGGGAAGCGTGTCTAAGGAGAGCTGTGAGAGCTGAGGCAGGCCTGGGATGGTGGTGGAAGTAGCAAGGGCAGGGGGTGACTAAGGATCAGACAGAAGGTAAGTCCGGAGGAGGGCCAAAGGGGATTTGCATGATTTGGGGAGGGGCGCATGGAGAGGACCCCTGAGCAGTCCTGCAGGCAGTGGAGGAGAGAGGCAGGACTTCGGAGAAGCTGGGCTGAGTCACCAGCAAGTCTGCAGCAGTGACTAAGTTTGCCCAGGAGAGGGCTCCACCCTGGGAAAATGGCTAAGTCTGTGTGCCTCTGATGCTCTCTGAGGTCCCCTGGAGAAAAGATGACCAAGAGCCAGGCTTTCAGGGAACCACGCCACGGTTGGAGGAAAGAGAACAAAGCCAGGGGCAGTGCCTGGGGGCAGGCCAGATGGTGATGGCTGAGCGAAGACATCAGGTGAGAAGCAAGAAGGGGACCAGGAAGAACACAGCCAGGGTGGCCAAGGCTTACGAGTGGAGACAGAGAGGGAGCATAGGCAGTGAGGGTGATCAGCAAGCCTGGGAGGCTCTGGAGGCTCAGGCGTGTCAGTCCTTGCGGTGGGGGTGGGGCGACGCCGTGTAATTTGATTTTACTTCCTCCTAGATGTGGAAAGGGGTTGGAAGTGGTAGTGGAGGGGAGAAGGAAGCAGGGAGAATGTTGACTAGCATGACGGGGATAGAGCTCCTCACTTTCCCCCCATGCCATCCCCCTTTTTCTTTCTTTTTTTTAATGTTTATTTTTGAGAGAGAGAGAGAGAGAGAGATACAGACAGAGCAGGAGTGGGGGAGGGGCAGAGAGAGAGGGAGACACAGAATCCGAAGCAGGATCCAGGCTCTGAGCTGTCAGCACAGAGCCCGACGTGGGGCTTGAACCCACAAGCTGTGAGATCATGACTCGAGCCGAAATCGGATGCTCTACCTACTGAGCCACCCACGCACTCCACTCTTTTTCTTTCCAAACCTCCCTAGGCTGCAGAAAAATAAGGAAACTGAGAAGAGAACTCTCTCTTAAAGGAGCCAGACAGGGGGTAGAGGAAGAGGAGGAAATCTGAATAAGAACCCTATGATTCTTGTCAATATATTTTTTAAACTTTTTTTTACATTTATTTATTTTTGAGAAACAGAGAGAGACAGAGCACAAGTGGGGGAGGGGCGAGAGAGAGAAGGAGACAGAATCTGAAGCAGGCTCCAGGCTCTGAGTTGTCAGCACAGAGCCTGACACGGGGCTTGAGCTCATAAACTGTGAGGTCATGACCTGAGCCAAAGTCGGATGCTTAACCAACTGAGTCACCCAGGCACCTCATCAACATTTTTTGAAATATTTTTTTAATGATTATTTATTTATGAGAGAGAGAGACACCCATAGCTTGAGCGAGGGAGGGGCAGAGAGCAAGAGGGAGACAGAATCTGAAGCAGGCTCCAGGCTCCAAGCTGTCAGCAGAGAGCCTGATGTGGGGCTCAAACTCACAAACCATGAGATCATGACCTGGGCCAAAGTCAGTTGCTTAACTGAGCCACCCAGGCACCTCTCTTGTCAATATTTTTAAAAATGTTTATTCATTTATTTTGTGGGCAGGGGAGGGTGGAGGGAGAGGGAAAGAGAATCCCAAGCAGGCTCCACACTGTCAGCAGGAAGCCTGACGTGGGGCTCAATCCCAAGAACCATGAGATCATGACCTGAGCCTAAATCAAGGATCAGACACCCAACTAATGGAGTCATCCAGGGACCCGTCCTGTCAATATTTTTAATAAGATGGGGAGCAAGTTAAGCTTGGAGACCCCAAGGTTTGTGCGCATATGCATGCACACACATGCTCACTCAAACACCCACCCGCATTTCACTTGTGCACACTCTCACAAACATTCACACTCACTCACACACACCCAACTTGCCTCCTCCCCCCACCCCACCCCCTACACGGGAGAACCTCAGGCAACTGTTCAAAACAGTCTCTGATGGGGGGGGGGGCAGTGCATGAGCGCCCACTAGCAGAAGTGAGTGGCTCTGGAGTGTGTAGGTGTGTGTTGTTATAAGTAAAAGATGCGATTCAGAGGGGCGATGTGTAGGTGGGCAGGGATGGGGGGGTGGGTATCCCAAGATGTGATCTGGGTTTCTGAGGGGGTGAATGTCGTGGTGTGTGCCTTCATTCATTTCTTTATTCACTCAGGCGTTCACTCAACAAGGTTATGGGGGGGGGCATCGTGTCCCCCAAGAGCTGTGTGTGATTAACAGTGAAGCACACAGACACTGCTCCTGCTCACAGTGTAATGGGCTCCAGAGAAGACAGGCCTGAGAGACACAGCTGGTAAATTCCAGCTGGTTGGGAGTGCAGCGCGCTCTAGGAGCCGGGAAGAGGGGAGAATTTCCCGTGAATGGGGCCGGACCTTCAGTATGGGAGCTGCAAGTCGGCAGATAGGAATGTTTTTGGCTCAGCATGTGGACAGGGAGGTGTGGGTTGTGATGTGTGCATGTGGATATAAAGGCGTGTGTGCATGGGAAGGTGTGTGGTGTGTATCATTGTCAGAGTTATCAGAGCAAACCAGCCCTTTATTACATGTATAATTTCCCTGCGTCCCATCGGGTCCCTCTGTGCAGGGGGAGCTGGAGTGGAACTAAACCAAATAGGGGATTTATTTTAGCAACTTTGAGGAGCTGCGGCAGAGCCTCAGGTGCTGCTGATGGATGGTGCTGGCAGGCAGGGCAGGGGAGGGGAGGGTGTCCGCCAGTAATGAAGAGAGAATGGAGGAGGGAATAGAGCCGGTTGGGGGAGGGGAGTGGGGTGTCAGCCGTCTGGGAGGGTGGGAGATGGGGTTGGGGGGAGGCAATATTGACTGGGCTGGGGACAGGGACCAGGGATGGAGACTGGGGACAAGTCCAGGCACTGGCAGTTCCCTGAAATAACCTGGGGGAAGAGAAGGAAGGGGACTGGGGATGCCCAACCCCCTCCCAGTCCTGTTTGGAGTAGGGTTTCAGGGGTGAGAGCCTGGCTGCACAGCCTCCCTCATTTAGAGGCATTTTCTGCATTTTATGGGTGGAAACTGACCTGGGGGCTTAGTGGAAAGAAGCCATTTCGGGGCGCCTGGAGTTAAGTGTCCGACTTCAGCTCAGGTCATGATCTCACATTTGTGGGTTTGAGCCCCGTGTCGGGCTCTGTGCTGACAGCCAGCTCAGAGCCTCGAGCCTGTTTCAGATTCTGTATCTCCCTCTCTCTCTGACCGTCCCCTGCTCAGGCTATCTCTCAGAAATAAACATTTTGAAAAAATTAAAAAAAAAAAAAAGAAAAAAGTTATCTCAATACTGAGTTCCAATTTAGCTTTGCAGTAGGACCTTGGGCAAGTGACTTCTCAGAGTGGTGTAATAATTGGGGTAATAATATTTACCTTGTAAGGCTGTGATGATGCTCACAGTAATGTATAAACACTGACACGTACTAAGCACTCAACAAACAATGGCTTTTTGCTAACGATGTTGGATCTGCCCATAGAGTGGCATCATCTACACACGAATCAGTCTACACTTTGCCTACTGTTTAGGTTCAAACCCAGCCCCCTTCCTACCTAGGCCTCTGAGCTGAGCCAGGCCCACGGAGGGAACCCCTTCTCCCTGCTTGGGGCAGGAAAAATGTTTCTGAATAAGGGTATCTATTTCTCTGGCTGCCCCTTCAAGCATGTTTCTATCACTGGTTTCTTTTTACTTTCCTGTTTGACTTGATTTTTCCCTGCTTAGCCAAGTAATCCATGCTCATTGCAGAAAGTAAGTGTAAAGAAGCAGGAAAAAGAAACCTTAAATCCTACCATCAGAAGCAATTATACAAACCACTAATGTTTCTCAAATGCTGCTGTATATCAGGCATTGTTCCAGTTGCTTTGGTTGCTTTCTTTCATTTCATCCTCCGGATAAGTCTGGGAAACAAGCCCCACCATTGTCCCCACTTAACCAGAAGGAGCCAGAGGCACTGCAGGAAACTGGCCCCAGATCGTACAGCTAGTAAGTGGTATAGGAAGGATGCAAGCTCAGGCAAACTACATGTGCCTTCCAGTCTTCCCACTTTTCTGCTTTCTGAGGACTTTCCACTGGCTTCCGGTAGCCACTGCCATCTTAGTTAAGCTAGCCCTCTGGCTTTCCCCTTATGAATATTTATTCCTCATCTCCCCCACCTTAGCAAAGCGCTGGGCTCCACTGGGAGGCAGGAGGCAAGTACAGGCGAGCATGTCGAGGCCCAGCTCCCAGCAGCCCCGCAGGACTAGGACCAGAGCAGAGTGTTCTGGGCCCGGTGACGAAGGAATACAGAGGAAGCTTCCAGTGGGGCTCGGGCAGGAACCTGTCTCCTCCAGGCCTTAAGCACAAAGGCCTGGGCTGGCATTCGGGAATGGTCTCACTGATCCAATCCCTGGCTGCCTTCGTGGGCTCCTTTCTCCCATCATCACCCATCACACAGGAGCACCCCAACTGGAAAAGGCCTCCTTTTCAACAGCTCTCTCCTCTACCTATCAGGGCCCCAGCGTTTTCTCTAGTCCTGGAATAAATGCTGCTTCTTAAAAAATCTTTCCTGGTCACCCTCCCTAAGCACAATGACCACCACGTGTACTTCTTCCTTTGCATTCTATAGTTCTTTTCCCTCTCGAGACATTGATCTTAGGCTGCCTGAGAGCATAATTTATTTTTTTAACTGAAGTATAACATACACAGTCAAGTGCAGTAATCTTTTTTTTAAGTTTATTTTGAGAGAAAGGGAGAGAGAGAGAGAGAGAGAGACCGTGTGCATGCACACGTGAGCAAGGGGAGCGGTAGAGAAAGAGGAGAGAATCCTCAGCAGGCTGGTCACTGCCAGCGCGGAGCCCGATACAGGCCTGATCCCACAAACCGTGAGATCATGACCTGAGCCAAGATCAAGAGTTGAATGTTTAACCAACTGAGCGACCCAGGCGCCCAAGTGTAGTAATCTTAAGTGAATTTTAAATAATTTTTTTCTCACACTCTCACACATACACATACGTGTAACCTCTGCCAAGATAGAGCCCATTTCTAGCACCACAGAGAGACTTTTTGTGCCCCTTTCCCTGGTACCTCCCGTCCTAACTTCTATCATCATCCCAGATTGATTTTTGCTTGTAAACTTAATAAATAAATCATACAGTATATACTCTTTTTAAAAAATTTTTAGGTTTATTTATTTACTTTGAGAGAGACAGAGACAGTGTGAGGAGGGGAGGGGCAGAGAGAGAGGGAGAGAGAGAGAATCCCAAGCAGGCCCTGCACCATCAGCGCAGAGCCTGATGTGGGGCTTGCACTCACAAAACCACGAGATTATGACCTGAGTGGAAACTGAGAGTCAGACGCTTAAATGACTTAGCTACCCAGATACCCTATATAGTATATACTCTTTTTTGTCCAACTTATTTCCTGCAACATTACCCCTGTGAGGCTTATGCATGCTCTTGTGCACTTCAGTACTACACTCTTTCTCCGGGCTCTGTAGCATTCCTTTGTGTGGCTATACCAAAATATGTCTGTCTGTCTTATTGTGGGTAGACATGCGTGCTGTTCCCATTTTGGACCATCACAAAATCAGCTGCCTAACACTTTTGTACATGACTTTTGCTGAGCATAATTATTCATTTTTCGCGGGCCTAGACCCAGGAGTAGATTTGCTGAGTTATAGGTTATACATAGCTTTAGCAGGTACTTCCAAGCATTAGTCTACAGTGATCTGGCCAACGTAAACGGCCAGAAATACATGTGAGTTCTAGTTACTCCAGAATTGCCAATCCTTTCAATTCTAGCCATTCCAATGGGTGTTAGTTATTTCTCTATGATTCAAAATGATAATTATTATCACATATTGATCAGCTGTGGCTCTAGGAACAATTCTACAAAGTCGGTATTATTATCTCCATTTTACAAGTGAGGCTCTGAGCAGCTTCTAAGTTGAATAAGTGGCCCAGATGAGAAGTAGTAGAACCAGAATACAAACGTAGAACAGTGACACAAGGTCCTGTCTGTCCAGATACATCGTGTTGCCTCTCTCATCTTATTCCTCTTGAGATGTTACACAGTACCAAAGTAAGAGCTTAATAAAGGGTTATCAAATTAAAGGAATTGATGTCCGCAAAGCAGACATCACAAAGGAGGGAACTTCTGCATCAGAGGAAACCCATCTAGATGTTCTAAATTATAGTAACTGACTAGATTTAGTTGGAATTTGAGAGGCTGACCCTTGGGCCTCAGTTTCCTCATCTGTAAAATGGAGATAACACTGCCTTGGCCAATGAGAGATGAGAGGCAGCTCTTTGTCATTTGTAAATTGTGATTTTTTTTTTAGTATAGAATTTTTTAACCATAGCCATCATCTCTGGAGCTCTGTTAAGTCTATGGATTGCAGGGACTCAACCCTGAAGATACAGATTGGCTTGATTCAGGGTAGAGTGTGGGCATGTACATTTTTCTTTTTAAGATTTTATTTTTATTTTTTATGTTTATTTATTGTTGAGAGAAAGAAAGCACGTTGAGGGAGGGGCACGGAGAGAGGGAGACAGAATCCCAAGTAGGCTCAAAACCCAATGTGAGGCTTAAACCCACCAACTGTGAGATTACAGCCTGAGCTGAAAGTTTTCAATGAACTGAGCCACCCAGACACCCCTGTGTGTATTTTTTTAAAGAGTATTTTTTTTGGGGGTGGCGGCGTGTGGGTGGCTCAGTTGAGCGTCCAGCTTCGGCTCAGGTCATGATCTCACAGTTGGTGGGTTCAAGCCCCGTGTTGGGTTCTGTGCTGACAGCTCAGAGCCTGGAGCTTGTCTTTGGATTCTGTGTCTCCTTCTCTCTCTGACCCTCCCCTGCTCATGCCGTCTCTCTCTCTCTCTCTCTCTCTCAAAAATAAATAAAAACATTTAAAAAAAAATTTTAAAGAGTATTTTTTTAAGTTTATTTATTTATTTTTGAGAGAGAGAGGCAGCATGAATAGGGGAGGGGCAGAGAGAGAGAGATGGAAAGAGAGAGAATCCCAAACAGGCTCTGCACATCCAAGCTGATGCAGGGCTTAAACCCACGAAGCTGTGAGATCATGACTTGGGCGGAAACCAAGAGTCAGACGCTTAACCGCTTAACCCATTGAGCCACCCAGGTGTCCCTAAAGAGTATTTAAAGGTGACTCCAAGGCTCAGCTAAGGATGAGAACAGCCAGCGTAATGATATGTATGGATATCGTTATCATTAATGTGTTATCATCATTGTTGTTATCTTTCAGGGTGGGGTAGAATGGGGAGACACTGTTCAGAGCAGTCTTCTGTAAAGCGTGGGAGATCCACTGTAAATGCTTAGAGAAGGACCACTGCTGGGCGCTGGGTGGCTCAGTCAGTTAAGTGGCTGACTTAGGCTCAGATCATGATCTTGTGGTTTGTGAGTTTGAGTCCTGCATTGGGCTGTGTGCTGACAGCTCAGAGCCTGGAGCCTGCTTCAGTTTCTGTGTCTCCCTCTCTCTCTGCCCCTTCCCACTCACGCTCTGTCTGTCTTTCAAAAATAAATAAACTTTAAAAATATATATATTAAAAAAGAGAGAGAGAAGGATCACTGCCAGTATGTTCATACTCTGGCCATATTTGGCCTGGAGTCTGAGAGGCAAGTTGGTGCATGTGGTGCATGTGGGGTGTGTGTGTGTGTGTGTGTGTGTGTGTGTGTGTGTGTGTGTGTGAATTTGTGCCTGGAAAGGGCAGGGACTTAGAAATAAATCATGCAGTTTCTGTGTCGAGAGGAGGGACCAGGGCAAGAACAAGCAGTCTAATTCCTAGGCTTAAGCCTATGGATGTTTTTTTTTTCTCAAGAAACAAGCAAAAGTGACCCCAGGCTTGGCTCCTGGAGGAGCAAAGCTGTTTCTGTCACCCTGATTTGGTCACAGCTGGGGTCTGAGTGCACAGCATCAGACTGCTGATCTGGGGACACCCTATGAGCTAGCCTGAGAATCCAGCAGCTAACCATCTTCTTCCTGTTAGCCCCCTACTATACGGGGCACCCCAGGATATTATCCATCCCTGAGAGATCAGAAAGAAACAGAGCAAAGACCACCTCACTTCCCTCCTGCCCCACTGGGCTGCTCTGCCCACAGCCTGGAGGCCGAGGTCTGGGTCTCTTCCACTGTTTATACTCAAGAGGAGGACCCTGGGGACCCTGTAGGCGAAGCTAGTGTTCCTGCATGTCCTGGGGTGGGAGGGAGGCGAGGTCCTGCTCGGGCTCAGGAAAGGACGTAGGAGGGAAAAGAGGAAATAAAGTAGAGGCCAGGATTAATGGAGTGGCTTCAGGAGCTAATAGTGCATTTACCAACATCTCCTCCTCTGACTCCCATCCAGGGAACCTGGCCACGGCTCCGAGGCAGACTGTCCAGCTCCCAGACCATCTCCTCGGGATACCAGGGCTGGAAAGAGGCAGGAAGTCTCTCAGGGAAGGGAGAAAACCCCTCTTCTCTTACACTCCAACCTCTGGAGATGAAACCCCAGGAAGCGCAGAACCTTCCCTGGAGCTACCCAGCTTTGATGTAGCCAGTGGGAAGTGCATTACTGGATGGTGTTTCGGGGACTCCTCTCTACCCCAGCCACGGCCATAGGGCCACAGTACTGGCCACCTGCCACAGTTTCTCTCAGCCTGTCCCCACCCCTTGCCCTCCTTTCTCCCAGGCCTCCTTCCTAGAAGCTGACCTGGAGCTGGATTTCCAAATAAACAGTAACTAATTGGATTAGAAGCTGATAATATTGTTGACCTTTCTTAATGTCTGCTGGCTGTCTTTCCACCACACTGAGGCTTAATTGTATGGGGTGGGGAGGAGGGTGGGGGACTTCCAGGAGTGAAGTGTGACCCCTGTTAACCTCAGATAAAATGGGCTCAGCGTCTTCTCAACTGCCTGTCATCCCCCACGGAGAAGGAACACACACATGCTCCCACTGTCATCAAATAATTACACAGATGATACACACATGCATAGGCATGCATGCAGAGATGCAAATACACCCAGAGGCACATGTGCATCCTCACCCAAGTGCATGTACGGCACACACATGACTCTGAACACAGATCATGTATGTAGACAAATCACACTGGATATTACACACTCAGTACTACATAGATGATAGGCATGCACACACACAGATAACATGCTTGCAAAATGCAAGCATCAAAAATACATAGAGACAAATGTAATTACAGATGGGATGCTAATACATGATAGGTATGCTCACAAGTGCACACAGATACACACACAGAGATACCCGGACATACACACGTCCTCACACACATGGTGCTTAAGTAAATGAGCACATGCAATGCATGGTACCTCCATACACGCATGTGCACACCAGCACATACCTTTGCACACCCGTGGACATGAGAGCCCCTGCCCCCTCTCTAACACAGGCAGTCTGGTCCACCCCACACTCCAACTCTTTCACAATCTCTGATGCTTCCACTTTCTATTTGTTCTCAGGTTCCCTGGCTATATTTCTGCGACCCTAAATTTTGGGGTGTCTTGGAACTCTGGCTTGGCCTGAGTGTCTGTCTCCACCTCTCGGTATGTCTGAGGCCCTGTCTCTACATGGATGTCTCTCATCCTGGGATGCTGAAGTTGAAAAGGCTTGGCAGGTAATGTGGGGCGGAGGGCATGAAAAGAGAAGAGATATGAAGGGGAGAGAAGGATGGCGGGGGTGGGGGCAGAGAGGATGAAGAGGAAGGTCGGGGGAGAGGACTGAGGGAAAAGAGGGGGCGGCGAGGGAAGGGGAGCGAGGGGCGGAGGAGGGGCGCCTTCCTGCGCACAGCAGATGTTGCTGCGCCTCGGATGGAGCTGTTAATGTAAGTGGAGTTTCTGCAATGGTAATTAGGAGGGCCCTCATTACCCTGGCGGAGCCGGCTGAGAGCCGATAAAGCCGAGGGGGAGAGGGGCCGACATCAGGGTAATGGGGGAGCAGGGCCATTGAGGAGCTGGAGCCGAGCCGGGACCGCTCCGCGCACAGCTGGAGCCCGGCGAGAGGGCCGGGGAAGGGGGGCGTGGACCCGGCCTGCAGCCCAGGGAGGAGCCGGTGAGAGCGGCGCAGGGTGCGGAGCCGCCGGGGCGCGCTGGGGCTCCGTGCGTTCACAGGGGAGGGGCGGCCCCGAAGGACGCGCTGCGACGGCTGCCTCTGGCTATCTGCAAGAGGAGTGTCGAGGAGGCTTCTAGGCCCGAGTGCCCCTGCGTGCAGCCGTGGGAAGGGACGTCCACAGTGGCCTCTGCGTCTCGATTCAGAGACCCCTGGTGTCTGGACGGAGGTGGGGCTGGAGGGTGGGGATGTGGAAAGGACACCCCGTTCTCCTCTGGTGTCCCCTCTGCCCTGCCCCTGGGGATCTACGACACTCATTCAGAGTGACCAAAACATGGACTCGAATAGAATAGCTAGGAGGAAAGTTTATGTCCAGACGGAAGGCTCCAGAATGTCAGGTCACAGACTCCTAAGGAGACCATTATTCAGGAAATGCAAGTAAACGTCCTAGTGCCCCATGCTCCCCCCACAGGTTGTCTTTCCCTGCCTCTTCCTCCCGTCCTCCCCTGCACTACCACCCTGAACCCTTGGGGAGGGACCCAGAGCAGTGAGGATGCTGGAAGCTGGGTCCACGCAACTCTGATCACCTGGCTTCCCTTCAGTGCTCGGCAGGGAGGAGGGCAGTGATGGCGGCAGGAGACACCTGCCACTCTGCTCCCCAGCCAGGAAACTAGGAGCCGTCTCCAGAATGGGGGTCCAGGGTTGGGAGCCCACTTTGCCAGTTACCCTCCCTGCCCCTGAATATTCCATGATGAGCCCCCTGTGCTTCATGGACTAAGGAGCCAGCAAGCCCAGCCTTCTCAGCTAACTGACAGCCATCTCTATGGGACATATTAGTCCCCTTCTCCTTATGCTCCTCCTGCCCCAGGCCGGTTGACCCCGGGAACACTTTCAAGAAGCCAGGAAATCTGCTGCCGGGGTAGAGAGGGGAATTGTGGGGACCTTTGCAACCCATCTCCTTCAGCAGAGTGCCCGTCATTGAATCCCCTCTATGCACAGCCCCACCCCCACCGCACCACCTGCAGCTGCTTTCAGAAGCCCAAGGTCATTGACTCCTGAAACTCCGGTTTGCCAACTTCCCAAGAACCACAGAAGCCCCTCCATTATGGAAAAGGGTGGAACAGAGAGAAGGGCTCTTCCTTTCGGGCTTTGACGAAGGGACAGGAAATCCTGCGGATGCTGACCCAGGAGGTAACCACATCACCCAGAGTACTGAAGAGATGTGGGGCCTCTCAATGGCACAGGGTGGGGAGAGATCACAGATGCCCCTCCCCTCTTTTGCTGCGGTGGCAGAGCAGGGGTTAACGGGGAGAGGCTGCGAGGCTGGAGCAGGCGGTGGCTCCCGCCTCCTCCTCCCGCCCCCCCCCCCCAGAGTTGCTGACTCTTCCTTTTTGTTCGGGCTGACAGCGAGCACCTGGTGTGCTCGTGCTACAATATTGTTCCTGCCTCCCTCCCCCCAGGCCCCAGGCTCCCCTCTCTCCCCCTCCCCACCCGCCGGCAGCCTTCCCCACTGCCTCCTCTTCCCCAAGCCCCCTCCTGCCTATGGCCTCCTAGGCGCCCCCCCCACACCCCACAAGCGCCGACCCTGCGGTGTCAATAAACACAACATATGCTGCCATTAATGTGAAAATCGTGCCCTCTTCTCCATTCATCCCCTCAGCCTGATTGCCCCGCTGGGGTGGGGTAGGGGGGTACTGAAAGAAAGGTCAAGTGGGAAACATTAACTACCTTTTTTTTTTTTAATCTGCTCAGCCTCCGCCCCCACCTCCAGCCTTGAGAGAGGGAAAGAGAAATTGGAAGGGCATGGATGGGATAAGGATACGGGTGTTCTGAGACTCAAGTTCTCCACCAAGCCCATTGGAAACAGGTGAGCACCCTCATGCAACCCATACGCCCCTTCAGTTCTGGGGAGGGGGGGTCAGAGTGAGGCCCTGTTGGCTCTCCCACAGGCAAGCATGTTGCTGACGCGTTTCTCCGGGGGACAGAGGTGGGTCCCCTCCTCTTGCAAGGCCGGCAGTCATCTCGGTTCCTGGGGACTTTCTGTCTAACCACATGGACTATAAAAGACAAACCTGAGGCCTCTCCAAGTGGGGCTGGGTTTCCCTTCTGAAGGAGCCAAATACCTCAGATGGCTAAGGGGAGTGGCCTGGCCTCAGTCTGCTCAACTAAATCACCAGTTCCAAGACAGCAGGGAATAATAAAGATAAAAATAATATAATAACAACAGCCAACATGTATTGAAGGCTTATTTATGTACCAGGCATTGTGCTAAGCACTTTACAGGCTTTATCTAATTTGTTCCCCGTAAGACCTCTATGGGGAAGTTACAACTGATATCCCCATTTTACAGCTGAGGAAAACAGGCTTAATAAGGATAGCTAGCATGTATTGAGTGCTTACTGCATGCCAGTCCCTATGCTGACTTCTCTCTGTACAATGCCAGTGACCCAGTAAGGTATTAGTGCCAGTAGGAGTATTAGTGCCATTTAACAGAAGAGGAAACTGAGGCTCAGAGAGGCCCAGTAACTTGCTCAAAGTCACACAGCCAGTAAGCAGAACTTGGCCAGAAATTCAAGTCTGTCTGACAGCAAAGCTTTTGATCCTAATCCCTATGCTTTCTTGACTCCTTTCTCTGTGTTTCTCCGTCTCCGGTAGCCCCGCAGCACACAACCCCCTACAAGCCTACCCAGTGTTAATGGATGTATAGTAGGGCCAGGGGGACAGGAAAGCCAGAGAGAGCAGCCAGAGCACGTGACAGAGTTCAACTTTCATTCTCTTCCCAGCTCTTTGCCTTTTCTTCTGTCACTTCTTGCCACTGCTGAGCTGTACCCTTGGCAGCCAGTGTGCTCACTTCACTGTCCCCCAACCCCCATACCCAGCCCCATTCTGAGGTTTCATTGTGGACAAGCAAAACGTCCCTTTAGGCTCCCAGGGCACAAAACATTGTGCTTGGCTTTGCAGCTCACTTCTGAGACTCCAGTTGCTTTATTGATATTAACTTTAACACCCCCCCCCCCACTTCCCCACCCGCCCTGGCCCAATCTGACGGGCAGAAATCTGCTGCCTGGGCACCACCCTGACCTCTCTTTTCCTCTTTCATTATCTGCTCCGGGCACCAGGGAGCCAGCACCAAAATTAAAACAATAACTAAGCCTGAAGTGGACCCAGCAGCCCCCACTCCCACCCCAAGGGAGGGGAGAAAAGCTACAAAAACACCTGGAGAGGAGAATAATCAATGGAAGGGGAGGGGGTGACCCACTCCCATGCCAGCCCCCCCTTAACCCTTTATCCCCTGCACAGTACCAGGACTCCCCCATTCCCTCCTTCCCACCCCATCCTATAACGAAGCAGCAGTTTTTGGCAGCTGCTCAGCCATTTGGGGCTTTGGGATTTGAACAAACAAACCTGGGTTGGTAAAGTCCCCCCAAGCTCATAGTCAAGGGCGAAGACCCGCGGAGGATGCCAGTGCTATCACAGCAGGAAGTTCCTCCTTGGGCAAATTCCTGGAGAACTGATCTGATGACTTAGGGCACTTAGTGACCTATACTACTTTATGAAGTACACCACCTTATTCCATCCCCACAACAACTCCACAAAGTAGGTATTGTTGTTGTTCATATTTTTCAGGCGATAAAACTGAGGCTACACAATTTAAATGACTTGCCTAAATTTGTATCGGTTAATAAGTGGCGGAATCCAGTTTCAAACTCAAACTCGGGACTTTTCACAGCCTACGGTTAACCACCTTGCAGAACTGTCCGCACACATCTCTCCTACATGTTCCTGAAGTCTGATTCAACAAGTAGACCCAGATCAGGGATCTTGTGGCCCTCAGTCTCCCAGGCTCTAGAATGGGCCTGCAGTGACCTCTCATCTCACCTCAGAACTGTCTGAAAGGAAGGGAGATGGGCCGAAGCAGGGCCCAGTTCTAATCCTGCTGAGGCCAGCAGAGGGGGCTGCTGCAGCTGAGGTCAAGCGGCGGGAGAGGGAAGCCGAGTGATGGGCCTGGCCCAGAAAAACGAAGGTGTTGATTATCCTGTGGCAGTCAGCTGGTCTCCCCATACAGCCCCCCCCCCCCCCCCCCCCCCCACGGCTGTGGGTAAGCAGCTCCTGCAGGGGGCGCCCTTCCAGGGAGAAGGGCAGAGTTAGCACTCTCTGCTACCCCATTGGCCCCACATCAGGATTCCCATATCTTCCAGCAGGGCCTGTGCTCGCTCCCACCCCAGCCCCTCTCCAGCCTCTCAGGGTCTTCTACTAATCACCCCATTGTGCTGAATTCTGCTGGCACAAGAGCGGGGCTTTTCCAAAGGCACTGTACTAGAAACCCGAAGGAGAGACTAGAAAAGCCGACACTTGGGTTCTTGAGTCCAGGCATTGTTCTAAGGGCCTTGCCTAAAATTTGCACAACAATTCTAAGAGGCAGGTCCCCTAATCAAGAGATGGAGAGGAGAACCTGAGAACTCACAAGCTGAAGCTGGTAAATGGCACAGCTGGGATCTGAATCCAGGCAGTCTGCCCTTATGCAGCACTGCTTTTCCCAAAATGAAAGAAGAAAGTAAAGAAAAAAAAGAAAATAAAAGAGAAAAAGAGAGAGAAAGGAAGAACATTAAAGTCTTCAAACTCTTAATTTTTTAAATGTTTGTTTTTATTTTTAATTTTTTTATTATAGTTAATATTTATTTTTTTAAAGAGAGCATGAGTGGGGGGGTGGGCAGAGAGAGAGAGAGAGAGACAGACAGACAGACAATGTGAAGCAGGCTCCAGGCTCTGAGCTGCCGGCACAGAGCCCAATGCAGGGCTCGAACTCATGACCTGAGCTGAAGTCAGATGCTTAACCATCTGAGCCACCCAGGTGCCTCAAAAGTTTCCAAACTCTTTCAAATTCTTTATTCTGCTTTAAACTGTAAGCTCCCTAAGGGTATTCTCACCCATTGTTTCATTCCTATAGGATAAGACAGAATAAGACATCCATAAGTGTGCACCAAATTTTAAGATCACTAAAGGCCACAGAGGACTGCCTGTCACACCCTAAGGGCACAGACAACATGACACTTCCCCTTGCCTCAACTTTGGCTGGTTAGGGTGCTAGACCCAGCCATATCGACTCCTGGACCAAGGTAGGTTCAGCTGATACAGGAGCCACACCTGATGAGGTCCTCAGGCCTTTCCAGAACTCTTCCCATCTTCTCACTGGTCTCTCCTGACCCTACAGTTACTGACCCAGCCTTGGCTTCTCAGCTAGTCCATATAGCAGCCCCAAATTCCTGCCTGTACCTCCCTCCAAAGACCAGTCAGCCTTCAAGTGGGCCCCTCATGACCCTGCCCTTCAGAAGCCCCGGCCTCGCCAACGCAATTCTCTGCTTGTTATCCTAGAGCATACTGGTGGTTAAGGCTGCCCTTTGCTTACCCCTCAGCTCAGGTCCCTCACCACACAGACTGGGTTTAAGTTGTCCTGAGGCCAGAAGCTCTGGACCCAGGAGCCCCTCGGCTGCACACCTGCCCCCTGCCCACAGCTGACCAAAGACTTTCCTTGGCCACTCCTTCACCACAATCCCTCTGTTGCTCTGTTCCTGATGCGAGAGTTTCCTCCAAATCCCCACACTGCCTCCTGTGACCCACTTAGAATCCTAACTCTCCAGACTTAAAATAGAAAACACTCAACACAAGCTTTTACACTTCCCGCTACCAGCTGAATAAAGGTTGCGTCTTTAGCAAAAACGAAATAACCGCCTACTACTACTAATAGTTGCCCACCAATGCAGAGTGGGTGGCTGGCCATTCATTTGGTCAGCTCTTCCCAGCCCACTTTCTACTTGTCCCCAGGCTGTGTAAGTGCAAGCGGGTCTCTCCTGGTGTTGGTCAGGAGCGTGGCAGTTGGCTGTGAACAGTGTGTTCCGTGTGTTTTCCCCTCCTTAGGAAAAACTCCAAAGCGACTGCTTGCCCTGGCCTCGTCTGTAATCTGGGGCATTGATCTGGGCCCATTGATAGCTGATTGTTTTCACACGTGACTCGGTCGCATTCCTGTAATCTCCAGCCTTCTGCTCAGTTTGCATGACAAGAAGCGGCCTCCGTGGGGAGAGGTCGCTCACCTCTGACCAGGATATAATTGGAAAAAGAAGGTCATTGCTGCCTTTGCTTCTGGAGCAGATCAGCTTCGTTCCATTTGTGTCATGAGCTCTCGCCAGCACACACTCTCAGTGACATGGAGACAATGGCTGTGCCCCAACAATGGGGCCCACAGAGATGTGCTCAACATGACACAAACACACCATGGGGACCCACACTGGCTCTCATCAGGACAGGCATGTACTACACGTGCACACAATAGGTGCTCTCAACAAACGTTGGTAACCCCAAAGACACACAGGCCAGCTCGTGTGACTTCCACATACAGAGGACGCACAAAGAGACTCACAAAACAAAGCTTGCCCAAAGACACAGGTTCCCAATGACGTACACATTGTGGCACAGACATTGCCACAAGGGCAAAAAAAAAAAAAAAAAAAAAGGCAAACAAAAAAAAATCCCCAGGCTGAGCTACCACACCTAGCATGAAAAAATAATGCGAGAGTAATACCTTTCTTCAAGCTGTGCCCATGTAGGAATATATCAGAATTACCTGAGGTGCTTTGACAAAACCCGTGTTTCCACAATCCCTTCCAGCCCCTATACACTTCTTACAATATGAGTGCATGTGGCTAGACACGTTTATGTTGAAAAGCTCCCTCAAGTAATTCTGATATGCCCCCAGGTTGAGAACCATTGAACTGACACCACCAATCTCCCCTTCGTGCCAGAATTCATTGGCAGGGGTGTTGGGCTGTCTTTTATTTTCTCATTCAGTTTGGGAAAGGGCAGGCAGGAGCTGAGAAAAGGATCTGTCTGTGGCCAAGAGATTAGGGGTCAGACAATGGCCAGGAACCGAAAGAGTTAAAACTGGGCATTGATCCCGCAGCGACCTTGGCTGGCCTCGTTAACCCCCCTCACTAGGACTGTCCCGGAGACTCGCCTGCGCTCTGCCAGCAGGATGCAAAGGCCCAAATCCCACACCGCCTCCGAAGCCGCAGCTGCCGCAGACTTGGCAATTTTGGGGGACACTGGCTAACCCCAGGCCTGGTGATCCAGCCCCTGGGCCACTTCCCCATGCAGGGTCCCAGGGTGCCAGAGTCAACACTTATGAAAGCCCGAAGGTTGCTTCTATTCGGGTTGGGGGCAGGGGGCGAGATGCCCTACCCCCACCCCTGTCACGCGGGGAGCTCTCGGGAGAGGGCAAAGGGCACCGCGCAGGGACCAGGCGTCGGTCACTTGAGCCCCAGCTTGCAGGCGCGTAGATCCGCCGGGACAGCACAGGGTCGCGCCGCCCCCTGGCGGTTCAATAGCAGAGTTGAGGCAATAGGGGCGGGCGGCTGCGTGGTCTCCTTGCTCCAGGACAGGTTCCTCCTTCCAGCGTTGGGGAGTGGGGGGACGCGGGAAGGGAAGGGTGTTGAAGACACCCCCCCCGAAGACTGTCCTGTTCTGTCCCTTCCCTTCCGTTCTCCCTCTGTCCCTTTCTCCGTTTTTTCTCTCTTCCTCCTCCCCGCATCTCTCCCACTCTTTCTGCCCTCCCCTCTCCCCGTGTCCTCACTCCCTCTCCTACCCCCGCTTCCTTTCTCTCGTCCTTAGCCCACCCCCTCTGGCCCCCGCGGGGCAGCGCCTCGGTGCGCCCGCTTGGCAGTTAGCCCATTAGATCTCGTACTATTGATCCGCTTCTGAGCTGAAGCTGACAGCCCCCCTTCCCGGTCTCCCCATGTCCCCATTCCCGGCGGTCCCCCCCATCTCCAGGCAGTCCCAGCCCTGCGCCTCCCCCCACCCCCAACTCAGGCCGCGCCGAAGTCTCGCCCTCACGAAGGACAAGAACAAATGTAATTAAAGCGACCGGCAAGGGGGGGTGCGCCCCTACCAGCACCAGTGCGAGCCAGGGTCCCAGCGGCCCGCCCTCCGCCGCCACCTCCCTCCCCCCCCCGCCCCTGCACTCCCCGCCCCCCCCTCCCGGAGCGGGAGCATTTGGGTTGAGCTGCGCCTGTCCTATAAATCCACATATAATTCTCGCCTTTCCTGTTCAGCTAAGGAAAATAAACGTGTAAGGCTGTTTCTGGGAGCCCAGCTCAGGGACCGCTCTAAATTCTCCTCTTATTGAGTCCGGGCTGGAAATCATTCAGCTCGGCGGCGCGCCACCCTCCCCCCAACCCTGCCCGCGCCCGCGCTCGCCGCGCACACGCACGCGCGCACACGCAAGGCAGGAGCCGGGTATATAAATATCTCCAGCTCTCCCCATAGCCGGGCAGATTTATTCCGCTGCCAAGCCTGCAGAAAATTGACTTGTTCATGGAGGCGGCTATTGACACATCACCGGGGGGAGGGTTAGGGGAGAAAGCAGTGGAGCCGGCGCCCCTCCATTATACGTTAATGTAATCAGCAGTGTGCGAAATGACTGCGCGGAAAATAGCATCACTGACATTTATATTAGAGGATATTGATGGCAGGAGCTGTGACCGCATCACTCTGCCTCCCGTTTCCACGGATTGACACAGGAGCCTCTTGTTGGCTCTATCCACGCTCGCCTCCCCTCCCCCTCTCCCCCTCCCGCCCTCTCTCCCTCTCTCCACCCACTCTATGTCTCTCCAGCTCTCCCCCTCTGCTCGCCTCACCCCCACCCCTCCTATTTACTCTTTCAGTCATTCATTTTCCAAATAATTCTGAGCACCTACTGGGTGCCGCGTGCAAGGGTCTCCCCTGCATGCCTCTCTCTCTCGGTTTCTCCCTCTCCTTCTCCCCCACCGTGCCCTTGCCCTCTTGCTCCCTCCTCCCCAGCTCTGCCTCCCCCTCCCCCTTTCCTTGGCTGGGTGGCTGGACCACGGCTGTCACAGCAGATAGATAATTGAAAAATGGGCCTCACCTTTGCAGCCAGCAGGAGTGGTTCAGGCAGTTACTGCCAGGGTTACCTACTCTATCTCAGGCCCAGGCTCCAAAAGAGATTCTGAGGAAATTGGATTTTACATGGATGTTTTATTCGGGCAGAGGCTTTAGTGTATATAAGTACAGGCGAGGAGGCCTTGGCGGCAAGGATGAGTGAGGCGAGACAATCCCGCCTGGGGCCTGCGGGCGGGCCATGTGCTCAGCTCTGGGGCCCAGACCTGGACAGCAGTGCATTTCCCCTTCATCATCTGGGACTAAAAGAGGTTAATGCCTCTGTACAGTTTCTCAAAACCTGCCTTGGGAATAAAAAAGTGTGTGATTGTTGGTAGGACTGTATACTGAGAAAAGAAGGAAATATACTGGAGAAGTTTGAGGACTGATTCAGTATTTATCGAACCTTAACTTGTGAGGCTTTGTGTTTGGGTACAGGAGTAAGTGAGACATGACTGCTGTTTTCAAGGACAGCTGGGAGAATAAGAGCCTTGGCTTTCAGGTTAGGAGCAAAGAATAGGAAAGGTGAGAAAGCGGATGCTGAGATCATTTCCCTAGGGTCTGACATCCGGGAGGTCGGAGGAAGCAGCAGAAGGGCAATTGTTCAGGTTGTAGGGATGAGGGGCCTACCAAGCCTTCAGTCTCCCCTTCCTGGGCCTGGTTAGCAGAGAACATCCAGGAAGAGTTAGATCGTTGTGGCCACCGAATCTGCAGGCAACTTCCCGTCCAAGGTGTTGCAGTGAATCCTGGTGAAAGTCTCTGAGGGCTAGAATTATGGGGCATTAATGATCAAGGTAAGGCCTTCCAGAGAGACAAGGTGTGAAGAGGGCCTGGATGAGGAGCCCTTTAGGGGAGGCCTAAGTTGAAGGTACATGGGCAAGTGAAGGGCATCAGAAGGCCAGGGAGGTGGGATTTGGGTGTGGGAAGGAGGGAGTAGGTGCCCTAGGACAAAGAATCGTCCTGTGTTTAAATGGCCCCGTCCTCACAGAAAAGGATTCATTTCTTGGAAGGAGAGTTCTGCAGGAGCCGTCCCGTGACTGAAGAGCTGGTATTAATGTGGGTAACCAGACTCAGAGCTCACGGAAGGGACAAGGCTCCTGAACTCTGAGCAGAGACAACAGCTGCCTGATTCTAGCCACATCATTGAAAGCTGGACCAGTCCTCCCCCAGATTCCAAAGCCCTCTTGTCCTCTGCCACATTGTTCTACTGTTACATCATCAGCCTGCGGGGGCAGGACAGGTGCTGGGTAGATCATGGCCGTCACTCCAGCTGCCCCGTGCACATCTCAGGCACTCCCAGATGGCATCTAGGAGCTCTAATCCAGCTGTAGGATGGGAGCGTTCTGAGGTAACCGGACCCCCTGCCTGATCTCCATCAGCATCTTCCCTCTCTCTCTTGTAGATTACATTCACCCTGACAGCCCACTGAGGACGGAGGCCCTTCCCAGCTACCGGGGAGCCAGACCACTCCCACTTGCCTTAGTTACCGTTGCCTCCTCCTCACCTCTGCCCTCAGTGAGCCACAGGGACTTGCGTCCTCACTTTCTGCCCCCCAAACTCTGTTCCTGGAATTGTCTTCCCTTCCTTGTGACCCATTTTACATTTGGACCCTGGGGTTCTGGTCTCACTCCACTTCCTAGTCTAGGAACCCTTGAATAGGCTGTCAAGAAGGACATGAGTGTGTGTGTATGTGTGTGTGCACCTGTGCTCACGTGGGCATTGCATGCCCAGGGCACAGGGGACACTGTTCATGAAGCAGGACTTGGTCCCACTTTGTCTTCTAAATTAGGAAATTGAGAAAAATAATAAATTGGGATATTGACATCCGAAAAAAAAATGAGGGGGTGCCTGGGTGGCTCAGTCGGTTAAGTGTCCGACTTCGGCTCAGGTCATGATCTCGCAGTGCGTGAGTTCGAGCCCTGCGTCGGGCTCTGTGCTACCAGCTCAGAGCCTGGTGGCTGCTTTGGATTCTGTGTCTCCCTCTCTCTCTGCCCCTCCCCAACTCGTGCTTGGTCTCTGTCTCTGTCTCTCTCTCTCTCTTTCAAAAAAAATAAATATTAAACATTTTTTTAAAGGAAAAACATGAAAGAGCAGCCAGGGAAGTGACTTCCCACAATGGGAAGGCTGCCTCTCACTCTTCCAGCTCTCACTTCAAGGTGGGTTCCTGGAAAATCATTCTAGGAGCATCTGCCCAGTGGGCCATCAGAGAGGACCCAGGGAAAGGGAGGGGTTGAAGGTGCTAGAAACAGAGCTATGTATGGTTCAATCGTTTGTTATGATTCAGAGCCTGTTCTTTCCTCTCCCTTCATGAGAAGCCAGCTGGAGGTAGGGCTCCAAAGAGAATGGACCTTTTAAAGATAGAAAGCCTGGCTGGCTCAGTCTGTAGAGCATGCAATTCTTGGTCTCAGGGTTGTGAGTTCAAGCCCCACATTGGGCATAGAGGGGCTTAAAAAAAAACTTAAAAAAAAAAAAAAAAGAAAGAAAGCCTGTTTCTGAGGAGCAAAGGGGGCCAGTAGGAGCTGGAAGTTGGATGCCCGGCTGAAGAAGCCAGGCCTTGCAAAGGTACATTTCCAGTCTTAGCAACAAAGCCAATGTTAGCTGTGTGGCTGTGGTGAGCATCACCTGACCTCTCCAAGATTCAGATCCCTCATGTGTAGAATGAAAAAAATGAAGGTATCTTTCAGCTCTAATTTCTGTGATTCTTTTTTTAATTAAGTTTTGATTTTAACTCCAGTATACTTAACATACAGTGTTATATTAGTTTCAGGTGTATAATATAGTAATTCTGCACTTCCGTACATCACCCAGTGTTCATCACAGCAAGTGCCCTCTTTAAACCCCATCACCTGTTTCATTCCCCGCCCCCCACCATCACGCTGTTCTCTATAGTTATGTGTCTGTTTCTCGATTTGTCTCTGTCTCCTTTTTTTTGTTATCCCTTTGCTCATTTGTTTTGTTTCTTAAATTCCACCTAAGAGTGACATCATATGGTATTTGTCTTTCTCTGACTGACTTGTCTCACTTAGCATTATACTCTCTAGCCCCATCCGTGTCATTGCAAATCGCAACATTTCATTCTTTTTCATGGCTAATTTCTATGATTCTAAAGTGGCGAGAGAATATATTCAGAGAGCCCAACCTGGGATGAAAGCAGCAATTCCGGGGTTGAAGATCCGGCATCTTCCAAGAAGGAGGAATAGATAATTGTGGGGCCGGTGGGGCCTGCTGTTACCCTGAGGACTCTTGGAGGCTGGGAACCTGCTGGGCCCGGGACAAGTACAGAGCGGGAAAGCAGCCCGGCCCTGGGGCAGAGAGAAGGCAGGGGTAGATCCAAAAAGCAGTGCCCCCCACATTGTCTCAAGCCCAGAGGCTAATTCTACTCAGAATTTAGCTTGCGTGGCTCAGAGGTGTTGGGGAGAAAATCCAAGTGGCCACGAAGCTGTTGGTCAATTGAAATGACAGGAAGACTGCGCTTGTGAGTGTTCTAGAATGGGTGTTTAGTGAGGGCCTTGGCTTGGTGTCTCCAGAGTTGCTTAGCAGAGTTTTCTAGTTAGATGTTAGCATCACCTTGGCTCTTAGGATGGAGAAGGGATCAAGGCACCCCTAGTGAGTGGCAACAGCAGGACCTCCTTCAGACTCGCTGCAGGAACGAGGGGCACTGTGAGAAGCAGCTGGGGGAAGCAGTCAGGGGTCCCGTTCTAACGGAGACGCCACTCCCCTTCCCATCTTGACTCTGAAGAAACAAGGCAGGTGACCAGCGAGGCCTTGCAGCAGAAAGCTGCCTGGGAGGGTAAACCTCAGAGGGAAAAGACTAGAAGCCCAGAGCACAGGCAGCTGGAAGCCAATGGGCAAGGGAGGAAAGGGGAGGAGAAGGGAGGGAAGATATCCCTTTCCACGGATGTGCCTTGGCGCCTGCCCAGGCAAGAGGGGGCAGATGTCCTGTCTTGTCCCAAGCCCCTGCATTTGCCACCTTGTTTACCTCGTGCCTATTTATAGTTGCAGGCTCCAAGCCTGGCATGGGGCTCTGCGATTTATATGACTATAAACCTCCAAAGGGCACTGAGAGCTGGCAGGGCATGGATAAAGATGGGGGCAGGCCTCTCAAGGTCAAAATGGCCATCCTCCCTTGCCTGTTGACCTTATACCCCACTAAAGAGCAAGAAGTCATAAGGCCAGGCTCAGGCAAAGAAGAGATGAGTGGGAAGCCACAGTTACCTCTTTGAGTCTTCCTACCCTAAGCTTGTCCAGTTTAGGCTTTGGAACAAATTCGAGAGGACCTGTTTTGTTTTGTTTTGTTTTCATTTCCCTTTTGGATAGGGTAGGGAAGCTCCATGTGGGAGGGTGGGTGGATCTCTTCGGAGAGTGTTTGAATTTGGAGAGAGTGAGTTAATCTAGAAAGGAGATCTGCAGCCCAGCTCCCACCTGCCCATCCACTTAGCAGAAGGGAAAAAAGAATCTGGACCCTGCTTGCCTTCTGGGGTGCCTTTGGAAGCCTGAGCTGGCCCACCTCTCACTAAGGCCGGGGTATGCTGGGGTACCTGGTGCCAGAGCCCCCAGTCACCATGGGATCCTGCTAGAGCAGTGCATTTCCCAAATCCTTCCCTTCAGGGGCACCCTCCTCTGCCTCTGGCTAACCCTCTACTTCATGGCCCTCTCCACTGCCTCTTGCCCTCCAGCCCCCCATGTGTTCCCAGCCCACTTCTCCCCCAAAAGTGCCCTACACCGTGCCTGCTATCCCTGCTTCTTCTGCCGACTCTCCCAGGTCTCCTGCTGTAAACTTACCCCCCGCCCCCAACCCTCTGCACTGGTCCCAACCCCATGATTTGTCACCTGAGCATTAAGGCTGGACAGAGCTCAGTTCTGTGTGTGTGTATGTGTGTGTGTGTGTGTGTGTGTGTGTGTGTAAGAATGTGCTGGGTAGGTGGAGAGTCACATGTCATAGGCCAAATGTGCGTGAACATGAAGGAGAGGAGAAACCCAGAATGACCTTCTCCTTGACTGCTTTGTTTATGTCTCATCAATCTCTAGTCTGCTGGATTAAACCCAAGGGCTGGCAGAGGGGAAGTGTCTCTTAGAGTCAATGTGGCCCCTTGGCCATTTCTGGGCCTCCTTTGACCCTCCCTTGCCCGTCACCACCATGGGCCTTAGCCCCCTCAGGAGTGGACTAAATGTGGTGGGGGACAGGCAGAGCTGGGGCTGCCCAGCTGAGGCCAGTCCTCTAGTGGGGGGAGGGGCACTGGAGGACATTGAACTGTCAGTCAGTATATACTCCTGCCTGGGCTGGGGCTTTGTTTTGGCCTTAGAGATGGGTTAGGCTCTGGGTAAAGTAATATTCCAGGGAGACTAGGAGGTCCCAGGGGGATGGGCCTGTTCTCAGGTTCACTCCTCCCTTCCCCCTTCCCAGCCCAGCACACAGGAGTGGGAAGGCAAATGAGGGAGTCAAATCAAAGCCTTTTCCTTCTCTCAGGAGGGGAGACAGGAAATGGAGAAGATTCCGGAGTCCAGAGAGTCCCTTTCAGTCACTTACTAGTCCACTTGTTACCCAGTGCCTTCTACGGGATGAGGGTTGGGGATCTGGCAAACATAGGTCTGGTATGAGGAGACGGGGTCTGAGGACCTGGGGAGACATCAGGGACCTGGGTAGGGGTAGGGTGCAGTGGAGAGGAACCCAGAGGACCTGCACAGGGCTGGGAGGACAGAGCTTGCCCTCTTGCCCTCCCCCAGAGGGAGGCAGCAGAGGACCATGGGAATTGCCCCATCCACTTTCCTTTGTGCCCACTGTCCACCATGGAACCCATAGCAAGGGACTCTCCTGGTTTGAAGGTTTCGCACCTCCAGCCCCTGCCCCTCTGCTGGAGAGAGAAGGGGGAAGTCAGCCTGTTCTCGACCCCCATAAGCCCCTCTATTCATTCCTAAGCAGAGGCTCCTCTCCTTCATGCTTGGAGCTTGGAAACATAATTTTGTCCATTCCATCTCCTTACATTCCTCACCCTCAACCTCCCCAATTCCCGATCTCCCACATCCCCTTGGGGGCCATGACACAGCCCTGAGTCACCACCCTGAAGAGGCCCATTCTATCTTGGGGAGATGCTCTGTGCCTGCTGGGCCATGACCATGACAACTAGACATAGTTTGCATCTGATTCCCAATCTTCCCTAGGGAGTTTTGAATGATGGTCACGCCCACATACTCCTGATGTCTCTTTTCTCCTACCCCCATTTAGGCACTCACCAGGCCTACTTATGTGGGTATGAGGACCAGATCTGGATATAGAGAGGCACTGAAAGACAGTTCTCATGCTGCAGGTCAGGCTGGCATGCGGGCGGTGGCTGGGTGGAGCTCTGAGATGTGGCCTTGAGTGAGATAAGAAACCAATGCCTCCAAGCCTAGAAACCTTCCCCCCACCCCCACTAGTATGGCATCTCCATGGTCGCTCAGCCTGGCTGGAGAAGAAGGTGGGGGTGGGGAGCAGCAGGGAGCACAGGCAGGCGGGGAAGGAGAATAGTAGGGGAGAGGGGAGGGCACCGGTCAAGGAACTAACATCTCAGTTGCTGGCAGCTCAAAGTTAGGAAACTAGAAGGAAACCAGAAGCTTCAAAGTTAGACCCTGGGCAGAGACAGCATTCCTGGGTGGCCACCTGGGCATGAGGTGGAGGGAGCTAGGGACAGAATAGCCTTAATTTGAGGACGATCTCCAAAAGGAAGGTAAGAGGTAAGAGCAACCAGGTTTTTTGAGAAAAAGAGGGCCAAGGAGTCCCTTTTTTTAAAAAAAATTTATTTATTTTTGAAAGAGAGAGAGAGAGAGAGAGAATGAATGGGGGAGGGGCAGAGAGAGAGGGAGACACAGACTCTGAGTCGGACTCCAGGCTCTGAGCTGTCAACACAGAGCCCAACGTGGGGCTCGAACTCACGAACTGTGAGATCATGACCTGAGCTGAAGTCGGATGCTTAACTGACTGAGACACCCAGGCGCCCCTAAGGAGTTCCTTTTGAACCCTTATCAAGGTATGAGTGGCTGAGAGAACTGAACCCTGGGAAGCAGAGCTGGGATCTCGACGGAAAGGAGCCCACGTGTTAGTAATCAGCATAGCTACAGAGAAGGAGCGTGGCGGAGTGGCAGGATGGCACTTATCTCTCTTATCCAGTCTCCTGCTATTGGTGTCAAGAAGCCTGGTCTCAGAGCATCCAAGATGTAAGGCAACAGGCACCTTACAGGTCATCTAGCCTAGCACCCATTTTACAGATAGGAAAAGAGAGGCACAGAAGGGAAGGGTGGCAGTCGGTCCCACCGCTTAGCCATCCACCAGCCTAGTTTGCAGACCCCACATTAGCCTCATCCTGTGGAACTCCAGGCTTATCTGCCTGCCCCAAAGATTTGTTCCCAGATTAAGTTATCCCTCCTCCATCTGCCCTATTGATGCTCTATGTTTACATCCCTCCAGATCTGCCTGCCTGAGGAGCCCTGGTTAGAAAACCTCCCTTTTCGTTTCCTAGTCCAGATTGGGGCTTCTTAGAGGCTCCCTTTGCAACCTGGGATGTCACCGTCTTTCTGTTAAAATGTCTCTCCCACTCTGCCTTGGCCTCTCCCTCTTTCTCTCTTCTTCAGCTTTCCTCCCTCCCTCCTCTCGCCAACCCCTCCTCTAGATAGAGCCCCTGAACTGCCAAGATGAATCTCTGAAGCTTACGGTTCTGGCCTGTTCCTGGTAACTGAGCTGTGCTCTCTAGAAGTGATGGGGGAGGGAGGCAGTGGCGGCCTGGGGTCTGGTCCTCCTCCCACTTGCCTAGAGCCCCCATCCCCACCACTGTGATCCGGCAGAGGGGGTGAAGAGGGGAGAGGTGGTAATGCTTTCTCTTCTCAGCCCGCCTTCTCCAACTCTCTGTCTCCCTGGCTTCCCCTCCCTGCTTCATCTCCAGCACAAATCACATGGTGACAGCCCCATCCAACCTTTGGGGAAGGGTTTGTAAATGTGTCTTCCTTAGCTCTGATCTCCAAATTGTTCCTTTTATTGCATTTGTCACGGTGAAGATTAAAGTCCCTGGGTGGCCTGCACCACAAATCACAGTGTGCTCTCAAGAAGCGGCTGCAGGTTGGGAACTGATGGAGGGGTCCAGGCCCCGCCCACACTCCCAAGCACACAGTGCCATCCGTAATGTGGACTTGTACCTGGGAACAGGAAGATGGGCCGCTGCTGTTGTCATTCTGAGCTGTTGGCTCTATTTATAGCACAGTTTGTGACCTCTTCCTCGAGGCTGTCTTCCAGGCTTACTCTGCCCGTTCCACAGTGGGTATCACTATCTCTGTGGGTCTGTCTTCTCCATGAGATGAGAGAGAAAGCTGTGTTCACATATGCCTCTGTATCTCTGGCCATATCAATCTCTAGATCTTCTCCTGGAAACACTCCGAATGGGTCAAGGGCAACTCGAGCCCAAAGCCCCCAAGGAACCCATGTCCAGGATGCAGAAAAATAGCTGATCCTACCTTGCCTGGCACCTCCAGACCCTGACTTTCCTTCTCATCCTGCCACACAACTGGGTGCAGAAGCGGCACAGCTGAGGGACCAAGAAGACAAAAGCCCCTTGTACACACGCACAGAAAAACAGTTCCTTTCCTGCCCCCTTATGAGGTAGGCTTCCTGCCTGTCCCTCATGCACATTCATAACATTCAAATTTATGCCGTAATCTCCGCCGCTCCATATGTATGAGCCTTTGATGGGTGTTTGGGTTTATGGGATGCACCCAGCCCTCCGTTCCCTCGCCCGCCCACCGCCTCCAACCACTGCAAAGACGCTCGTACATAATTGACATCGGCAGATTCTTTCATTATACAAGATTTAGCATCTGCTCGGGGATTGCTCGCTCCTCACTCACTATAGATGACTTTTCCCCGAGTTTCCTATTATCAATTCAAATTAGCCCCATTTCCCCACCCGACCAGCGCAGCATTTACACTTGACAGTGAGGAAACAGCAAGGCTGTAATGGGCTCCTCAATTATTTAGGCCCAGTTAGGCCAGGACCCAGAAGGCCTCAACAAGGGGGTGTGCTGAGGTGAGGTCATCACAGAGGGGAGGAGAGGGTCTCCACCATTTGGTCCGTTTGACCTTCTCATAGCCCCGCACTCTCGCTTTCCATACTGGGGAGTCCTTCCTCTCCCATCCGGGTCTCTAAGGGGTAGGACAGGACCCTGGCTGCCTCCACCCTCAGCAGCAGCTCCTCTCTCCGCCCCCCGCCCCCCCCCCATCTTGTCTTTGCTCCATATGAATACCAATGAGCTACCAGCAGAAACAGAAGAGGTCATTGGCACCAGCCAGCAGCCAGGCTGGCCCCCTCCCCTTAAGATGTCTATCTTAAAGCGCATCTCTGTGAAGATTCAAGGTAGTAGGCTAGGATTTAGAGAGCGTGGCAGAGAAAGACCGAGACAGACACCAGTGAGAGAGACCAGATTCATGCTATGGAGCCCTAGGAAGAGAAACTCAGACTCAGAAACGGGGATCCGTGAGAGCGTGAGGGGGGCCAAGAGACATGCTGTTTGGGAGAAGTCACAGAGAAGAAAAAGGCTCGGGCAAGGCCCTTTCTCAGACCAAACTGGCTGTGCAGAACTGTAATGAGGTCAGTGCTGCCCCGTTTCTGGTCTGACTAGCCCAGGCCCAGCCTCCTGTAATAACTCTCGGGCCCAGTGGCTATTCAGGAGTCACGGGGTCCTCTGAGCCCACTAAATGGCCCAAGTCCACGTCAGCATGGAGGGCCTCAGCCCTCATTCTAGTCATCCCACTGCCATCTCAAGTGGGCTCCTCCCACACCCCTCCTGTGCTGGGGGGGTCACCCCTCCCTTATTCTCTCTAGCCCCCAGCCCCTCCCTTTCCCCAAGCCCAGATCAATTTGCAAGGGCTATGATGAGGGAGGCAACAGGCAGGGATCTGAGAGGCTCTGGGATTAGAGGTGTCTTTCCCATGCTCGGCTTCTCCAGAATCAAAGAATTCCACTGTCTGATTGGATTTACCCTAAGTCACAGGCGTGTGGGACCTTCTTTCCCTCAGCAACAGCTGGAAACAGCCCTAAATATGATTAATTAACGCTGTAAAAAGCCCTGGACACAATTAAGATTTATGTGTGTGCCTGAATACGTGCACACATGCGTGTGTGTGTGTGTGTGTGTTGGTAGGAGACGGGAGTGGGGGGGAGACGGGTGGATTACCAGCTACCTACAGGCCCTCCAGGGGAGTGGAGTGATATATCCTCAGAGACATTCCTTCAATATCCATCCCAAGCAGGGGTCATGTTATCCAGCCTCCAGCTTTTGAGCAGATTAGCCCCTTCCTCTGTCCAGGGGCACTGGGTGATTTTCTGCTCTCTCTTCCCTGATAAAGCAAGGTCGGGGGGTGGGGGCGGGGGGGAGTGTTCTGGGGCAGGTGCCTTATCTCTTCTCCCTACACCATAAGAAAAGTGTTCTCTCTCAACCTCAATTCCTCTTGCTGGGTCATTCTAGGGATCAGAGACCTATGCACAATCCCCCAACACAGCTGCCTAGACACAAGTCCAAAGGGACATAAAATAGGAACCTCAGAGGAATCCGAATAAACAAGCCACCAGCCAAGCTTCCTGCCCTTGGAGATGTCTCACTTTCATCTTCAAAGACTCATGTCTCCAAGACAGGACAGAAATCATTTCTTTGGACTCCCCCTGCATCTCTAGGATGACAAAACCTCTTTGGAGTGGCCCTCTCCTGACATCTGTGTGATTTGGGTGGTCGTTCCCCATGGTGTGGACACCCTATCTTTGATAAGACGCTTGTGATGATCAATGTTATATATAATTCTGAAACAGAGGGAACAGGAACACAGACAATTCCAAACAGCAAGTTATCTGAAAAATCAGTCCTCGGGAATCGTTGAAAGAAGACTGGATTTTAATTTCTTTTATTTATCACAAATGATTGATCTACTTCTGTTTTGCTGAGATGAGTAGGCCCAAGAAGAGGTTACCTAGATTCGAGCACTGATGGCCAAAGATGGAATGGACCAGAAGGAGCGTGGAAAAGCTCCAGACACTGCATCCCCTCCCAGGATCATTCTGGGGTCAGTGGCCTGAGTGCCTAAGGCCGCTTCTGCGGCTCAGTCCGCATCAAGGGTGAGGACTGCCTGGAGGATCCTTGGGAGAGGGCCATCATATATCCTGGTGGAGTCCATAACAAACACAGCCTTAAGCCACTAGGACTGGAGTTCAACTTCCTGATATCAAGGCCAGGGAGCGTGGGAACTCCTTGTCAGTTTCCTGCCTTCACAGTACAGGCTTGTTGTGAGGATCAAACCGGGGGGGGGGGGGGGGGGGGGGGGGGGGGGGGGGGGGGGGGGGACATTCCAGAGACCCCAGATGCATGTGTGTTGGCTCTACCACATGGGTTAACTGTGCAGAGTGCCCCTCCCACCCCATTTCCAATCACACCCTTTGGGATCTACAGAGTACCACTTCCAGGGAGAGAGGAGGGGAGATGAGACGGTGTGAGCAGCAGCCCTAGGTCCCAGTGGGCAAATGAGGAGGAGGAGGGGGCAGAGAGGAAGGATGTTGGCAAGAGGTGGACAGGAAGCCAAGCTGGGGATGGGCAGCTCCTCTGTGAGTGTCCTTACGCTTTCTTACAGACCGTCTGCTTCTTTGGTGTCTGGTATTAGAGTATACACAGGTGACCTTGTGCAACTCTATAGGGCAATGTGTCCCTGCATGTGCTGTATCTCTACTCTGTGTCAATACTTGTGACCCTATAGCTAGGGATAGGTGTGTCACCAGAAAGATCAAGAAATTAGGGGATTACCCAAGAGACCAAACCAGGCAACCTGAGTCTTTGCTGAGCATAGTGTTTACAACAAGCAAACATGAAATGGAATGCCTTGAGGAGAGGCACGTACTTTTGAGAGAGGGCTGAAGACCCCACCACTCCCTGTTACCTTTCACTGGTTGCAGACTTACATAATCTGCCTGGCACTCCTTGAGTCTGTCACCTCCTGGGAGAGAAGGAGATGTGCTACTATTTGCCCATGAATTGGCTCCGAATTATTAGCTTCTTTCAGAGAGAAAGGCTGGGAATGGCCACCAGATTCTCTGAGACTGAGATGTACTGGGAACCACTTCCCTTTTATTTCTTCAGAGTCAGGAACACGTGTACTGAGGGAAGGAAAGTCCCATCCTCCTATGAGTGAGAGGAATGCGATCATACAGATGACACTGGTACCCAGTCCGCCTCCGTGGGACTCAGAACTTGACACACTGCCTCTTCCCCGTCAGTTCTGAGCTGAGGCTGAGATATGAGACAGACAGAGGGGGAACAGCGTAGAGACCCCAAGGGAGTTACTAATTTCCAGTTGGTGTACCCCAGACACGGGCTTCTGCCAGAGAATGGGGATGGAGAGAGGTTTGGCCTGATGAGATGGCTGTCAGGCAGACCGGTGGCTCAAACCAGTGGCCTCACAGATAGGCAGGCTCTCCTTCCTGTCCAGCATCTTATCACCACCCTGCCCCACCCTCCATCTTCCTGGGAGAAAGGAAGTCCTAAGGCACGTTTTTTCTTGAATTCGGAGCAGGTAGCTGGGAATGTGTGGGGCTGGATGTGGTGCTGGGGATCCCGCTTGCTCTTAGTCCCTGCTTCACTCCAGCAATCAGCTTTTCAGAAGTCTCAGTGGACCTGAGAGGGTCAGGCCCCTGAGGGCGACCATACATGATCAGGTCTATTCCTAGTACTTTACCATTCAGGCAGCAGCTTCTGGAGTAGAAAGTAAGCCATTCATTTGACTTCTAAGAAGCCTAGAATAGAGACAGGAAGGGAATAAAGGATGACTTAGAGGGAATACAAGAGTGTTAGTATTTTATAGTCATCGTTTATTGAATGTTTATTTTGTGCGAGGTAGTGCACTGAATATTTTACATACTAGGTCTCATTAATGGTTACAACCATTCTGTGAAGAACTTTCTGCTCAGATAAGATTGAAGGTCCGGGGTAAAAAACAGGTCTGAAGCCACACAGCTATTAAGTGGTGGATCTGGCTCTTTCCATCCAGGGGCACTGCCTCCTTCAGATTTAAAATCAATATAAAAACCTGAGGTCAATAGGGAAGGTGGGGGTAAGGCAGGTTACCAGATTCGGTGAATAAAAACACAGGATGCCGAGTTAAAGTTGAATCTCAGAAAAACAACAAAGTTGGTTTAATTATGTCCTATTTAGGACATGCTTATACTAAAAAGCTATTTGTTGTTTACCTGAAATTCAAATTTAACTGGATATCTGCATTTTATCTGGAAGATCTAGGGTGGGGCCCAGCCCTGCCCCATTTCACCCAGAAAGCCCTGAGGGAAACAGACCTCAAATAAAAGGCGGTCTCAGGCGGCACTGACACCTCTCCTCTCTCTCTAACCATGGCTGATGCCTCACAGAATGGCGCCGACTCCGTGTAGGGCGTCTGGGCACCTGACCGGCCCCCAGCTCTGGGGGAGATCACACCCACTCACCAATCTGTAGGGATGAGCCCCTTTTCATCCCAGCAATGGGCTGCTCCATAGGCAGTGGCGGCGGACACCACCTGGGGAGGGGGAGAGGCAAGGGGCGCCCAGCAGAGGTCCCTGAAAAAACAAAATTAAAACTTACAGGAGGAAAAAGTCAGGAAATTTGAGATGTCAAAAAAGCATCAAAGCAGTTATCATGGGGAAAATAAAAACTTGCTGACATTTATTGTAGGGCATAGTGCTGAATTATATAACGGGGGTAGGTGTGGGGGTGGAGGGGTCAACTGTCTAATCCGTTCAAGTTCTCTGACCTCTAGAGGGTGAGTCTAACTCGGGGCCGGCCTGGGAGGGGAGGTGGGGGGAGCTGCTCCTACTTCTCCCCTAGTCCCAAGGTCTCGAGCCCCGCTGTCGCCCCACCTCGCGGCCCTGGTCCTAGCCGAGCGCCCACGCGGGCTCGCGGTCCCGCTGCTCTGCGCGCTAAGCCCCGCTCCGCTCCAGCCCAGGCTCCAGCGCCTGCTCCAGCGCGCGCTCCGGCGTCCGCGCGTTCGGGCTCCCGTTGCCACTCCCGGCTCGGCTCGCTCGGCTTGCTCCGGGCGTCTCCCTACTGAAGAATTATGTTGCATAAAGCAGCCGCCACCATCTTGAACTGGCAGTGAACTTTGCTTTCTACATATAAATACAGATAGCAATCACACCCCAATCAGCGCCGAGGCTTCAGGGCATCATCTCAGCAACTCTAACTTTCCCATTACGATAATGTGATTTTCACTCAGTCTATAATATCACCAGCCATGAATAAAGCAACTGGCTCTTTCTGTCTCTCTCCTCCCTCCCCCCCTTTCTCTGACTCTCTGCCACCCTCCTCAGTCTCTTTTCTTCTTCTCCCTCTCTCCCTCCTTTTCTGTCTGTCTCTGCAACCTCTCCTGATATCTGTCTTCATCTCCATCTCTGCATCTCTGAGCATCTTGGGCTTCCTCTCCCTGCCTCCGCTGGCCCCCCTCCCTCCCAGGGACTCACATTCCCTAAATACTAATGACAGGGATTTGCAGTGCCCAGGGCTCAGTTAAGTTCTGCTCCCCAGCTCTGCCATCATCTGCCTTTGCCTGAAGGTGAGAAACTGCGGGCTTGGAGGTGGTGGGGGCCGCCTGCAGGGTTTGGGGGACGGGAAGGAGATGGGGAGGAGAGGCTGGGAATTGGCTCCTTCCCTCCCCTCTCCTTCTTTCCTTAGGTCCCTGGATGGCTCTGGAAGGCTCCCTACCAGGAGCCATAGCCGGAGACTCAGGAACTGAAGGATCCAGCAGGGAGAGCTGAAAGCTGCGTGCTTAGGGGAGGGTCCTGGAGACTCTGGTTTTCTGGATATTGGGGACCCCAAACCCAGCCAGATTCCAAGTGCCAGACTATTGTGAATGGATAGAGTTGGTGAGAGGGTGCTCTGGAGAGGCCTGGGGGAAAGGAGGCACTAGCCTTCTAGGGTCACTTCTGAGGACACTGGGCCCTAAACTTGGAAAAGCTATCCAGACTGGAGCTGCCTTTGCCAGGACATGGAATAAAAGGTCACAGCCTTCATCCAGGTGTCAGCCACCTTATCAGAGCTCTTGGGAAGGCCTCTTGCCTTCACGAACACCCTCCAGGATGGTAGTGGTGCTGGTCAGAGGATTGTCTGTGCCTCTGGTCATTAGTTTATTTATTTGTCGCTCTATGGTTGTATTCTAGTTCTTTCACCTACGACTTTTGGGACCGTGGACAAGGCTCTTAACTTTTCTAAGCCTCAGTATCTTCATCTGTAAAATGGTATAATAACAGCGCCTGTCTAGTGAATAAGATAATGCATTAACACAGTGCTTGACACGTGGTTAAATGTTCAATAAATGTGAGCTATTATTACTATTAGCAAATACTGAATAACCACATACTGGGTGGGTTAGGCAGTATACCACAGAGGTTAAGAGCCTACGGTTTTAGAGTCAGACTGTCTGAATTTGAATCCTAGCTTAGCCACTTACCAGCTTTGTGACCTTGGAAAAGTCACTTAGCCTCACTCACAGTCAGTTTCCTTATCTGTAACCGCAATAATAATAGTCCCTATCACAAGGTTGTTATAAGAGTGGCACAGGCTAATCTAGCGTTTGGCGCAGTGCTGACATATGGCAAGGGTTCGAGGAATATTAGGAGTGGGGGTCTGGCACGGCAAATCCAGCCATGGGTGAGGCACACACTGCCGAGGGTCCCAGAGACCACATTCTGCCTGCGGGCCATTCTTTGGGCTGCTGACGCCCTTGACCTTTCACTTCTGTGGAGAATGAGGGCTTGCTTCAATTTCGCTGGCTGTTAAGAATTGCAGCTTTCCCACTGCCTGCTTGCCTGGGAGGGGATTAGGATTCCTGCCCATGCCCTTCCTTGGGCAATGTTGGGGATTGAATACACTGTCCTAGGCAAGGGTTACAAGGTCTAGAAGGCAACTCTTGAATTTGCTCCCTTCGGCAGAGGTGATGAATTAGAATCAGACAGCTGCATTCTGTCCATTTCTGCATTTCTAAGGTTTGTTTGCTTGCTTGCTTGCTTGCATTTTAGTTTTTCTTGGTTTCTCTCTGAAGGATCCTTTGGAGATATTCCAGCCTGATCTTGGATGAAAGAGAGGAAAGAAAGAGGACTCTACTCACTTCGGTTGGGTCCTGGAGGGGTACCAGGTGTTACGGTAGTCAGGGTTGGGGCTTTGGGGAAGAACCCAGGGGGCAAGTGTCAGGCCACTTGCTTATTTGGATCTCTCTGCTCATCTGTAGCCTCTTTACTTGGTTCCAGGAGCCAAGAAACTACCCTTCAAGATCTAGAGCATAACCCAAAGCCGCCTTCACCAAGTGTTTTAGCCAAGGGAACCAAACTCATTGTCTTTCCCCTACTCACTGTCCCCCTCAAAGACAAGACAGTCCCATGCCTTCTAGATGATCACAGTCCAGTAAGAGACACAGGCATGAAAACAAAGGAGGAGAAGACACAGAGCCAACATAATAGGCATAACTACAGGGTACTGTGGGGACAAAAAGGGAGTGTTCACTCAGGTAGCCCTTTCTAGAGCTGGAGGTTCAGCTAACAGTGAGCAAAATGGGAGGGGGAAGAGAAGAGCATTTAAGGTAGAAGAAAGAATGGCATTTGCAAAAGCCTTGAGGTGTCACACAGCCTGGCACACTTGGAGAACTGAAGTACGGAGGGTAGGGTTACTTTGATGGAGGCCACTGGAAGCGGACAGATAATAAAGGGCCATGTGAACTTGATTTCTAGCCTAAAGGGCTTTAGCAGTGGAGTGATTTGCACTTCTAAAAAATAGCTCTGAGGATGATGAAGAAATGCGAGAAGGGTGCAGCCAAAAAAAGCTAGAAGTGGAAGGGTGGTGAGGAGGCTCTTCAAACCCTACAGGTACGAGACAAAGAGACCAGCATCTGGTGGTGGTGGTGTGGGGATTACCGAGGAGTGAGGCTGGAGAGAGCCTTTCAGGGAACTGACAGAATTTTCTACCTGAGGGGTATGGAGACGATGAGGGAGAGGATCCCTGGATGACTGCCAGGTCTTGCCTGGGTGAATGGTTGGAAGTGACAGAGATGGAGAACAGAAGAGATGGAATAGATTTGAGGAAAGAAAAAATATTGAGTTCTGATTGGGACGTGTGTATGGCACAGTTGTCTGGAGTACATCTCAGCGCAGGTATGAAGGAGGCTAAGAGACTGTTAACTTTATCTCCACACATTCGGAAATTAAGATGTCTGACAGGGAGCTGGAAATTGTGTGTGGAGTTCAAGAAAGAAGTCTTGTCAGGGTACATGGATTAGAGAGTCGCCGGCTTCTGGATAGTAATTAAGGGCATGGGAAGGAGGTCCGTTACTTGGGAAAGACAAGTGAGGAGAGAAGGGGGTAAGAGTAGAATCTTAGGGAGTATTGGCACTTGAAGGGGTGGTTTTTGGGGTGCCTCGGTGACTCAATTCATTGAGTGTCCAACTCTTGATTTTGCCTCAGGTCATGATCCCAGGGTGGTGGGATCGAGCCCTGTATCAGGCTCCACACTGGGCATGAAGCCTGCTTAAGATTCTCTCTCCCTCTGCCCCTCTCCCCAACTCATGCTCTCTCTCTCTCTCTCTCAAATTAAAAAAAAAGCATTAAAACAAAATAAAAGGGTTTTCAACCTTGGCAACCATTTGGATCAGGCAGAGAACTTGAAAAGCACCCATGTCAGGGCACCTGGGTGGCTCAGTCAGTTAAGCCTCTGACTCTTGGTTTCTGCTCAGGTCATGATCTCACGGTTCATGAGTTCAAACCTTGCTCAGCACAGAGCCTGCTTGGGATTCTTTCTCTCTCTCTCTCTCTCTCTGCTCTTCCCCTGCTCTCTCTCTCTCAAAATAAATAAATTAACTTAAATATTTTAAAAGAAACAGGAAATAAAAACACCCATGTCTAGGCTCTAACCCAGACCAACTAAATCTGAATTTTTGAGAGTAAGCTGTAAAAGTTCCTCAGGTTGAGAACCCAGTGACTTAGAGGGAGGACAGAGGAACAGGGCTAGCAAAGGAGACTGAGAAGGAGTGTTCAGGAAGATAGGAAGAGTTTCAAATAGGTAGAGTCCCAAAGCATCACATTGTGCAGAAGAATAATGGTTAGCTCCTACCCAGTATGTGTGCCATGTCAGGGACTTTATAGGAACTCCCTGAATCCTCCTGGAGACTCTACGAGGCAGGTACCATTATTATAAATGACCTTTAAATGATAAGGAAACTGAGGCACAGGGATATTAAGTACTAGCCCAAAGTCACACCACTAGCAAGCAGAAACCAGGATTTGAGCCCAGGCAGGCCACAACCAAGTCTGTGCTCCTGACCACTGTGCTAGGCCACCTCTCTTGCGGTGGCTGAGTGAGAAGAGCATTGTTCCTGGCTTTCGCACTTAGCTGCTCAGAATAACTTCCCAAGGGGTCAGCTCTCCTCCTCTTCTCCTTAATCTTCTTTCCGTCTCTTTCCCTTTTGCCTCTTACCATAGGTCACTAAGGGCTGCTCCCCACCCCCTCCGGCCTTCTTCTGGCTGATGGGGACAGGTGGGGGTGGTTCTCCACCTTCCCTCTTGCTGAGACAGAACAGTCTGCCCCTTATCAAGTGGCCACAACTATGGGGCACATGGCCAATAGCCTCTTCATTCACCAGGTGGAGCTGCTCATTTTTCTAAGCCTCCACAGTCCAGGAGGGAGGTGGGGAGTGAGGGTGATGCAGAAGAAATAGAGGATTCCATCCTCCCGGGAAGTAAGTCTTCTGGGAAGTCGGTGCAGAGATAGAACTTGAAGAGGAAGAAGACTGGAATCCGCATTCACACGGAGGGGATGTGAGCATAATCAGACACCTGGGATATCCCTACCTGTTAGAATTCCCAGGTGTCTGGGCACCTGCGTGGCTCAGTTGGTTAAGTGTCTGACTCTTGATAATAGCTCAGGTCATGATCTCACAGTTCGTGAGTTCGAGCTCCACATCGGGCTCCTTGCTCACAGTGCGGAGCCCGCTTGGGATTCTCTCTCTCTTTCCCTCTCTGTCTGCTCCTCCTGCACTCTCTCTCTCAAAATAAACAAATAAACTTAAAAAAAAAATGTGCCTGCCAAGGCTGTTACAAAGATCAAAGACAATGCTATATGTAAAGCTTCTGACTCCAACTTAAGTGTAGAATTCCGAGGGGTCTTCAAAAAACATACCACAAGGGCCACCACCAGAGCAAGTGGATCAGAATCTCTGGGGCAAAGTGGTCTTTCAAAGCTCTGCAGGTGATTCTAAAGTGTAGCCAGGGTCAAGAACCACCACCTCAAGAAGAGCCCAGGATAAGTATGAAAAGGCCCTGCTTCTAACCTTACTTGTGTTACTTCCCAGCTGAGCAGTCTTAGGAGACCCACTGGACCTCTCTGAGCCTCAATTTTCTTTATCTGGAAAGTAGGGGTAGTAATCCCGTCCCTGCCTACTTTACACAAGTAGTTATGATGCTTAGGTAGACTACTGGATATGATGTATTTTGTTAATTATTTAGGACACTATAGGGGCGCCTGGGTGGCTTAGTCGGTTGAGCGTCCGACTTTCGCTTAGGTCGTGATCTCGCGGTTCGTGGGTTCGAGCCCCGCGTCGGGCTCTGTGCTGACTGCCAGCTCAGAGCCCAGAGCCTGTTTCAGTCTGTGACTCCCTCTCTCTCTGACCCTCCCCTGCTCACGCTCGCTCTCTCTCTCTCCTAGAAATAAATAAAACACATTAAAAATTAAAAAAAAATTATTTAGGACACTATATAAAAATGGGATGGAATTAACTTATGTAGACATTGAAATACACATAAGCTTATCTGTTCATTTGACACAGGTTGGTGCACTTGAGTACACACACACACACACACACACACACACGACAGCTGCTGATTGTGTTCTGAAAGCAGAGCTGTGGTTTTCTAGACATGGTCTTTTATGTTTTTAGCTTTCAGAATGTGCCATTAAATTATGGAGAGAGGATCTGGTGTGCACGCGCGTGCGTGTGCACGGGCATGTGTGTGTGTTTAAATGATTGCTAAAGTGCAGCATCATTTGAGTCTGCCTGTCAGCCTATCAGAAACGTCATCTATAACGTTCACTGTTTGCAGTTTAATCTCCCCTGCCTCCCCACGGGCCCTGTTCTGACATTTTAAACCCCATAAATGACAGTAGTGCTCTAAGCCATTTTGAAAAAAGCCAAGCATTTGGAAAAAACACACATAGAGACATACCCCTAAATTCCCCTTCCCCTGAACACATGCTCACTCACGCTCATAAGTGGATTCACACACATGCTCACATCCCTGTACTGGCTGATTTGGGAGAAGTCACAGATTACAACCAACATGAATACACATGCGTGACAGCAGGGCGCAGATGGATGAAGGCGTGGCTGTGTATCTAATGCCTGTGCGCGCATTCCAGTGGACACACAGTGGACATACCTTTCTGCTGCCATCCTCAAGTCCCGTCCGTTCTTCTGCTCCTTGGCCTTGAAAGACAGCGGAAGAATCCAGGTCCTTGAAAGGCTGCTTCTGAGAGCAGTGGGGTGATCTGAAAGGCTGACAGGCCCCAACTCTTATGGTGTCAGGCAAAGATGTATATTAATAGGCTCAGGGTCCATACTCTTGGAAAGCCCAGGGGTAGGAGGGGATAGCTAAGCAATGACCATTCCACCCTATCAGCAACCAGATAGCTTGCCACATTTGGGGACTAGAGTGAAAACAGGAAACCCAGAACTACTTACTAAAGGGACATAGTGTCTGAGTATAGCAGATACTGACGGTATCCACGAGGCAGGTCCCTATCAGCTCCCAGCTGTATCCCTCAGGCCTGACACAGGGTCTACAGAACACCAGAGGCTCATAAATACTTGTTGAATGAATGACTAAAAGAATGTATAAGCTCTAGAGGGAGTAAGTGGTCAGGGGAGTATGTGTGTGTATGTGATGGTGTTGGGGATGGGAGATTGGCCAGTTAAGGACAGTTTTTTTAGAAAAGATGAAAAGTTCCAACCTGGGGCTGGGACAGAGAGGCCCACGTCACATCTAATGTCCCTTTGTTCCAGGGTACGTGGCTGACTCTTCCTGCTTTGGTTGATGACTTTGCAGCAAGATCTCCCCATGCAAAGGTAAGACAGACTTCCAAATGAGGTAGGGAATTGCAGGAGTGGTGAATTAGGATTACCTTTGTGCAGTCCCGGGACATTTTCCTGAGCTGGGGAACTTTTCTCCCTAATGTGCAAGGCATATGTACCCACAGAGGACAGGGACTCGGGGCAGGGGCTCTGTGGATCCTTTGTGGCAGGGCTGGATCCTGTGGCTCTCCCTCCCACCACCTCAAGTCATCATGTACTTTAAGGAACTAGTTTCCATGGCAACCAATTAGTGTCAGAAAGTGAGGGCTGTGATGTCAGAATGGGGGGTAGGGTGAGAAATTTCCATTCCCCATATCCCTGGCTCCTGGATCACTGTCTGCAGTCTTGCAGGGAAAGCTCTAGAAGAGATGCAGGACATTGCACTCTGGAGAAGCACATGTTCTGGGTCAGGGCCCAGGAGTCGGGACAGAGTAGAAGATCCAATTCACCTGGCAGTGTCCCTACCTGCCACTTCGACTCCAAAATGCGGGCAAGGCAGTGGGCCCCGTAGAGAGACAGTGTGGGCATACTTAGAAAGGTAACAATGATCTGAGACCATTGCTGGCACTCCTCCCCCTTCCGTAGGAGATCCTAGGCTTGCTTTATTTGTGGGTGGAGGCTGTAAACATGGCCCAGAAGGAAGGAAGTCTTGGCTCAAAGAAGTCTTGTCATGCAGCTAGCATAGAGGCAGGGGTACAGTATAGTTCCAGCATCCTAGTTAGTCTTCATGGAGAAGGGGCTTCAATGTAAAGCTCATCCAGAGTGACTTTGTCCAGAGTGACCTGTTCTCAGGCCTCATTTGAGACTTGTCACCCCCCAAGGCTGGATGTTTTGGTCTATGGGAGGAAAGTACATGCTTTAAATAAAAGAGTAGGAAGCCCAGCTAGGAATACATCCAACAGTGTAGGAGAGATATCCAGTGGGCACTTGGCTCCTGGTTCTTGGGGCAAAGAATGAGATATGGGTAACAGAACTCCAGCAGTTTGAACCCCTAGATCCTTGGGACCATGGTTTAGCTTCCCGAGGGACAGTCTGACCAGTCTGGGGAGGTCATTCCAATCAGGAGACAAAAGGCAGAATGCAGAGAACCTTGTCTGTAGGAGAAAAAAGAAGGTTGGGCATTCAGTCACCAGACTTGATGGCCAAAGTATGCCGACCCCATCATGCCAGCCATGCAGAGCCTTCTGTAACAGTGATGAGGACATCAGTGATGATGATGAGAGACAGCAACAGCTATATTTCCCTGGCCCTCCACAAAACACCTTCATCCTGCAGTAGCCCCACTAGTGGGTAGGTAGGCAGTACTCATCTGCAGGTTAGGTCTGGAGGCAGACTTTGGGATGGAGACCAAGGTGCTAGAACTTTACTTGGGATTCTCAGTAGTGCAAGAGAAGGCATTTCTCCAGAGGGAGAAATTGGGCTGTGCTGCAGTCTCAAAAAAGGCCTCAAGGGGACTCTGAGGCAGGGATGGCCCTTCTGGCCAGTCCCGAGGTAGAGAGAGGTGGCTGGGCCTTCATATGCCCATGGCGACAAGGCATTGGATGCAGGCTGCCCAGGGAAACACATGACCTCAGGTGACGCAGCTCTCTTCAGCAGAGACAAATCCAAGGGGGCCTGACAGGACAGGGCAACAGTTGGAGGCCCTCTCTCAGTCCCCAGAGAAGTACAACATTGCACCACAGCCTTTGCTGTAGCTCAAGTTCAGAGAGGTGTAATGAGCTGCCTTGTCGCTAGCACAGAGGCAGGGCTACTGTATAGTTAGTTATGGCATCCTACGCTTTGTCTTTCCTTCACGGAGAAGGGGTTTCAATGTCAAACTAGTCCAGAGTGACTTCGTGAGTAAATTATCGAGGGATCACTAGCCCCGGGCTCTAAGGAGGCTAGGCAGTAGGAGCTGGGGGGCGGCGCTGGCCTACATGGGGGGCTGGAAGGGGAGCTCAGGGTTCTACACCGCAGGGGCAGACAGGGTGCAGCGACCCTGTGCCAGGCCTCTGGAGAGCCGGCTCAGCTTGGCCAAGGTCCAGGGAGCCTCCTTCCTCTCTGGAAAGCCGAGACTGTGGCCTTAATCCCTCTCAGCGCAGGCCACAGAGCTGGCTGATCTTGGTTGCAGGAGAAAATTTCCTGACAGATGTGTCGGATTGACCAAAAGATGAGGGGGCTTTGAGGAGATTATTCTGCCTGCTTGATGCCTGGCTGTTGGGCTGCGGGGAAATGGAATCCCTGAGGGTCTCCCTGGGGGCTTTTGGAAGGGGGCACAGCAGTCAGCAGGGGTCTGGTAATGGTCAGCCACCCTGGCCAGCCCCAGGGCCAACCAGCTGCCTCAGGCAAGTCTGGCAGAAGATGTTTGCTGAGGGCTTGACAGAGGGGAAGGAAGGAGTGGACAAGGCGACAGACAGAGGTGAGAGATCGCAAGGTTCTCACAGGACAGAGAAGGGAAGGGGCTGGCTCTGTCAGCACTAGCCATTCCCACAGACAGAAACTGGAGAAAGGAAGTGCCCAGTCTGGGCTCGACTGCAGGCTGCTGGACTGGCCCATTCAGGTCCTATTCAAGATTTTGGAGGTCATTGAAGAGTGTTGTGCAGATGTGGTGGGGGTGGGGCGCAAGCCATGAGTATGGGAGACTGAGGAAGGGAATCCACGCCCTTCCCTCACCTTCCATGTTGGAGTTGCTGAGAACACAGCCTGGGAGTGACGACCTGAGGCTCAAGAGGCCAAGGGCAGCTCCTGGGTCTCTGCTAGGGAGACTCACAAGGACTTGCTGGTCCCTACCCAGTCCCTCCTTTGCCCTGAGGGCGATGGACATGTGGCCCACGGTCCTTCTTGCCCTTTCCTGGGTGGGAGGCAGGAGTGAGCGGCAACAGCTTCTGTCCAGGAGACTCTGATTGGAAAGGGATGGTTAGTTTTGGGGTTTTTTGTTTTTTTCAACTCTGCCAACTTGCCCCTCCCCACATACAAATTTCCCTTCATGACCTTGTGACTCTTCCATTAGGTCTCCTTTCTTCTTGCTTCAAGAAAAAGCCAGGCGGGGAGGGCCCGGGACCAGGGAGGGAGGCGAGGCGGCGGAGAGGCTGAGCCAATCGCGCGTCTGCAAGGTGCCAAGCAATCAGCGAAGCCGCTGGTGAGCGGGGTCACTCAGTAGTGTGCACATCAGGGTGAAATCCTTTCAGCTCTTCTCCAAACCCCTAGTGAAAGACAATCAGGCTCGCTGTCACCGAGCTAATTCTGTCTATATAAAAGCAGTAATGAAATTCACGGCAGGATTACCCTCTCCATCCAATGGGCCAGCGTCGTGGTGACATATCTCTCTTATTGCCCGAATGTAACACACCATCTAATTTACGTCGTGTAGCGAGCAGGAATGAAATGTTCATAAAGAATTGCTGCATCTCGTCACCTTAACTGCGGCCCGGGGCTCTGAGGCATCTGTCAGGGAGAGGAGCAGGAGGAGGGAGGGCGGGTGGGGCTCAGGGAGCAGCAGCCGGGGGCAGGCGTTCTGGGGGGTTGTTGTTAATAGGGTGAAGTGGAGGCAGAGGGAGGCAGGGGCTGGGGGTGGGGGTGGGGGGCTAGGGAGAAGAGCAGGGGAGGGGGCATGGAGGGCTTTGGAAGGCAAGGATAAATAAGGGTAGGATGAAGTGGTCTGTAGGGAGTGTTTGGAAGTCTCTGTAAGTGTGGGGAGCCAGAGAAGCTGAGAGTATGTCTGGGTTTGGGTGAGTCTGGAAGGATAAATGAGTGCCTCCGTGGGGGCTGGTCGGGAAAATGACCCTCTAAGTTCCCTCCCAGATACTGTGGGGTGTCTTGTAGTCTCTCTCATTCTCTGGAAATGGAAATCCATCCACCTCCAAAGACTATCAGAACTGAACTCTTAGGCAGACGAGGTAGGAGACCTTTTCCAGAAACAAACAAGGAACAGACAGATAGATGCTAGGAACAAGTTTTACAGAACTAGGACTTACCCATGGCTCCTCTGCTCCCTCATCTGTCACTGCAGGGCCACCATCAGTGAGCTCTCTCACTTACCTTCTCCCACTTTCTCTTTATTTACACCACCTCAGTCCAAGGCCACTGCCATCTGTTGCCTGGCTGCCCCAACCCTCTCCTGACTGTGGTCTCCACAGGTGCCTTCTTGCCCCTTCAACTCAGTTGGGTGGTGGTCATGTCACTCTTACAGTCCCTTCACTTGGAACCCTGCTATGGTGTCCCCTTGCTTTTAGAATGAACACTGGAGCCCATGATTCCAACATCTTTGCCCTGTATTGGCCTTTTCCTGTTCTCTGAATGCGCCGCCTTCTAACCAGCCACTGGGGCTGTGCACGTGAGGTTGCATCTTCCTGGAAGACTCTTCTCAGGGCAGCAGACCGCTCTAGTGTGGCCTTAACTCGCCCCACTTCGGGTGTCAGCTGGCCTGTCACATCCTGGAGGAAGCCTTTTGGGCCTACCCGGACTTGGTTAGCGCTCTCTTCCTTGATTTGCTTTCTTAGCATCATTTACTTTCTTGTGCAACACAGGTCATACATTGTAAGGATCCTGGGTTTTGTACGACTATTTGATTACAGTCGGTGTTCTCCCACTGGACTCCCACGGTCCTGTGAAAGCAGGGGCCGTGTCTGTTTTGCTCATCATTATGTCTCCAACACCCGGTACAGTTCCTGGGGACACTGTAGCTACTCAATAAATATTTGTCTAAATGAAGAAATGAGGGGCTTGCACAGCCACTACAGGAGTAGAAACACTGCTCCTTCCTTCTTTCATTCATTCAGCAAACATCTACTGAATGTCTCCTTATGGGCCAGGCATTGTCACAGGTACTGTGGCCACATGGTAAATGATCTAAGACATGGTCCCTTCCCCTGAGGAGCTCACAGTCCAGGGAGGGAGACAGACAAACTCTGGTGTCTGTCCTGTGCTGCTTCACTCCAGAGAGAAGCTGTGTCCTGGGCCCACTGTGAAAGTCACCAATGAAAAGTGGCTGATCTGGGGCCACATAAAATTCTCCTAAACTTCCCCCAGACATAGCTTGGTCACCACTGGGGGTAAAATACGACAAAAGAAAGAGACTTTATTAAAGGGGCATAATTGGAATTCTTTTACTAGTGCTAATAAGAAGCATTTATTGAGAATCAACCGTGTGCCAAGGCTCTCTTCTCATGTAACCTTCACAATGACTGTGACACCTAGGTATTATTATCTCTGTGTTATAGATGAGGAAACTGAAGCCAACTGAGGTTTTTTTAAATGTTTATTTTTTGCACGTGCGCACGAGAGAGACAGAGCACGAGTGGGCGGGGGGGGGGGCAGAGAGAGAGGGAGACACAGAATTGGAAGCATGCTCCAGGCTCTGAGCTGTCAGCACAGAGCCTGACGCGGGCCTCAAACCCATGAACCATGAGATCATGACCTGAACCGAAGGTGGATGGTCAACTGATTGAGCTACCCAGGTGCCTGTGAAGCCACCTGAGTTAAAATAGCTTGCCCAAAAGAGGTCACACACTTGTGACACAATGGATGCTCAATAAATATTTAATGAGTGAGTGAATTAATGAATGAGATGCTAATAGGTAAAAAAGATAGGAACCAAACCTAGGCTTTCTGGCTCCAAAGCCCTTGGTCTTTCTACCATTTATTTCAGGCAACAAATTTTGGACTCTCAGGGTCTGGTCTGTGTTGGAGAAATAAACTGAAGTTGGACTCTGGACCCATGCTTCCCCCTGACCCAGACTCTAGCCTGTCCACAGACATGTGATACCTTAGAAGACCAGACCTGAATCTCTCTGGGGAGATGCCCATAGTGTGAACCCTTCCCAGCCCTGCCCTGTCCTTTCTCTAACACCCCAGGTTTGCGTTAGCTTAGTAAGAAGTCTGGGAAGGTCTTTGTGGAAGATGGCACATTATTCCTGTGTGTATTGAATCAACCACATCTTGTAATGTATCTTTTGATTAAGCCATGTGGTCCTTTCTCATGAACTCAGAGATATTTACTCACCAGATGATCTCTATCTGTGTGGACATGTTGTGTGTGGACACGTGTTCACGGATGTATACGCGTGCAACAGTGATCCTGTCCTTGCACCAGCTCTCTCATACCCCATGATATCCACTTTCCAAGTATGCAGACCCCTGAGTCCGCACCCTGAATTCCCACCCCACAGACATCTTTGAATATATGTTTCTGTAGCTGACTTTTCCTCTTGCTTCTGTCCTCCACTCAGGAAATTATGTGGCCCTGCAGCTAATGCTGGCGAGCCACAGAGTGGGATTGTGTGCCATGAGCTTCCTCTTATTTTGAGGAAGTTCTGTTCCCTGGCAGGGAGTCACTTTCTCTCTCAAAGAGCGAGTGCATAGGTATATCATCAAAGAGAAAATGTATGCCTGGCACACAGTAATCTCTCAATTCATGTCAGATATTAACATTATTATACTCATTTGTCCTCCCTGACCAGAGGGCATCCCTCCTTTCCACGGCCCTCCTAGGGCTGGAAGTTCAAATAGCCCCATGTCCTCCTGCCAGGGAGCTGTGTGAGGCATGGTGCACTTACAGAGATCTCCTGGGCTTTTAGGGCTCCAGGCCATTGCCATCTATATCTCTCAGTAGGACAAAAATCTCAACACACCTCTGAAGTAGGAGTCACTCATATTTTTTCAAGTCTCTATAAAATAAGTCTCAAGAGTCTCTTTAGACACTGCATCCAAAACCTGAAACTCCTAAGACACAGCTTGTTGCCTAAACCCATTCTTCCGCCGCTGATATCTTTCCTCCTGGGCCAGAGCTGAGGCCAGACCCACCGGCCAGTGCCTACCGGAGAAGAGCAACGAAATTCAGTCATGACGCCTGATACTTCTAACCACTTTCCTTTGGCCCAGGTGGCCTACCCTCCCAGCTAGTGATCAGTTTTGTGGCTCTGCCAGGAGCTGACATTCTAAACCAGGCCCACTTCTTCAGGTGAAGCAAGATATCATTGAAGTTGGGTGGATACCAAGCAGGGGTGGGGCAGGGAAAGAACGAGGAGGGGAGAACACAGCACCCATCATCAAGAATCAGGATTCTCCAGACCATATCTGTCCTTAGATTGGCATCAGGCTTTCCTTTCCCAGTCTGTGGAAACCTAGGGGTCTGTGCCTAGGGGTGTATTAGGGTTTGTTTGACTGTTTGGACAGGCAAGAGGAGGGAGGAAGGTTCTATGGAATAGACAAACTAGGAGAGGTTGGTGATGGATTAAAAATTGGAATCCAACCCTGTGGATGTGTTTATTTGATTTCCACATTTTCCTTCCCCCTTCATTCCCACCCCTTTATTCCCTTCCCCCAGACTGACATAAAATGATACCCTGATGGCTATTTCAGCTGCAACCTTATATACCCAGGGAAGCCTGAGCTCCCCAGCTGCTGGCCAGCTCTGATCCCCTAATCCCAGAGGAACCAGCTGGTCAGAGTTCTCAGGGATGGCAGACCCCAAGTGCAAATTTGGCTTCTGCTACCAACAGGCTCTGATCATGGCCAGATTAGTGAACTTCTCTGTGTGCTACCTTTATTATTAGCGTCCTGTTCCCCTATATGCACACGACTCCAGATGATAGTAAGAGCCATTCTGAGTTTCTTGAAACGCTATTCTAGAAATGCACCTTTCCATTTCCCATTATAATTACCAGATCAAAATTTAGTCCCCATGAGGATTAGCTTGATCTTGGGTGGGCAAGTCCCCTCCACTATTAGCCTGGACAGCTGTTTAGCCATCGGCCAACAGGAGAAAGAATGGGTCAGTGTAGCTCAACCCTGCTGCTGAGTGCATGACCCATTATGATAACAGCACAGACAATTTTCCAGCCTCCTGGCTTGACCGAGGGCCTTGTGAGTACCTACAGATAACACATGGTTTAAAACCGTATCAGCGGAAAGCAACAAAGAGGATCCAACCTGCTTGGAGTTCAACTGATAGCGAGGAGATGTCTGACATGTAGATAAAGGCCCTCAAAATGAAGACTAATTGATGACTTGGAGAAATAAGCATAAATTCCTCTTAAGTATGGCTCAACTCCCTTGCTCTCCAGGCCCCCCACCCCCATCACCACCCGCCCCTGCAACCAGGAACTTGGTTTTGGTGGTCATTACCTGCTCAGTGTCATTAAATTCTCTGGTAATCTGCAGGGATATGTAATTATGCTGTAGTTAGTGGTTGTTCACTAAGTAAACCCTTGGTGTACTTACCATGTAAGTCAACGGTATTTACAGGATATTTTTTCTGCCTGTAACTCAAAGCCTTACCGAAACAAATTGGAATTGCCTTCTGGAGGCCGTTGTTATAAATTACAGACCCAACATCTGTCCACATCTGCAGTGTCTAGACAGCCTGTCTCAGCTACAAGAGAGGAGAGAGATGAACAGGGGAAAGCGAGAGAGACGTGAGGAGTGGCAGAGGGAAATCTCAGATTTGCACAATTTTTCTCTTCCGAGCATTACCCAGATGAATCCCGTGCTGACTTCTGAAATAGACCTGAATCTTCAGCAGCCGAACACCAAGCTCTGGAGAGTTCGGGGCCCGGTCATCACCCCTGGATGTACTGGCGATGCAGCTACTTCCATTGGGCCACATTTCTGCCCTGACAGGCTCTCAGAGGTCACAGCAGGGCCCAGGGCCCTGGAGATGGAGTGACAAACACTGAGGCTGACTGCGGCCAGATCAGGAGAGCCAGCTGCTCCTCCCAGTTCCTTCCATCCCTGACTCTTCCCCCCACCTGGCTTTTCAGGGCAAGGCATTCATTTGCCTGCCTCTCCTGTGGTCCCTCTCCTGCACCCACGATAAGGAGCCTGCCCGTCAGCTGAGTGATTGTATTTTTTTACAGTTCCTAGCACAAACCTTCTCATTTATATGTAAAGCAGCCATTAGTCATAGCTCCGTTCCCACACACTGCCTGATGTACAATCACATTTTGCAGCGGATGAATCTTTCCACACAGCTGCTCTGCTATGAATAATCCGTCTCCAGGCCCATAAATCAGAAAAAAATCATGCACCTCGTTCGCCTGATCCTTACACAAAGTCATATATTTTACATGAGGACGAGCTAAATATTCATGAGTCTTAAAGGCTTTTTTCATAGGCACTTGTTGGGGTTGTTTTCTACTATTTGGGGGGATACTAGGTTGCATTTAGTAGAACCAGGGATTTTGGAGAGGAGAGAGGAAGAGGTGAGAGACAGTGTGTGTGTGTGTGTGTGTGTGTGTGTGTGAGAGAGAGAGAGAGAGAGAGAGACAGATTGATTGAGATTCCAAGCTTATCTCTTAGTCTAAGCGCCATGTGGGACAAAGGATGCTCATATGAGGTCTTAAAAACATGATAAATACTGTTTACTGAGCTTCCATCCTGCTCAGAATCATGGATATTGCCTCTCTGACCTTCAAGGTCATTTCATGAACCTTTGCCTTCTCACCCGTGCAGCAGTGATTTTGGCCCTTCTCTGTGTACGGAAGTGGCTGGGAGCCCCACCTGGATCTGATGAAAGCAGAATTTGGAGGTGAAAGAGGGGAGACTGTGGGGAAAGAACAGATAGATGTAAAGGAAATCACTCTCGTGCTAACAATGCCTCTGACCTACACACAACTTCAGGCCTCTAGCAGCTTCCTAAAAATTTGTTTATAGCCCATTTTTGTTCCAGAGAGCACTTGAGGTAGCTTTCCTCACCCTCTGGTTTATCCCCTCCTTCCCCAATGTGTCTCCTTCCTGTCACCACCTTAGCTTCAGGCCCTGATCACTGTACTATCCTCTGTGTAAGGCTTCTGCTCAGACAGCCCATGTGCATACTCTCCCCACAGTGCTCCTTAAACTCTCTTCCTCCAAATGCAAAATTTGACCCCTCCAAGGAGCCACCTTCCGTTAAAAAAAGAGTTACTTGCCTTGACACCCCATCCCACCTTCCCTAGCCAACCCACTCATCATAGTAACCCCCCCACCCCCCACTGCCAGGTGCTTTTTCATTTTTTCTGGTATTTGCTCAGCATATGTGTGTTCAGTGGCGTCATCTGACTCATTAATGCCATGGTCTGCAGTGGTGATGATAATGTGTCCTCACTTCCCTTGGAAGGGTAGAAAATTCTTCTTCCTGGATTCACTGACAAGATCAAGCACATGCTTCTAGGTAGAGATTTCTTGGATTTCACTTCAGTTATGGAAACACACAAAAGCCCTCAGACACTGTTAGCTTTCGGCAGCTAGTGATAATGACTGGCTCCCAGTAGCTGTTTTCTGATGAAGAACTATGTCAAAACTGTAGTGGCAACTCTGTGGGGAAAATCACTTCTCTATTTAACAGACGGGTAAACTGAGGCATAACCCTGGCAAATTACTTTCTCAGGGTCAAATCAAGAGGAGATGACAGGAAGCTGCAATTATTATATCTGAGTTAACTTTTGTGATTTTGACTCAAGGCACTGAGCTCATCCCACCAACTCCCAGGGCCAGAGGCCAAGGATCAAAGCCTTTCCCCACTTCTCTAAGTTCTTTGGGCTTATCTACTACTCTGCTGCCTCTTGTTTCACCTGTTCTCAACCCACTCTTGCTAACGCTCAGGAAGAATCAAGTAAAAAACCCGCCAGAGAGGAGGAAAAAGTCCAAACAATCACAGATGGCAGACTCGCAAATTTAATTTAAAATCACTTTATTATCCAAAATATTAAAATTAAAGCTATAATGCCCAAAGGAAAACACAGATTAAAACCCCCTATGTTTCACTGCCTCTTCCTCAGGAGGTCCCCAAAACACTGAGTAAGAATGCTTTGAAGAGAAAGCAGGAGTGCAGGAGCGAAGAGCCAGCTGTAGATCACTGAGCCAAACACTCGGTGACTGACCCAATCAGCTTCCCTTAAAGCCAAACACCAACTGTTTCATATGCAATTAATGATTGCCCTGGCAAATGAAAGTGCATCAAGCCATCACAGGCATCTTTGAATGAGAAGACACACAGCAGTCACAGGTAGCTCGTCCCTGGTATCTACATAATGATATTACCAGGCTAATCTAGGCTCAGAGATTTAATTCTGCAAAACACCATGCACTAAATATTTATATTCATAAAAGGGCTAAGGGGAAAAAATGCCCATGTGCTGCCTCTAGGCTCCCCATTTGTCTAAAATAGGTTGCTGGATCATTTACTATATGGTTGGGGGTCAAGGGCATCAGTCAAGTGTCAGTAGAATCCCTGTGTTTCTGGACCCCAGCTTCACCTTTTGGAAGGGGATCATTACTAGATTGGGTATTTGGAGGTACCCAAGAGAATGCAAAGCTCCTTCCTTCTCTGGGGATGCCAAAGCTGAGAAGGAGACCCTCTCATATGTCAGGGCTGAGAAGGAGACCCTCTCATATGTCAGGGCTGAGAAGGGGAAGTAGAATGAATGAGAATGTCTGTTCCCCATTCTCTGGTGCAGAAAACCAAAGTTTTCGAGGGACGAGAGGCTGTTAGTACCATCCTTTACACATTTCAAATTCTCATTTGTAGATACCATTCCAGTTCTTGATGCTACCGTGCTTGAACTACAAAACTGAAGAAGGGCTCTTCAAACAACCATAAATAAACCAATGCTGATGGCCTTTTGGATTTGTCTCTGTTTCCTCCTAATTCTGAGCCATAGTCCTTACTTGAATGTTCCCATGAAGCACACTGCTGGGCCTGAGTGCCTCCAGCATATAAGGCACAGGACCCAACCTGGCTTGGCCCAGCCCCTCTCCTAATGGGATTGCCAGAATCATTTCTGTGTCTATCCTAGAGACTGTTCTCCTCTTCCCACTGACATCTGAAACCCAGCTCTTTCAATCCAGACCTCTCTGCCCTTTCTGTCTCCTTGGCAGAAAATGCAGATGATGGAGCCTGTCTGTTCCCTGTGCACACCATGACTTGGAGCCTTCAGCAACTTTTCCAGTGCTCTGCGTATTATAATCAAGATGGGATCAGCTAATAAAAATTACATTGGTTACAATCCAAAAAGATTAACCAGCCTTAAGGGTTTCATGGCTATGCATTACATTTTCAATTTTCCTACGATTAAGCTAACAACAAATAATATTGACAAATAAACTGCCATATCCGCTAGCTGTAGCCCTGCCGTGGGAAGGAGGGTGTTTCTGCAAGTCTAGCCTCTGCCTGATCAGAAGGTCCAGTCGGAGTTCTAGCATGCTGGGGCATGGGCACTCGAGCTGTATCGGTGGAAGGGTGATGAGGAATGGGTGCCAACTGTTATGCTCCTAAAAGAGAATAAAAAAGATGGTAATCCTGACCCTTGACCCGCTGTCACCTCTGGAGGATTTTCCTGGTTTCACTGATTTCTCAATCTCCTGCTCCAGAAAATCCAGCAGGTCTATATTCTCATGAGGCAGAACGATGTCACCTCATTAATTGATTTGGAGTCCCAGATCCAGGGCATGAAATAAATGAGACCTAGCACTAATAAAATTGGGGGGCAGGGAAGACGGAGAGTCTCCTCCGTAGGAAAGCTCTCCCACACAGATGCTGATAGAGGTCTGTGGAGGCCAGACTTTTCCCTGCCTGGCTGCCCTGGCACTAGAGAGGGCAGAAAGCTGCAGGGTATTCTGGAACCTGTCTGCTCCAGTTATTTCTAGCGCTCAGTGTTGGAGAAGATGACCGTGGGAGCAAGGGCTGGAAGAGGAGGAATGAAAGGGAATAAGGATCATTGTTATTATTTAATGAGAATGTACCATGTGCCGGGAACTGGGTTAAGTGCTCTCACTTCGCGATTTAGTTAATCCTCAGTGTCTGTGAAGTAGATCCCATCATCTATCCCCATTTTACAGTGAAAGAAACTTAGAGAAGTTAAACAGTAGCTCTATGGATTGAACCCAGGTTTTGTTTCTAGAGCCTGTGCTGTTAAACCGTAAAACCAACGAAAACTACTGAGTGATTTAAAGCACAAAAGAAGTGTCTTTCTACAGCAGGATCTAAATTCTGATTTAAGCTAGAAACAGGGCATCTAGCCTCAAACTTATGCTCATTTTGATACTGTGTTTGATCTTCATCAAAATCCACTACTACCTGCCACGAACCCAGGAGCTTGGGCCCAATGGGAGAGTGAGGAGCTGTGCTATGTTCCTTAAATTATGACCTAAGGACAGTCTTTAAATTTTTTCAATGTTTTTATTTATTTATTTATTTATTTATTTATTTATTTATTTCTGAGAGAGAGAGAGACAGCATGAACAGGGGAGGGTCAGAGAGAGAGGGAGACACAGAATCTGAAGCAGGCTCCAGGCTCTGAGCTGTCAGCACAGAGCCTGATGCGGGGCTCAAACCCACGACCCATGAGATCATGACCTGAGCCAAAGTTGGAGGCTTAACCGACTGAGCCACCCAGGTGCCCCATGGACAATCTGTAACTAAATCACCTGGGAGGCTTGTTAAGAAGCTGGTTCATGACCTCCACCCAATCTTCTTGATCAGGATCTCTGAATATGGGGCTCATGAGTCTCCTGTTTAACAAGCTCCAGATGATTATGCATCCAAACATGGGAAACCATTGGTATAAATTGTGAACACTGGCCTCCAGTAGTTTCTAACCATATCCAAAACCTCCACTGTGGCATCCAGGCCACCAATATGACCATAGGCAGCCCTCGCCTCCCCTCTCCCCGATCACTCCAGTCTTTCATACACGCCAGCTGTGTTCCCCTATCTTCGTTCTAATTCACCCTGGCCCTCACCCTCAGCTATGCCTTCCCCTCCACTCCTCACCTGGCTTTGGGTTTTACATACATGGGCCTGGTACAGTGTTTTTCTCTCCTCTCTCCCTCTTTTTAATGTAATTTTTATTTAAGTGTAATATACATACAGAAAAGTGCACAGAATAATAATGTTACAGCTCAATGAATTTTTTCAAAGTGAATATACCCGTGTAGCCAGCATGAAGTCTCTCTCTCTCTTTTTTTTTTTTAACACAAATTTGACTCTAAATAGCACCAAAGTGTAATTTAAGTCTTAATCTCTTAAAGGGACAGCAAACAAGGGAAATTCCACAGTATATCACTGCTTAAAGACCTCTTCTTATAGAAGCTTCTCCCCACCAAAATCTTTCTCCCTTCTTCCTTCCATTCTTGTCACAAATACTTATTGGACAACTACACATATGGTGCTGGGTAGATAATGTTGAACAAGGTATACCTGAGTCCTGCTTTGAGGGTACTTACATGGGGGAGACAAATGAAACACAAGAAAGCAAGTAATAATTCTAAATTATGATGAATGCTCTGAAGGGACTAACTGGGCGCTCTGATGCCTGCCCAGTGAGGCAGACCAGTCAGGAAAGGAAAAAGGAGCGACTTAGGTGAGAGTATGAATAGCAAGGGTAAAGGCGCTGAGGTGGGACCTACTTTAGCTCAAGAGAGAAATTCTTTCTTCTCTGATTTAGGTGTTCTTTAGCTCTTCCTTCTCCTTCAGAATCTCTTCTTTCCCACCAGAACCTTTCTACTCTGTGTGCCTCTTCTGCACAGAACAGACTACCACTTTCTCGCTTCCAGCATATTAAAGGTTCAACCACACAAACCCCAACTGCTTAGTGAGGTAGAGAAGGGGGAAAGAATGTGAGCTTGCATTGTGATTTTGCAGGGGAGGGTGTCCCAGAAATATTTAGGTAGGATTAATCCACCGACTCTTCAGAATCAACCTTCAGTTCGCCCTCAATGGAGTTGTTCCTAAGCTATGTTCTAAGTCATCACGGGGACATCACAAAGGAGTTCTGCTCTGGAACTCAGTGGTTTGGAATCAAGAAGTCTCATGGGTGTTGTTAGCAGCTAATCGCTTTGTTCCTGAGGCAACACTCCACCCATAGATAACCCGGTATTGAAGGAAAGGGGCAGCATAGTCTGCGCCCCAAAGGCCGTGAACCATTCAAGTTCTCACCTAGTACTGATGACTTGAATAAAATGGTTTACAACCACAAGACGTGAAGATTCCAGAGTGGCTCGATGGCTCTGTCATCTGGCTTCTCTTCCTGCTCACTTCACTGCGGGTCTGACAAGTCCTCTGACCCCAGACGGAGGCAGAACACGTCCTTCCGCTTGCTCCTTCCCTCCCTTTTTCCCCTCCACCCCAGCCCATCCTCAGATGCTCTTTCCATCCTTCCTTCCAGGGTCTGGCCCCTTCTATGAGGGACTCTCTCAGTCAGATTCCCTGACATGTGACTGAACTGGGGAGAATGTTGGCAGGTGAGCCCTCATAACAAAGCCCGGCCTTACATCCCTCCACATATCTCCATGTGGTAGAATGTGGTCACGCTTACACCCTCCCCATCGACAATGGAGGTGTGTCGTGCTTGCTTCCCCCCATCTCTTCTGTTAAAGCCCCCATCATCTGGAGAAGGTAAATTAAAACAAACAGCAACAAAAAAAAATTGCTCTGCCATGCTTAGATTCAAGTTAAGGCCTCAAAGCTGAATTTTGAGAAATGAATCTTTGTTAAGTCCTCTCTGGACCTGAGTCCTTGACAGAATTCTGTCAGGTCTTCACCACCACCATCAACACCAGCACCCTGTAACAGTTACCAAGTTCCTAGCATGAGCTGGGGCCCTGGCAAAGTGCTTTCTATGCATCTTGTCCCCCTGGTTCAGCTGAACCTGGACTGGTAAGCCTGAACCAGGACAGGGTTTCTCCAGGGCTCTGCTGTAAATAAGGCAGACCCTCAGGCCAGTACTGGAAGCAGCAGGGGTGGGGAGGAGTGGGGTTGCCAGATTTAGGCAAAGAAAAGAAAAGAAAAAAAAAAAGGCCCAGTCGAACTTAATTTCAGATAAGGTACTAAGGGACTGGGGGTAAAGTCTATACCGGCTGATCTCTGACCGTTGGGACAAGCTTGGGACAGTTCTCTGACAGACGGGAGAGTAACATTCAATCATGTGTCCATTTAATAACAATGTAGAAAGATACTAGCTTGGGATAAAGGAATTCTGTTCTCAGGAATGTTCTGAGGTGAGAAATCAGGATAGAACTTTATGACCTTATGAACTGCAAGCTGTTGATACATTGATGAGACATATTTGAGATTCGCATCAATATAATCTAGAGGACAGGGGGAAAGAAGTGGGTGGGGGGTCCACATGAAACAAAAATGGCCATAATGTAGCCGGGACACAGGGGTTGCCACAGCACCTGGCTCCTGGGGTCCCAAACACCAAGTTCAGCCACTCGCTACCAAAGGCAGAGAGATTAGTGGAGGTGAAACAAGAAAGGGATTTGTTTCACAGAGGCCAACACTGGGAAGAGTGGGCTAATGTCTCAAAGACTCTCCACAGTGCTGAACACTCCCAGGTTTGTATAAGGAAAGTGTGGGACAAAAGTGGGTGGGTCCATGCTGGTGGGCAGTGAGGTCAGGAGGATCATTAGTTTAAGGTCAATCACAGGCAGAGTCTTGCTCACTCAGGGCAGTTCTTGAAGGGCATGCTTGAAGGCATGGTTTCAGTTCCTATCACATGCTTTGCCCGCAGGGTCTTTTGCCCGCGTTAAGAGAGAAGCTGGAAAGAAGCACTCAGAAAGTTGAAGGTCAAAATGGAGGTAAAGTCCTCTTTCAATACGTCAATATTTTTGATGCTGACTAATGAGTGAAAAGAGTTCATTATATTCTTCTCCTTACCTTTGTATATGTTTGAAAGTTTACATAATTAAAAGTTAAATACACACCCACCTGTACACATACATTATGCCTTTTTCCCCTTTTCTTTCTTTGTGTGTGTGTGTTTACTTCTGGGTGTTTTTCTCGGTTGTTTTGTCATTGCTTCTGAAGAAATATGCTGCCTTTTTAAAATAAATTTTAAATGTCAGCCTATTATATTTGTGGAAAGGACATACCAAGTCAAATGGGTTCCATCTGCATTTGGGCCAGTGAGAAAAGGGCTCCTAGGATCCAGGTGCAGTGGAGGTAGCAGAGAGGATTATGGGAGAACCCCAAGAAGATGCAAATTCTGGGATAGGAAGGCCAGACCCTTTAGTAGAGCTGTCGTGGCACCGTCCTTTACACTCCCACCCATCCCCAGAGTTGTTCCCTCAAAAATGGTCTCTTCATACATGGAGGAGACGGCATTTGATTTAAGGGACAGTTTCTTGACATTAAAGGTCTGCCTTTCTGCTACCCCGTGTCCTAGTATGATCCCAGACCTCTTTGGGGCTGACAGCCTGGCCGTCTGGGTTGTTCACTGTTAGCCTAATAATGTGCCCCAAGTGGAAGTTCCTTCCAGCTGAAAGTACCCCCTGCGTTTTTTTCCCCTGGGGCCTCCCTGAATGATCTGCCCTGGCCTGTCACCTGCCCAGATCCCAGATCTCATCCACCCCCAAAGCAGTCCCATGCTGAGGTCTTCTATTTGCCCTTCCCGAGACTGTCTCATCCTTTCCCGCCCTACTAGGGGAACTGCATCTTGCCCTCTGGTTCCTGTTTGGCCAACAGGAAATATAAGAAGATTAGAGGCCTGGAGGAGAGTGATGCTGAGATATGAATCATTCTATATCCCTCTCCACTGAGTTACCGTGGAAGGCCTGCATCCCCTTGTGAAGGTCACAGATATTGTCAATGGTTCTTACCCCAACGCGACCTCTTCGGTATCTTTGTAACCACTTCCTCACCTCAACTCTCCAGGCCTAGGCATGGTATGGTCTCTCCTATGCTAGCCCACAGGCATATACTATCCCTTGCTGGTCTCCATAAATCCTGCCCACACCTTTGAAAAATAGGCCCTTAATTAAGACTTCCTCAAATTAATCAGATTTATCTGTGCCAGAATCCTGATATACAGGCCCATACTATCACCAAGAGAGCCCTGGTTAGTATGTATATGTGTTTCTGTTTTGTTTCCTTTACCAAACAGGAAACTTCTTGAAGGCATAGCCCAACTCTTATCTATCTATGTATAGAGAAATAAAGATATAGAGAGTGTTTAATACTCACTGAACGAACTGTTCCTGGTCCTGATCACCTTTTTCTCAAATGGCTTTTTTGGGGAGGGAAGGGAAGTCAAATGAAAGCTAGCTTCAGATAATGTAAATGTCTGGGAAATGACAGCAGCCATTGACCTGAAGGCATGGAGGTGATGGGATCTAGACAAAGGCCAGTGAAGGAGAAAGCCTCCTATATAAACTTCAGCTGAAAGCTACAAAATGAAATGTGGTAAATACTCTTGGCAAGAGTCTAACAAATCTAAGCAAAGAGATCATGGGAAAGATAGCTTTGTCAGTACAAAAGGCTGATTAACTCCCAAATTGAGAAAAAAATATGCAGCCAGTAGATAAAGTATCTTTTTATAACCAAAGAGAATACTCTTTTTGTCTGTTTAGGATACAACTGTTAATCAAAGAGATACTATCAACGCAATTAGATGCTGGTGTTGAACTATCTATAGGAGAATCTGTATTAGTTATATATTGCTGCATAACAAATAACCCCAAAACTTAAGAGCTTAAAACAACAACAAACATTTATTATCTTACTTGGGTCAGGAATTCAGGAACACCTCTAGCTGAGTCTTCCACCCAGTGTCTCCATGAGGGTGTAGTCAAGATGTTGGCTGGGGCCATAGTCATCTAAGGGCTTAACTGGGGCTATTGGACCTCTCCATGATGGCTCACATACATTACTGGCTACTTGCTGCTGACCCTTGATGGAAGCCTTCTGTTTCTTGTCATGTGGCCCTTTCCATAGGGCTGCTTGAGAGTTCTCACAACATAGCCTATTTCCCCTAGACCAAGTGATTCAAGTGAGTAAGGCAGAAAACACAAGAGCTTTTATAACCTAGCCTTGAGAATCACCCTCCATCATTTGTGCAATATCTCTTTTTAAAAATTTTTAATGTTTATTTATTTTTTAGAGAGAAAAAGAGACAGAGTGCAAGCGGGGGAGGGGCACAGAGAGAGGGAGACACAGAATCCGAAGCAGGCTCCAGGTTCCAAGCTGTGAGCACAGAGCCCGACACGGGGCTCAAACCCACCAACCGCGAGATCATGACCTGAGCCAAAGCCAGATGCTTAACCAACTGAGCCACCCAGGTGCCCCGATTTTGTGCCACATCCTATTGGTCACACAAGTCAGCTCTATTCAGAATAGGAGGAATGTGAATACCAGGAGGCAAGAATTATTGGAATTATTGGAGGTGAGTTTTGTTCTTTGTTTTTCTCATTGCGTTCTGTCTGGGGTGCACAATTTCGATTTGCCCCATTCCTAATGATGTTTAGTCTGATCAGTTGGTTAAAGGTTTGTTTGCCGGGCTTCTCCACTTGTGAAGTTACCCTTTTCTTTTTCAAGTCATGAAGTATTTGGGGGAGGAAATACTACGAAATGATGTGTCCTTCTGACATATCCCTGCTACTCACTCTTTGGGCACTTCCTTGCGTTGGCACAAAATGTTCTGGGCTCATCTTGTACTTTCCTTGCCCCCGCCCTGGAATCAGCCATTTATCTGAGGAGTATTGATTTCTTTTAGTGGAGAGTGACACTTAGAAGCTAAGATCTGGGTGTTACATGTACTCATTGCTATTGTGTATTGCTGCTCCAAGACGCTGTCAGTGGGCAGAGCTAGGGAATGTACATGCGTATGTATGTATGTAGCCAATCTTCCATCCCTGCTGCTAGCTTCTTCCTCCACACGGATACCCTTACCATGCCACTTGGGCTCCAGTAGCCCATGCCGGACCATCTCTCAGCACAGACATCAAACTTGTCCTGCCCTACAGAATGCTTTTTTTTTTTTTTTAAAGTTCATTTATTTTGAGAGAGAAAGAGAGAGGGAGGGAGAGAGAGGGAGAGTGGAAGAGAATGAGCTGGGGAGGGGCAGAGAGAGAAGGGGACAAAGGATTCGAAGCAGGCTCTGTGCTGACAGCAGAGAGCCCGCTGTGGGGCTCAAATTCATAAGCCATGAGATCATAACCTGAGCTGAAGTTGTATGCTTAAGGGATTGAGCCAGCCGGGCACCCCCTACATAATGCTTTTAAGACTAAATTGTTTGGGAAGGAGAAGGTGCAAATAAATTGAGCCCATCTTGATGGTACTGTTTATGCAAATTATGGGAATTTAGACCTGTTAGTTGCTAACAGTTATTGAATACTTGCTATTGCCAGGTAATGTTCTAAGGATTTTCTACGAATGCTCAGAGCAGTCCAATGAAATAGGAAATATTGTGGTCCCCATTTCACTGATTGAGGCATAGAGAGGTCAGGTAACTTGCCCCAGTTCACAGTTACCAGTGAGGTATAGCAGAACCGTTTTACTGGATTTCTAGAATGTATCCTTAAAAAAGGTCCGATGTCCTGTGTCCTCTACAGCATCCTCCTGCTGTGTAAGCTCAGAGTACAAATATTGCTAAATATCTTCTGGGGAACTAAATCGCCCCCAGCTGAGAATCACCGGTCTAGAACAGCATTCATCTAATCTAAGAAAAGCTGCTTTTTGTTTGCACTAATGAATGAAAGAAAAAGGATAACAAAATCTCAAAGAGCAGAAAATACAAAAATCTCATTTCTTTATGTGGCAAACACTGCTAGTTGCCTATTCCAACATCCAGCAGAAGGGCACGTCCTTGATGTTTCTCTTCCAGCTTTATACTCAACTTGATTCTGCACTCATACTCTCATCCTTCCTTTCTGTCACAGGAGGCTAAATCTTTCCATCCGGATCTCATTTTGTCTTACCTGCTCAGGACCAGGCTCCATCATTATCTCTCTCTCTGTCTTTTATCTTCAACCTTTCTCTCTAATGTGTCTTTTCCATCAGCATTTAAATATGCTCAAGTCTTGCTTCATTTCATTCCCTAAGTTTTTATTTAGGGAAATTTCAAACCTTCAGAAAAGTAAGAATGGGTAGGTACAATGAATACCCATAACCCTTCACCTAGATCCATTGATTACTAACATTTTGCCACATTTGCTTCAATTCTCTCCCTCTCTCCTTCACACACACACACACACACACACACACACACACACACACTTTTTTTTTTCTTAAACCATTTGAGAGTTAGTGGCAGACATCATAACGTTTCATCCTAAATATTTTAGCATATAGCCTAAGGACTGGGGCCTTTTCTGATTTTCTAATTCTCACACCCAAGAAATTTAACACTCATATGATACTATTATCTAATATACAGCCTATATTCAGTTTTCCCTGATTGTCCCACTAGTGTCTTATATAGCTGTTTTCTCTTTTGGTTGTCAGTGTATGTGTGTATTGTTCCATGGTCCAATCAGCGATCAGTCCAGTCATTGCATTTAGCTGTCATACCTCTTCAGTTTTATTTGAACTAGAGTCTCCCTTCATTTAAACAAAACAATGAACACTTTCCCTAGACCCTCAACTTCTACCTCTAACCATTGTGCTATCGCTTCTCTCTCCCTTGAGAGCCACTCAGCTCACTGTGCTGTGGTATGGTATCTGCCTCCCACCAAGATCCACACTCGCTGGCTTTTCCTCTTGCCTCTCTGGTTACTTCTTGGGCTCTGGCCAGCTCATCTTCTGCTCATCCTATATCTCAAGGACCTTTCCTAGGCCTGCTGCTCTTTTCACTGCTTACACTTGCCCTGGGTGATTTCATTCTTTGAAGGAGGCCAGGGGAGGTGCAGCAATTACCACCCGTATGTTGAAGATCGCTATGTGCCACCCAGGTTTTTTTTCTCCAGCTTCAGTTCCAAATATCCAACTGCCTCCTCAACATCTGAATCCACGTGGAAGTCTCATCTCGCAAGCACCTTAAAGCAACATGTCCAAATAAGAACTGATTATCCTCCTACCCCCCCCCATTCCTTCTATTGTGTTCCTTGTCTCAAATAATGGCACTCCTCATTCATCCTGTTTCCTGAGCTAGATACCTAGAAGTCATCTTTGACATATCCCTTTGACATCATCCATGACATATCTAATCAATCACCAAGTCCTACAAATTCTGTCTCCTCACTATCTCTGGAATCTATTACCTTCTTTCTGTTTGTCCCCCTCATCAGGCCACCATCATCTCTCCCAGGAAGATTTCAGCAACCTCATACTCCTTTTCCCAGCCCCCAGCCACAAATGATTTTCTAAAATTACAAATCTGATCATGCTGCATCTCTGCTTAAAAATTTTCAGTTGTCTCTTTTCTTACAGCCCTCAGGATAAAGTCCAAACTCCTTAATGTGACCTACAAATGGGGGGCGGTGGGATAAAAGTTAAAATATCCTATTGCTGGTAGGGCACAGGTACTGACCCTAGTTTGAAAGGATGTCAGCCGGGGGGCACCTGGGTGGCGCAGTCGGTTAAGCGTCCGACTTCGGCTCAGGTCATGATCTCACGATTCGTGGGTTTGAGCCCCGCATTGAGTTCTGTGCTGACAGCCAGCTCACAGCCTGGAGCCTGCTTCAGATTCTCTGTCTCCCTCTCTCTCTGACCCTCCCCTGCTCACGCTGTCTCTCTCTCTCTCAGAAATAAACATTAAAAAGAAAAAAATTGAAAGGATGTCAGCTGGTTCACCTGACCAGAATACGCTGGCGGAATGATGGCTTGCCTAAGGAGCCTGATGCTATTGTTCTCTGCAGTCTCATCTAGTGCCTCCCTTGCCCTAAAGTCATCTGGCTTTGTTTTGGTTCTCAGAATGCATCATTAAAAATACAGTTGCCTACAGATGAATGGATCAAGAAGATGTGGTTTATCTATACCATGGAACACTATATGGCAATGAGAAAGAATGAAATCTGGCCATGTGTAGCAACATGGATGGACCTTGAGGGTGTTATGCTGAGCGAAATAAGTCAGGCAGAGAAGGACAAATATCATATGTTTGCACGTATAGGAGGATTAGGAGGAACTTGACGGAGGAACAAGGGGGAGAAGAAGGGCGGAAATGGTGGGGGAAAGGGAGAGAGGCAAACCATGAGAGACTCTTGAATGCTGACAAAAACTGAGGACTGATGGATGTGGGGGGGAGGAGGGATGGGCATGGAGAAGGACACTTGTGGGGATGAGCACTGGGTGTTATGTGGAAACTAATTTGACAATAAACTATTTGAAACTATTTGTAAAAAAAAAAAAATACAGTTGCCTTTTCCTGGAACACTTTCTGGTGGCCCCACAACCATCTCACCCCATCCCCACTGCCATGAAGGGGACTGAATACTCTATTTAGATAAGGATGGCCTGGGCCTATCACAGTGATAACAGTTGTAAAGGGAACCAAATCTGGATCATGGATCACTGTTAATAGTAACTCCTTCCACTTCGGTACAAGAATATAGAACCCCAATGAGGTCAACAAACTTTCAGAAGTCACCCACCCTTGACCTTTTATGAGAACAAGGAAGTGAGGGGAAGGGGAAAAGACTCTCTCTTTAGCTCATAACTAAAATAGTATCTCTCCCGCCAACTGAAATACAAATAATCTTTCCCACCTCCACTGGAGGTCTTGACCTTAGAGTAAAGCCTATCAGATATCAAATAATTGATGGGGTTTTAATCAGTGAATCACTTTGCTTCTGATCAACCTTGAGCTTTGATTGGCTGTCCTTGGAAAACAGGGTTTGGGGATGGGAGGAGAAGTAATTCTAGAGTTTTGAAGACAAGTTAGGCATGGAGAGGGACTCTGGATAGCAAGAGGTCAGCAGGAAGGCACTGGGCATCTGAACTCCAAGGCAGTGCTTTCAAATCTGGCTACAGATTAGAACCACCTGGGGACCTTTTTACAATTACCATGGCCAAGGACATCTATCAAATCAGAATACCTGGGGAATAGAGCTTAGACATTACTATTTTTTATAAAGCCCCTCAAACAACTCTTAAGTGTAATCAGGGCTGAGACCCCTATTGGGTATAGGAGAAGGGAATGCCATGGAATGAGAAAAAAGCAAAGGCTTAGGCATAGCAACATGAATGGATCTTAAGACCATAGGCACTAGGTGAAAAAAGTATGAAACATAATGAGATAAACAAAACAATATTACATACATGTTACAATGTATAATGAAATATATAAACAGTACATAATAGAATTAAAAATGTAGCACATGAAGGGTGACTGTGTGGCTTAGTCGCTTGCTTGAGTGTCTAACTTCAGCTCAGGTCATGATCTTGTGGTTCGTGGGTTTGAGCCCCACATCAGGCTCTATGCTGACAGATCAGGGCCTGGAGTTTGCTTTGGATTCTGTGTCTCCCTCTCTCTCTGCCCCTCCCCCACTGACACTCTGTCTCTTTGTCTCTCAAAAATAAATAAATATTATTATGTGGGGAGGGAAAAGGGAACAAGCTCTGCGCTAAAAGAGGACAATTAACAAGACAACTATTTGTAAAACTAGACCTTGAAAGATGAGTTGGAAAGAGGGAGAAAGGGAAGACTTGTAGAAGTCTGAAATGATTATCACAAGCCAAGGCCAGGAGGCAGGAGTATGCTGAACAGGTGTGTAGGAGAGATGTCTGATTGGAACAGAGGGGCATATGAAACCAAAGTGGGAAGTCAGGTTGGCAAGGGGACTGGATAAGATTGTGAAGTTCTGGAAAGCCAGACAAAGGAATTTAAACAAAAATGATGGAGACAGGAGAGCCAGAAAAGGATTGATCAGGGAAGAACTGGGATGAAAGTGAAGCCTAAAAGATAGTGCCGTATGAGATGAGCCTTGAGTCAGAGAACCAGATTGGAGGTGAATATAGTGAACTTAGCAAATAAGATGGTGATAGTCTGGAATAGACTAACATTGGAGGTAGAGGCTGGAAAAGACATTTTGCTAGATTACTGTCTGAACACAGACACTAATAGACCAGAAGAAGCAAAGAGTACTCTGAACCAGGAGATTGGGGAGGAAATTAAGTCCAGTAGTAGGTGTGATATCTTATACTGGAAATCCAATTTTTCAGTAAAGTGAAGCTTTAAAAGGTTCTAATGATTTGGTGTTCTTGAGCAACTGCACCATAAGCAGGCTCATAAGTGCACCCATTTTAGAGTTGGCAGAGACATTTGTCTTCCAGATGATAAGAGAGAGGACTAGAGAGGTTCAGTTAATTGCCCTTGAGTCAAACAATTAACTGGAGGAAGAATGGGCTAGAACCAGGCCCCGTAACATCTAGGCCAGCAAATACTCTTCAACTATTTTGGATATGAGAGGCTTCAAAATCAAGGCAGTGTATACTTGGATTTCTCAGTTTGCCTGACCGTGAGCTGTCAACTTTCAAGAAATGATTTACCCTTTCTGTACCCTGTCCCTGCCAGCTTCAATCCGTATGCATATGAACTATCTAACTTGTTGGGCTTTCAAATGAAAACTCCTTGGGTTTGTTTTACTAATCCTTCCCTTTAGTGGCTGAACGAAGTGTCACTGACTGGCAGCCTCATCTGGCAGTATTTTCATACTCTGTCATGGATAACAAAGTAAAACGAATGACTTCTCCACAGAATAGAATGTTAGCGTTTAAAAGATCTTAACCCAAACTGAAACCCTCTAGATGTTACCCATGACAGACAGTCATCCTGCCTCTATATGTTTTCAGGAATGGGGTGGTCCATTCCTCTGTCAGTACAGCTCTGATTACTAGAAAGCTGAGTCTGAGTCCTATGGCTCTGCAGTGTGGTTCAGGGAAAATAGCACAGGTCTTGCGGTCAGGAGGACTTGGGTTAGAATTCTGACAATGTACTTTGCTGTATAACTTGTGCAAGTTATTTATCTTCTATCAGTCTCTGCATCTGTAAATTAGGAATAATAATGCCTATCTTGCAGAGTTACCAAGAATATTCAAAATTATGGATATAAAATTCCTAGGACAAAGCCTGGCACAAAGAGCCAATAAAGTGATAGCTGTTATTATTGTCATATGCTACCTACATGTGCCTTTTGATACTTTTTTGTTTTTTTACTTTTTATTTATTTTTGAGAGACCAAGAGAGACAGAGCATGAATAGGGGAGGGGCAGAGAGAGGGGGAAACACGGAATCAGAAGCAGGCTCCTGGCTCTGAGCTGTCAGCACAGAGCCCAATGCGGGGCTCAAACTCACGAACCGAACCGTGAGATCGTAACCTGAGCCGAAGCGGATGCTTAACCTACTGAGCCACCCAGGTGCCCCCATCTTTTGATACTTTCAAACACTTGAATTTAGTTGTCATGTTATTCCTAAGGGCTCTTTTTTTTTTTTTTTTTTCCCTTCACAGTAAGCATCTACCAATGTTTTCTCCCTTGGTCATCCTGGTCTTGTCTATGCTGCTGCATATGATGTTTTGCAGGACATGGTACCCATAACTGAACCAAGTATTCCAGGTGTGGTCTGACTGCTTCAAAACAAAGACCACGAGCCTCTCTTCCCCCAGACATTGTGCTTCAAGCTGCCTAGAACTCTTTCAGCATTTCTGGCAATTGCGTCACATACCGCGTTAGTCCTGTGAAAACTTCCGGATAGTATCCATGTGAATGAGTTTGTAAGTTTTCTCCATTTTGCACTTGTATAGAACTTTTTAAAATTCAAGAGTAGAACTTTATTAACTGAAAGCCTATCATGTGTTAAGTATTGTGCTGAGGTCTGTGGACAGAGAGACAATGAGGATAACATATCAAAGTACTAGAAATGTGAGCTCCACAAAACTGGGTCTATCATGTTTACCAGTGAATCTCCATTTCTTAGGATGATGTCTGGACACAGTTATGTGCTTATTGTTGAACAGATGAATAAAATAGTTTACAATGGAAATTTTTCCTGTAAGTGGAAAGGCATTTTCCTAATTCACGTATTTTATCAGTTCGGATATTCTGTACTAACCTATCACTTTTAGCTCAACCCCAGTGTTTTTTTCCACCTATGGCAGACCCAATCTAAAATCCTACTGTCCCTTTCCAGGACAAACGAAATACTTCCAAGCTTTATTTGTTGGATGGTCATTATATCCCACCACTGAAGGCATTTTGTAAGCACTTTTTGACACTTAATGCAGGGCTTAAATCCCAGGTTAGCAGTAACAGGTCATGCCTTCTGAGTGCTAAATACCCAAGAATTTCCTGACGCGAGTTCTCTCTGGCTCTGACTTCTTATGGGAGTAGAATAAGGTCCTCAGGGGAAGTGTGAGGTCATAAGTTAGAAGGACCTTGAAATGTGCATAGGTCCGTGAGGTGCTGCCAGGACCTCTGGGTCCTCTCAGTTTTTTCTAGTGTTTAGGCTACAGGTGAGGCAATCGTCGCCATCTTGATATCAAATGCCAGGCAAGCCGCCACTGGCGTCGCTCGGTAACCACGGAGACACCCGTGCCCCCTCCCGTTTCCCATCCGTAGAGGCTGTAAACTACGATTCCCATCAGCCGATTTTTCTCTACTTGATGGCGAGTTGTCTAGATTTGCCTTTTGGCCACCGTGACCGTGCCGCAGTGAACTGCGGGAATTGCGGTTCGCGACTGGGCTCCACTTTTTGCCGCGGGAAACTCCAGCACTACAAATCCCGTGAGCCAGTGGGCTCACGCAAGTGCACGGAGCAGCGGGTCCTCCCTGGCCCCCTGCCGGAGCCTGAGAGGTAAGAGGGGGCGGGGGAAGGAAGAGGAGGCGGATCCGGGCGCTGCGTTGGCTGCGGCCCGGCCTGGCACCAAGGGGGCGGCCCCGGCGGAGTGCAGACCCAGTGGCCCCCGGCGATTATGGACCCAGCCGAGGCGGTGCTGCAGGAAAAAGCGCTCAAGTTTATGGTGAGGAGAAGGCTCAGGCCGGGGAGCGGTGGAGGCTGTGGCGTTGGCGGCGTCGCTGAGGCTCGGGCCTGGGCCGCCCGTCTGCGGGAGGGGGCAGCAGGACCCTGGGCCGAGGCCCGCGGCGGGGGCAGCTGAAGGGACGGGACGGGAGAGCTCCAGGGAGGCGGGAGGGGGTTGCGGAGAGGACCCGGGGGTGGGGGCAACAGCTCCGCCATCTTGTGGATGAGAGGCCAAGTGACAGCGGGAGCTTAATCGGGGAGGGGGCTCTGGGCGGCGCGCGGGGCCCTGGAGGGAGAGGGGCGTGGGGACAGTTACTGAAGAGCCGAGGAAGCCCGGAGGAGAGACCCCGTGAGGCTGCTGGCAGGGCCTTCTCGGTGTCAGGGTTACGGGTAAGGCCCAGGAGAGGAGGTGCGTTCAGGAGTGGGGAAGGGGAGCGAGGGCGAGTAGAAGGAGAGATATGGGGCTGGGGGCATGGGGGGAACCGGCAGGGCGGGATGCAGATGGATCTAAGGGTAAAGGAGAGAAAGCCAGGGCAGGTGGGAGACTTGTAGTTTTGCAGAACGGTGCGGGGTGGGGGTGGGGGGAGTGTTGTGGGGAGGGGAGATAGCCTTTGCCTTCAGGGTACAATCTCAGCTTGGCTAAACTGATGTTGACAAACTCTGGAAAGGAAGAGGCCATACTCAGGAGGATGAGGGCTTAGGGATGGAGACCTAGGGTTGTGGTGATGGTCTTGAGGGCAGGAAGGGGGTGTTGAATTACAAATGTCAGAAAAAGGGATACCTACTCTCCTTTGAAAGGAGAGGCTAATGATTATAGCTAGGATGAGGTGATAAAAAGCAAGAGATTGGCCTGTCAGGGAAACAGGAGATTGGAGGAAAAATTAGTATCTAATAGAGTAAAACAAAACATAGTGCTAAATTGTTAAGACAGTAAAACATGGGGGCCTGGTGCAGTATCACTTTCTGGGAAAGGAAAGGCCATGGAGATTACAATCGCAGGGCTCCTAAGAAGTGATAAGATCAGTGGAGAAATTCAGGAGATAAAGAGGAGATGTAACTAGTGGGGAATAGAGGTCAGAATTGGTGTTTACTTATCAGTTTTAGGTTGAAACAGTATGAACTTGGATTGGAATTTGTTGGGTGTATTTAAATCCTTTGGAGCCTAGTTTTCTTTAACTTTGTATCACGCTTTTCTTTTGCTGTGCTTGTTTGGCAAATTTGTATAGGCTGATATTTGATGCTTTTAATCTGCTTCTTGCATATCGTAGGTGTAAAACCAGACTTTGTGGTTACTGCTAAAGAATGATGGAATGCATAGACTGCTATCTTAACAGATGGCCTTAGGGATATTGACGTTATTTGCAGCGAAGTCTTGATTTTCTCAGAAGTAATTGTAACCTCTCATTCAATCTCATTTCTTTGATAGTTGTTATTTTGTTTTTGCCTGAAATACCAAAACAAATCTAAATAAACCTGGACACCATCCTAATTGAAATTAGGGTTTAAACTGCCCCATTTATAAGAATACTTTTTCAGAGACTGGTCAACTTTACTAGAACTTTGTTCATTTTGTATTAGTGCATTCAAAATCACCTACCTAAAGTTCACGTGTATTGTTAACAAAATCCCATTAGGCCTGAAGAAGGTTTTTGAATTTCTGCCAAAGTTGAAATTCTAAAATATTACATTTTTCTGGACTTTAGAAATAAGAGGAAGTTGCTTTATATTTTATTTTATATTAAATAATCTCTATGCTTAATAGCCTATATGTCAGCTTCTAGATTTTAGTTAGAAAATTGGTAGATGCTTATTTTTCCTACTTAGAGGTTGACTCTGTCTTGATCTTGACACTTGGGTCAGACTTATGGAATAATGTGATTTATAGATCATAAAGTGACATTATGAGATCATCTTCCTTACTGTTCCTTTAGACCTCAGCCTAGGAACATTCTCAACTGCTTGATTTCTGCTTTGTACCAGTGAGTTAATGTTTCGATAATGGTCTCCCGATTGAGTTAAAGTGGATCTGGAGATGGCCATGTAGTAGTTTGCAGCTTTTAGGGCACACGCATTATTAAATATTGAGTCATTTTCCGTTGGGAGAAGCCAGTTTTTTTCTTTAATTGTAGTTACTTTCATTTTTGACCTTGCCTGCTATTTTGGCTGCTGTTTGAGAAAAGACCAATTGGAAGAGGGTCACCAAGAATGACACCTTAGTAACTGACGCAGAGAATAGAGAGTTAGAAATTTTGTATTTTTCAGCTCAGTCACAATCTAATTATGAATCTGAGTAAGTCACAACTTGCCTTTGGTCTCATTTACCCTGCTATAATGCGTCTTTTTACTCAGTCACTTTTGAGATAGGAAGATCTTTTATTTGTGCTAGTACCAAGTCATTAGTGCACAATACACATGGAGGAATGGTCCTTTTAATCAAATTGAAATTTTTATGTAGTTTTTGTATTTGTTTTGGTCTTGTCCCTTCCCTCAACTGCAAATTGTGAATTGCATTTTTTGTACAGATACACTGATTTCCATAGTTTAAGAAAATGTAAAATTTCTTTAAAATGCCAATGTGAAATAGATACTCTCTTTCATGAATTTTGCTTATTACAACATTAATGTAGTGCTTTGATTAGGAATTTTACAATAGAGTCTTATTAACGAGAGTGCTAATTCAGAGTTGACCATAGTTTACACATAGTCTAGATTTAAAGTTTACCCCTGGATACTTGTGAAAAAATGGTTTAAGCAGAATGTTTAACTTCTAGAAACAAATGACATTGGAACAGTAGTTTATATTGAATAACTTGTATGCTGATATCTCATTCAGCGTTAGCAGGTCCTTCTTAACTAATACTTGGTCAAAAATTGTAATTCAGAAAAGATAAATGGGAACTGGAAGAGGATCTGAGAAGACAAATGAAAATGATTGAGGGAATGTAGGCACCATTTTATGAGATATTAAATATATATATATATATACAGGGATGGAAAGATGAGTTGAGGAATGAATTTGAAGTTTGTTTTAAAAAACGGACAGGATAAACCCGTCCCAGAATATTAGATCTGGGGAAACATTTGAACTTGGATGAAATAATTTTGGGACATATAAAATATTTTTTATAGAATTGATAGATAAGTTAAGCAGTATAAAAGATAGCTTGTGGTGTAACAGACCACCTCACCACTTAGTAGCTTAAAAAACCAATTTACTATTTCTCTCAAATTTGTGGTTGGTGGTGGGTTTTCTGTTTCACTTGGTGTTGGCTGGGGTGCCATCATAGCTGGAATGTTCAGAACAGCCACACTCACAGGGCTGACCACTGGCTGAGAGTTCAGTTAACCCTGAAGGCCTTCAGTCCTACTTTATGTGGGCCTCCTTTCTCCGCATGGCCTTTGGATTTACTTAAGCATGGTGCCTGAATTCTAAGAAGGAACATTCTAAGGGACCGGAAATAGAAGGCAATCAGCCAGTTCTTTTAAGTCCTTGGATTGGAAGTCTGAGAATGTCACTCATGGTCAGATAGTCAAGGCCATCCCAGAGTCAGAGGGATGGGGAAATAATCTCTGCCTGTAGACAAGAAGAATGACGTGCTTAAACAGGGAAATTGCTGGGGGCCATGCCCTTTTGAGGCTGGCTACCAGGTATACTATTCTAGTTGGATGTTCAAGCTAAAAATACAAATGGAATCAGCCAAATTTGTGAGTAAAAACACTAGGTTTGCTTTGGAAGCATTATTTTTGTGGTTAACTTCTTAAGGTACTAACATGGTCTCCTGCATGCCTTGTCTTAATAACATCACTGCAGAGATAATACTGGGTGAATAGTATGATTCAGTAACTTTTATTTGCTTGAGAAGCGTATGTATCCAAAAGCAAGAAATTGCACTTTAAAATAAATACTCAGAGTTTTCACTGTGATGGGCTTTTCCTTAAGTCAGTGAGATTGATTACCAGCTGGTTGGGTGAACATTTGAAACTAGTTCTTACTTTAAGTTGTCAGAGTTTCTATGTGTCTTTCACCTGTTTTCAATTTAAATTAGCCTTCACTTTCTTTTCTGGGTGCTCATATAGGTATTAGGGTATGAAAGTATGAATTAGTGGATAATTCTTTGTGCTAATTTTTAAAATTCATGTTGGGGATAGATGTACATAATATATTATTGGAAGTGAATTATTTTTTTTAAGTTTATTTATTTAGAGAGAGTGTGTAGGGGAGGGGGAGGGAGAGGGAGTGTGAGCTCAGATATTTATTTTATCTGAATTTAAATTTACCTGAATTAAAGCAGGCTCTGCTCTGTCAGTGCAGAGCAGAGGTAGGGCTAGAACTCACGAACCCTGTGAGGTCATGACCTGAGCTGAAAACCAAGAGCCTGTTGCTTAATGGACTGAGCCACCCAGGTGCCCCAGATGTGAATTATTAGTTGTAATTATTATTAGTTGTACAATTATTAGTTGTAAAGTGAAAATTCCATTTTGAAAAATTGTCAGAAGAAAACAATTTTAAGTTTATTTATTTTGAGAGAGAGTGAGTGGGAAGGGCAGAGAAAGAGAGAGGGAGGGAGAGAATTTCAAGCAGGCTCCATGCCATCAAGAGGTCTTGATATCATGAACCACGAGATCATGACCTTAGCAGATATCCAGAGTTGGAGGCTTAACCAACTGAGCCACCCAGATGCCCCAGATAGATAAGTGGTCTCTTTTTAAAGTTCATTTTCTAATTTAGGATTAAAAAATTTCTGATAGGGTGCCTGGGAGGCCCAGTCAGTTAAGCCTTCCCCTCTGGATTTTGGCTCAGGTCATGATCTCATGAGAACCCCATGTCCCGTTCTGCACTGATGGTGTGGAGCCTGCTTGGGATTCTCTTCCTCCCTCTCTCTCTGCCGTTCCCCCTCTCACATGCACTCTCTCAAAATAAATAAACAAACTTAAAGAAGAGAGCACTTATTATTGAATATTATTTATATAGTGTTTAAATCCTGAAAGAGAGGAAGCAGATAAGAATTTTTTTTTCATTGCTAAAGGAAGATGGGATATATATAAGATCTTGATCATGTATAGAAAAAATTATTTTATGGTAAATGGCATTATAAGTTTAAAAAAGTGAAGAAAGAAAAAGGAAATCTTCGTGCTATAGAAATACTTTAAAATATCATTTACTTTCTAGCAATATTAAAAAATATCTTTAAATGTTTGTTTATTTTTGAGAGAGACAGAATGTGAACACGGGAGGGGCAGAGAGAGAGGGAGACACAGAATCTGAAGCAGGCTCCAGGCTTCGAGCTGTCAGCACAGAGCCTGACACAGGGCTCGAACCCATGAACCTTGAGATCGTGACTTGAGCCTAAGTTGGATGTTTAATTGACCAAGTCTCCCAGGTGCCCCTACTTTCTAGCAATATTTTAGTAAAGCATGGGAAGTACTTCTTTTAAAAATACTTTTTAAAATGTTTATTTATCTTTGAGAGAGAGACAGAGGCAGAGACAGAGCATGAGTAGAGGAGGAGCAGAGAGAGGGGGAGACATAGAATCCGAACCAGCCTCCAGACTCTGATCTGTTAGCACATAGCCCGACGTGGGGCTTGAATCCACAAATCATGAGATCATCACCTGAACTAAAGTCAGATGCTCAATCGATTGAGCCACCCAGGCCCCCCCCCCCCCCGAGAAGTACTTTCTAAGTGTATATAATCATTGAGAATGAAGTAGAAAATATTTACCAATGTTTAACAACTTGGTCACTCTAAAGAAAACTTCATAGTCAGTCCAGCATCCTTAAATTGGAAGTAGAGGAGGAAAAGTCTCTATGGGAGAGTTCCACCAGACCTTACTGTTTTGACTAGTATTCCACAAGATTCACCTTGTACTTTGGGAATCTCTAGATAATTCCCTTTACTTTCCCAAAGCCCAACTGAGGCAGAGCTAGAACATTTTATAGAAGACTCAGAGATAAAAAGTGGAATAAATACCAAGTGTAATGCTGACTAGGACTATGATTGTTCTCTGGGACACTGCCGTCAGAGTTCTTGGATTACCTTCATATGTGGCCAGGGTGGAGGTGGCGAGTGAGGGAAAAAAAGCCACGGAGCTGGGAGAGAATTCTGCCTAAAATGAACCTTTTGAGTTGGAATTTCCTTCTAAGGTCTTGTTCCTTCCTGGGATTTGGCTCTCCCTTCAGGAAATACTTTCCTCCTCCCCCCCTCCCCCTCCAATAAATATTTTATTTATTTTTGAGAGAGAGTGTACTAAGCAGGGGAGGGGTAGAGAGGGAAACAGAGGATCTGAAGTATGTTCTGTGTGTTCTGTACTGATAGCAATGAGCCCATTGTGGGGTTCGAACTCATGAACCGGGAGATCATGACCCGAACCTAAGTCGGATGTTCAGCTGGCTGAGGCACTCAGGTGCCCCAGGATATACTTCCCTTCTTATTCCCAAACTATGATCTTACGTGACTTGACTCTGTCAATAATTAAGTAACCACAGTAGAAGTGGGAGAGTTGTGTTTCTAAAGATTTTGTGTGATTTTTAAAATATAGTTAGCCATGAATAGCTAACAACTATAATTTATTGTTTACTATGTGCTGTTCTAAATTCTTTTTTTTAAAGGTTTATTTATTTTAATCTTTGTGTCCAATGTGGGGCTCAAAATCACTTCCTTGAGATCAAGAGTCACGTGTTCTTTTGACCGAGCCAGCGCTATGCCCCTCAATCCTTTATAGATATTATTTCATTTAATCCTCCCAATAATAGATTCAGTAGTATTCCCTTTTTCAGATAAGGAGACTCATTCCAGAGTGGTAAAGTAACTTAGACAAAGTCACTCTGCTAACAAGGAGCCTGACATCAAATCCACACAATCTGACTCAATACCCTGACTTACGCTATTTTTAATCTTTGAAGAGCAGAGAAACAAACAATGGAATATAATGGCATATTTCTTTGCTAGTCACATGATAGCTGGAGTGGAAGAGTTACTGTCCTGACTTAACCTATAGATTTTCTAATCATTTGAATTACTGAGGAAATGGAGTAAGACTTTACAGTTGTCACAGTAGTATTGTATCAGTTAGCTGTTGCTGAGTAATAAAACCCACAAAATACCATTGCACACAATGACAGACATTTATTCTCGTGAGTATGTGGATTTGCTGAGTATCGGATGGTATAGTCTGGGCTTTGCTGGGTGACTCTGGACATGGCTGCTCACTGGGGACTGTTACATATGTTATTCTAGGACCGAGACTAATGACATGGTGACTGCTCGGGCAAAGCTCTTCTCATTGCTGCAGCAGAGGCACAAGAAAGCAAGCCCAATTATTTAAGTACCTTTCAGTCATTGGTTGTATCATACCTGCCAGTATTCCATTTACCAAAGCAAGTCACATGGGCAAGCCCAGAGTCAAAGCACAGGAAAGTATACTCTGCCCATAGAAGGCATGGGGAAGGGAGAAACTTGCACAATAATGTACTACAGTAACAGTAATCTGTAATCTAGTACACTTGATTTATAGGAGAACAATAAAATGGTTACTATGACAGCTGTTATGCTTTCTTTCTGCTCTTCATTGTTATGCTATCCTGACTAGCACTTTCTCATTTTGGTTACTGAATAACACTTTCTGGATACTTTCAGAATCACTATTTAATATAAAAGTACCTTTGCATCATGTCATGTTCAATTAAAAAAAAAAGGATAAAGAAATAGTTAGAATCTTGACTGTAATCCACAGATATGCCCTGAAAAGTTCATCAGTATTACAAGCAATTCTTCTGTCCTTGGGAAGGATAAAGTTGATGTCATTCCAGTGGTATTTGTAACAGAATTTGAATCAAGGTCATAAGTAATGCTTTAACAACTCCCTTGGTAGCAGGTTTAGAGCTCTTAAATTCCTTCTTTGCACCTAAACTTGAGGCTGCAAAGATATGGTACTGGTATTTTCAGATGTCTGGGAGAATTTCAGGCTTTCACTGAAAAGTCATGGAAACAGACATCTAGAAATTATAGCACGTGGATAATACTTTTGCTACTCAGATGCACAAGTCCTTGTACTTGAGAACTAACGCATTAGCACTAAACTGTTAATGTGGTTGTTTGTGAATTATTGGATTATTTCAAAATATTTAGTGACATCTGAAAATGTGCTAGTAAACATATACACAAAATCATTACTTAGGTGATTTTTCTTTGCATTCTTTAATGTTTTCTAGACTCTACAGTGTATATGTATTGTTTTTAATCAGAAATTTAAATTTATTTACTTTATTTATTTTTTTTCAAATTTTTTTAATGTTTTATTTATTTCTAGGAGAGAGAGAGAGACAGCGTGAGCAGGGGAGGGTCAGAGAGAGAGGGAGTCACAGACTGAAACAGGCTCCAGGCTCTGAGCTGGCAGCCAGCACAGAGCCCGACGCGGGGCTTGAACCCACGAACCGCGAGATCATGACCTAAGCGAAAGTCGGACGCTCAACCGACGAAGCCACCCAGGCGCCCCCAGAAATTTAAATTTAGTATATAAAATTTAGTATATAAAATAGATACCCCAAATTAAGACCTGCACTTGATCAGTGGCTACAATGTAGCCAAGCTCATTTTCTTAACTGAAAAATGGGCTATTATTAGTTTTACCTTCTTAAAAATGTTCTCTTTCCCTCCCCTTCTCAGTTCATTTTAAATTGTAAACTGCCATGTATAATGTGTTAATTGATAATTTATACTATTAAACTCATATGTATCCAAGATTTTCATTGGAAATTTAGGACTGTATGTTTCTAAATTGTGCTGGAGCACTGCGTTTTCCTTTTAAATAATACTTGGAATATTCAGTGGGTTGACAGCTGAAAACGAGGCCATGATAGTCGGCATGCATTGTGATTTGATAAAAATGTGAACATAAACTGAGTTGCAAAACATTGTGTTACATGTGGAGGGAGGTGGTTATGGGGGCTGGAGGGGATGAAGATACAAAATTAAATAAAACTTCTGTCTCCTCTAGAGCTTCACAATCTATTGAGAAGATAGGCATTTATAAATACCTCTTAAGGCACACCAGTAAGTGCCAAAATACGGGCACAAAGTGTTATAGAAGTTAACAGAGGGGAAATCAGTTTTAACTGGCGAGATCTTTGGACCTTGTGGAAGAAGATATCTTCATATTGGATCTTGCAGAATAGATAGGTTTTGATAGACTTGTTTTTGAGGTGGGTAATTCCAGGAAGAGGAGGGAGTAGTTTGGGTAAAGGCCAGAAAATCAGGAGATGGGCAGCCACGGGTTGAATAGATAGATAAGGCTTGAACACAAGGTGCATAGCAGACAAGAAAGAAAAGAAAGACTGAATACTGGGGAATGTGGATTGAATTATATTGAAAAATAATAAGCTTTTTAGAGAAGTAATTATATGAAAAAGTATATAAATCATAAATAGCTCATTTTTACCCTCATCACTTAAAAAATTTTTTTTGAAATGTTTGTTTATTTTTTAAAGAGAGAGAGCGCGCAGGGTAGGGGCAGAGAGAGAGGAAGACAGAGGATCTGAAGTGGGCTCTGTGCTTACAGCAGAGAGCCCGATGAGGGGCTCAAACTCACAAACTGCAAGATCGTGACGTGAGCCGAAGTCAGACACTTTACCAACTGAGCCACCCAGAAGCCTCAATCACTTCTTTTTCTTTTTCTTTCTTTCTTTTTTTAAGTTTATTTGTTTTGAGAGAGTGAGAGAGAGAGAGAGAGAGAGAGAGAGCGAGCGAGCAGGGAAGCGGAAGAGAGGGAAAGAGAGAGAGAATCCTAAGTGCATGGACAGTGCAGAGCCTGCTGAGGGGCTTGAACTTACAAACTGTGAGATTATGACCTGAGCCGAAATCAAGAGTCACCCAGGCACCTCAGTGATCACTTGTGTGCAAGCATTATCTAATTTCTAAAGATTAGTTTTACCTTTATTTATATATAACCTCATATAAATGAAATCATTCCAGTATATATTCTTAAGTGTCCTGCTTCTTTTGTCCCACATTGTTTGTAAGACAATTCATTCAGGTGGTTTTGTTAGGTGTAGTGTGTTCATTCTTATTGCTGTGTAGTATTCCAATGTGACTGTACTTCATATTTTTAGCTATTCTGTTGATACACATTTGGGTTATTTCCAATTTTTGACTATTGTGAATTATGCTGTTATGAATAATCTTATGTCTTTTCTTAAACCTGTGTACATATCTCTGTTGAGTATATATCTAGAACTGGGATTGCTGGGTCATGGAGTATGAAAGTGTGTAGCTTTCATAGGTATGATGAAATTCTTTTCCATTTCACACTTCCACTAGCAACGTATGAGAATCCCAGTTGCTGCCTGGTCTTGTAACATTCACTTGTTGTGGTCTTTTTTCATTTTAGCCATATTAGTAGATGTATGGTACTAGCTCACTGTTTTAATTTGCATTTCCTTAGGGACTACTATAATCAAGCACCTTTTTAGGTTTATTGGCTCTTTAAATACTCTTTTGTGAAGTGTCTGTTCAAGACTTGGTCATTTTTTTTATTGGATTGTCTGCCTTTTTATTGATTTGTTCCTTATATGCTGAAGAATACAAATCTTATGTCAAAGATATGGTATCTTTGTACGAGCAGAATGTTTGTTTTCAGACTTTCATTTGAGGGATCAGTAAAAAATGTCACAAGATTTTGTGTACTACCTAGGATTTTTGTACTACATAGGATTCACAGGATTAGCAAGTTTTTTTCCCCCTCTACATACCAGTGCTTTAAAAAGAATCATCACAGGGGCGCCTGCGTGGCTCAGTTGGTTAAGCCTCCTACTCTCGATTTTGGCTCAGGTCATGATCTCATGGTTCATGAGATTGAGCCCTGTGGGGTTCTCTGTCTCTGTGTCTCTTTCTCAAAATAAATAAACTTACAAAAAAAAAAAAAAAGGAATCATCACAGCACCATCATTTTATAAAAGAAAGAGCACTTTAATGCCACAAATAGCAAGGATATAATCTCAGAATGAAGGAAACTCTTTAGAGTAGGCAAAATAAGCACCCCCTCCCCCAATCCCAGTCTCAAGAACCTGTGAATATGTTAAATTACATGGGGAATTAAAGTGACTGATGGAATTAAGGTTGCTAATCAGTTGACTTTAAGATAGGGAGATTATCCTGGATTGTTCATGTTGGGCCCAGTGTTAATCACAAGGGACCCTAAATGTGCAAGAGGAGGGCAGAAGAAGAAGTCAGAGTGATGCCATGTGAGAACTCAGTCCACTGTTGCTGACTTTGAGGATGGGAGAGGAGAGCCATGAGCTAAGGAATGTGAGCAGCCTCTAAAGCTAGAAAGGACAAGCTAGACTCTCCAGAACAGAACACATTCCCATTGACCCCTTCGGTTTGGCTCAGTGAGACCCATTTCAGACTTCTGAACTATAGAACTGTAAAATAACAAATTGATGTTGTTTTAAGCCACTAAATATGTGGTAATTTGTTACAGTGGCCACAGAAAACTAATATAATCTTTCTCAAGAGAAGATAGTTATCCTTGGGGCGCCTGAGTGGCTCAGTTGGTTAAGAGTCCAACTTCGGCTCAAGTCATGATCTCACTCACGGCTTTTGAGTTGGGCCCGGCGTTGGGCTCTGAACTGTCAGTGCAGGCAGTTGAACTGAACACAGCACAACTCTGTTGTTGCCTGAGTTGTTAATTTTAGCCATTCTGACAGGTGTGAGGTGGTATCTCATTGTGGTTTTGATTTGTATTTCCCTGATGATGATGAGTAATGTTGAGCATATTTTCATGTGTCTGTTAGCCATCTAGATATTTTCTTTAGAAAAGTGTCTATTCATGTCTTTTGCCCATTTCTTCACTGGATTATTTGTTTTTTGGGTGTTGAGTTTGATAAGTTCTTTATAGATTTTATAGATTTTTATAGATTTATTTATTTTTTTGAGAGAGAGGAGGGACAGAGAGAGAGGGAGATACAGAATCCAAAGGAGGCTCCAGGCTCTGATCTGTCATCACAGAGCCTAACACGGGGCTCAAACTCATGAACCTCGAGATCATGACCTGAGCTGATGTCAGATGCTTAACTGACTAATCCACTCAGCTGCCCCAAATGTTTATTCATTTTTGAGAGAGAAAGAGAAAGACAGAGAGAGAGAGCAAGCACGCAAGTGGGAGAGGGGTAGAGAGAAAGGGGGATAGAGGATCTGAAATGGGCTCTGCACTGACAGCAGTAAGCCCCATGTGGGGCCCAAATGCACAAACCAGGAGACCATAACCTGAGCCAAATTCAGACACCCAGCCAATTAAGCCACTCAGGCGCACCCTCAATACTGTCATTTATTTTGATAAAGTTTTTGCTTGTTTGGCTTATGACAGTGCTTTCAAGCTGCTTTTTTTGTCTTTTTGACATATTCCCTATTCCCATCATTCTTTAAACATTTTCTTATTTTCTGGTATAAGAAGGTATTATTGTATTTAAAAAGGCTCAACTTGTATTTTTCCCCCAGCCCTGGAGTCAGTGATTTCTCCAAGTAGACGTGGTTTCTTTTTTTTTTTTTGTAATTTTTAAAATGTTTTATTTATTTATTTTTTGAGAGAGACAGCGTGAGCAGGGAGGGTCAGAGAGAGAGAGGGAGACAAATCAGAGCAGACTCCAGGCTCTGAGCTAGCTGTCAGCCCAGAGCCCGATGTGGGGCTCGAACCCATGAATCGTGAGATCTTGACCTGAGACGAAGTTGGAGGCTTAACCCACTGAGCCACCCAGGCGCCCTAGAGTTGGTTTCTTTTAGTAGAGAAAGTAGAGAATGATATTTAGAAGTCAAGATATGGGTGTTGTTTGTACTCCTTGCTATTGGGGTCTCACTGCTCTCAGGTCTTCTCACTGGACAGAGGTGGGGAATCTAAGTATGTCTAGCTAAACATGCAATATGCATTTATATTACTGTTTTAATTTTATCTACATATTTATTTAAAACCATGAGTTCACATTGATATCTCCAATTCTAGTCTAACACTGTAACAGGGCTCATTCAGTAATTTCCTTAACTCCCTTTTCTGATAGTAACTTGGCTCGCATTATCCTCAGGGTATTTTATCAGTCAGTTTCCCTGTATGTGACCAGTTTCTTCTGTTGTTGCTGTTCCTGACATCCACCATGTGGATGCCATCCTCACCTTACTCAGGCTCCCAAAATCGTAGATCAGGCTGCTGCCTCTAGTTCCTGTTTGAACATCTTTCTCACTTCAGGCTGTACTAGGTTGTAGTACACTTCTCACTGTACCCTGTGCTAGGTTGCTATTCTCAGTCCATTTGGATTCCAGCACTCTGTGCAGGCCTGCCAAGGCTGCTATATTCCTGTATGTACATCCTCTTTATCTTACTAGGACTGTGACTTCCTACAGTAGGTCAGTGCTGATCCCACCACCCCATCTTGTATAGACATCTATTTTGCTTGGCTCTGACTAAACAGAATACTTTTTTTTTTTTAATCTTGTACAACTGAAACTCTGTACTCATTTAACAACAATTCTCCACTTCCCTCTTCCCCCAGCCCTTGGCAACCACCATTCTACTTTGTTTCTATGAATGCGGCTACTCTAAATACTGCATACATAAGTGGAATCCTTTAGTATTTGTCTCTTGGTAAATGTCTTGTTTTTTTCTTAGCATAATATTCTCAGGCTTGCAGCATGTGTTAGAATTTCCTTCCTTTTTTTTTTTTTTTTTTTTTTAAATAAATGTTTATGTAGTTTTGAGAGAGACAGAGAGTGAAGGGGAGGGACAGAAAAAGACAAGGAGACAGAATTCCAAGAAGGCTCCACGCCACCATCACAGAGCCCTTTGCAGGGCTGGAACTCAAACTGAGAGATCATGACCTGAGCCGAAACCAAGAGGCAGATGCTTAACCAGCTGAGCCAGCCAGGTGCCCCTCCTTACTTTTTTTAAGGCTGAGTAATATTCCATAGTATATGAACATCACATTTTATTTGTCCATTGACCTCTTGCCAGCCATTTGGGATCCTTCCACCTTTTGGCTATTGTGAATAATCCTATGAACATGAGTCTACAGATAATCTCTTTAAGGGGGCATCTGGCTGGCTCTGTCGAAGAGCATGTGACTCTTGATCTTGGTCATGAGTTCAAGCCCTGTGTGGGTGTAGAGATTATTTAAAATAAAATTAATTAAAAAAAGAGATAATCTCTTTAAGACCCTGAAGAGCTTTATTGTTTTACCTTTTATATCATTGATTGATTGATTGATTGATTGACGTTTATTCATTTTTGAGGGACTGAGACAGAGGGAGAGCAGAGGAGGGGCAGAAAGAGAGAGGGAGACACATAATCCAAAGCAGGCTACAGGCTCTGAACTGTCAGCACAGAGCCCAGTGCAAGGCTTGAACTCGTGAACTACGAGCCACCCAGGCGCTGCCCCACCTTTTACATTTAGACCTATAATCCATCTGGAATTAATTAATTAATTGTTTGGTGTGAGGTAGAGGACAGAATTCAGTTTTTTTTTTTTTTTTAATCCAGTTGATCCAGTGTCATTTATTGAAAAGGCTGTACTCTGTTGTATTGCAGGGTCACTTTTGCCATATACCATCTGTCTATACAGCCTGTTTCTAGGACTCTCTGTTCTGTTCCATTGATTTCTGTATTTTTCTGCCAATAACATACTTTCTTAATTGCTATATTTTTATATCAGTTCTTGATATCTGATAACATATGCCCTTCAGCTCCTCCCCACCCCCCAGATTGCACTGGTTATTTTTGGCTTTTTGCATTTCTATATATATATATATTGGAATCAGCTTGTTAATGTCCACAAAACATGCTGGTACCACTTTTATTAGCATTGCATTGAATCTCTATATAAGTTTGGAGAGAATTGAGATTGTAAGACAATTACAATCCATGAAAATAGTACATCTTTCCATTTATTTGGGTCTTTAATTTCCCTATATAGAGGTCTTTGTACATTTTTTGTTAGGTTTATTCCTAGGTATTTGGTATTTTTAGATGCTTTTTTTAAGATGCTGTTTTTCGGGGCGCCTGGGTGGCTTAGTCGGTTAAGCGTCCGACTTTCGCTTGGGTCATGATCTCGCGGTTCGTGGGTTCGAGCCCCGCGTCGGGCTCTGTGCTGACTGCCAGCTCAGAACCTGGAGCCTGTTTCAGTCTGTGACTCCCTCTCTCTCTGACCCTCCCCTGCTCACGCTGTCTCTCTCTCTCTCTCCTAGAAATAAATAAAACATTAAAAAAAAAAAGATGCTGTTTTTCAAATTTAATTTTTCATTTGTTGCTGATAGTGCAAAGGTTTTTATATTTTTTATTTAATTTTTTTAATGTTTTATTTATTTCTGAGAGAGACAGTGTGAGCAGGGGAGGGTCAGAGAGAGAGGGAGATACAGAATCTGAAATAGGCTCCAGGCTCTGAGCTAGCTGTCAGCACAGAGCCCGACGCAGGGCTCAAACCCATGAACTGTGAGATCATGACCTGAGCCGAAGTCGGACACTTAACTGACTGAGCCACCCAGGTGCCCCAGTGCAAAGGTTTTTAATCTGAAGTCTGTGGCCCCCATTCAAGATATAAACACATGCAAATACTTTTTTTCTGAAAAGTCTATAATTTACATCTGAACCTGATTCCCACTGATGGAAATAACAACAAAGATTAAAGACCACTGTAGTGATTTCACTTAGAGTAGATTGGACTAGGGAGGAGGGAATAGGCAGAGGCAGAGAGGGCATCTAAAGGTTGTATAACAGTCCAGGTAAGAAGCCATATAGGCTTGAGCCAGGGCAGTAAGTATGGAAAGAAGGAAAGATGCTTAGGGAATATTCTCAAGATAGAATGAATAAGGTTTGCCTGGAATAGGATAGGAGAAATAAAAAGAGAAAAGGGTAAAAAAGGTTTCAGGCATGTTTGCGGCAGTTAGTTAAAGGGAAGTTTGCCATAGCAGTAGATACGGAAAACTGAGTATTTTGCAGGTAAAGATGTTGGGATAGTCCCTAATTTTAACAAGGAGACTAAATTTAAGATATATTCACATAGATAAAAACGGGCATGGGGTGACTGGGTGGCTCAGTTTGTTAAGTGTCTGACTTCAGCTCATGTCATGATCTTGTGGTTCATGAGTTCGAGCCCTGCATTGATCTCTGTGCTGATAGCTCACAGCCTGGATCCTGCTTTGGATTCTATGTCTCCCTGTCTCTCTCCTGCTCACGTTCTGTCTCTCTGTCTCTTTCTCAAAAATAAATAAAAACCTTAAAACAATTAAAAATGGGCTTAATGGTATATTTGGGATTTGCCTTGGGATTTGGAAGGTAGAAAGCTGAGTGATGGGAGTTCATTATATACTATTCCATACTTTTTTGTGTATTTAAAAGTATCCATGAAAACAGGTTAAAAGAGAAATATTTATCCACATAGAGAGTGAACCAAATTGAAGTTCTCTGGCCCATTCAACTCAAATTCCTCTGTGATAGAAAGATCAGGATTCATCTAAACATTATATCTGGTTTTTGAGTAATTTCATGATCACTGTCTTGTACTTGGGGACACTGTTTTATCAGGGTCGGCTAGAAAAGGATGCCCAAAGCTACAAAGGCTTTTCATGATGCTCAGTTAGGCCAAGTGCTTGGATGTGGCTAGGAGTTAAGGAGAGGAAATTTAGCTAGGCAGATGGAACTTGGTATCTGTTGACAACTCAACCAGATTAGTGGACTCGAGGAAGTTTAGCAAGGGCTGGATATTCTTTCAGGTGGAGAATAGTGACGAGGAGTCTGGGTGCAGATATTCTGAGGAGATCCAGATAGACAGCATCAGTAAGAACTAAAAACAGGTAGCAAGGACCCTGATTAAAGTTTGGGATCAGGGGGTGCCTGGGTGGTTCAGTTGGTTAAGTGTCCACTTTTGGCGCAGGTCATGATCTCATGGTTTGTGAGTTCAAGCCCCACATTGGGCTCTGGGCTGACAGCTCAGAGCCTGGAGCCTGCTTTGGATTCTGTGTCTCATTTTCTCTTTGCCCCTCCCCCACCTGTACTCTGTCTCTTTCTGTCTCTCAAAAATAAATGTAAAAAAAAAAAAAAGTTTGGGATCAAAAGTCAAACTGGAATACCCAGCAAGAAACTAAAGAATTCATTCATTCAATTCATTTATTCATTCAACTAGTACTCATTAGTGCCTGCTGCAATAGTCCTACACTTTATCACGCATTAAGAATTATTTGGAGAGTGTGTTAAATTGTAGTGCAGATTCTGTGCTTTTCTCCTTCCACTTAATTTGGTAGGTCTCAAGAATCTCCATATTTAACAGTCATCTCAGTATTTCTTTTTTTTTTAATGTTTATTTTATTATGTATTAAAAATTTTTTTAATGTTTATTTTTTGAGAGAGAGAGACAGAGTGTAGCCAGGGGCCGAGGGGAGGGGTGGCACAGAGAGAGAGGGAGACACAGAATCTGAAACAGATTCCAGGCTCCAAGCAGGCTCCAGGCTCCAAGCCATCAGTGCAGAGCCTGATGCAGGGCTCAAACCCATGGACCACAAGATGATGACCTGAGCCAAAGTTGGATGGTTAACCAACTGAGCTACCCAGGTGCCCCTTTTCATCTTTGAGAGACAGAGAGAGAGCATGAGTGCACATGAAAGCAGGGTAGGCTCAGAGAGAGGGAGACAGAGGATCTGGAGCAGGTTCTATGCTGTCAGTGCATAACCCCATGTGGGGCTCAAACTCATGAACCATGAAATCATGACCTGAGCCAAAGTCAGAAGCTTAATCAACTGAGCCACCCAGGCGCCCCTCAATATTTCTGATACAGATATTTCTCAGATCATGTTTGACAAAAGTCTAGTCCACTGTGTTCTGTACAGTCTACCAACAAAGAGGGAGTGGGGGAGTATTGTGGCTAGAAGCAAAGAAAAAGGTGAAGCCTTGCATATGGAGAACATAGCAGGAAGGAACTGAGTTAACTGGAATCAAAAGTGAAGGCAGGTGGTAATCATATTGTAATATAGTATATAAGTGTATTAAAGCAACATATTATACACCTTAAACTTGCATAATTTTATATGCCAATTATATATCAATAACTCTGGGGAAAAAAGAGTGAAGGCAGAATGACACAAACCTCATGGCAGAGGGATCTCTGAATTCCAACGGATTAGTAGTAGATTTCTAAAAAGAATTTACTTCTGGGAGCTGTTTGTAGCTGGAGAAATTGGTGGGCTATGGGGGGCAGAAAAATAAGCAAGATATGCCATTTATAAGAGATATATCTAGTAGAGAGGCACCTAGGTGGTTCAGTCAGTTGAGTATCTGACTCTTGGTTTTGGCTCAGGCCATGATCTCATGGTTCATAGGTTTAAGCCGCATGTTGGGCTCTGCACCGACAGCATGGAGACTGCTTGGGATCCTCTCTCTCTCCCTCTCTCTGCCCCTTCTCTTCTCATGCTCTCTCTCTCAAAATAAATATAAATATACTTAAAAAAAAAAAAAAAGAGAGAGGTATATCTAGTAAAAGAACAATAGCAACATCCCAAATGTGGACACTCTAGGTATGTTAAAATTACCTCATAGTACAGCTAGTAGTCCCTCTTGGTGCTATGAAAATATTGTAGATAGTTCTGATGTTACTTTTGTTGTTAATATTTTAGGAGGCTACCACATATATGAAAATAAGTAACAACAGAATACCTCACCAGTTGTTTCATATTGCTCTTAAGTAGAAGTAATATTAAGGAGCAAAAGAAAAATTTTGAGGAATCATTGAAATGTTGCTTAAAGCAACAAGGCATATTTAAATGGTAGAGATATTTATGATGAAAGGTTAGTCTCTGGTACAATTACATAGGCTGGAATTCTTTTGAGTAAGGGTGTCAGGCTGACCTCAGGTGACAGGCACACAGCCATAGGCTCTCTAGGTAGTGAGAAATTCTGTCTAAAAAGGTCTTTTTATCTCCATTTCTTGGATCATAATCACCATCTGCCTCAGCATCTTTAAAATAGAGGGAGGAAGATATAATTTGTTTGATACAATTAATGAGGCAAATATGATGGTGCTTTCTAGGCCATAAGGAGATAGTGGTGGTGATACTTAAACAGCAAAACTCGAATTCAAAATAATTCACACAGACCTTCAAAGTTTATTGAATAGACTTTCTACCACTATTCCATTTTACTGCTTAAGCATATACTTATTCATGCTGCTGTTTACAAGTTTTTGGTCTTAGTTCTTTAAAAAATTTTTTTATTAACATCAAGTAAAATTGAGGTTTTTTTAGTGTATAGGTCTCAGAATTTTAACACGTGTAGACTTATGTAACTACCACCGCAGTCAGTATACAGAGCAGTCCCATCACTCTTCCCCAAAACTCCTGTGTGCCAAATTCTCCCCACTCCATCTCTAACTTCTAGGAACTGTGAACTGTTCTCTCATTTTAGTTTTATCTTTTTGAAAATTTCATATAAATGGAATCGTAGAGTATGTGATCTTTTGCCATTGGCTTCTTTTACTGAGCACAATGCCCTTGAGATAAATTCATCCAAGTTGTTACATATATCAATATTCCATTCCGTTTTATTGTATAGTAGTATTCCATTGTATGGGTTTTACCACATTTTGTTTATCCACTCACCTGTTGAAGGATATATGGGTTGTTTCTGCTTTTTGGTGACCATAAATAGAGCTGCTATATATACTTATGTATAGGCTTTTTTTGAATGTAAAGTTTTGTTTCTGTAGCATATATACCCAAGAGGGGAATTGCTGGGTCTCATGGTAAGTCTGTGTTTAAATTTGTAAGAAACTGGGGGCGCCTCGGTGGCTCAGTCAGTTAAGCGACCAACGTCAGCTTAGGTCATGATCTTGCAGTCTGTGAGTTCGAGCCCCACATTAGGCTCTGTGCTGACAGCTCAGAGCCTGGAGCCTGCTTCTGATTCTGTGTCTCCCTCTCTCTCTGCCCCTCCCCTGTTCGTGCTTTCTCTCTCTCAAAATTAAATAAATATTTAAAAAATTTAAAAAAATTTATAAGAAACTGCCAAACCATTTCCAAGAGTGACTGTACCATTTTTTTAAATTGAAGAATAATTGACATACAATATTGTGTTAGTTTCAGGTGTACAACATAGTGATTTGATATTTACATAAATTATATAAGTTTACTTAGTATAAATATAAATGTAAAATTACTTAGTATGGTCACTATAATCTCATTGCAGTCTATCACAATACAAAGTTGTTACAGTATTAGTGACTGTATTCCCTATGCTGTATATTGCATCCCTTTGCCTTATTCATTTATGTATTTATTATTAAAAGTTTTTTAATTTTATGTATTTATTTTGAGAGAGAGAGAGAGAAAAGAATTACTAATTGGGGAAGGGCAGAGAGAGGGAGAGAGAATTACAAGCAGACCCTGTGTTATTAGTGCAGAACCGGATGCTGGGCTCGATCTCACAATCATGAGATCATAACCTGAGCTGAAATCCAGTCAGATGCTTAACCGGCTGAGCCACCCAGGCACCCCTGTCTTATTGATTTTGTAACTGGAAGATTGTACCTTTTAATCCCCTTCTCCTGTTTCATCTGTGGCTGTACCATTTTGCATTCCCACAGCAATGTATGAAAGTTCTGGTTGTTCTGCATCCTAAGTTGCACTTGGGATTGTCACTTTTTTTGTATTTCAGTCAGTTGCATAGGTATATGGTAATATTGTATTATGGTTTTAATTTGCAGTTTTCTAATGAATGCCTCAGTTCTTGATGACTCTGTGTGTTGGGATCAAACACAAAAGATCGTCATCATCAGAAGAATCAGAGGAGTGATAATCAGAATATGTCTTAAATGTAACATTCTATGAAAGACACTGAATATTTTAAAAAGGAGTTTGTACTAATAATTGTCCATGGTTCTTAATTAAAAGTACCTTACTTTGAAATGTATCTATGAAGTCTCAAGTAAGTCTTTGTGACAATGAGAATGAGAGAGTATTTTCTTTTTTTTTTCTGGTGGCCTTTGGTCTTACATAGCACACTTGGTGGGTTTTAATAAACTGAGGAGATAAGCAAATGAAAAAATATATCTGGCCATCCTGTAATTTCGTAAAATAAAGCAAAATAAATGAGAAACACTGTGGTCATCATGATCAACATAAACTGATCTATTACTGGTAGCATAGGTCAGTGGTATGATTTTAAATAATTGGCTTATTTGGGGATATAACTTAGATAAGTGAAAGGAGGATATTTCTATGAGCAATAATATTTGACCCTCTCCTGCTTCCTCTCCCTTCCTTGTAAATCATCCCAAGCAGCAGTTTGTATTATGAGAAGCAAACCAAATGTTTGCTAATTAAATGTTTAGTGTTTATTTTAGTTGGTTATTAGCTTGAGGTCAAATTTATTTAATGAGTAAATATGGAAGAGTTATGGTTTTTTTTTTTAAGAGTTATGGTTTTTTTTTAATGCTTTGGACAAATACTTGCTCATCATTGGTATGTTATCCTAGTTTACGAAGCTGGAGTTTCCTTATTTTTTTTTTTTAATGACTGTAGATATTTATAGTTATTGACTCTTTGTTTTGATGTTCTTAGGCATGTACTTTCTTTGTTATCAAGTCCTCAGTTAGGAAATAGCTTCCTGATTATAACTAATTTCCCTGGGAAAATATAGTCTACTTTGAAGCAGTTTCCAGTAATATATTGCTACAGAAATAGACTGTCAAGTAGTGACTCTAGGATAATTTAGAAAAGGTGACTTAAGTAGAACATTGATGCATCTGTTTTTCAAATTGCAGTTAATTATAGTGACAGCTTATAAGATCTACTTCACTCTCTCTTGGACTCTTGCCTAAGGTTACAGATTTTATGAGATTTGAATTAAAAATGGACAATTGAAAAGTTAGCAAAATGAATTAATTGAAAAAAATCCTGCTTATCAAATCATACTTGTAAAGGTTTTTTACACCCTCCAATTATATCCAGTTTTGGCATTATGAAAATCAGAATGATCACTTCATTTTTTATCTGAGTTTGAGAATAGAAATTCTTTATGTAGGTAGGTGTCATCTTTGATTATATGGTAGTGTTCTGAATATAGTCCCTTTACCTGACACCTTTAGCTGACACATACTGATTGTAGCAGTAAACTATATGATTCTTGTTCTGCTCATATGTGGTCATGTTAAAAAGTATTTCTTAAGTATTCTCAAATGTATATTACCAATATTTTATGGAAAAATAATCCTAATCTTTTGAAAGTGTTCATGTTAAAAAGAATTAGAAATGATGATTATTTATTGTTTAAAAATATTTTGAGAGAGAAAGAGACAGAGCTAGAGCAGGGGAGGGGCAGAGAGAGAGCGAGACACAGAATCTGAAGCCGTTCTGGGCTCTGAGCTATCAGCACAGAGCCTGATGTGGGGCTTGAACTCACAGACCGTGAGGTTGTGACCTGATCTCATGTTTATTTCATTTGGACCTGCTGCACTTTCAATGTGTCATTAAAATGTAGGCATAGTATATAAGAATTCATACTATAGGATCAACTGAGACTTTGATTTAAATATATTATAAATTATACATGGAAGGCTGCATAAGATGCTACATATTTTTTTTCCCAAAGAAGCTTCTTTAAATGGTTCTGTTAAGTATAGGAATGTTCTGATGATTATCTTTTTAATTAAAATGAGAAATCTTTGTTTAAAGTGGCATTCTTTTTTTACGGCCTGTTACAGTCTCTGTAACAATCATTTCTTAAGTCTGAACGTTTTATTTCCAGGAATCCATTTATATAAAACTATGTTTAGACTTAATTAAGGAACGATTCTTACAAAGCTTGTAAATAGCCAGGAAAAAAGAGACCGAAAATAAAACTGACATTCACATTTAACAAAATGATTGTTACAAGGTATGTAATAAGCTATAAAAATACAATAAATCTGTTTTTATAAGAGTTCATATTTTTTGATCCTTGTTTTCAAGGGTATTTAAGAAAAATATCAAAGCTCTGCAAAGTGACATCTGTTTTGCTGAATGGACTAGTGATAACTTCTTTTGTCTATAACTGACAGTATGGAAGTTCTACCTGTCTTCTTAAGAGTTTTCTTTGAAATACCATGTAATCTTTTTAGATTAGAATATAAATTTCACATTGTGCTGTAGTGAACACAAGACCTTGTTCCCGTCTCACACTACTTTCTAGAAGTCATAAAACATTGGGCAAGTTGCATAACTTTTCTGAGTCTCATTTTCCTCATCTGGAAAGCAGAGGTAAAGTACCCTTCCCACTTCAAAGAGTTGTAGATAGTGAAAATATTTTGGAAATTCTGTAGGACTATCAACGTTCAAGCTCTGATTCTTTCTTTCTTTGACCTTGGGTGGTGGTAGTTGTAGGTAGTAGTAATAAAATAACTACAGTATAATGACAACAAAGCTCAGTATGTACCATGCTAGATTCTAGGCACTTGATGTACATTAACTCATTTGATCCTCTCACCTTATTATGTGTGTATTGTTATTATCTCTGATTTACCAATGTGGTAGTAAAAGCTGCGTCAGAATGAACTGAAGGGGAGGTGCCTGGGTGGCTCAGTTGGTTAAGCGTCTGATTCTTGATTTTGGCTTAGGTCATGATCTCACAGGTTTCATGTGGCCTCTGCGCACTGACTGCTCAGAACCTACTTGGGATTCTTCCTCTCTCTGCCCCTCCCCTGCTTCACTGTCTCTGTTTTTCTTTCTCTCTCTTTTTTTAATGTTTTATTTATTTCTGAGAGAAAGAGAAAGAGAGTGAGAGAGAGAGACAGACAGCATGAGCAGGGGAGGGTCAGAGAGAGAGGGAGAGACAGAACCTGAAACAGGCTCCAGGCTCTGAGCTGTCAGTACAGAGCCCGACACGGGGCCCGAACCCATGAACCCTGAGATCATGACCTGAGCTGAAGTCGGACTCTTAACTGACTGAGCCACCTAGGTGCCCCTGTTTCTCTTAAAATAAATAAATAACCTTAAAAAAAAAAAAAAGAATTTGCTGGAAGTGTTGTATTTTCCATTTAGTAAGCCCGGGATGAGGCCTGAAAATTTGCATTTCTCGTTTCCAGATGATGATGCTAGTTGCGGGACTGTAGTTTGACTTCCATAGAGACTTCTCTAGGCCTTTCAAGCCAGGATTTTGCTCGTGATAATATGGATTCCTTTCTACTTGCTTGCTTTCTCTAGAGTAGTAGATATAGAATCGTGGATTAAGTAGAAGTTTGTATTAGTTAATTTTGATAAATGCTGAAAAAATTGTGGGAATTGGCTTCTATTGGCTATTATTGACTAATACTATTACTGAGTAGGATCTCATTAACCTGGCTAATCCAGAATTGACTGTGTTATAAAGAAAGTGGCTATAGGCTATTTAAAAACTTATTGCGGCATTTATATTTGTTGAATTTTCTTTATTTCACTTAATGAAACACTGATCCCTTAGTTTTGACTGAATTAGATGTCTGTACTGATCTATTTGGGTTTTCAGTTCTTTTTTAAATTTAAATTTAATTTGTTTATATTAAGTTTTAAAAATGTTTTTATTTATTATTGAGAGACAGAGACAGAGCATGAACATGGGAGAGGCAGAGGGAGGGGAAGACACAAAATCTGAAGGGGGCTCCAGGCTCTGAGCTGTCAGCACAGAGCCCAACGTGGGGCTCAAAGTCACAAACTGTGAGAGCATGACCTGAGCCGAAGTCAGACGCTTAAACGACTGAGCCATCCAGGCACCCCTGGGCTTTCAGTTCTTAAATGATCTCTGCATACATGCCAGCAATTTGGTTCTGTTAAGTCTGTGTAATTAGGAAAGCAAGTGGAATATTTTTAGGTCATAGAGATATTAAAAAAATTTTTTTAATGTTTTACTTATTTCTGAGAGAGAGAGAGAGACAGTGTGAGCAGGGTAGGGTCAGAGAGAGAGAGGGAGAGGGAGACACAGAATCTGAAGCAGGCTCTGAGCTAGCCGTCAGCACAGAGCCCGATGCGGGGCTTGAACCCATGAACCGTGAGATCATGACCTGAGCCGAAGTCGGACGCTTAACTGACTGAGCTACCCAGGCGCCCCTGTTTATAGTATTTCTAATGCGAAAAGCAAGGGAAGAGGGCCAACTGACCAAATTGTGTAAAAGCAAAAATATCTCGCGGCGCCTGGGTGGCTCAGTCGGTTAAGCATCAACTTCAGCTCAGGTCATGATCTCACGGTTCGTGGGTTCGAGCCCACATCGGGCTCTGTGCTGACGGCTAGATCAGAACCTGGAGTCTGCTTCAGATTCTATGTCTCCCTCTCTCTCTCTGACCCTACCCTGCTCACACTGTCTCTTTTTCTCTCTCAGAAATAAATAAAACATTAAAAAATTTTTTAAAAGTACTATAAACATCAGAGAGAAAAGGATGACCTTAATATTTGCTTCCCAGACTAAATCAAAGCTTTGAAGCAGTTACTTCCTTCCGAATAAAAAGTTTAATTTCACGCCCTGATTAGTGCTAGTACGTGCAGGTGGATATTTATTTCATGCGGCTAAACTGATCTGCTTTTGCAAATTACTTGCCAGTCAGCAGAGCTATAATTTCTTATGAGTAGTTGGTGGTAAATTATAGTTCTCATTAGTAAGTTTTGTGTGTGTGTTTTTAAGTATGTATTTATGAAGTAGGAGTGGGAGTCAGTCACCATATTTTGGCCAGAGTAGGATTTGACTAATAGCTTTTTTCAAAGGCTCAGGGATTGATGAATTTGGACTGACAATCCCAATTAATTATGTAAAGCAGTAGAAAAGAGTGTGATCTTGTTTTCTTTTTTTTTTTTTAATGTTTTATTTATTTCTGAGAGAGAGAGAGAGAGAGAGAGAGACAGCTTGAGCAGGGGAGGGTCAGAGAGACAGGGAGATACAGAATCGGAAGCAGGCTCCAGGCTCTGAGCTAGCTGTCAGCACAGAGCCCGATGCAGGGCTTGAACCCACGAACCGTGAGATCATGACCTGAGCCGAAGTCGGATGCTTAACCGACTGAGCCACCCAGGCGCCCCTAGATCTTGTTTTAAATTAATGTGAAAATCTACTCAGGACCTAGAAAGAGTGATGCCTGGTGGAAAAGACCAAATAAATAATAGATTACCTTTCTTACTGAGAAATGGAATATGTTATAGTTAAAACTTGAATGTTTAAAGAGGCTTAAAAGTAAGGAGATAAACTGAAGGTTTTAAAATTGGAGGACATTATTGAAATGATTTTTTTTTTAATGTTTTATTTATTTCTAGGAGAGCGAGCGAGAGAGAGAGAGACAGCGTGAGCAGGGGAGGGTCAGAGAGAGGGACACAGAATCTGAAGCAGGCTCCAGGCTCTGAGCTGGCAGTCAGCACAGAGCCCTACGCGGGGCTCGAACCCACGAACCGCGAGATCATGTCCTAAGCGAAAGTCGGACGCTTAACCGACTAAGCCACCCAGGCGCCCCTGAAATGAATTTTTAATTGTTTAATTGAAGCCATGAAGTTTTAAAAAATATTTTTTTAAAATGTTTATTTATTTTTGAGAGACACTGTGAGCAGGGGAGGGACAGAGAGAGACACAGAATCTGAAGCAGGCTCCAGGCTCCGTGCTGTCAGCATAGAGCCCCATGCAAGGCTCCAACTCACGAACTGTGAGATCATGACCTGAGGCGAAGTTGGACGCTTGACCAGCTGAGACACCCAGGCACCCTGAAGCCATGAAGTTTTAAATTTTAAATTTTTGCTTATTTTATTTGTGTGTTTGTTTTGAGTAGGCTCCGTGCCCAATGTGGGGCTTGAACTTAAGGATCAAGAGTCACATGCTCTACCCACTGAACCAGCAGGTAACCCCCCAATTTTTTAACTTTCATTTTTAAAAATTTTGTTTTTTCATTTTAAAGTGAGACTGACTTGGGGCGCCTGGGTGGCTTAGTCGGTTAAGCGTCCGACTTTCGCTCAGGTCATGATCTCGCGGTTCGTGGGTTCGAGCCCCGCGTCAGGCTCTGTGCTGACTGCCAGCTCAGAACCTGGAGCCTGTTTCAGTCTGTGACTCCCTCTCTCTCTGACCCTCCCCTGCTCACGCTGTCTCTCTCTCTCTCTCTCTCCTAGAAATAAATAAAACATTAAAAAAAAAAAAGGTAAAGTGAGACTGACTTTTATTATACTTGGATTAAGAGAAAAAGAGCAATGAATCAGGAGGCAAATTCTATTTCCTTAAGAAGTCAGTGATTTGCCTTAACTAAAATGTCACCAAATATGTATGAGGTCATAGGCTTTAAGAATCTGGAGGTTATTATCTAATTAAAGGCTTCATAGCCTTTTTTTTTTTCACGGACCTAGCTAAAAATCTTTTGTATGTCATGAGATACTCTCCCCAGATAGATTCCGTACAGTTTTTTTACAAGGTTCAGTGACTGATGAATCCTATTCCAGGATCCTAGATTACGACTCCTGATTGAGCCCTATTTTAATGTTGTTACGTAATATATTTTAATGGAAAAACCTTTTATTGTTAATAATTATTTCACACTAACTAGTTTTGACTGTTTTAATAAGGATGTGACTATCCAATCTGAGCTTTATCACAAAATGTCATTTTGAGAAGCTAATGAAATGTTGAATATGTTATTTGGTAGTGTTAGGAAAAATGGTACAGAAATGACTTGGCTAGTGGTTATCAAAAATCCATTTTTGGTTCCCAAAAATCCTTTGGGAACGTCCTGTTCTTAATTTTCTCATTCCCCAAGCTACCCAGGCAAGCAGCCATATTTATCCCTGTCTATGATGATGGAATTTTACTTGTCAGGGATATATGTATAGACACACTTAAAGCCTTTGATTGCAAGCCTACTGATATTTCCAGGATCTTTCTACTTTTATCAGTTTTATTAAAGAAATAGTATGACCAAGTAAATGCCCAGCAAGATCAGTTTACCCCAGTGAGTGCACTTTACATTTAAGAGCATTTGGAATACACTTTTCTATCAAGGTCAACTTTAAACACTGTCAACATGTTCAGTTATTTATAATTGAAGTATTAGGGGTGCTGGGAAACATTTATCATTTTCTCTTTTTCTTCATTCTCTTAAGGTATCCACACTGGGAATGCTGTCCACCTAGTTAGCTTATTCAAGAAGCTGTGGTTCTGTGATCATTTTAGATCACTTTGGACAAAGACCTTGTTTAGATCGTAAAGAATGACTCCTTCCTTTTAATTTTTTTTAATGTTTTTTTATTTATTTCTGAGAGAGAGAGACAGCGTGAGCAGGGGAGGGTCAGAGAGAAAGGGAGACACAGAATCTGAAACAGGCTCCGGGCTCTGAGCTAGATGTCAGCACAGAGCCCGATGCGGGGCTTGAACCCATGAACCGTGAGATCATGACCTGAGCTGAAGTCGGACACTTAACCCACTGAGCCACCCAGGCACCCCTGACTCCTTCCTTTTACAAATGAACAAACTGAGACCCAAAGAGGTCATTTGACTTGTCCAAAGTTAACAGTTGAATACAGCCTGGATTAGAGCTCTCATTTCCCTAATCTAAACCTAGTTGGTGCCCTTTTCACTTGCTTTGTTTGTGTTTTTTCCACTGTGTGTAATTGTGATTGATAGGTGAGTTGAAGGGTGTGTGTGTGTGTGTGTGTGTGTGTGTGTGTGTGTGTTAGTGCTTCTTTGACTTGTTTAAGAAAACCTTTTCTACTCTCATGAGCATAATCTCATATTTTCTACTAGAAGCTTTATAGTTTTGCCAATTATATTTAGAACCTTAGTCTCTATAGACTTGATTTCTGTGTTTGATGTGAGGAAGGGATTCCATTTTTAATTTTTTCCCCATATGGATTTCCATTGCCTCCCAGCATCATCTATTGGAAGAATATGTATTCTGTATTCTGCACTGATCTGCAGTGCTCCCTCTATCATAATTCATGTTCTTAGATGCATTGATTTGTTTTTGGACTCATTATTCTGTTCTGTTGTTCTATTTATCCCTGTGTCAGTGCTGTATAGCCTTATTCATGTAGCTTTATAATAAGCCTTGATATATAGTAGTTAGTTAAGTTCTCATACCTTGTTGTGTTTCTTCAAGAGTGTCTTGGCTATTCATGGCTTTTTATATCTTCATAAATATTTTACAGATAACTTGTCAAGGTTCAATAACAACAACAACCCAAAGGCAAACAGTAATAGGCCTGTCGGGATTCAAGTTAATTATTGATGGAAACCAAAATATGGAGTTATTCTAAAAATACTTATTTTTGGCTGTGTAAAACATGCAACACAGTACAGATTCAAAAAGTAGAAAAGGATATATAGCATTGGAGCACTTGGGTGGCTCACTTGATTGAGTTTCCAACTCTTGATTTTGGCTCAGGTCATGATTCCAGGGTCGTGGGATGGAGCCCCACATCAGGCTTTGCGCTGTGTGTGGAGCCTGCTTAAGATTCTTTCCCTCCCTCTGTCCCTTTCCTCATTTGTGCATACTCACTCACCGTTTCTCTCAAAGAAGAAAGAAAAGGATATATAACAAAAATCTTTCTTACCCATCTTCTTATCATTCAATTTCCCACTCTAGAGACAACCACTTGTCTCCTTTCTTATTATTTAGCTAGATTCTATAAGTAGTTTTTTTAGGACCCACCTAGAAGACACCTACCGTGAGTTAAATACTAAATTTTGAGAACTTTTGGCTAAGGAAGATGGCTCCTTTTTTTTTTTTTTTTAATGTTAATAACAATGGGGTTTAATTAAAGAACACTTTGTTGAGCTGGATCATTTAATAAGCATTCGGCCCTTAGATACATTTTCTATATGTTGGAGTTTCTTAGCCCTTAACCTAGGTCCTCTTCTGTTTCCTGTCTCAAGTTTTTTCCTAGGTGATTTCATTTATTTCTGTGGCTTTCCACAGTTTCAGTTACCTGTGGTCAATTCCTCCTTCTGACATACTGTCAGAAGGTCAGTAGTAGCTCAGCACTACCTCAAAATGCCTGTGTTATTCACTCATTTTATCTCATCACATAGTCATTTTGTCATCTTACATCATCACAAGAAGGTGAGTACAGTGCAAGAAGATATTTTGAAAGAGAGAGAACACATTCACAAGACTTTTATGACTTTTATTATAGTATATTATTATAATTGTTCTGTTTTATTATTGTTGTTAACCTCTCACTGTGCCTAATTTATAAATTAAACTTTATCAAAGTATGCATGCATAGGAGAAAGCATATATAGGGTTTCAGGCATCCTCTGAAGGTCTTGGATTGTTTTCCCTGTGGCTAAGGGGGGACCATCTGTGTGCTGATGACTCCTAATGTGCCATTGATTACCAACTCATCTTTCTTCTCTGACACCTAGAGTTCTGTATTTAACTTCCTGTCCACTTGAATATAGCATAGTGATTTCAGACTTAATACAGTATATCAAAAATAGAAATCTTGATTTTTTGTTTTTGCTTGTCCATTTACCCACTCTTTACCCAATTACTGAAGCCCCAAACCTGGTATCATCCTCAACTCCTCACTTTTCCTTACTCTAATATCCAATCCTTCATCAAATTTTATCTGTTTTACTTCCAAAATGTTTCAAAATCTTTTGCTTCTTTCTTCTTCCAGTACCATCAACTTACTATAGGTTATTATTGCTTTTAATTTGTAATACTTTTCTAACTACCATACTCATTAAATCCAGTTTCCATATAGGAGTCATAGGGATCTTTCAAAAATCTAAATATAAAACTTTTCATTTTCTTTCCTTTGCACTTGGGCCATGCCTGATAAGACTTTAACTTTTGTTCTGCCAGGCAGATCTGGTCCTTTCCTATCTGACTCTTTGCCTATCTAAAGCCAATATTCCCTCTCTTCACTTACATTATGGTTACACTGGTCTTTTGCCAAACTCTTGCCAGACAACTGTAAGGCCTTTTCATCTGCTGTTTTCTTTGACCCTGGTTTTTTGCTTAAATCCTTATTGGATCCTTTGTATCTCAGTTCAGATGTTGCTTTCATAGAGACTACTCTAGCCAAAGTCAGTGCTCCTCCATTGTTATTCCTACTAGAAAATAAACTCCATGAGGGTAAAGTTTTATCTGTTTTGTCCTCCAGTTTATCTCAGTGGACGGCACATGCTAGGCAGCAAATAAATACTTATGAAATCATTTATGTTCCGTATTTCTCATCTTGTAAAGTGAGGGTAATGACAAATGGCCTCTCCCACCTCATGAAGTCATTCTAGGGAGAAAATAATCTTAACAATATTGTATTATCAATTTTGATGTTCCATATGACAACTTTTGATAAATGAGTTTTTTTCCTCTTGCTTTTTTTAAAAGAACAAATTTGAGAAAGTAAAAATTTAAAAATTTTGTCACCGTATACAACCACTTTTTAAACTTTATTTTTAAAAATACTTTTAATGATTGATACACTGTCTAGCACTCTTCTATTTTTTCTGTCCCAAGCAGCTTCCAAACATTTTTTCAAGTGATCACATCAGGTAGAACACATTAATTTTATGCTTTTGAAATTATGTGGGTAATTCAAATGTGTATTTTGATGCTTGTGTGGAAAGAGGTAAATATAAATGGTTCTACATCATGTTTAGAAATTTTACTCTTGATGACTAAAGTTTTTATGAGAATTTTGCCTAAAGAACTTTTCCTGAAACTAGTCTGTATATAAGCAGGATTTCTTGATATTGCATGCAGTTTGATTTATATTTTAAAACAACTTGTAGAAGTTACTATTTATCCTAGATGTAACTATAGCTCCTGCCATGATTAAAATATTACATCACTAAAAAAAATTTGTATTACAACACTTGAGGAGTTTAGGTTAGGTTTGGAAAATCGTATAATTTGAATTACTTAGAACGTATTTTTGGATTAGAAGTATATTCAAGTAGGAGAACTACATTTTTGAAATTTATTATTTTGGGATGTATAAAGAAACTACCTTTTGGAACTAGAGACCATCTAATCATTTGGAATATCTAGTGTTTGGAACTAGAGACCATCTAATCATTTGGAATATCTAGTGTTTGGAACTAGAGGCCTAATTTACTAGCAAATGGAGTTTGTAATAACTAAAACATAGTACTGCCCACATTAGCTGTCCCTGCTTCAGTTGTTATGACAAACGCCCAATGGAAAATTACCTTCGTTTCTTAGCATGATTTCAGCTTTCTTAGTTAGCATCACAAAGTGCTCCTTCTTGTTCCAGATGTAAGTTGGAGCTGATTCAGAGACTCTTTATAAAAAAGGCAAGGTTGGTGTGTGCCTTAACTTGCTAAATTCTTTTAAAAATAAGTGCAAGTGATCTTAATTGTTCCTGCCACCAGAAGAAATAATAATTCTGTGAGAAGTGATAATTAGGAGATGAAGTGTTGGCTAACACTACAATCAATGGCAGTCATATTGTAATATAAAAATGTCTCAAATCAATATTTTATAGACCTTAAACTTATACAATGTTATATTTCAATTATATCTCAATTTAAAATAAATAAATCCAAGTAACTTTCTATCTAGAACAGTGGTCTCCTAGCCAGCAAGTAATTTTTTTTTTTAAATATTTTATTTTTTTTTTTAAATGTTTTATTTATTTCTAGGAGAGAGAGAGACAGCATGAGCAGGAGAGGGTCAGAGAGAGAGGGAGTCACAGACTGAAACAGGCTCCAGGCTCTGAGCTGGCAGTCAGCACAGAGCCCGACGCGGGGCCCGAACCCACGAACCGCGAGATCATGACCCAAGCGAAAGTCGGACGCTTAACCGACTAAGCCACCCAGGCGCCCCTAGCCAGCAAGTAATTTTGAGTACCATCTTAAGTATTTTTATTTGTTAATTTATAAAACATAAATTGTATGCATTCACTACTGTCATTAGCTACTATATCAAGGCACAGTATATACACTTACATCAGGACATACACATTGTATATACTTTATGAATATAAGTATTTTATTACTTACAGGTGCTCACTGCTGTCACCAATGGAACCCACTTCGGATCCTCTGTCCCCCCTTCTCTCTGCCTCTCTCCTGCTTGTGCTCTTTCTCTCAGAATAAATCAATGTTAAGAAAACTATGAATAGTGTATATACATGTATATAAATAGTATACATAAATTCATATTTTAGATGGTTGCTTTGATATTGTCTTTGACTCACTTTTTTTGCAGATGTCTAATACAGTGTTTTTATCTTATAAAGTAACTAATGAATGACTTCTGTGAGGAATTAGAGAAGCATCACTTGACATTTAATTTAAAATTAGATTATATTCTTAAATCCTGGGCACACTACAATTTTTTGAAATATGCTAAAAAAGAATGGGAATTAAGGGGTGCTGCTGCCAACCCCTTTGTGTTGTGGGATTCCCAACCTTCCTTTGGGTCTCTTGGGAACCAGTGTCAATCTATATTATACAAATCAGAAAACGTTAATTTATTTTCTACACTAAATTAATTTGAATGAAAGTCTGCCCTTCCCTCCCTGCATCCCAAAGGGTCATCTAGCCTATCCCCTGACATGTGCACATCTCCATTTGGAAAACAACTGGCCTAACACAACCGGCCTTCTTGTGGCAGAATTGAGTTCTTTGCCTTTTCTCACATTCTCTTCAAATTTCATACTGTTGAAAGGCACGTGGTTGAGAAAACTAATCCTTAGAATAAGTATAGCTCATGTAATACAAACTTCTCATACTGTATAGAATGTCCTTCTAAAATTAACTGTATGCCTAGGAATTTGTACCTAGGCTTTTAGTTAGTTAAGACTTTATGGAATGTGGGGGGCGCCTGGGTGGCTTAGTCGGTTAAGCGTCCGACTTTCGCTTAGGTCATGATCTCGCGGTTCGTGGGTTCAAGCCCCGCGTCGGGCTCTGTGCTGACTGCCAGCTCAGAGCCTGGAGCCTGTTTCAGTCTGTGACTCCCTCTCTCTCTGACCCTCCGCTGCTCACGCTGTCTCTCTCTCCTAGAAATAAATTAAAAAAAATTAAAAAAAAAAAAAGACTTTATGGAATGTGGACTTTGTTTAGCTGGACCATAGGAGATATTTTCATCTCAATTCTGTTTGGAAGAACTTTATAAATCACTACATTGTATCTTAGAGCATGGGAATACATATAGATTGCTTACATATATATGAGATTCTTACCCTTTCTTTCGCACTTTTTTGCAGCAGACAGCTGGCTTGGCTTGTGAATTTCACTTTGCTTCTAATAGGGACACTAGTTTGTTCTTCAATTAAGAGTTTTTGTCTTTTTAAAGACTCAATTATCTGGTATCAAAGGTAAAGCTAAAAGCAGGTTCTACCTCTACTCTTCTCTCCACAAAACACAAGAAGTCATGAACTTAGTTATGAGTAAAACAAAGCCAAACCACCTCTTACTTTTAGGAGCGGAGAGGAGAAATAAGGAAGGCCCTTGCCCAGAGAGTAAGGGTTAAAATTCTTACCACTCTTGACAGGGTATAACGCATTTCTGAGAAGAGTGGTAGGGGTTTGTCCCAGTAGCCTGTAAGTCCCTGTGGAGTACATGGCTAGACATGTCAGATCAGGGCAGGAATAGCAATTCTAACAGTGAGTTCCAGCAGGTGTAACAGCAATAGCACAGATCTGAATGCATGTCAGCTCACAGCAGACCGCTCTGGAGATGAGGCCAGAGGCTTTCTTTTAAGGGGTATTTTGGTTGAGTCATTGCTTTTACCAAGAATGCCAGGCCACACAGGCACAAATAATTCACTGATCCTGTCAAAGTGTATCACAAAAATCCAGTCTTGAGACACATGATTCCAACAGCATTAGCACCTAAATTCACATTATTGCAGTATAATAAAATTACATCATGTTGCTTACAGCCTAGAACCTACTGGCTTCAGCTAATTTAGAAGTCATTGCAAGGTAGCACTTCCTTGGGGGAGTGTAGGCTTTACAGAAGAGGATTTTCTTGAGGTTCCTTACCAATACAACAAGCTAAGGAAAGAAGAAAGCAAGGGTGGAGAGAGGTGGTGTTTCATATATGATTTTAGCTCAGCTTGCTGGTTTCATTTTCATGTGAGGGTCTAGCTAATTCTCCTAGGATTGGAATTTATTTTCTGCTAGTCTCTCTCCTTTATTTTCAACACCTTCTGTGCTGTTGTTACCACTCTCTCAACTTCTCCTGTAAACAGCATAAACACTCTATTGCTCCGGTGGCTTTATTTTCATGATCATTGTCTTGGAGTTCCTCATTTTCCTATGTAAAAGAGGATTCCAAAGGAAAGATATTAACCCATTCATTACTTTTTCTCTTAACATATTCAGACCCTCTCCACTACAGCCCTTTAAAAAAATATGGCGAAAAAAATTGTTAAATTGTTACTTCAGAGTTTGGATAAGTTAGTAGATTTTTTTTTCTTTAAAAAAATGAACTTTAAGGAAATGATTGTGCTATGAAAGGCTAAGTTTTCTTTTGATCCTCGGGTTTGGCTAAATAAATCTTAGTTTTTCAGATCATTGCAAACAATAAAATTTATTAAATTCTTTCAGCTGTGATTAACATTAAAATGTGTCTTGTTATATTAATATGTGAAAATTAGTTCTATCCTGTACAAATAATACAATGTTATAAATGATCTTTTATATGCCTATAGGGAACTAAAGGGAAATTTAACAACGTTTGCATATTTTCTCCTTAAATAGTAATAATTCCATGTTTTGTTTATAAGCAATAAATATGTATATATATTCATGGATATTTATGCCGTGGGAAGAAAAGTTTTTAAAGTATCTTTGTCAGCTGATTTAAGGGCTAAAGAACTTAGTTAAGCTATTAAATTAAGATAACCTTTTGCATATACAAAGTCCTGTTATAGCAGATACTGATACAACAAAGAGTTATAGCAATTGAGAATTTTTAAAAAAAAACACTTTCATGTCCCAATGTGATGGTCCCAGTTATGAATATGGTGGTTCATAATATCTCTTGGTAGCTAAAATATTTTTTCAATTTTATATTGTTGGTTTAGAGTAATAAATGCCTTTCTTCAATCTATTGAATGAATGTGAGTTTTTATACTCAATTTATAGTATAAAAGAATTTGAACTGTGTAAACTTCTCCAGAATTTTACCATTGTGGAAAATCTTGGATAAAGGTAAAGATTTTCAAATGTAGTTTCCATAGTATAAAGTCTGCTACTCTGAACTGTTGTATTTGTAATGAGTGATGTTGGATTACCATGGCAGAGTATGAAGTGCAGAACTGTCGTCTTTCTTGATTGTTCTACTTGGGACAGATATTAATGGACACCTTCCCACAGCTCATAATCAAGATGGTATTGCTGTCTTTGGATTGTGGAAGTCTGTACAAAAGTCAGTTTAGATTGCAGCAGATATCAGCGTTTTTAATGTTGTTTGTTTTTGTATGATGAAAGACACTATCAAAATAACTCTTCCCTCAAAAGATTTTAAAATTCTTATAAATTGTATTATTTACTTTTTTCATGGGGAAATCCAGTGTCTTTAAGATTACAATCCTAAAATAAAGTTGTCACATAATGGAGAAAAGCAGAATAATTGTGTTGTTATGGCAACTCAAATGGGGAAAATGAAAACAGCACAGATAAGCTGCATCCTGTTGTCATAGCAACCATAGTTGTGAAAATGATTAAAGCTGGTCTAGAAAGGATGTATTGCAGCATTAGTCCACTGGAAATAACTGTGTAAGAAAAGACAGAATTGGTTTTAGACAAAAGTTAAATCCCTCTGGTGCCACAAGTTGCTAGTACCACTGCATGTAGACAGATATCTGTCCTTTCTAATTATATTTCAACTCTATTTTATTGCCTTGGATCGTAATGATGGTATGAAGGAAAGATAAATGTAGTAACTATATGAAAAACGTATGAATAAACATTTTTTTGGAACAAAATTAGAAAGAAAACAAAGTTACAAAATTTTGTTGCTGAAATGACTTTAAAAGAATAGTAGAATGTTTTCCTTTTCTCCCATTTCCTTTTCCCCTCATTTCTCACCCAAGGCGTTATTTTCATTCTTTTCCATAACCCCTTTCTCTATCATTTCAGTCTTGTGTAGAGCTGTAACATAAACACCAATGTCATGGCAGTTTGTAAAGCATCAAGTACAGCATTATGATTACAGATGAACAGATAGGTTTGATGATAAATGATAAGCATCCTGTAGGTGTGGAGAAATTTATTTTAGCTATATCTTTCCAACTTTCCCTGTAATCAAAGCTTCTTAATTGTTACTTTAAATGCCATTATTTCTTTCCTAACTTCTAGTTGCCCACCATAGTAACATATTTTGTCCTGGTGGAGTGGAGACATGTTAGGAATAAACCTGATGAAAGCCGTGCTCTTTGTTCAGCATCTGGCTGCTTGCACAGGTTTTTGCGATAATGGAATCCACATCTCTGTATTAGAGTATCGATCTGCTGCTGGGTGTAGGGACTGTGTAAAAGAAGTATCTCAGCAACAGTGTATTGAAGTGGTTTAAGAGCAGTTTATGTTACAAATGAGATGGAGGAAGATGGAGTTCTGCAAGACTGGACACATACATGCTATACATATCTGTAAAACTGAGAGACTTGTCTAAAAATGGTGTTGTTAAAATTCCCATATTTTTGTCTACATTTAATTGGAAACAGTCGAACACTACCTGAGCCTGAGTACACTAATGCCGTTACCCTTTTGCCCTTTGGTTGAGATTTTTATATTTAATGTTTTTGTGTTGTGGTGTGAACATAAGTTAGTTATGAGAGATAATATTGACTGACCATAATAGCACTATTTAATGTAATCTATTGAATGTTTTCAATCACAATCCAAATATTAATGTTAATTTGCTTAAATATTAGTTTTCATAAATAAGCTCTTTAGTTTAAGCAATGCCCAGGTTTGCCTGACTGACCAAACTCTATTCCTTCATACAGGCATAGGGAAGAAACTTCTTTTTTTAATTAATTAATTCATTAATTAAAATGTTTAATTTTTCTAGAGAGAGGGAGTACAAGCGGGAGAGGGGCAGAGAGAGAGTGGGACAGAGGGTCCAAAGCAGGCTCCATGCTGACAGCGGCCAGCCCGATGTGGGGCTCGAACTCCAGAACCATGAGATCATGACCTGAGCCGAAGTGAGACGCTAAACCAACTGAGCCACCCCAGTGCCCCCAAGAAACCTCGTTTTAAAAAGTAGAAAAAGATGGCGACTTTTTTAGAGGAAAGAAGAGGGAGCTAACTAGAGGGGGTTTTGTTTGTTTGTTTTGAAAGATTTGTAAAATACTCATCCCTTTCTGTTGTTATTTAATGGTAATAGGTCATATATTACTCATGTGACTTAGATCAGACAATTTAAACTATTAAATGGTTCAGATACGCAGCAGTTATTCAAAGACTGTCAGCAAGTTAGCTAACCTTCTGGAAAGGAGTTTGAAAGTTGACCATAAGTGCCCATATCCCTTGTGTCCAGATACTGTAGCACCACCGGGAGGTAACACATCTCCCTTTCTCCTAACTTAACTTGGAAGAGACATTTTAAAAGGTAACTTTGTAAATATAAAAATGTTTTCCATTAAAATCTGATGCACTGATTTTTAGATTGGTGTCTAAAAGTGGGCAGTATCATCAGGTTGTGCATCTGAGAGTTACTAGTTTGCATCTTGGCTTGTGATAAATTGGATTGTAAGATCAAGTACTTTATTTTCCTGGAAGAAAAAAAAATTAGATATATTCATCACTCCCCATTTCACAGTTTCTTGTCACATTTCACTTGCTTCAGAAATATTCATTTTGGATCCTTCTTGTGAATATGTAACTCTTAATACTGATGTCCTGAGAGAAAGCAGAAGAATTTCTGATCCAACCTAAATAATAACCACACCATCACAGAAAATGTCCTCACAACATATCAAGCAATCAAATAGCCAATAAACCTATTCTCCTGCTAAATTCCATGAACTGGTTGGAGAGGGTAAATAATGTTCATTTTTGTTATTTACCTGGCAACATGACACTTGATCTGTGAAATGGTTATTTATTTTCATATATCGTAGCTGCCAATCAGCCAGCCATTTGCAAATAGTGAAGTAAACAAACTGCTGAAAACAAGTTTCTTCTCTGCTGGTCTGTGGTGCCTAGGAAGTCAGATGTGATATTGTTCCGTTTATTTATGTAGCCATTTACTCTCTTTCTAATGATGAAGTAATTTTCTTTTCTCTACTCCTACACAGAAGTTAAATTAAGGAGTACCCAAGAGGGCTGGGATACGTGGTTTTCAGTCTTTGAAATACTATTTGATATCAGGAGACCCTTTTCATGAGCAGAGTTTCCCTCAGTTAAGAAGAGAGCTCCAGATAGTTGTCCTTTTTTTTTTTTTTTTATGTTTATTTTTTGAGAGACCGAGCATGAGTGGGGGGGGCAGGGAGGCAGAGACAGAGGGAGAAACAGAATCTGAAGCAGGCTCCAGGCTCTGAGCTTGTCAGCGCAGGGCGTGACGTGGGGCTCAAACTCACAAACCTGAGCGGAAGTCGATGCTCAACCGATTGAGCCACCCAGGTGCCCCTAGATCATTCTCCTTTTGAACTGATTGTGAGAGCAAATAGATCTATAGAGAGGGGGCTGATAGAGAAGTGCGAGAGTTTGTCTCCTCTCCCCCCACCTGACCTCCCAACCAAAGGATTTTACTGTGTGGCTTCTTTTGCTCTTTTTGCCTATGAAGTGAGGGACAAGAGCTCTGATTGCTCATATAACAGCCAGCCTGCTTTAATATGTGGATTATTAACAGGACACCAGCCTCTGTTAAGTCATACCAACTCCTATGAACAAACGCGTTAAGTCAGTACTGAAAAGGAAGTGTTACAAATGCTCTTCTTCAAGATGGAAGACTGCTTCAATTTCTCTTTACTTCTCTAGTTACAACCAAACTTTTTCTTAGCTTTCCTTCCCCTCTTTCTTTTCTCTTACCCTACCTTTCCTCTCCCCTGTTCTTTCTTTCTCATTCTCAGAAACATAAAGCCTAATCCTTCCAGTGAGCACTGCAGTCATTTGAAATTTGTATATAGGCCAGCCCTACATCATCAAAAATTGTTGTGTTAATCCCAAGATTCCTAGGCCTCAGCTGATGGCCTAGTTATTTAAAATAATATTTAATGCAATAAATTCCAGGGTAAGAAAATAATTTGGACAGTTTCTTAAGAGTTTATTACAATGGGATTTGACCTGAATTTAATTCAATGGAAATTTAGTATAACCAGATAATTTCTTTGTGGCATGATTTAAAAGGTCTTTAAGTACAGGTATAGGAGATTGAGTTTGTAAAAAACTAATCTGAGATAATTGCAGTTTTACTCTTACTGAGTAAATGAGCACTTCAAAAATATAGGAATTGTCTTTACTTAGCATAAGGTGATTTTTAATAATGCAGCAAAGAAAATGTAAGTGAACATCCTTACTTTTTGTTTTGTTATGAGGAAAATAAAGATACCACCTGGCTGTATGCATAAATTTGTTTACTAAGTTGGTTGATTTCCTGTAGATAGGTATTAAAAATGACTTTTTCGGTACAGAAAGCATGTGGCATATAGGTATTACGATACCCTGCTGCCTGCTAATGTTGAATATTTTATGTGATTTTTTTTAAAAAACAAAATTGTTACTATTTTCAAATTCAACAATCTCACATAAAATCAACTATAGACCAAATATTTAGAATTTGTTATATTGATACAAATGAAAGAAAAATGAAACACAGATATTTGGTAATTAAAGAAAGCAGAATGGTAATGTTAGAAAATTTGGTTATAGTCTTGCACTCTGGAGTTCTCTCAAGCCAGTGACTTTTTAGATCTTTTGTTTTATTTACTGAAACAGATTAGTGACAGTGTTTTTATAGAAAGTTATGAAAAGAAGTCTATGTATTAATTTGCTTTGGGTCATCCTAGTCTCTCTGGTAAATTCATAATTAGGAAGGCCTTTTAAGGACTATGTTCGAGTCTCACAGGTACACAGCTATCCATATCTGGTAAATCTAAATTCATATGTGAGGAGGTTATGTTTTTTTAAAGCATATTATTTACACAATTCACTGGAATGGCTCCTTTGGAAGTAGGGTGACTCTCTTATGTAATTATGTACTTAGTAACCCTGCACTACACAGCAGTAGAAATTCAAGTAAGAATAATTTACTACTTATGCATAGTTATTAGAATTTTAAAGCATTTGTTTATTCAAAATTCTAGTTTATCAGTGTTATATTTGACTAACTGTATACTTAATAGATAATAATGAATAAATTTATTTTAGAAAGCCAAAATTCTAGTTATCAGAGTATTATATTTGATTAATTGCATATTAATAAATAATAATGAATAAAACTTGTTTTAGAAAGCATCCAGGTTTGAATTTTAACAGTTCTAAATAAGCATCAGGAGCTGCTTTCTCTCCGCCCCCTCACCTTACTGTTTAAAGGGATTTTGACCCGTCTAGTCCAGATTTTGTGGTGAAACTAATAATTCCTAAGAAAAATCCATATTAGAGGTGTTGTAGATGGACTTAAATCACAGATTTATGGAATTTCATTGCTGCAGGGTACTGTCAGAAATGTTTTAATCTACCCCACTTTACCAGTGGAGAGGCTGAGGTGCATGGAAATTAAGTGAGCTGCTCAAGATCTTATAGTTGGTTTGAGGATAAATCTGCACCAGAACTTGATGTCTTACCACCTGGGCTAGTGTCATGTCTCCTGGTTCTCATGATAATTCAACAGTTCACTTCACCAGGGATTTCTTGAACACTTCTGCTATGTGGGCTAGGCATGCAGAGATCGTAAGAATGGTATGAGTTTATGTGGTCTAAAAATAGTGACAACACACAAATAATATTTTACATTTTAATTCTAATTTATTTTGTGTTTTCCATTGTTGATAAATATTAACATGTAGTGGACTAAACTTTTAAATCTACTTACTCTACTAGATTATAATCTTTTTTGTTTGTTTCTGCTAGATTATAATCTTAAAGGCAGGTCGGGTTTTGTTCTCATAAAGTTAATCCAGTTTCATTTTGGAAGGCTTAAATTAAAAAAATTTTTTTCAAGCATTGATGGTGTTGGGATAAGTAGCTTCCCATCGTGTCTACTCTGGGAATAATACGCATTTTAGAGTTATATTTCTGTTTTCATCAAGTACTTTTGGTTTTAAGTAACAGATGGTATCATTCCCCCCCCCCCCTTAAGAAGGGGCAACTGTTTTAGGGCACAGAGATAGCTTATGGAACTAAGGGGGAAGACCTATAGTCGGGTACCACAAAGACATGGAACTGGGCATCAGAACATCTGTAGGAATTTAGGTAGCCACCCTTGCAATCTTGGGGTAAATCTCAGTTGGTCATGATGTACAACATTTTTATGTGTTGCTGGATTTTATTTGCAAGTATTTTGTGTAGGATTTTTGTTTGTATATCCATAAGGAGTATTGGTCTGTAGTCTCCATTCTTTTGAATGTCCAGTGGGTTTTGAAATTGCAGTTATTTTCAGTTCCTAGATTTCCATTTGGTTCTGTGTTATCTGTTATTTCTTTGCTGAGACTTTCTATCCATTTCTTTCAAGAGTGTCTGCCCTTAATATTGGAACGTTTTTATACTAGTTGAAGTTTTTGTCTCTAAAGGTGATTCCAACATCTGTGTCAGTTTAAAATTGGCATCTATTGATTTAAATTGAGATATTCTCTCTCTCTCTCTCTCTCTCTCTCTCATATGCCATATAATTTTGGGGTATATCCTGGACAGTTTTTAATATTACAAGACCCTGAGTTTTGTTTAAATCCTGTTGAAAATATTGATGTTTTTGTTCTATCAGGCTCTCACAATCCAGTTGAATTTGGCCTGTGAGTTCAAACAGCCTTCTGTAAGATTGTCATTTCAAACTCTATGACATTTTTAAAGCCTTTGCAGTGCTATTGCAGTGTCTTCTATATGTATGCCAGTTAGTGGCCAGTTAGTAGTTCTGTTCTCAAAGTCTGTGGCTTGCAGTTTTGGGTCATAGCCACATATGTGAAGCTTGCGGGTGAACACAGGAGTTCATGAACCACTTTATGGGCTTGCTTTCCTGAGCTCCTTCTTCTCCATGATCTCCCTAGTACCTCTAGTTCCCTAGGACTTCCTATTTCAGTTCTCTGGCCAAAAAACTGGAGCTTTATTTAACCTGAATGTTACTTTATCTGGGGCTAAGTGACAGGAGGATGAAGAAGAAAAAGAAGCAATGATGTTTCATCTTAGCTGTTTAGAATCACAGCTCCTCTGATCAGAGAGAGTTTCCTTATTTCAGAGTTTAAGGCTCCTCAATGGCCCCTGCTTCTACTGTGGTTTTCATCATGGGATTGCTTGGAGGAGAAATAAAGATGGAAGTTTTCCACCATTTTCTCTGAGGGTTAGATACCCCTTTACACTCACTGGGCCAGAACTAGAGGGCTTTTATTTGGATCTCTTTGCCTATACAGATATCTGCTTGTGGGTTTCAGGCTGTAGTCTAGGCTGGTAGATACTAGGGGAGCAACAACAAAAAACAAAGGTAAATCCATTGTTGGTTTAATGTTGTGTTGAAGTCTTCTTACCCAGTCTGCTTACTGCTGTTTACTTCTCAGAGTCCTCAAAAAGCTGTAGCCTGCATTCTGCCCATTTTTGGCAGCTGCATTCAATGGGAGATAGAGGAGGGATCATGCTTATTTCATTTTAACTGGAACCAGAATCCCTTTTAGTTATCTTTTCGAAACTGTTTTATAGCTGGTTAACAACATATTCAGTGCGAGTTCAGTCGTTTGCAATTTGTTGATACTTGCTCCATGCATGGCCCACCTTAAGTTCTATTTTGGAGCAACCATGCTTGTAGTTGTTACTACAGTTGTTTAGTGCAGTGTTCTAGAAAAGTCATTAGGTCAAGTTCATTGATTATGCTCTTCAGTTCTTTTTTGCTTATTCTTATCAAATAGCTGAGGGAGGGGTGTTAAAACCTGAAACTATGTAGATTTGTCTATTGTCCCTTTAGTTCTGTGTATTTTGCTTGTTATATCTTGAAATTTTGTTATTAATACATATACTTTTAAGACATCTTGATTAATTGACCTCTTTATCATTATGAAGTGGTTATCTTTATCTCTAATGATATTCCTTGTCAGAAGTGTACTTCGATGTTAGTAGAGCCATTTTGCTTTCTTATGATGACCTTTTGTGATATCCTTTTCAAGTTTTGACTTTTATCTGTATACATTATATATTAAATAGTTGTGTCTTCAGTTTAGTCTAACAATCTGTCGGTGCTTGGACTTGTACTGTCCAATAGAAATTTAGTTACAGATCTTAACAAAGTATATGACTTAACAGTTTTCATATAACCACATCAAAAAAGTAAAAAGAAATCATTGAAATTTTCATAGTGTTTTTTATTTAACCCAGTATATTTTAAGTATTATTTTTTAAAATATATTTTTAAATGTTTATTTTTGAGAAAGCATAGCAGGGAAGGGGCAGAGAGAGGATCAGAGGATCTGAAGCAGGCTTTGCATTGACAGCAGTGAGCCTGATGTGGGACTCAAACTCATGAACCAAGAGATTATGACCAGAGCTGAAGTCGGATGCTCAACCGACAGCCACCCAGGTGCTTTTTAAGTATTATTTCAACATGTAATCAATATAAAGTTATTGAGATATTTTCTTCTTCTTTTTTTTTTTCTTTATATTGGGTCTTCAAAATCTCATGTGATTTTACAGTTAAGCACATCTCAGTTTGGACTAGCCACCATTCAGATGCTCAGTAGCCACATGTGAGTAGTGGTCACTATTTGAAAAATGTTGATTTAGACCATTTATATTTAATGTAGTTATTAGCATGACTAAATTTAAATGCACCTTCTTGTTCTTTGTTTCTGTTTGTTCCACCTGTTCTTTTTACCTTTTTATTTAAATTTTCCTGCCCTCTTTTCTATGAGGTGTTTTTGTTTTGTTTTGTTGTTGTTTTGTAGTCCATTTTATCTCCTCTGTTGGCCTATTAGGTATCTTTGTTTTGTTGTCATGGTCACTCTAGAGACTACAGTATGCATTTTATTTATTTTTTTAAAGTTTACTTGTTTATTTTGAGAGAGGGAGAGGGCATGAGCAGGGAAGGGGCAGAGAGAGAGAATCTCAAGCAGGCTCTGCATTGTCAGTGTGGAGCCCAGCCATGGAGCTTGAACCATGAACTCTGTGAGATGATGAGCTGAGCCAAAATCAAGAGTCGGACACTCAATCAATTGAGCCCCTACAGTATGAGCCCTTACAGCCACCCAGGTGCCCCTACAGTATGAATTTTAAAATACAGTTGACCATTGAACAACATGGGGGCTATGGGAGCTGACAGCCCTCCACACACAGTTGAAAATCCTTATATAACTTTTGACTCCCCCAAAACTTAACAGCTAATAACCCGCTATTGACTGGGAGCTTTATCAATGACATAAAGAGTTGATTAACACGTATTTTTTGTATGTAATACGTATTCTTACAATAAAGTAAGCTGGAGAAAAGATTTTATTAAGAAAATCATAAGAGTGGGGCACCTGGGTGGCTCAGTCAGTTGAGCATCCAACTTAGACTCAGGTCATGATCTCAGGGTTTTTGAGTTCGAGCCCCAGTTAGGGCTCTGTGCTGACAGCTCAGAGCCTGGAGCCTGTTTTGGATTTTATGTGTCTCCTCCTCTCTCTCTGCCCCTCCACCACTTGTGCTGTGTCTCTCTCTGTCTTTCAGAAATAAATAAACATTAGGGTCACCTGGGTGGCTCAGTCGGTTAAGTGGCAGACTTTGGCTCAGGTCATGATCTCACAGTTCATGGGTTCGAGCCCTGCGTTGGGCTCTGTGCTAACAGCTCAGAGCCTGGAACCTGCTTGGGATTCTGTGTCTCCCTCTCTCTGTGCCCCTCCCCTTCTCATAGTCTGTCTCTCAAAAAAATGAATAAAAATATTTAAAAAAATTTTTTAAAGAAATAAATGTTAAAAAATTTTTTAAATCATAAGAATAAATACATTTATAATACTGTACTGTATTTATCCAAAAAAGTCTGCATATAAGTTGATCCTCACAGTTCAAATCTATGTTCAGGGGTCAGTTGTATTTATTGCGGTGAAATTTGTATGACATAAAATTAACCACTTTAAAGTGAACAGTTTAGTGTCATTTACTACATCCACAATGTTGTACAATCACCATCCCTAGTTCTAAAACACTTCCAGTAAAATTTCTTTTTTTTATTTCAATTTTTGGAGAGGGAGAAAGAGTATGTGTGTGTGCATGCAGAGGGGGGAGTGGCAGAGAGAGAGAGAGAGAGAGAGAGGGAGAGAGAGAGACGGAGAGAGAGAATCTTAAGCAGGAGCCCATGGTGGAGCCATATGGGGCTCCATCTCACAATGGGAACTTGATTTCACAACTGTGAGATGATGAGCTGAGCTGACCTCAAGAGTCTGACATTTAACTGACTGAGCCACCCAGGTACCCCCAGGTAAAATTTTTTAGCCATCAAGCAGTTTTTCTCCATTCCTTCTCCCTTCTAGGCCTTGTCAGTTACCAATCTGCATTCACCTATTGTGTATATTTCATATTTATAGAATCATACACAGGGATCTTTTATATCTGGCTTCTTTCACTTAACATAATAAGTTTTGATGGTTATCCATCAAAATTGTAGCATGTATCAGTACTTCTATTTTTAGGACTGAATACTATTCCATGGTATGAATATACCACAATTTGTTTATCTTTTCATTTGTTGGTAAATATTTAGGCTGCTTCTACCTTTTGGTTAGAATATGTATACATGGATTTGTTTCAATATACAGTTCTTTTGGGAATATACTCAGTAGTGGAGTTGCCAGAAGTGGTCACATGGTAATTCTTTTTGAGGAAGCTGCCCAACTGTTTTCTATAGTGGCTGACCTTTTTTATACTCCCACTACCAACAAAGGTTCCAGTTTCTCTACATCCTCACTTGTTATTTTCTATGTGTATTTGGTTTTGTATTTTCATTTTTTGTTTTGTTTTTTCATTATTGTAGCTTCAAAAGCTCTTGAGACTGGATAAGACTTTGATGATAAAACCCCTTCTAGTCCAGCTGCATCTCCTGGCATGTGTCTCTTCTGAAGTTTCTGGATGGCTCTGGTTTTTTTGTTTTTGTTTTTTTAATTGCTATCTTTGTAGGTATGAAGGGTACCTGATGTGATTTTGGTTTTCATTTCCCTAACGACTAATGATGTTGAGCACCCTTTTTATGTGCTTGTCTATTTATGTATCTTTGGAGAAATACTTGTCTAAGTCCTTTGTCCATTTTTGAATTTGGGTTGTCTTTTTGTTGTTGAGTTGTAGAAGTTCTTTATATATTCTTAATACTAGACCCTAACCAGATATATGATTTGCCAAACTATATGTACTTTTAACTTACTACAAACTGTTAAAATAATATTTTACTTCTCATATATTTCCATTTTCTCCTCTTGTGTGGTTATTTTCATGTTTTGTTTCCAATTATGAATATCATAATTCATTATTGTTAAATTGTTTATTTTTAAATTATTATTTTTAAAATAAATTTTTTTTTTTTTACAAATAGTTTATTGTCAAATTAGTTTCCACATAACACTCAGTGCTCATCCCCAAAGTGCCTTCCTCCATGCCCACCCCCCCTCCCCCCCACATCCATCAGTCCTCAGTTTTTGTCAGCATTCAAGAGTCTCTCATGGTTTGCCTCTCTCCCTTTCCCCCACCATTTCCGCCCTTCTTCTCCCCCTTGTTCCTCCGTCAAGTTCCTCCTAATCCTCCTATACGTGCAAACATATGATATTTGTCCTTCTCTGCCTGACTTATTTCGCTCAGCATAACACCCTCAAGGTCCATCCATGTTGCTACACATGGCCAGATTTCATTCTTTCTCATTGCCATGGAGTATTCCATGGTCTAGATAAACCACATCTTCTTGATCCATTCATCTGTTGATGGACACTTAGGCTCTTTCCATGTTTTAGCTATAAAATAAAATTTTTAAATGAGAAGGATTTTTAAAAATATTTAGCCATATATTTAATATTTCTGACACTTTTCACATTTATTTTTAAATTGAAGTATGAGTAACATACAGTGTTATATTAGTTTCAGGTGGACAGTATAACAATTCAAAGTTCTGTAAATTTCTCAGTACTCATCAAGATAAATGTACTCTTACTTCCTTTTATCTGTTTCACCCATGCTCCCATCCATCTCCCCTTTGGCAGCCACCATTTTGTTCTCTGTATTTAAGAGTCTGCTTTTTTGTTGCTCTCCATTTTTCTTTGTTGATTTATTTGTTTTGTTTCTTAATTCCACATATGAGTGAAAACATGTGGTATTTGTCTCTGACTTGTTTTACTTAACATTATACTGTCTAGGTCCATCCATGTTGCAAATGGCAAGATTTCTTTTTTTTTTTTTTTAATGGCTGAATAACTTTCCATTGTGTGTGTATATCTATATATCCATATATGTCTATTTTATATATATACACCACAGCTTCTTTATTCATCTGTTGATGGACAATTGGGTTGTTTCTGTATCTTGGCTATTGTAAATAATGCTGCAATAAACATAAGGGTGCATATATCTTTTTAATTTAGTGTTTTTATTTTCTTTGGGTAAATACCCAGTAGTGGAATTACTGGATCACATGGTTAACTCTATTTTTAACTTTTTGAGGAAGCTTCATACTGTTTTCCACAGTCATTTGTACCAACAGTGCATGAGGGTTCCTTTTCCTCTACATCCTGGCTGATACATCATGTCTAGTATCATTTTCTAAATATATTTGGAAACATTTTCCAAATGCTCCCCCAAAACATCCCCAGTTTTCTTTATGGGATACCAATTATACATATCTTGGACAACTTTATTGTTTCCCACAGGTCATTGAGGTGTTCAATTTTTTCCCAGGTTTTTTTTTTCCTCTTAGTGCTTTATTTTGTATATTGCTCTTTCTTCAAGTTCACTAATATTTTCTTCTACAGCTGTTAATCCCATCTCATGAAATTATCATTTCAGACATTGTACTTTTTTTCTTGAGAGTTCTATTTCATTCATTTTTTAAATATCCTACAGTTCCTTTCACTATGTTCATGTTATAATAGCTGTTTCAATATTTTGGTCTGTTAACTTCATCATCTCTATTATTTTTGGATCTGCTTCCATCGACTGATATTCCTCCTGATAATGGGTCGCATTTTATTGCTGCTTGTTTCATCTAATAATTTTAGATTTAGACATTGTGAATTTTACATTATTCAATATTTGTATTTTATTGTCTTTCTAAAAGAATGTTGAATTTATTTCAGCCAGCACTTAAGTTTCTTGTGGATCAGCTTGATACTGTTGTGGCTTGATTTTAAATTTTATTAGGGTAGGGTTAATGTAACATTTATACTAGCATAATTTACCCCTGTAAGTGAAGTGTAAGCTTTCTGGGTCTCCTGCTGAAAGTCCCAAGTGTTCATCTAGGCTTCTGCAATCTGTATGGTCAAAACAGAAAAGTTCCCTAGCCCTTTGTGGGTTCTAGGAGTTATCGAGCTTATAGCTCACTCACAGTTCTTTGCTTGGCCTTGTAGAGTTTCACCTCATGTAAACAGGATACTGTGTTCAGGAACAGATGTAATATTCAGATATCTGAGGCTTATTTGTACATGTAATTAATTCTCCAATATTCTGCCTCATCAATTCTAGTCTCTTTGGGTTCCCCAAATTCTGTTCTGTATTTCCTCAATAAGTTGTCCCATTTTGTTCTGCTTGGATTACCCCTTTCTTGTGCCATAGACTGAAAAATGCCTTGAGGTATAAGAGTAGGACGATTTTGAGAGTCATTACAATCTGGCACTGCCTGTTGTCCAAGTGTCTTCAAATATAAGTTTCACATATTTTGTCCAATTTTCTTGTCCATGATGAGGGAGGCCATTTTTGATGTTAACTACTCTATTACGGTGGAAGCTGAAGTCTAATGTATGTTTACTAAAAGTTCTTATTTAATGTACTGGAAGTCCTCACTTTCCCTGGTTCTGATATGCACAGATTTCATTTACTACAGTTCAGTTAAATAATACTGGTCCCCCAAAACATGACTGAAATTCCAGCTATCAGTATATTAACTGTAATTTTTGTAAAGTACAGGGTTTCCAGTGTGCAGTTCACTATGGGTAAAACAGATACTCATCATGATCACACTTGTTCCAAAATCTGTTGTGAATTAGTTATTGCACATCTGTTATTGAGCTTATGCATAGACAACATGAAATATAGTTGTATTGTCTCGTCTCCCAGTGTTAATTCCATGAGATATTTTACAAAAATGGATAATGAAAGAGGCAGTTGGCTAACAAGATGAAACAAAGCAACAAAAAGTGATAATAATTTTAATTGAAATTTGAGTTGAAGGTAAATGGAATCATAGAAGAAATAGCTGACCATGGAAATGTTGGTACTGATACCATTTGATAGACTCTAGATATGCAGCCAGAGGAACTTAGTGAAGGTGAACTTATTAACCTAAGTGAGGAAAGTGGTGTAACAAAAAAGATGAAAATGTCTCAGAGGAAAAACTTCACATAAACACAAAAAATTTTTACATTAAAGGAACTCTTAGGGGCATTTCACAGCGTTAAAAGTCCAAAGGATAAAGCTGATCCAAACCTAGAGTGACAGTTTGCCAAGGCATGGAAAGGATGTTTGCTGTGTATGTTTGTAGCCACTCTGTGGCTTTATGATTTTCATCAATTTTTGAAAAACTTTAGTATCTCTTTAAGGGTTGCTTTTGTCCTATTTTTTTTTTCACAGATGTCCAAGTACACATACATTTACTTCTCAGTGTGACTTATATCTCCTATAGTCTTTTCAGCATTTTTCTATCCTTATTGCTGTTTCAATCTAGTGATTTTCTGCTGACCTATTTTTTGTTCACTAATTCTCTGTTTCTAATCTGCTATTAAGCCAATCTAAAGAATTCTTTAAAATTTAAAAAATGTTTATTTTTGAGAGTGAGAGAGAAATAGAGTACAAGAGGGAGAGGATCAGAGAGAGAGGGAGAGACAGAATCCGTAGCAGGCTCCAGGCCCCAGCTGTCAGCACAGAGCCCGATGTGGGGCTTGAATCCATAAACCACAAGATCATGACCTGAGCTGAAGTCAGATGCTTAACCGACTGAGCCACCCAGGTGCTCCACCAATCTAAAGAATTCTTTTTTTAAAAATGTTTTATTTATTTTTGAAAGAGTGCAAGTGGGGGAGAAAACAGAGAGAGAGGGACAGAAGATCCAAAGTGGCTCTGCGCTGACAGCAGCAAGCCAGTGTGGGGCTTGAACTTATGAACTGTGAGATCATGACCTGAGCTGAAGTCAGACACTCAATAGACTGTGCCACCCAGGTACCCCAAGAATTCTTAAATTCAGCTCTTGTATTGTAAAATTAATTTCCATGTTACGTGTGTTTGTGTGTTCTATTTTAGATTTCAGTTTTCTGATGGAACTCTTCATTTTTTCATCTTGAATATCTTAAGTGTGGTTATTTTATTTTTCAATTAATTTATTATTTTTTAATGTTTAGTTTTGTGTGTGTGAGAAAGAACATGAGTGGGGTAGGGGCAGAGAGAGAGGGAGATACAGAATCTGAGGCAGGCTCCAGGCTCTGAGCTGTCAGCACAGAGCCCGTCGTGGGGCTTGAACTCATGGACTGTGAGATCATGATGTGAGCTGAAGTCAGATACTTAACCGACTGACCCTCCAGGCGCCCCTTAAATGTGGTTATTTTAAAGTTTGTTTTTATTTGTTTTGAGAGATAGAGAATTCCAAGCAGGCTCTGCGCTGTCAGCACAGAGCCCAATGTAGGGCTTGAACCCACGAATTTCGAGATCATGACCTGAGCCAAAATCAAGGGTCAGATGTTTAACTGACTGAGCCACCCAGTTGTCTCAATCATGGTTATTTTAAAGCCTGTGTTTAAGAGTTCCAATACTTACCACTTTTGGGGGCTTTAAAAATTGTGTTAAAAGGTACATAATTACTTTACTCATTTTTAAGTGTATAGTTCAGTAGTTTTACATTCACATTGTTGTGCAGCCAATCTCCAGAACTTTTTCATCTTGCAGAATTCTAGGCCAGTTAAACAACAATTCCCCATTCCCCTCTCCCTTCCAGCTGCTGGCAACCACTATCCTTTCTCAGTCTGATTACTTTTGGTACCTCATATGAGTTGAAATCATACAGTATTTTCCTTTTTCTGACTGGCTGCTTTTATTTAGCATAATATTTTTAAGGTTCATCCATAATGTAGCACATCTCAGAATTTCTTTCCTTTTTAAGGCTGGATAGTATTCCATTGTATGTATATGCCACATTTTATTTATCTGTTCATCTATTGGTAGATACTTGGGTTATTTCCACCTTTTGGCTCTTTGGGTCTGCTTTTTTTTTTCTGGGTATTTTTGGGAGATAGCATTTAATCCTTTTTCTTTGAATTCTTGGTAATTTTTATTGAATGCTAAACTGGAAATGGTGGAGACTTTAGATAATAGCTTCCTTAATAGGGTTTAATATTCTTTTCATGGTTGTATCCCTTTGGTTTGATTGATTTCTGGTGTCTTTCCATGGTGTTGGCTGAAAGTCAGACTTTTTTCCCCCAGGGCACCTTGCCCTTGGTGGGTTCTGTATTCCAGTTTTTGGTGCCTTAGCACCATGAGATTGTTGAGGTAAATTTTAAATTTGGGTTTTCAGATCTGACTCTTTGCATGCAAAATGTAGGACCAAATGTCAGCAAATGTCCAGCAGGAAATTGCATAGAATGTCAGATTCACCACAATACATTTCCCTCCTGCCTAGAATTTTGGCTCCTAAAGTCTTGGCTGCATTAGTTGTTCTCTGATGCCTTCAAATAGCCTTCTGTATTTTATTCAGCTTTTATAGTTGTCTTTTTCTACATAAAATTGAGTCTCAGAACAATTAGTACACCATAGCTGAAGCAAAATCTCAATATTATTTTCATTAATTAAATTTTCATATTATTTTTAAAACATTCTCCAGCTTGCAGAAGAGTTGCAAGTAAAATAACATTTTTCTATAAATCATTTGAGAGTAAGGTACAGACATGATTTCTCATCACTCCTGAATTCTTTGATATGTATTTCCTGCAAACAAGAACATTCTCTTACATAACCTATTAATAACTATCAAAATAAGGAAGTCAGTATTGATACATGACTGCCAACTAATTTACAGACCGTATTCAGGTTTCTCTAGCAATCCCAATAAATGTCCTTTATAGCAAAAGGATCTAGGTCAGAATCACATGTTGCATTTTGTTGTCGTATCTTTTGTCTCTTTCAATCTGGGATGGTTCTTCAATCTTTCTTTCCTTGACTTTCATGACATTGACTTTTTTGAGGATTATAGGCCAATTATTTTGTAGATTGTTTTTTAGTTTGGGATTTCCTGATGTTTTCTTACGATTAGGTAGAGGCTATGTATCTTTGGCAGAAAGCACAGAGGTGATGCTATGCTGTTCTTATTGTATTCTCTCAGATGATACATGATTTTAATTTGTTTCATTATTGGTGATATTAATGCTGACCACTTGATTAAGATGTCAGTCAGGTTTTTCCATTGTATAGTTACTGTTTTATGTGGGGAGATATTTTGAGACTATTCAAAGATCATGCTTCTCATGAAACTTTCAGTTTATTCTCTATATTATTAATAGAGTAATAGAAAATAGAAATGTATTTCTATTTTACTCAATGGCTTATTGTATTAGTTGTCTTTTGCTGCATACCAACTTACCACAACTTTAGTGGCTAATAATAACATGCAACACACATTTATTATCTTGCAGTTCCTTTGGGTCAGGAGTCTGGGTCGGCATGGCTGACCCGAGTCCTTTGCTTCAACATCTTTCATAAGGCTGTAATCAAGGTGTTGGCCAAGGCTGAGGTCTCATTTGAAAGTGTGATTGAGGAGAGATCTGCTTCCAAGCTTAAATGGGTTTGTTGTTGTTGTTGTTGCTGTTTTTGCAGAATTCCTTTCTTTAAGGGCTCTGGACTGAGAACCTCAATTCCTAGCTGGTTGTCGGTTGGAGGCCACCCTCAATTCTTTGCCATGTAGACTACTTGCTTCATTAATACATCCAAGCCAAGTAGACAGTGGTGTCTGTTAGCAAGATGGAAGTTACTGTTTTATGTAACTTAGAAGGTGCTAGGTTGTTCTATACTCAAGGGCATTAATAGGATTACACAAGGGTTCTGAATGCCAAGAAGTGGGGGCCACTGGGGAGTGATGTTACGTTTTGCCTACCACAGTTATAATCCATTATTATCATTCTTTTGATGTCTAATCTCTCCCAAATTTAGCCTGTGAGAGCCTTTCATACTGGCCCCTGTGTCATTTTGCCATGTCTTCATCATCCTTTGAGTACCACAAGAAAATGTTCTATGGTCATCTTTTTGTTTTTATGCTCATCTTAAACTTTTTCCTGCCCAAGTCCTGGAATCGGCCGTTGTTCTAAGCAGCTTGGAGAGTGATATTTAGGATCATTAAATATATTCATTGCTATTAGGGGGTTACTCTTACTGGGCCTTCTTAATTGATAGAACTGGGGTTGTGTTTTTGTGTACAGATATCTCTGGCTTTATACCATTTTGCTTTTATAAAAGACCTACATTAGTACCTGTTTTCACTGACCAAAAGAAATCTGAAGGAGATTTTCACTTTTATGAAAAAAGGAGAGGGCACCTGGGTAGCTCAGTCGGTTAAGCGTCTGACTTCGGTTCAGGTCATGATCTCACGGTTTATGGTTTTGAGCCCCGCATCGGGCTCTGTGCTCACTGACAGCTCAGAGCCTGGAGCCTGTTTCAGATTCTGTATCTCCCTATCTCTCTGACCCTCCCCTGCCTATGCGCTCGCTCTCTCTGTCCCTGTCTCTGTCTCTGTCTCTCTCTCAGAAATAAATAAACATTAAAAAAAAAAATAAAACGAAAAAGAAAAAAGAAAGGAAGAAAAAAGGAGAAAAGTAAAAATAGCATTCATTATCTGTTTTGCTGTCAACTGTGGTAGAGGCAGCGTACTATTCCCTGAGCAGTGACAGTGGCACAGTCACGCTCCTTCTCTGAGAATTATACTCAGCATCTCAGCATCAGGCCTCCATAGCTTTGTGAATATCTGTGCTTTATCTCCTTTTATTTTGTATGTCCACTAGCAAGATGTATTGTAAGGTATGAGAAAATTCTAGGAGAGGTTTTTTTTTGGGGGCCTCGGAATACTCAAAAATGTTTCCATATAAATTCATGTTAATTCCTTCCTTGCTTTATGCCATTTTGACTTACAAAAGGTTTCATACGAAGACTCTACTTTTGGATAGCAATGGAAACCTATATGTGTAACGTGTATGTGTGTGCGCATACATATACATCATTTACCTAGAAATTTTTCTTTTTCTTTTTTGTTTTATTTATTTCTAGGAGAGAGAAACAGCATGAGCAGGGGAGGGTCAGAGAGAGAGGGAGGCACAGAATCTGAAACAGGCTCCAGGCTCTGAGCTGGCAGTCAGCACACAGCCCGATGTGGGGCTCGAACCCACGAACCGCAAGATCATGACCTAAGCGAAAGTCGGACGCTTAACCAACTAAGCCACCCAGGCGCCCCATAATTTTTCTATGTACCATAAGCTTTGAGCTCACAATATTATCTTGAATTGTAGTTCACCAGGATAGCATTCATTGTTTTTATTTTCTATATAGTGTAACTTTTTTGATTATGAGAAATCTTGCTCTTATTATCCTCAGTATTTAATCAATCTTCCTATATAACTCATCTCCCATTGCTAGTAGAAGGGTCTTCATTCCCTACCCCATACTCTGTGAGTGCTTTTGTTATCTTTTAGGTTTTTGACTGTTTCCATTGGGCTCCTCTCTCATTGGGTCTGAAACACTGTTTTGGCTACTGCCCTTCCACCCTGCTTATCCCACTGGGTCTGAAACTCAGTGCTGGGCCAATATTCCTCCACTCTCAATGAATGTCTTCTGTTCACTTTGGGAACCCTTGCTGCCCTGCCTTATCACATGCCTCATCATCCTGCTCCCTACCATTCTGGTCCCCCATGTGGAAGCCTTTCTTAGTCCACTAGGGTATAGTACCCCATGCCAGGCCACTGTCTTGTGCAGAATTTTCCCCTCACCCAGCTTGTGCTCTGAAACTCTATGCCAGGCCTCTTTCTCCTCAGAGACACCTTTCTTATACTACTTGGACTCCAAAAGCCTGTATCGGATCACTACAGCCACTTCTACCACTCAGCTTGATGCCTACTTAGCCTGTTCTTACTTAATGGCTTTTGAACTGAATTTTTCACGTAGGAGAGGAGACAAGGAAAGAGGAATGAAATTTCATTAAAAAAAAAAAAACAACCCTAGTATTTTAACAGCAAATGCTTTTAACCTAGTGCATTATAGCTTATGTAGAACTCAGTGATTCCCACATCTATGTAATCCTTACATGTTTATATCCAAGCTTTCATGCCAAGTTTTTATATACTAGGAGTGTATTATGTCAAATTAATGGTGTCTGAGATTATCTAGCTTACTTTCCTCCTGCTTTGTCTATCAGTGCTTCCACCATCCTTCTAGTCATTCAAGTTTGAAATCTTGTGGTTATTTCTGACTATATTCCTTCTTTCCTTATAGTCTGTCATTAAGTTCTGTTGATTCTTCTTTTGATGTACCTTTATCTTCTCAATGGCCATTACTTTGATGATTACAACAGCCTCCTGGGTGGGATTCCTTTTTAAGTGGCATTTTTATTTGGCACTGTCCTAGGTACTAGAATATCTAGTTTTGAATCCCATTTTCACTGCTTGCTTGGTACCCATCAACTTTTGTTAATTTATTTAACCCCTCTGGATCTTATTTACCTTGCTAGATTGTTTTACAGGTAATAAGATAATGAATTGTGGAAGAGCTTTATCAAACACCAGTCTAACAAGACCTTCCAATCTAGTAAGCTTGGTGTTAGTAAAGTAACTATTGTTATTTTATCAGTGTCTTTACTATTCTATAAGTAAAAAATGCTTCCTTCTCTGTGATATGTAGCTCTCTCTGACCTCTCACCATTAAGCTCACATTTATTGAGTATCGAAATATGACTGGAGATAAAAAAAAAAAAAGACATGACTCATCTCTCTGAGGAATACAGGCTAGTAGAGGAGACAAATATATAACTAATTTACATATAATAACAAGTGCTACAATAAAATTAAAGGTTGTGTCTGAAGTTTTCTAAATTTTAATTAAACTTGTATAGCAGCTGTTGTCTAACACAATTTAGTACATTCTTCTGTTTTTCCTTGCAGTTACGGTTTTTGTTGGTTAATTTATCTCCCTAGGATAGAATGTAAACTACTTGAGAACAGGTCTTTGTTTTGAATCTTTGGGTTTGGGGAGACAAACGCATTAGGGTCTTATTTCTGTCATTGCCTTGTAGTCAGTGTAATGCTTCTGAATTCGAGTTTACTCTCCAATTAAAGTGAAAATATTAATAACACTTTGACATGGATTGTAATCATGAAATGAAATAATGTGTTTAAAGGATCTAGCACAATTTATGACTGGTAAATTTTGGTTCTTCTCTCCCTGTACTCTATATGTATCCATTCTGGTAAAGAACAATAAGTATTTGATTGATGGATGAATTTATTGTCTGTGGTCTGCAGTTTGCAATGGCTTCCCAGAAAATTTTGAAATGCAAGTGATGTTCATGGAATTCTGTTCTTAGTAATGATGCCAATTTACATGTTTTTTCTTTTGTACTCTTAATTTTAATTTTATCACAACCTTGTGCAATCAGGCTAGGCAGATATGACTATCCTATGTGACAGGTAGAGTTTCATTTTTGAAGTGAGTGAACTAAATTGGGGTTCTTCAGAGGCATTCATTGAATTTGTATAGGTAGAGTTTGAATGTATTACATGGCCTATGGAATACTGTAGTTCTCTTGGCCTGACTTTTTAGTTGATATAGTAGTGAAAAGGGAATTCTTCTATTCCATGGCTTAAGGATACACAAACTCTCAATGCAGCAATCTTTTTATTGTTGATTATTATAGCTTCTATTACTCCTAGAAGTTGACCAACAGGGACCTGAGTTTAGGAGATTTTGTCATTCAGCTTTCATATAGTAAATGCTGAGGCCAGCCCTTTGCCTGCAGGGCTCTCTATCAGTGAAGAGGAACTGTGACTTTTCTCTAGGCAGCCAAGTAGGGGGGAGGAGTCAAGGTTTTCAGTTTCTCTGTGAAAATGAATTTGTGCTGTTGAACCTGAAGGGCACTCGATAGTATATTCTTCTTGAAGCACTGGAGGCCCTTTGTTGCAACATTTCAATCTCTTTCTGATTCTTCCAAGTAGTAGAAAATATGTTCAGGATTTTCTTTAAATGCTGTATCTGCTTTTCAAAAGCTGGTAAACTTACTCAATTAGATAACAGAATTCGTTGTAATAAATTATTATGGTATTCAACTTTCTTTGATTTTGCAGGGTAGAATTAGTTGGAGTGAAGTTAAATGGGGAATGAGCTGAAGAGACAGACATGTGCTGTGTAGGCCTGGATTTGTATACGGTGAAGGCACATGTATGATCTAAATTGTTGGACCTTTTGAGATTGCATAGGAATAACATTTAAGCAATAGGTCATTAACAAGCTCTTTAACAGTTAATAGAAGTTAAATATCTAAACGTGAGGATGTAGTTGCTAGGTTGCAGTTTAATTTAGAACCCGCTTTTTTAAAGTTTATTTTGAGAGAGACAAAGAGAGAGTGCAAGCAGGGGAGGGGCAGAGAGAAAGGGAGAGAGAATCCCAAGCAGGCTCTGAGCAGCCAGTCCACAGAGCCTGATGTGGGGCTCTAACTTACGAAACCCTGAGATCATGACCTGAGCCGAAATCAAGAGTCAGATGCCTAATCAACTGAGCCCATGCAGACATCTCTAGAACCTGCTTTTTTTCATACAAAAATTTTTTAATGAATATAATTTGTCATCAGATTGGCTTACATACAACACCTAGTGCTCATCCCAACAAGTGCCCTCCTTAGTGCCCATTACCCATTTTCCCTTTCCCCCAGACCCCATCCACCCTTTTTAAGTATAGAGAGAAAACCTTAGAAATTTAAATATTTTGCAGCCTAAACTTTAGGTAGAAAACTATTTGTGCTTTTCAGGGTTTTAAAGGTAAGTTTTAAAGGGAGTTGTATATTAAACTAAGAAAAAGTCTTAGATCTTTGTTAGAAATTAACCAGTCAGGATGGCCCTGAATTACATAGAATACATAAGAGTAGTAACCAAAGTGACACTCCTTTCCACCTATTATTTATTACCCAAAATTTCTTTTGATTTTCCCCTTCATTTAGAAAATGCTCCTATAAGTGAAAATAGAGGGAAAAGAGGTAGAATAGGAGTTATAGCCTATTCCATTAATTTTGTGATTATATTTTTTTCCTCAATGTTTTTAAGTGGCATTTACCAGTATGGGTAAGATTAATTGTTACAATAGAAACCAATTTTCAAATTGGTTTTTAAATTGAGCTATAATATATAAAATCTTATGGTAATGTTCAGATCTGACTTTATGCAAGTGCAGTTTTCATACCCACACCAATTGTCTTGTAATAATTGAAAATGCATCCTCTGTGTGGTGTTTGCAAGTTAATGCTGTTTTAGAAGTTATCCCAGTATATCTAGTGGCTTTTCTGGATGTCTGTGTTTCATTACTGATTATAATTTTATTTTGAAATTTTAGTTTAAAGGGATGTGGCAAGTCCTTTCAGATTCTTAGTTAGGAGTTTTGTTGGAGGTTAGGGATGAATGAATAAGGATGAGCATTTAGAATGAGTAATAGGGAAAGTCATAATAATTAATCAAGGACATACTACAAAAATAACACAAGATCTAATATAAAATGAAGGAGACAGAACATTACAAAGAAGAGTGCCTTAAAAACATACCAGAGAGTGATCACAAATACAAACAAATATGCATATTTAATAAAAAGGAAGAAATCATGCAGGTGGCTTCATATGGCTTAAAGCGTACCAGCCACCTACCTCTTATGAAGGGCAGAGAGGTAAAGCTGTCTTCCAGTGCCTACTGGCTTTTTCTTTCTACCATTTCCTTTTTCTTCTACTGTATTGTATTCTTTTATATATTTCACTTATTCTACCAGTTTTCTGAAATTCAGTCCCTTCTCCAGAATGAGACTTTTCATTTCTACCTGGCATACACAGAATTTTAACCAACTGCTTAATAATGTGCAGTATCTCTAATTAACCATGAGAGAATGTCACTAACAACAAGTTTTTTGTTTGTTTGTTTTTTACATTAATGATTTTAAACATAGAAGCATTTAAGTTCGAGAAAATGTCACTAGAATGGAATTTTGCCTCTTGTTCATTTTCTGTCCCTGGTCTCTAGAACAGTACAAGGAAAATGCTCAATAAATATTTGTTGAATAAATGGCTAAAACCATTAGACTTAGAAGTTCTTTTTAAGATTTATTTATTTAAGTAATCTCTATGCGCAACATGGGCTTGAACTCACAACCCTGAGATCAAGAGTTGCACATTTTTCCAACTAAGCCAGCCAGCTGCCCCTAGACTTAGAAATTTTTTTCTTAACTTTTTTTTTCAAATGTTTATTTATTAGAGAGAGAGAGAGAGAGTGAGAACATGAGCAGGGGAGGGGCACACAGAGAGAGAGAGAGAGAGAGAGAGAGAGAGAGAGAACCCAAGCAGGCTCTACATTCAGCATAGAGCCCGACGGGGGGCTCAATCCCATGACCTTGAGATCATGACCTGAGCTGAAATCAAGAGTTGGACGCTTAACCAACTGAGCCACCCAGGTGCCCCCAACTTAGAAAATTTTTTAAAAACTGTTTATTTTTGAGAGGGAGAAAGAGAGAGAGAATCTGAAGCAGGCAAATTCACTGCACTGTCATTGCAGAGCCCCATGCAGGACTCAAATTCACAAATTGTGAGATCATGACCTGAGTTGAAATCAAGAGTTGGATAGTCAACCTGTGACTGAGCCACCCAGGAGCCCCTAGACTTAGAAGTTTTTAACATCATTTACTTAAATAAATATTTTAGTGAAGAACTTGATAACCTCCAGTGTAGAGCAGTAATATGAAAACAGTGATTCTCAGGGAGAAAGAAACTTTTTTTGACCTGTTCTCCCTTATTCTCTTCTCCCTGTTGTTTTCTGAACAATATGAGAATCTCTGCTACTGAGACCTACTGGAAGAGACTAAAATTAGTATAGGTGGTTCTAAGGAGAGCTGAAGTACATGAGAGATATACATTGGCAGGGTGAGAGAGAGAAGGTTCAAAGGATGAGACTAAGATGCATATTTGAACAAAACAAGTTAGGTATTAGCTAGAGTGTCAGGGCCAATTGGAAGCACAGAGAAGTTGTTAATATAGGCAGTAGGGAGAGATCAGATCCTTAGAGTGTTTGGATTTCATACAGCAGAGGGAGACATTATGAATTATTGGCGAGAGTGACATGATAGTAAGGTGAACACAGTTATTCTACTTAGCTGCTCTTTGTAAAATGGATTATAGCTCGAGGTGAAGAAACATTGGAAACAGTGAACAAAGTCAGGAGATTATTGTAATAGTTTAAAGCACTGTAGCTGTTTTGGTTGGTGTGTTATCTAGTGATACCTTTAGCAAATACCTTTCTTTGAAGTCTCATGACTCCACATTGTGACCTAGGGATGGATGGAGGCAGGGCATTTAAAAAGCAATAGGCCAGTTTTCCAGTACCTACTTCTCTGCTTTCTAAATTCATGATCATGAATAAATACTTCAATTTTTCCTGGGCATCAGTCAGTCACCTTAATTGTAAAATGAGGAAATAATGACCTGAAAGCAGGATCTAGACCAGATCATTTTTTGGAGTCCTTTGCAGTGCACACTTCTTATATCAATTTTAGAGTATCAACAATGAATACCATATTTTGTTTCCTAATATTTCTACAACTAGAGTATTTTAAGAATAAAAACATCCTGGGCACCTGGGTAGCTCAAGTCACTTGGGCATCCGACTTTGGCTCAGGTCATTATCTTGCTGTTAATGAGTTCAACCCCCACGTCAGGCTCTGTGCTGATAGCTCAGAGCCTGGAGCCTGCTTCAGATTCTGTGTCTCCCTCTCTATCCCTCCCCGCTCATGCTCTGTCTCTTTCTCTCTCAAAATAAACAAACATTTTAAAAAAAAGAGTAAAAAAGTCCCATGATATTAAATATTTAAAAAGTTATAATTTCAAGTTTAATATTATGTGTATTGACTGCTATATTTTAAAATATGTATTCCTATTTTTACATGTGCTATGATGAGGTGTTTAGTTTTTTAGTACTATTAGATTGTAATAGCACCCAAGTTGACCAAACCTCAGGTAGGGATACATTTAGAGAAACTTGAAACATGTAAAAATTATTTTAAAAGATATACTATTTTATAAGACTGTAGGAGCAGTAACACTAATAGTGTTTAATTAGTGTTACTAAAATCATTTCTCCTCTTTTTTGCTGTTGAATACACTGTGTGTATATTTATACTCACACATACCTTTCTGTTTAGGAGGTTTTAATACCAGTAACTTTTTTGGGTTCTTTGTCTTTTTCTCTTTCTCTTCTTCTGTCCTTGTCTCTCTTTCTTTCTTTGTTGTTTTCCCTTCTGTTTGAGTCCCCTCCCCCCGCCCCCCCCATCCATCTGGAAAGATGAAGATGCAGCTGCTATGGTAACTATGCATTTCAGTTAATGAATAGCAGACTAACAAGATACATAAAACATATGTAAACTGTGCAGAGTTAGTTGCTGTCAAAGCTGTAGGGGTATGATACTTTCTCTTTTCCTCCTCCCCACCTTCTAAAATAAACCCAACTTTTCTCTTGTATTCTGTTTTCTAATTTACCATTCCTAATAATGAAATGGCTGCCATGAAGTGTTCCTTTTTCTATTTAGTCTGTGCAGTATTTCACCCTGTGGTGAATTTATAGGAGATGAGTTGATGTATACAGAGAAAAATAATTGATTATTGGATTAAGAAGTAGATTTCCTTTAGACTCCTACATAAAAGGACAAAGACAAAAAATTTTACTAAATATTTGGGGTTTTTTGACCTATAACCTCTTTTCTTTCCCCTTACCTTTTGGCCACTAGTGCCCCTTTTGAGGTTCTCTCTGGGGTTAGAACTTGTAAGTAGTATGTTTCTTGAATATGTTTCTATCATAAAGGCCAGCTGCAACTGGAATATTGCATTCAGCCAAGCTTTGAAAATTCCTGTAATCTGTGCCATCCTGTCTCATACTGTCCCATCTCATAGTTGTCCTCTCTCTGCAGTGCTCTATGCCCAGGTCTCTGTGGCTGGGCTGCTCCAGCCTGGCGGACAGCATGCCTTCGCTGCGATGCCTGTATAACCCAGGGACTGGCGCACTCACAGCTTTCCAGGTACTTTCTCTGTCTCTGTGGGTTATTTGCGGGCCTTAGTGTGCGTGTCTGATTCATTAGCGGCTTCTCGTCCTTTCCTATGCTTTACTTTTGGTCACTTTCTCTCCTTCATATTGCCTGTGTTTCACATTACTCAGCACTCTTTTAATTATTCATAATTAATTTTTAATGTAGACCCAGCCTGATCCACTCTTAAGACATTTGTATTATTGTGATTGGTTTGCCAGAATTGACATAGCACAACCTGACTGTTAGTTTTCCTATCTAGTAGAAGTATGATAGTGAATTTTAAAATAATTTCAACAAATAGCATTTATTATGTAATGTTTGCTCTGGACTTACATAAAGCCAATTAATGTAATTAGTCAATTACAGCCAGTTGCCTGAACACCTTGTGTTTTTCTTATGATTACTAAAAATTAAAAGTGCTCTATTCAGAGTGTCTCCTGGTTGCTATACAGTTGTATAAAGTTTGGGGTAAGATCTGTGTTTGTTTATCTCTTGATTAACAAACAGTCTAGTTTCAAGGTGGAAAGGCCTTTGAAGACCTTTGAGTATGATAATTTAGCTTGAACAGTCTATTTTGTCTTGCATGAAATGACAGATTCTAGTTCCCTTCAGCCTTTCTTAGAGACTATCAGGACAGTTCTAGGATGTGAGAGAAATCTATACAGAGAATGGAAAATTTGTAGAGAAAAATGTAAGAAAGAGCTTGATGCCCATAGCTTACAAATTTGGGTACTTTATGTGGTGATTTTCTTGGCAGAAATGTTATCTGTCCACCTCAGGTATTTGCAGTTTGTGTTTTAGCATTTGATAGCAATACACAACAAGTTAGCTTTTTGTTTGTTTCTAACCTATGTAGTTCATAATCTATTTAGAAGAATTTCAAAGGCAAGCTGTAAGTAAGCATCAGAATGCTTAGAGCTATCATCCTAGAAGAGAGGAAGTTAAGTATTCCACATTCTGAACTGTGTGGACAATTGCTAGTCTTTAATGATCCGATTTTAGTGGTGATAATGCTAGATATTTGCATTTGTTTTTTGCAAAATATAGTATTAAATTTCCTTTGCTAATCTTAAGAGATACAATATAGGAAAGTGCATAGGCCTTAAAATTAGTTAGATCAGGGCTTACATACTGTCTTTGTCACTAGTATGATCTTGTGCAAGCCATTTCACCCTCATCCTTGTGTTCCTCATCTGTAAATAGAGACTGCAGTAAAGGCACGCAGTAAATAATTCCTGTTTTTATCATCTTTATCTTCATCATTATTAACATTGTTGCTATTACTGTTAGAGAATATTACTCTCCTATCAATTTATTTCAAATATTATAAATTTTTTTTTTACTACATGTCATATTGATAAAGTTTCTGCTCACGAGGAACTCCTGGTCTAACCTGTGGGGTTTTAATCTCTTTCGGGTTGTAATAAGTTTAGCCAAACTCCAAACTCCAAGAGAATAGTCACTGCAAGACTGCCCTCATTTCAGACACCAGTTGCCAGTTTAGGAGTCCCCATGACCACATTCATGCTTGAGAATTCACTAAAAAGGACTCACAGAACTCACTGAAAGCTATTATAATTTATTACAGGGTGAGGATACAGGTTAAAATTAACCAAAGGGAAGAGACACATAGGGCAGATTCTAGAGGGGACCAAGTATAGAACTTCCTGTCATCATCTCCATGGATTCATGAATGGCGTTACTGCCTCCTGGCCATAGTATGTGACAATACACACAGCATACTGCCAGCTAGGGAAATTTACCCAAGTTTTGTTGGGGCTCAACTACAAACTGCCTGCATGGCTGACTGTTAGTCTTTAGCCCCTCCTGTAGGTCACACCTAATGTTTTTCGCCTCAGTTCCTCTCAGGATAGGAATTGAGAAAGTATAAGTCACATTTGTCCAATGGCCAGAAGCCGCAGAAAGAAAGACACTCCTGTTGGGTACAAAGTTCCAGAAGCCTAGATACCACCTCTCAGTAGCCAAAGGCAAAGGCCACACCTCTCTTTGGTATAGTTAATTCTTCACTACGCAGGGGTCATGGACTACTTTGAGACTCTAGTGACAACTATTGACCTTGGGAAAAACTGCATATGACACATAGGCAATATTTTATTTAATAGCTATATGTATGGTTATTATATTTATATTAAATCATATAATCCTCAAAGTACAAACTCCCAAACTGAAAAATCCTATCACAGAAATGTAGAGGAGCTGTAAGAATATACAGTCAAAAAGAACTTGATCTGACCTGAGGATGAGGGTAAGGAAGATCAGGTAATGTTTGAGTTAAGGTCTAAAGGATAAGTAGGAATTGATTAGGCAAAAGAAGGGAAGGGAAACACATTTCAGGCTTAAGGAAGAGGCAATGCAAAGGCCCTGGTGACTGGTGGAGCTTGGTGAATTTAAGGCCTCGACTGAAAAAAGACTCTTAGTTCAGAGAATGAGGAGAATGGAGCTAAGAAAGACTGGGAAGCTTGATCATGCAGGATTTGTGGGCCAGGTTAGTCTTGATGCTGAGAAGAGCAGTAAGCTGTTGAAAGGTCTTAAACACAAGTTTTGACCTGATCAGATTTCCATTTAGATGCATTACTCTAGCTATCACAAGGGTGATTTCAGTAATTGAAGAGACACACTGTGGCAGTTTGGTTTTGGTCTGGAACTCCTTTGCATCGTAAAAAATTATTGAAGACAGCAAAGTGCTTTTGTTTATGTGGGTTATATATATATACTGATAGTTACTATTTGAAATTAGAACTGAGAAAAATTTTAAGTACTAATTAAAGTATCTGTAATAAACCCATTAGATACTAGTGCAAATAATGTCTGAATTAATAAAAGACAGCTGGATTCTCATTTCTGTTTTCCTCATTCAGTCTGTTGTGATGTTGTGTTTTGCTTGAAATATATGAAGAATACCCAGCCTCACACCGATAATATAGTTTAAAAAGAGAGTGGTGCTTTAATACCCTTTTCAGTTAGTTGTAATTTCTTTTTTTAAAATTTTAATGTTTATTTTATTTTGTTTTGTTTTATTTTATTTATTTATTTTTTTTGAGAGAAAGAGACAGAGTATGAGCAGGGGAGGGACAGAGAGAGAGAGGGAGACTCAGAATCTGAAGCAGGCTGCAGGCTCTGAGCTGTCAGCACAGAGCCCATTGTGGGGCTCAAACTCACTAACCATGAGATCATGACTTGAGCTGAAGTGAGACCAGCTGAACCACCCAGGCACCCCAGTTAGTTATAATTTCTTAAAGATGAGCTGCAATATAGAATCTGAAACATATATACTTTTTGTGCTCTGTTACACAGATGCATTGGTCACAATCTTTTCAACAAATCATGATGGAACAGTTGGACATCTGTGTGCAAAATAATGAATTTCAAATGTTACATTGCACCATGTAAAAAAATTAACTCAAATTTGATCATAGACCTATATATGAACTAAAATTACAAAACTAATAGGAGAAAACGAGGGGAAAAAATCGTTGTGACTTTGGGTTGGCAAACCACAGTGAGATACTACATTACTCGCACATGCCTCTTCTCTCCCTGGATGTGGGGATTGGGAAATCAGGAGACTCTAGGCAGTTACTATATCCTTGTTTAATATGAGAGATGTTGGGCTAGAAAATTCTTTGAATGTAGAAGCAATCTTTTATATTTATCAGTTGACTTTCACAGTGTTCTGTAGAGTGATCTTTAGTATTTGGGGCCCAATAAGTACTGATGATTTGAACTATGTTAGATCAGTGGTAAAGATAGTCATATGCAATTAAAAATCATGTAAGTTAGGGGCACCCAGGTGGCTCAGTCGGTTAAGCCTCTGACTTCGGCTCAGGTCATGATCTCACAGTTTATGATTTTGAGCCCTGCGTTGGGCTCTGTGCTGACAGCTCAGAGCCTGGAGCCTGCTTCGAACTCAGGACCTTCAGATTATGAGACTGACTCCCTGCCTACTGTGCTAAGGAGGCAGGTGCCTGGAGCATGCTTCGGAAACTGTGTCTCCCTTTCTCTTTGCCTGTCCTATGATTGTTCATCTCTCTCTCTCCCCCTGCCTCAAAATATAAATAAACATTAAAAAATTTTTAAAAATTGTATAAGTTAAAATCATCTGACTTGGACACCAAGATACCAAAAAAATTCAAATTTTCATTTTGTCTAAAGCAGTCTTGAATCTCCGGTCAGGTAGGAAAGAATTCTGAAATTTACTGTCACTCTCAGGACTTTCTCTATTTGTTCAGGACTTTCTTTTTTTGTTTTTTGAAGATTTTATTTTTTAAGTAATCTCTACACCCAAAATGGGGCTTGAACTCACAACCCCGAGATCAAAACTCACATGTTCTACTGACTCGGCCGGCCAGGCATCCGTTTCTATTTGCTCTCAATTAAAAATTAACAAATATTGGGGCGCCTGGGTGGCTTAGTCGGTTAAGCGTCCGACTTTCGCTTAGGTCATGATCTCGCGGTTCGTGGGTTGGAGACCCGCGTCGGGCTCTGTGCTGACTGCCAGCTCAGAGCCTGGAGCCTGTTTCAGTCTGTGACTCCCTCTCTCTCTGACCCTCCCCTGCTCACGCTGTCTCTCTCTCTCCTAGAAATAAATAAAACATTAAAAAAAATAATAATAAAAAAATAAAAATTAACAAATATCTATAAAAAATTTCTTTAGTCTCCTTATAAGTTACCACTTCTAGAATATATTTGGAGGAATGTTGATTTAGTGATTTTGCTGGAAAAATCAGGAATAAATTGGGTATATGGACCTTAAGGTATATTGCAAGAGTAAAATTGTGTGGCACAGGCAGAAAAGAGGTACTTAAGAAACATTTTAGAAAAGCAAGCCAGGGGCACCTGGGTGGCTCAGTCAGTTAAGCGTCCGACCTGGGCTCAGGTTATGATCTCATGGTTTGTGGGTTCGAGTCCTGCATCGGCCTCTGTGCTGACAGCTCAGAGCCTAGAGCCTGCTTCGGATTCTGTGTCTCATTCCTTCTCTGCCCCTCCCCCACTTGTGCTCTGCTTCTCTCTATCTCTCAAAAATAAATAAATGTAAAAAAATTTAAAAAAAAGAAAAGAAAAGAAAAACAGGCCAAAGGCTGTTTTGTAGTATAGTGGTTATGAGGCTGGGTCCTGGTGCCAGACTGCTTGAGATTTGAGCTTGGCTCTGTCTGGGTGTGACCCTGGGCAAATGCTTGATTTCTCTATACCTCAGTTTTTTTATTTATTTATTTATTTATTTATTTTTAAAAAATGTTTTATCCCCACATTGGGCTCTGTGCGGACAGCTAGCTCAGAGTCTGGAGCCTGTCTTCCGATTCTGTATCTCCCTCTCCCTCTGACCCTCCCCTGCTCACGCTGTCTCTCTCTCTCTCTCTTGAAAATAAATACAACATTAAAAAATTAAAAAAAAAAATCTGATATTAAATGAGAACGAGCAGTAGAAAGAAAGTACTTAAAAATAACTCAGTAATTATTTTCTTTAGACATTGAAAGAGAAGAGAAATTGTAACAATAAGAATATAACTAGATTTATATGACCTTAGAATATTTCAGGTGTCAAGTATAGCTATGATGTTTTAGGGAAATCTTGAGCTAAATGAATGATATAATATTTTAATACTAGCAAAGTTCCCTTCTCAAAGGTTGAAATTATTTGGGGTTGACTTTAGGAAAGACAATGTATTTCATTATTTAAGAATATTTAGAGGTTGGGGGTGCCTGAGTTGCTCAGTCGGTTGGGGAACCGACTTCAGCTCAGGTCATGATCTTACTGTTCATGGGTTCGAGCCCTGCACTGGGCTCTGTGCTGACAGCTCAGAGCCTGGAGCCTGCTTGGATTCTGTGTCTTCCTCTCTCTCTGCCCCTCCCCCGTTCGTAGGCTGTCTCTCAAAACTAAATAAACATTAAAATAATTTTTAAAAAAAGAATATTTAGAGGTCCACTAAATCTTACCCTCTACTAAGTGAAATGTTAAAATGGAACAATACTAGGAAAATTAAGCATTTTTTTCAGAATGTATGTGTGTATGTATATGTATGTATGGAAGACTTCATTTTGAAATTGAGGTTAAAGGGCAGTATGGATTATCACACTGAATGTACACTAACATTCAAATCTGACCAGAAAATAATACCATAAGGAAAATTTTCCCATGACAAAAATGCTTATCTAGCCCTAGGTGATGGTCTTTCCCCCAACATTGTATGTGGATAATCTCAGTACAGCATAACTTCTGCATAATAAAGAATTCAGTTCTTTTTTGTCCATATGTTGACATTTCACCTATGTTTATCCCAGCTATAGTCTTTGCATTAGGAATTAGTATGTAGTGGCAAATAAAAAATGCCTTTATTTTGTGTGTGTGTGTGTGTGTGTGTGGCAGTTGAGGGCAGGACGCACATTTTCCTCTACTTATAAAACGACTTTATTGTTTGTTGTAGAATATATAAACTATTTGGTAAACATATAAACAAGAAAGTATCACCCATAATCCTTGCACTATAAGATAATCATCATGTTAGCATCCTTCAGTTTGGAATGACATCCATTACTGGATACGTATACACACACAGGCATGTCGGGGCAAATGCAGTTTAGCTTTAAAATATTTTTACCCCGTTTTATTATAAAATTATAAAATATAAAAGTTAAAAATTAATTGTAGAAAATACAGATAAGTAGAAGAAAGGGAATGTTTTAAGTGTTGTAGATATTACCACTTTATTGAAATTAATACTTTCTGAATTTTAACTGTATCGTATTCTTGTTCAAATTGTACGTTCATCAGCTAGTTACATTGATTTTGGTCAGTTTTTATCTCATGGCCAGTTGCTTACATGTTCGTAAATTGAATGTAGTTTGAAGTTGGTTTACCATTCATGTAATTGAGTGGCTTGCCACCATTTTCCTCTTATGTAATTCTTAGCCATTTCAAATTTACGCTTCTCCAAAGGTACTGTGTTCTCTTATATATCTGTGTCTATACGTGTTCTCCCTACCTGGAGAACCCTACAGAAAACACCTCTCCTCCCTAACTATCCCCTACCTCCCACATTTATCTACCTGACTACTTACTAATCTTCATGATTCAGCTCAAGTAGTTTTACCTCTAGGATAAAGGTTCTTGTGATCTTTTCACCCTCCCCCTTAATCTCGTCAGAGCATCTGTACTCAGGGCATGCAATAGATACCTCTGTCATCGCATTGATAGGCTTTTGCAGTTGTTCCCTCATTGGACTGAGTTTCTTGATTGTAGGACTATGTTCATTTTATATTTTCAGTGTCAAGTACAGTGCTTGATGCAAAGTGTGTGTTTTATGAATTTTTGCTGAACAAATGAATGGACCTAAATAATTTGAAGAAAACTATCAAATAACATACATAGAGTGGGAGAAGAGAAAGCATAGATTTGCCGGTGGTACTTACACGTACATCCACACTACTGTTGTGAATTCAGAAAGAAGTCATGATATGTAAACATTTCAAAGCACACATTTACATGGAAAACAGGAAAACATGCTGAATCTGATTTATGGGTAGTCTTTAAATTTTATACATTCGGCCTTCATACAGCTCCCACTATGATGATCCCCTCTGAATTGGATTTTGTACACCGAATTTGGACTCTTGTTGATGAACAAATGCACATTTCCAGCTATTAAATAGTGCCACTGCCAATGTCAGCCAGTTAACATTTCGGTTTCAATGATGTCAGCATCTTTATCTCCACAACAGTGTGTGTTTGAACAATTATTTGACTATTTTATTGCATTTTATCCTTATCCTATGAAAGAATAGACACTGGGAAAATTAAAAGGATGATAGTAGTGGTAAACAACAGTCTAGAGAAAGGTGGGATTCCTCAAGCATACGGAAAGTGACCCTTTAGGCTTCATTAGGTACAACATTAAAGTACATGTGCAAGATGTTGGAAATACATTATTGAAGATCATTTCTTAAAAAGAAAATATAATTATAGATTTTAAAACATTTTGGCTAACATTGGAATTTACTGTTCAGCTTCTATCCTTTTCAAAGTTTATGTGAATTTCACTGAGAAAAGGAGAGATGAACTGAGTTTGCTGCATTTTGCTTTATCTTGGAAATAGGTTTTCTTGGAGGAATCATTAGGACCGATTTGTCGTTTAAGATGCCCACTAAGGTTATTTAAATATCCGGTTACTTCAAGTTTTGTAGTAATAGGTTCCTCCATTGCTGAGTGTTTTGACATGCCTGTGATGCTGGTAATGTTCATTTACAGGGTAATGTGCAACAGTAGCGAATGTTTAGAGTAAACGAAATCATGTTATTGTGAGACAGTCATTTCCTTAAAAAAATTTTTTTCCTAATGGTTCCGAAAAGTTAAGCTCTTCACTTCATAAAGTGGGCTTAGCTTTTGTGTTAAATAATGTTGGATTTTCCCTAACTGCTCTAAATTCAACATGACCTCTAATGGCAGAAGGGAGAGTACAGGTACCCCAAGGGGCCTGGGGTTGCCTCAGGGTAAGCAGCGCAGACTGGAAGATGAAACCTTTCAGGATAATGGGAGCCTCTGTGGATGTACCTTCCTTATCAGACAAATCCTTGCTGTGGGCAGTTAAGACTCACCTGTATCCTCTGAAGAGGTATGTATTACTTTCTTTATATTCCAAGATTACCTTCTTGTTATTCTCCTCTTTGTGCTGAGTAGAGGCAGGAGTATCACAGGAGTTCTTTCTCTGCTATTCAGGAATCATTGTTGCTTGTTTTGTGACTGCCACGGCCATTTGTACCTTCTTTCACTATTCTGCTTTATGTGGTAGTGTTTTATTGTCTTGCTGTCCTTCCTTGTGTTAGTTTCTAGACTTGGTATTTTATGTGGACTGTCAAGCTATGCCGTCTTGGTAGAAAGGCAGTATTAAGGCAACTTCTTTGTCATTTTTCATGAAGAGAGAAACCCAGATTATTTATGACAGCCTCATTGAGGGGGGGGAAAAGACCCCTCTCTTGTTTAGCTGCATAGGCCTCTAAGAATTGTAATACTTTACTATTGGGAAGTGATACCCATGAGTTTTGTTTTTCCTGAGAGTGATGTTGAGTAGTTTTGAGCTTTCCTGTGTTCTCTGGCCCAGTCCTCCGGAGACCAAGTCTATTATATTTTGAAATAGTTATTTGGGTCTAGGATGTAGTACATCATTATGAAACGGCATGTTGCAGTGCACCTTCCCCTGTTGGGTTATCTGTCATCCGCCTTTTAAAGTTCTCAGGTGTACCATTCAAAGCCTCAAGACCTTTGTTGCAAACCTAGTATATGTGTCTTGATATGAATTAAATTGGAATTTTGTGCCTTGTAAAACTGACATTAAAAAAGAGTATATGCATTTTCACACATGATCCTTCAGCAAAAAGTTCAAGTTTTAGCCTGATTTGGTTTAATTTTTTTATGTTAGAGGTCATGAATAGAAAGGAAAGAGTAAAGAGATAAATACTCATTTTATGTTTTCATGTTTCACACACACATGAATATAGAGAGGGTACTATTTCAAACTAGTAAATATAAAGCTTTTATATAGCACGGAAAGTTTTGTATTTGAAAGAAAACACATGATCAGTTTTACTTAAAAATAGTTGCTGTTCATTGCAGTTTCTACCCTTTTGCATGAGCCGTGTTTTGGGGATTGTGCCTGTTTCTTTTAGTATAATATTTGTACACTTCTCCTAGATTTTTAAATTGGCAGGTCTTTAATTTTTTTAAGCATTTCCATTGCAGCATAGTACAGTCCTTTGGGGGGAATTGGTAAAATGAGGATAAAATGGGTACAGGATTCCAACAGCTTGAAAATAACACAGTATTTGACCAAAATCTCTTTTGTATTCCCTACTCTGGTTCTATTCCAGTAGTCCTGGAAATGTGCCTATGGACTATTTACAGTGAGATTATAAAACTGAATCATGATTTTGGTGAATAGAAGCCAGAGCATGTGGCTCCAGCACCTCAGCTGGCAGTAAGCTCTCCCTAGGTTTATGAATGTAGTTAGATGGCCCCCAACTGTTTACAAGACAGCAGAGGTGAGGTCTTTGATTGACAAGTCAGAAATGCATTATATCATTCTCTCTGCCAGTCTCTGGTTCATGCTGTTAAAAATGTCAGCCTCCAAGTTTGAATGGCAGCCTGAGGGCCTTAGAAGCTTTTTGTTTTCTGAGATGGAAACACAAATTGGATGTGTGCCTGAGCGCTTCATCCTGGGCTGTAATTTCATCTTTTAGCTAAGAACCACAAGGTACACGAGCAAAGCACCCTGTAAACAATAATACTGTGGAAAAAAAAATAAACAAGGTCGTGTTTCTGGTACGTTGATCCGATGGTGTCCTGACCTCTATCACGTTGAACATCTCCACTCTGATTGCTGTTCCCTTTGGCATTACAATGAGAGAAAGAGAGACTGACATAGGAGAAAAAGATTTAAAGTTGCAGTGTCGTTGCACATTCCTTGTATTGGCTATGAAATATTGAACTGTCAGATGTGACACTTGGTTTTTTAAGCAACCTTTCTTGTTTGAGGTGTTTGCAGTTCATTCCTTTCTCCCCCATTTGTCTGCTCTCATTGATAGGGTTGGAGGTAGTTGCCTTAAATGCATGAAAAGGGACAATGTTAAAGAGAAGTGGTGCTGATGGAGCCAAATAAACTTAACACTGGAATGGAAGTGCCGGCTGTCAGGCATGGGCAAAAAGGAGTCTAAAGTTGGGTTAGTTCATTAATCTGGGGGTTTATGGAATACTCCATAAAGAAGTTTAGGAAGAATCAGTTTAATTATCGGTTCTATTTTTGTGGAGGCAGGAGGTTGGGAAGGCAGTAGTGGATAAAGATAAGAGATGGAATAACATGGTTTGTTAAACTGATAGCAAACTATGTAACAGTATTGTCAGTCCAAATCAAAACTAACGCAGCAGCTGTGTTATTTATTGCTCTAATTATCCAATGTCTTTAGGTAGAGGTTCATTATGAAAGACTCAAAAGTTCAGCAAGAAAAATAACTTTTTTGAAATGTGCAAAATTCATATTTATAGTAAGGTTGATGATGAACAGGTCATATGGAAAGAGCCATTAGGTTTGTATTAGTACAGCTTAAATGGCACATGAATAGAAAATCTTGGTTGCAAAAGCCAAACCATAAATTTCTTGGTAAATATTTTCTAGTAGTAGAATGTGTTTTCTATTGCTGTTTAAGATATTATTTGTTTATCTTAAGCCAACAAATATTTTATATTAAATTTTTTTCTTAAGAAAACAGCACTATTAATAGATGTGTGCTGTTATCTTAACCCATTTTGGGGCATAGACCTTCCCAGTAAAGTTTTAAGTGAGAATGCTCTTTTGTAATTCTTCTGGAGAATGAAATAAGTAGGGGTTTGTGTTGAAAGTACTTGAATTAACACTATTGATGTATTGTTGTTGTTGTTGTTTTAACATTATCAGTGGTTTTAAAGGACAGTTGTTTAGCTTAGCTCTTTCCCTCTACAAATGTGAAAGGCAGGAGAGCTATTCTCTATCATGAATACATAGTGAAATGCACTGGAAAAATGGTGGTAATCATTTTGGATATTTCTTAATTCCCTCCTTTGAGGTCATGCCGGAAAGAGGGGAGATAATAATTGTAAAATAATGTCCTGCTCTCTTGTACCTGGAATTATGTCTTCACTTACAAAATACAGCGCAAGACCAAAGGGAGAAATATTGAGAATTAATTACTGTTGTTTTAAGTATTGCTCTCTATTTTTAAAGCATAAATATTGATGTAGATTTGCATTTCAGCTGTGCTGTTAGAACCCAGTGTCTTGACTCAGTTGGGGCGGGGGCTTTCAAAAATCATTCTTACAGAAATTGATTTCTCATTGTCTGATTTCTTGAGGATGAATAATAACCATTCTTTTCAATCTGGGAAGAATAAGAGATGTGCAACTTATCAGAAATAAGGCTATAAATATGTACATTTATGAAATCTCCTAAATCTTAACACAGAGAAACTACAAAATTTCTTCTCTTGGTATATTATTAATGCATTATTACTGTAAAAATGCCTCAGCCCATGGGCTTTTAAATAGTCATACCTCCATAATAATGATTAGCCTTATTACCTAAAGTCCAGGCTTGCTTCATGAGCAAAAATCAGTGTATTCATGGAATCTTAGAATTTCAGCATTGGGGGACATAGATGGACATTTTGTCACATAGAGGAATCCTTTATGAAATGTTTGTCAAGGGGTTATGTAACCTCTGCTTGATCACTGCCATTGTGGGCAAGCTGGACTTGTTGAGGCATCTTGTTTTCTTCTTCACTGTTGGTTCTATAAGAAGGTGTTCCCTCAAGAAGGAATCAAACTTTTTGTTGACCTAGTGATTAGAAGTCTAACTTTCATAGTTACATAAAGTAATTATTTTCATGTTCATGTATTTGTATGTTTGAGGATGGCTATCATGTTGCTTATATTTTCTGTTCCCAGGGTGAATATCCTTGGTTCTTTCAGTGTCTCTTTGGAAAATATCAGTATTCCTACCTGCCATTTTCATAACCTCCTATTTTGGTGGAGGGCGTTATCATTCTGGTTGTCCTTACTTGTGAGTGCATTCCACCTTGACAGTGTCCTCATTACAGTGTGGCACGCATAACTAGAGACAGTGCTGCAAAAGTGTGTAATAGTGTAGTATATATTGTGAAACCTCTTGTTTAGAACATAATTTAGATTATGTAATGTAATTACTGCAGCCTAAAACTGAAATACCTCTGTGGTGTAGGGGATAGAAAATTCTCTATGAACTTAGCCTGGGTTTGTTTCCTCACCTTTTCTTTGAAGCCAGAAAAGCGTATGTAAGCACTTTGACAAATGACATAATGTAGTGGCATATCTGAGTGGTACAGGTATTTTAAACCTAGCTCCAGTTCCTGAAGATGGTGAACATCTGCTTAGAGGTATTGTAGAGCTCCACAATGCACTAATTGAATTACTCTTTTTCTGGAGTTGCCGACTGCACTAATTGAATTAGAATCTGTGTGTGTGTGTGTGTGTGTGTGTGTGTGTGTGTGTGTGTGTGTATGTAAGTAAGTGAGATAATTCCAGTCTTACCGGGAGAGACTGTGGGAGATATGACTGATGGTGTGTACTGTGCTGCTATCTAATGGCAGCCTATGGAACTACTATGTGGTCTCCTGGGAAGAGAGAATGCAGTCTTCTGATCTGGTGTGACCTCAGTCTAACCCCATCCGGTTTAGTTCAAAAGGTCTCGGGATGTATTTTTGTAATTCTAAATCTAAGAAGGAAAAGTGTGATTAATTTCTCCATTAAATATTAAGATAGGTTTTATTAGGCCTACAATTTTTTATGAAGTATTGTAAATATTCAGTTGAATTTAAAACTTCTAATCTCTAATGGGTGAAAACAAATGGAAACGTACTCAGTCAGTGGCTCATGTTCCGATTTTGCCTTCTATATGACACAAAAGTAAAAAAGAATTACCTTTTTGAAATGTCTTCGCATCACAGAAAGGAAGAATGACATAGGGTTTGGGTTCTTAAATAAAATTTTTTCCTAGTTGTCAAAATATTGAGGTCAGTCGATTTAAGAGTGTTAACAAATTTTGCTGTACAAGATTATGCTTTGTAAAATTTTAAAAATTGTTATAGAAAAAACATTTTAATTACAGCAGTATCAGAGCAAGTTCCATAAACCTATGCTTATATGAAATATAAAACATTGTTATAGAAAAGCATTTTGATTATAGCAGTATCAGAGGAAGTTCCACAAATATTAATCATCTAAAATTTAACTGTGCCATAAATTTGAGCAAATATGAAATTCTCAGAAGTGAAATAGGTAATTCTCTTTCTAAAAAAAGAATCTGTTAGTCACAATTTAATGATTTTTGTAAAACATCATGAAACGTATAATTCTATATAGCTTTAAAAGCAAACACACTGAGCAGAACTCAGCCTGAACTGTTCTTTTGATTCAGTTTAACTCTAGGCATGCTAACTTGTAAAATAGCCTATAACAGAAAAACACATACATGTAAGCCCTTGATTTCTAGAATGTGTACGTGTACATATACTACTGATTTGTGAATAGCGAAGTGCTACTGGTTATGTTTCTGGGCATTTAAAATGATCTTTTTATTGTATGAAAGAAACAAAGTATTATAAAAGTTTTAATCTTTCCTATATAATCATCATTATTAAAATGAAATGTAAGTTTGAAATATTCCAAAATTGTATAGGCAAGTTTGTTTTCTATTGTAACATTGAGCTACATCGGGTTTTTGCATAAATGACTTTGATAAAAATGACTGAAGGATATGATGTGTGCTCCATATAGGCTGTAAAGGGGAAAATGCATTTTGACATCATGTAGATCTAAAGCTTTACAAACAATATTGCCATTCACAGCTAGCCACAATCCCATTTAATTCATAGAGAGAGAGAGTACTTTCTATGTGCCAGGTACTGTACAAAGTATTGGGCATAAATTAAGAGTCAACCTGTCCTCGAGGAGCTTATAGTTATTTATCAGACAGTTATTGAGAACCTGTGTACCAGGGCACTATGCATATAATTTGAGGGCACTGGTACTGTGAGTAACCATTAGTTTCATGTATTTTTCCCATTCATTGAGCTAGAGCCCTGGCATAATAGCAGCCCTAAGGAGCTGATGTTCACATCGGGTATAACTGATGTTCACATCAGGTATAACTCATCTCAGCCAAAAGAGCGATATGCATATTTCAGACTAGTCTGTCTCTTAATGGCTTTCCCTTCTTCATTTAGATGCCTTCTAAGGGAGCAGTATTGTTTTTGGTAGTTTCAAGTACAGCTTAAAAAAGAGATGGATAACATTTATTATAGTGCCTCCTGCTGGTAGATCATAGATTTTCAGTCCTTATTTTGAAGAGTTGGTAGTGCCCACTTGTAGTTTGATAGTTATAGTTAGTTCAGGGCTTCTAAGGCCATAAACGGGAAAGAGTCCATTGCATGCAAGGTATAAAATGCTTCTTTAAACAGTCTATTTCTAGAACCTAAATTGTCCTGGGATCAGCTCTTGATATAAAAATTCATAGAAACCTGTTTTTCACAGAGTGTGGTAACTCCTTGCCATAGTGCTGTAGTGTTAAAATTCACATTGGCCAGGTTGTTCTGTAAATTAAACACTGACAGCTACCCTCAGGGGAACAGCCAATGTATTTATGATGATGTGCTGATTACACAAAATACACTGCAAGCAGAAAACAGCTGCAGAGAACAAACCTCTTAAAAAGAATACAATTACAAATAGCACCCTCAGTATTTCTAGTGGTGAGTGTAGAATACAGCATGCTAATGCAGGTTTCTTACTTAGTCTGCCTGAAAACAAAAAATCTGAAGGAGATAAGTTAAATTATGGTTGATTGCACATGTGGTGCCAACAGAGCAGTAAACAAATTTTGTTTCTGAAGAATATAGGTACAAGCGTACAAATGTCAGGTGTAGCCTCACCTTCCGCCGGGCTCCCCCCCCCCCCCGCCCCCTTTTGCTAGTAGATGTCTCATATACAGTAGGGCATGGCCTTGTTTTAAGCATTCTGGACACTCGAAGGATATTACACAATGAATTGGGCAGGAGAGTATCTAAATGGTGTTTTAAAAAATCCAGTAGAAACATCATCTGTTAGGATTGTAGATATCAACATTTCTTTTGAGATGCAGCTCAGTGTTTTCATTGTTATTAATAGCTTTGAAGATGTTTACCTTTGGAATTAATAAAAGGAGTCATGACTTTGTATCTATGGTAAGGTCTTTGTACTTTCTTAGATTCTCTGTTTTTAAGAATCTGGTGTTTTAGGATAGTGGAATGGCTGGGCGATTGCACATTTTTAGGAGAATCAACTTTCAGGCATGTCTCCTTTCATCCCTGCATGGTTGCATGCAGACAGGTAAGAAGATAAGAAAAAAATTTTTGTTAGTTTTCCTTGTTTGAGATTCTGTTACAGTTTAGGGTTAGTATCTATAAAATATTTCAGCTGCTGAGCATGGTAGCTTCTGTTCAAATCAGTAGAAAATATGTTGATCTTCCAGGACATAAATTTACTCAAGCCAACTCTAAGGTAGGGGGACATAGTGATTGGAAACAGTTCACTTCACCCGCCTGAAACTAAGAATCAACTTTTCAGTATATGGATCACTGGTATGTAATAATCGACTATTATTGGTCTGTCTGTTGGTCTCTTTTTAAATCAGTTTGGAACCTCCTGGAGTTATTTTCTTGCTCCGCTGACATCAATCCCATGTGGCAGAGGAGTTGTATATAACCGGTTTGGTTTAATCAATAGAATAATTGATAAACCAGATAAGATTTAAACTGATTATAGCCCCAACAGAATTCCCCAGAGGCCTTGGACTCTCTTAATTTTGACATGTGTGTTGTGTACCCTGAGGATGAAGTGCAGTTTGAATTATCTGTTTTTATTTGCTTAATGACGGGGAGGGTGTTAAAGTCAAATGTTTAATTAACCCAGCAATGGGCTGCGTTGTCACTTACACACAGCTGATTGAGATATCTCATGGAGAATACTGAATAGGAATGATAATGTGGCACTGGGACGGAAGATTGCTTTTTCAATCCATTTGCTGGGTCACTGCTTTGAATGTCTTATTGGATGAAAGGCATTCAGCCTGGAGAAAAAATTCAGCATTTAAGTACATTTTGTTCTCTTCTCCCCCTCTAGCCCCCTCCCTGCCCAGAAGTTAACTAAAACAGATATGTTCTAGGTTTAATAAGCCATTCATGTACTAGTAAGAGATCAGGGTAGTCAGTAGCCTCAAGCTACATAATTTCCTGTGGAAACGGAAAAATCCTACTAGCCTCCAAGGTATTCTAAATGTGAGCTCTTTTGTCCCTCACATGCCTTGTTCCTTGCCATTATTGTGTAGTTGTCTTTGGTTTCTTGTCTCTTTCCTCTTTCTGTTGTGTTTGCTTGATACGCTGCTACTCTAAGGCCATGGACAGACCCTTTTCTTCTAAAGAAGCATACTCTTCTGTACATTTTTGCCATTTCATGCTGCTAGTTTCTATTTGGTTATATTTGTGATCAAATATCATAGTGAGATTGTTGGACTATTTAGAAAGATGAAAATATGAGGCATAGGGATTCTTGTTCGTTTTGTTCCTTCTGTTTATATAAACAATTGGTTCCCAGTATATTTCATTTTGTTGAGAGGCAGTTTCCTTTCTGTATGGACTAAAAAACTAGGCCAGGAAAGATTCTAATAGCCCCACACCATCAAAAATGCAGTCCAGGCAATTGGAGTTTTAATGACTTGCTACCCTGACTAGCTTTATAATCAAATGTGAAATTCTTTGGAGGCATACTGAGCAAAACTTTAAAAAAAAATTTTTATCATGACTTTCCTTCTTTGTGGTTCTTATGTTTCTTCCTTTTATCCCCTAAAGATCTAAACCAGGAATTTACTAATTTTTTTCTTTGCTTTAGTCATTTGTATTCCACAGAGCACAATAGGGAGAAGGATACAAGATTGATTTTTTTTATGTGTGTCCTCTCGAAAGCATAGTGTGGGGCATGACTACTTGGAGGTGAGGGGGGTGGGGGTGGATTTACAAAGCAATAGAAGCATGCAGCTAGTTTTCAGGCGCAGGTTGGACTTTTGCGGGTCAAGGCAGACCAGACGAGTAGCTTATCTTGAGGGACGCAAGTAATAGACCAAATATAGAGCAGCTATTTCAGGAATCATGTAGGTCATTTAATTATCCATTATGATTGAGTGGCTAATGCTCTTTTGGCAATTACATGACCTCTGTTATTCTTGAAACCTTTCCAGGCCCTCGTGGGTCGAATGACCCACCAGTCAGTGCTTGCAGACTTCATTCCACTCAGAAGGAAAAGAGATGCTGGGAACTACTGGCATTTAGAAATGACTATGCTTTCTTTACCAACCACTACCCAGAATGTCTTTGTACAGCAGTCAGTGATAGGCAACTGGTTTTGAAGTCAACTATTCCTTCATTGTCTTCATTGCAGGAGCAAGCGGTACAGTGGTTTCCACAAGAGGGAATCGTGGCAAAACAAACTAAATACCAAGTTGGGGGTTATGCTATTCACAGGTTCTGTGCTGCGAAAACAAGTACTCTGGCATTAAAATTAATGTTTGATCTCTGTCAAACCAGTTATCCAGTATGGAAGTCTAAAGTTACTAAAGTGATTGTTTTCATCCATAACACAATAAAATGCAATTTATGATACTAATACCAGATTTTTAAAAGTCATTGATTAAAACTAGTCCAGCTTAAATTGGCTAATCATTATAATAATTTTTATCATTTTAGCCTGATTATTTAATTAAATAAAAAGGCCATTTTAAAATTGAGATGCCGATCCAAGATTGAACAATTCTGGAACATTTGGATTAATATTTCCTGTGTTTTTTCTTTAATCAACAAAGGATCATTAATATTTCTGAAGAAGACTCTTTACTTCTGCCAAATTATAGTAAAACTTTTTGAATTTATAGTGACTTTTTATGTAATTCTGAGAAAAGAAAAGAGTGTAGATTTGTTGTGATTCTTTAAGAACAATTTTGGTGTAAAACGTAATGACACAAACTATTTGTAAGGTTTGTCAGGAATGCATAAACACAGTTCTGTATACTCAAATGTAAGATTTAAGGTATATAATCATTCTCTAGTATTCCAATAATTTAGGACCATAGGCTTAAGAGAGATAGTTTTGTCAGAGTAACACACAAATGTACCCTTTAAGTAGAAACCATGTGCATTGTTACAGAAAAAAAAAATCTTCTACTGGAGAAAAAGGAAAACGGTTTTTAAATTTGTCATACTTAAAAAGCATTGTTAAAACAACAGCAGCAAACCTACAAAGGTTGTTTATTCCTGGGGCAGTAAAATTGGCCATCTTTCCGAATAAATTTGTTAAACTACCCCTGGCAGAACTCCCAAGTTAATCTGTTTTGGTTTTATTTTCATTTTGTTGTTTGGTAATATTAACAAATGAAAAATTGAAGCCATGAATTGGCATTTATAACCTTTGACCCTTCAGAAATAGAAAATTTCTAACTTAAATTTTAAATCCTGTAGGCCAATACTACCTTGGTACCTGGCTATTTAGAGATCTGTGAGAATGCAGTCAGTGTAAATCAGCTGTTTTTTGTTTAAAAACATATTTTCCCTTATTGTAGCTTTTTAAACCTCTGTGGTGGAGATGAGCAGAAAATGAGAAAGAATTTATAGTAAAAGCAAAAGTTACAGCTTAAACTCAAGTATCCTGAGTGTAGTTAGTCTGTTTGGCATTTTAAGAAGAAAGCAAGAGATATAAAACAAAGTGTGATTTTTAATTTCTTATTGATATATTGCAGTTCTTTAAGGCATATCCTTCAAGGATATGTTGGCCTATGTTGGACCATGTTTATCTACCCTTGGGAACCAAAAATCTATATAAGTTTATGTAGGAGGAGATGACATTTATAATTTTAAAGACCTGAAAATTCTTTAAGACTTTGTATAATTAGTGGAAAAGTCCAGAGGATAATAAGCCCACAAAATAGTAATTTTTTAGTAATGATAATAAGAAAAAAAAAAGAGTGATTAAATAAGGGACAGTTCACAATTGAAATATATACCTAAACACAGATCTTAACCTAGTCCAATCTGGTTTTTAGAAATTTGCTTACTTATATGGAAGGATTTCATTTTTACCCCACAATAGGTAGACATTGGGGATATTACAGTTTATCAACTTTAAAGGAACCTTTCTTTTTTTTCATGATATTGTTGAATTGTAATAAAATGGGAACATCAAAGCAGGGAAGATATCCAAGGTGATGAAAGTCATTTAGCAGAAAAAAATCAGGAACAAGGATGACAGAAGTAACTAATCTGCAGAGAGAAAGGATTTTGGCATACATCCTAAGGGTTCTATAGTTCTCAACCCCACTTTGAGAAATCTAAAAGATCTACAGAATGCAGATGTCTTTGAGTTACAAAAATAACCAGATGTCCTTATTAGTAGAAGCAAATGTTTGCCTCTTAATTCACATAAAACTATATGCAGAGGATCTCTGGATGAAATATTGCGTAAATATGGCAGAAAAGAAAATCGTGGCATGAAAGGCTCTGTCCTGAACTCATAATCATAAAGGTAATATCTTGAAAAGGAAAAAAACCCCACCCATTCTTTGAGATCCATGTAGATTTAAGGGTAAGAAAGGTAAATTAAGCTAGTAACACTTTTGTTCACATGATAGGTGAGTTTGGTTTTATATTACATGTGTCTTTTTATCCCAAATCCTTGGTGAATTTTTGTTTTTAATCTTACCATGCTTGTTTAGCTACTTTGTGCATTGTCGATTGTATTTTAAACAGTGAAAGCATATGCATGAAACTCCTTTTTTTCCTGAATGAGTGATAGATGTCTTAATTCTGTCATGAAAACCAATCTACGGTAGTATATAAATGCCCTCTTGTAAGCCTATTGGGATTTTTAAAAATATTAAGCCACATTATTACAAATAGATGCGGTTTTGTGACCTAACAGAATAAAATGTAAAAATATCTACTTGAAAGGGCAGGGTGTGAAGTTTTGGGTTTGTTTTTAAATCAAGCCTTTAGAATCAAAAACCTTTAGAGTTTAAATAGACTATTACTTCGGATGTGGAGCATATTAACAGAATTACAAACTCTTTTCTATACTCCTTGTCATTCTTAAGTTGATCCTCAGCCTTTGATTAAGTCACACAGCTAAACATGTTTAGACTGCTGTGTGATATCTCTCCTGTTCACCGAAGAGGTAAAACAGGTAACTGTTTTAGCCTTTTTTTTTGTTTAATTCCCATGTGTATTGACAGACCTTCATCCTTCTCCTGTAGCTATCCATTTAATGGTGAAGTAGTAAAATGCTGTATTACTATATAGTCTGTAACTTGAAAGTTAATGAAAGCATGCTTGCTGTTCCTTCACGCCCTTGCCTTGTCACTCCCTGGTGCAGCTCCTCTCTTCCATCCTGCTTATCAGAGTATCTCAGTGTTTAGTTGAGCTTGTTTATCTTAAAAGAGCAGGAGGCAGGCTTTTAGGGAGTAAGCTACATGTTCCAGTGTAACAGGCACCAATGCTGTTTGACTTGAAAAACATTTGATCTCTTACATTAACAGCCCATGTCACTGTAATAGAGACTACAGCTGGGCTGCTGCTCAGTTTTCTATTATTTTAGCTTTGAAATAACTGTTAGTGCTGCTCCAAAATCTCCGTGTTTAAAATTGTATATTGGCTGTCCCCCCAGGACTCGTAAGTAAACAAGGTGATATGTGTGGCCAGAGGGAGCATATTTTGTTAGCTTTGTTTTAAATAAGAATCTTCCCTATCTAAAGATGGTGTTTGTCTGATCCCTGGTAGTGTGCATGCTTGTGTAAATTTGTAGATCCAGCAGTATTTTAAAGCAGATTTTTGTTTGTTACTAATGTGTGAGCTCAGTAACTATTAATTAGGAACTTTTCCCCCCTTGAATAATGATGCATTCAGCTTTCTCTGAACTTCAAATATCCTGCACAATTTCCCTAAGTATAGCAGTAGTTGAAAATGGGTAAGCAAGAATTTTAGGGGTGTGTTTGTTAGGCTTAAATATGCTTAGCTTTATTTTAAAATATTCAGTTATTGATAATTTCTATGCCAGGAATACTCTGACAGTTGGGATTGAAGTACCAGTATTTAAAGAATAGAAAATAAAATCTGTAAAATCAGTTTGTTGTTTTCTTCCTTTTTTTAAAGAGTACCTCTTATTTTAATAGTGGTAGAATGGCAGCTTATTATAGTATTGGTGAAATGACAGCAATCTTACTCTTTCTTTTCTTCCTTTCTCTGTTTATTAAAAGCCTAGTTTGTTTTCCTATTCTAATTATTTTCTACAAAACCACAAAAGCCACCCAACACTTTCTCTGAGTTGAACCTAAAATATATACATCAGCTAGCACAAGTATAATTGGTTGAAAGGCAGCCATCTATCTGGGAGTTCTTCTAAATACTGAATGTGTCATGTGCTTTGACATGACATATTTGTAATATCTCTGAATACAGAAAGCACTTTCTGTGTTAGCTCTAGGTGCTAAAGCAGTAGTGTGTTTTAAGAATGTGTGCAGTGCCAATTCAGGCTTGTGAGGTAATGACAAGTGTTTGCCTGCATAGACAATATATTTTTCCCCCTGAGGTCCCCACACACCTAGTTTCCCTCAAGCTCATCATCTCTGTCAGGTTAATCAATAGGCACCGTATGGCAGAGGGTCAGTAATCAGTGTCATCGTGCCTTTAAATCGTGTTGAAAATTTGCTTAAAGCCTGGGCCAATTAACATCGAGATGATGAATGGATGGGAAGATGGGAAGAGCCTGACGCTCAGGGGCTTTGTGAGGAGGAGATGCTCAGCTGTTGAGCAGCAGACACCGGCGAATAAAATCAGCCATTCATGTGAGCTCAGTCCACCCACTCTTAATGATAATGTCAATCTAGCAAAATATATACACATTGGAGTTGTCACGAGTTCATAAATCAAAGGAGTTTGTCAAAGGCATTCAGATTAACGAGGCAGCAGCAATAACAAGTCAAATTTGCATAGAGAATTGCTCGAATCTCAGTAAATTATGATCCTGTTTTTCATTTGATTATTTGCTAATGTCTCAAGAGGGAGAATGATTATATTAGCATGCAAAATCCACTCCAGAAGTAGAAATCTGAAGTATAGAAGACCAGCACACTATGACAATTAATCAGTTTCTGCATACTAGCATAAATGCACAAGGCCCAGAAATGAACTTCTTTTTTATTATTATTTCTCCTTGCTACTGATCCAAATGGTTCAGCTTGACAGAGACTTTATATTGCTTTAACAGTGTTCTGAATTGTGCCTGCAGGCAAGACATAGTTATGCAGCTATAACCAACCTATCCATCTGCCAACCAGATTGGAATTCTCCTATCCAAGGCTTCCATTAACCCCCACTGACAGCTCCAAACAGGATTAAGAATTTGGAAGCATAAAAAATAGTTGTTCTTTGCAAATATACACAATCCCTTTGCATTTTGAGAAAGGCTGCATCTGTAGTGTTTTATAATTAGTGTTGGACAGTGTCGCAGGGGAAAAAATCTAGTTGGTATTTTTTTGACTTCTGTCATGGGAAGTAAGGCAGTACTAATGGAAGTCCTGTGTGTTTGATTGTCTGATAGTGCTTTCCATTATATCTGGTTCCTGGCACTGTGTGTGGATTGGTATATTACTAGAAAATACCACTTCTTGAAAGCTTTAACTGGTAGATCTTGTTGAAGTTTAGCAGGATAGGGAGGCTTTGATGTGGTTGTGGTTTAATCGAGTATGTCAGATGATAAACGTGCTAGAGAAGCAGTGTGCATGAAAACATGCCAGAGAATATTATCTTATGAGGACACTTCAGGTCCTCCCTAGAACTGGTCCTCGAATAGGATTCTTCTGTCAGCTTCTAAACTTAAATGACCTATGTTTTCCCCATTGTATCCTAGAAGGATTCATTACAATTGGTTTAGATACACACATATTTTAGTTTTGTCACCTTTCACTGAAGGGTTTGAATGATTCTTAACCATGTAGTTAAATTACCTTTAGCCTTGTAGAAGAACTGTTCCTGTTTTTGAGAACCGCAAATCGTATATATTTGGAAGCTGCTATTAGTTACAAATGATATATTAAGTTAATGGGAAAAACATTAATTTAATTACTAATTTGCCAATCAAGCCCACTGTGTTATATTTGCAACTAGTTATTAGAAATTGGTCTCAAGGTTTTATCCTTCATGTGGTTGTCATTCTACGTGATGATGCTCAAATGACTCCATTTTTTAAATGTGTTCAAAATCAGAGTTATAATTCGCCACAATTTATCCACTTCACTAAAATGATATAACTTTCCAGGTTACAGAATCCTTTGAATTTTCTCAATAAGGAATGTGGCATAGGTGGGGAATGTTACTTCTAGTGTTGGCACTGATAATTTTATTTATAACAGATGTCTGTTTAGACAGGCTCAGGCTCTGTTGCACCATCCAACCTTGAGCAAGATGCTTATTCAAAGATTATGATAAGTCATTATGAGTGGCTTGACTTTTCATCAGTGTGTAAATTAGTTTAGTTTTTCATTTGATTATATAATCAACTCTTGATTATCCATGTCATCAGGAGTTGTGTGTTTGAATAGATAACTGAAAACAGTAAATAAGCCACTTACTAGGTCATGGAGAATATTGTCCTAGCCATAAAACTGCTGTGTGCTATCATCAAAATCCTTCTACTTCTTGTTTTGGACACCGAGACAACCAAACAAATAGAATCCAGCTCTGAAGAATCAGGAGTGCTTTGCTTATCCACAGAAGAACTCCCCCCCCCCTTTTTTTTTTAACTTCTTAATGTATTTTAATTTATTTTTGAGAGAGAGAGATAGAGATAACATGAGCGGGGGAGGGTCAGAGAGAGAGGGAGAAACAGGATCCGAAGACAGCCTCCAGGCTCTGAGCTAGCTGTCAGCACAGAGCCCGATGCGGGGCTCGAACCCACAAACTGTGAGATCATGACCTGAGCCAAAGCCAGACATTTAACCCACTGAGCCAACCAGGCGGCCCAGAACTTTTCCTTCTTAATCCAGGCTTGGCAAACTTCAGCTGTAAAGGACCAGATGATAAATATTTGAGACTTTGTGGGCCATAGGATCTCTGTTGTGATTATTCACCTTTGCCATTGTAGTATGCTGCCATAGATAAAAGGTGAATGAGTGGAGTTGGCTACGTTTCATTAAAACATGATTTGCAAAAACTTTATTTAGAGCAGGAGCTTGCTAACTCCTGCTTTAAATTGTCATACTGGCATCATCAGTGATGGGATAGTAGGACAGTAGTTGGGCTATACCTTTGGAGGTTTTCTCCTGGTCAGTGTGGCTATAGACCTTCGATTATATATGAAGTGCTTATCTGTATATTATATAATGTGTTGGGACGTACAGGGAGCCACAAAGACTTTACCTAGAAAGCTGTCAGTGTTATTGGGTAGCTGAGAGTAACATGCAAACATTTACTGAATTAAGTGCTCAGTTGTATGGACCAAGATAAAAATGTTAAGGAATTTCCAGGAGGGAAAGATGGAATAGTTGTATCTTAGAGAATATGACAGTTGAAACTCATTTCAAGAATGGGTAGGACTTGAATAGATTAAATAATTTTCTTGTGTTTATAATTGTTGAGTGAACGACCTTAAAATTAAAGATTCTTCCAGCCTGAAAATGTTGAGATCATATCACAGTGTATAAGACTGTGAAGAGACTTGCTTAACTAGGGCAGAAAATGTATGTTGAGGGAAATAACTTCATGTAACGTGGCAGAAAATTCTGGAAGATCTTGAAAATCAGGCCCAGAACTTCATATTTGATTCCATAGATACAAAGAGCTACTAAAGATTTTTGAGGAAAAAGAGAGCACCATGAAATTTGTGGTATGTAAGAAAGATTAATCTGGCAATAGCATTCAATCCAGCAAACACTTAAAAACTCCTATTATGTTCTCAAACTTTTTGCTGAGGCACTGGAAAATGCAGATGAAAAAGAAAGTGGCCCTGCTCAGAAAGAATCTTACAGTGGCGGGTAGGGGTGGGAAGCTTCTTCATAGATATAATACAGAGAGATATAAAGCATAAGTGCCAAAATAGCAATAAAATGTTAATTCAGAGTATTCAGTTCCAACTGGGGGTAAGTGTGGTGGGAGTAGGTGGAGGAAGGGATAAGCATAGGCTTCCCTGAAAAGGTATCATTTTAGTTGATTCTTGAATCAGGATTTTAATGATGGAGAGATCAGGAAAAGAATCTGTTACACACTGAGGAACTAGAATTAGCAAAAGCATAGGGATGAGAGAGTGATTTTCATACTTTGGACAATGGTAAATAATGTCATGTAAATGGTTCCAGAGACTGATGGAAAGGTAAATTGGCCAGATTGTGGATATTATATTAAGAGGTTTGGACTTAATCCTGAAGGTGACAGAGCAAAAAAAGGTGTTTGAGCAAGGTTTGAGGTGGGATGAGGTAAATGTCTTTTTAGAACAGTAGTTCAGATGGTAGTGTCGAGAATGGCTTAGATAAGGATTCAGGTAAGTGTGTCAAAAGGCTATCTCAATAATAGCATTGTTGGTGGTCTAGAGACCAGACTGTGGAAAAGCAAACCAAGGGTTAGATCTATTAAAATAGATGATTCAGAGGAAAAATTGAAGACCTGAAATTGGTTAGATACATTCAAAGAAAAAGGAGGCAGGGGGATGAGTAAAAATTGGCTGAGGATTTAAGCTTCGGGTGGAAGGAAAAGTTGGGAGGGAAGGAGGTGGCCAAAGATGGATAAGAATGTTACGTAAAAGAGTGCTTTAAATTTGGATATGTTGCTTTTGAGACAGGTTATTTAAATTTATCATCTGAATACTTTCTTTGAGATGATTTCTTTTTTTTTTTTTTATTCACCTCCAGGTTACTCCAGGAAACATTTATTTCCCAAAATACATCCCTGAGATTGAATGCACAAACGTTAGCATTATTTCACTTTGTTGACTTTTTTCTACCCAAACCTCTGTTAGTATGTGTATAGATGTTACAACCCAAATGCTTCCAGTTTGAAGTTACAATTCAAAGTTGTCAGTGAGACTTTAGTCTCCCTCTTTTACATCTAAACTAGTAAGTGCTGGGTTAAGAGAGGAGATGTAGGGGGTGGGTGGCCAGAGAGAGCAGGAGAAAGAGAATCCCAAGCAGGCTCTATGCTGTTAGCACAGAGCTTGACACTGGGCTCAATCTCAGAAACTGTGAGATCATGGCCTGAGCCGAAATCAAGAGTCAGATGTTGAACCCAGTGAGCCACCCAGGGGCTCCTGGGCTTAAAAGAGGAATATTTGAGTTAATATGAAAAGAAATTAATTTATGGAAGGTAATAAAATATTTTATAAATATTCTAATATAATGCTACTATTCATACCATATTGTTACCCCAGGACTACCAATACACTCTGTAAATGTATTTACTATAAAGAAATGTTCAGTCTGAGTATTGTGAATGAGTTGTTCTGGGCAGTCAAGTGTTTCTAGTTGGCTCAGGGTTAATTGGTTTTTATTTATATTTGAGGGAATTCTCCGCCCCGAATTTATTTTTCACTTATCTGACTTCTATCTTTACAATTTTTTAAAGTTTACTTATTTTGAGAGACAGAGAGCACGACTGAAAAGGGAGGGGCAGAGAAAGAGAGAGAGAGAATCCCAAGCAGGCTTGGCACTGTCAGTACAGAGACCAATGTGGGGCTCAAACTCATGAACCATGAGATCATAACCTCAGTCGAAATCAAGAGTCAGACGCTTAACCAACTGAGCCACCCAGTCACCCCTGTCTTTCCATTTTTAAACATATTTTCTTCTAGGTTTCATCTGTTTTATTATTTTTTATTTTCTCATAATTTCAGAATTCCAGAATGTATGCTTTTCGTCAAAACTCGTATAACTATGCACCAAAACAAGTTGAAAAATAGTGAAAAGAATCCCCTCATACTCTTCACACATATTCTACACATGTTAACATGCTACCACATTTGCTTTATCTCTGTTTATATGGAGACATATGTGCTCACATTCATTTACTTATTTTTTCTGAACCCTTTGAAAGTTAGTTACAGACATAATGTCTTTTTTCCAACATAAGTGTTTCATTGTATGTTTCCTAAAAACAAGGACGTTCTTTCAAATAATCACAGTACACATTGTCAAAATCAGGAAACCGAATGTATAAACAAATTGTGGAGCGTCCATACAGTGATACTACCTGGCAGTAAAAAGGAAAGAACTGCTGGTACATGCAACAACAGGAGTGAAGAATCTTTAAGTGATGTATTAAGCTAAGAGGGAAAAAACTAAAAAATTACATACTGTCTGATTCCATTTTGTGACATTTTGGGAAAGATAAAATTATTGAGACGAAAAATGTGTGATTACTAGGGAAAGGGACACACTGTTTAAAGGCAGTGTGAGAGAATTTGGGAAATGATAAACTTCTTTACATCTTGATTTGTGGTGGTAGTTATATTACTGTATGCTTTTTGTCAAAACTCGTATAACTATACACCAAAACAAGTGAATTTTTCTGTATGTAAAATTTTAAAGTGAGGAAACAACCAGGAAATTAACATCGATACAATGTTATTAAACTCATCTGTAGACCTTGTTCAAATTTTTCTACTTGTTCCAATAATGTTCTTTATACCATTATGGCACGGTACCCACTCAATATTTAACCATCAAAATCAAATGCAATAGAGGGGTCAGGAGGAAGAATATTGTGGGTGTTGCCTAGATAGGCACTACTCATTCTCTTAGATGCGGATCCCTATTTGACACTATATAATTCTGTACAGAAGAGTTTACCATCAATTTTACTTTAACCCCCGCCCCCAAATAATCTCAGAATACAAGTTGCATTCAGTTGTCATGTCTCTAGTTTCCTTTCACCTGAAATAGATCCTTAGTCTCTCTTTGTATTTCATGACTCTGATATTTTTAAAGTACATATTAGTAATTTTTTAGGAATCTCCCAATTTGGGTTAGTCTGATATTTTCTGTGATCAGATTGAGCTTATATATTTTTGGCAAGGTTACCTCAGAAGTAATAATGTGTTCTCAGTACATCATATAAAGGGGCACATAATGTTAAGGTGATGTCTATCAGATCTCTCTACTGTGAGGTAGAGAAATAAATCAGATAAAATAGAGGGTCAAGAGGAAGAAAATTGTGGATATGGGCTAGATAGTTGCTGCTCATTCCTTTAGGTTCATGTTACTGTTTTCACAATGTAATTTAGTATCTAGAGAGTTTACCATCAATTTTGTTTCACTTTATGCACCTGTAGAGTAAAAATGTGCTTTATAATGACTTTACAATAATAAACTTTGACCAAAACGCAACTAGGATTCCAGTTTATTATGATGACATTTTAACAAAACATAATAAGTGTTCAAATATAGGACTTTACATTGAATTAAACCAGTTTTGATTATAAATGATTCTTTATTTAAGGGAGGGTGGAACTTCATGGTCTGGGGAATAGTTACTTACAAATTGTAAGTTTATAATTGAATACTGGCTTAAGTTTGTATTATGTAAAACATTTAGTTTTTTAATTTTAGCATTTAAAACTTGGATTTATACTTTTTTATTTTTTTAAAGTTTATTTATTTGTTTTGAGAGAAAGAGAGAGAGAGAGAAAGAGAGCAGAAAGAGAAAGAGAAAGAAAGCTAGGGAGGGGCAGAGAGGGAGAGAGAGAATCCCAAGCAGACTCCACACTGTCAGCACAGAGCCCGACATGGGGTTTGAACTCACAAACCATGAGATCATGACCTGAGCCAAAATCAAGAGTCAGACCAGCTAAGCCACACAAGTGCCCCAATACTTTCTTTTTTAAAAAGTTAAATACTCAAGTCGATCTTACGGGTTCAATGTTGGCCTTTCCCCTCCTTTCCTTATCTTACCGTGGCATATATTGCTAGTTTCCTTATTTGGAATGCTTTATAGTCATTAACTCAGCTGTATCTCTCTAATTTTTTGGTAGATAGACTACATTACTTGTTTTTCAAAATGGGGGAGAAAAAGCAGTTAGAATTCTGAACTTATTGAGTCTCTCCCTTGCTTGTAGCATAGCATGTTTTTTTTTCTTCTTTGTCTTAACTTTAGGAACCATTACCATAAAGTGGTCATCACAAATATAAAATATCAAGCTAAATATCATAAGAAATTTCTGCCCCAAAGGAACACCTTACAGTACTTGTCTGTCACGCCAACTACATGTAATGCACAGGGCACACAGATTGTAGCCATAGAGGTGGCAAGGGGCTTAAAATGACACTATCTATATGCTGCTTATCCTTTAATATCTTTTAAAATATAATATTTGATACAAACCAAAAAATGAACATCTAAGTTTGAAATACAGTTATGAGCCTATACTCTACTGATAATTTCATACTTGTATGAAAGTTTTCAGGTAAACTCATGTTCGAAATAATTTCTAGATCTAAAAATAGCTCCCCAGTTAGAATGTGTTGGATATATGTAATGTAATGAGTATTTTAAACTTGCAAATATGAAAATATTAACACTATAAATGTAGTTGTGGAAAGTAGTCCCTAAATAATATGTATTCACATTTTCTGTATTTGGCCTTGCAGATCATGACTTACATGTGTTGATTACCGTATTTTTTTCAATTGTTTTGTATTGTGGTAAAATACGTATAACAAAATTAATCATCTTAGCCATTTTTCAGTCGTATTAAATACATTCATAGTGTTTTGCACCCATCACTCCCCTCTGTCTCCATAATTCTCCATCTTGTAAAACTGAAATTCTATACCCCTTAAATAATAACTCCCCACCCCACTTCTCCCGTCCCCTGGCAACCACCATTCCGCTTTCTCTGGGATTTTGACCACTCTGTCTCATATAAGTGGAATCATACAGTATTTTTCTTTTTGTGACTGACTCACGTTGCTTAGCATAATATCCTCAAGGTTTGTCCATGTAGCAATTTCCTTCCTTTTTGAGGCTGAACACTATTCCATTGATGTATGGAATACACCACATTTTCTTCATCCCTTCCATCAGTCAGTGGACACTTGAATTGCTTCTACCTTTTAGCTATTGTGGATAATGCTGCTATGAACATGAATGTACAAATATCTCTTTGAGACTCTACTTTCTATTCTTTTGAGTATATACCCAGAAGTGGAATTGTTGGATCATATGATAATTCTGTTATTAATTTTTGAGGAACTACCATACTGTTTTCCACAGCAGCTGTTTCTACATTCTCACAAACAGTTTGCACGAGAGTTCCAGTTTCTCGGCAACCTTGCCAATATATATTTTGTTATTGTCTGTTGTTGATAGTAGCCTTCTTGATGAATGTGATGAGGTATCTACTCATAGGTTTTTAAATTTACATTCTGAAATGATTAGTGACGTTGGTCATCTTTTCATGTGCTTATTGGCCATTTGTACCTTCTTTAGAGAAATGTCTATGCAAGTCCTTTGTGCGTTTGTAAGTTGGGTTGTTAGGGTTTTTTGTTTGTTTAGTTTACAACTTCTCTATATATTCTGGATATTAATCCTTTATCAGATACATGATTTGCAAATATATTCTCCCATTCTGTGGGGTCCTGCTTTATAATTCTGATGATATTTAGAATTCTGAACTTGCTTTCAATTGGATTGTTGTTTTTCCCCTTCTTCTTAAGTATTTAAAAATCTCATTGACATTTATGGTCTTCTGGCTGATATTTGAGATGACTGTGGTAAGAGTGGACTCTAATCCTAAACCATTGATGAAATGATGTTGTTTTGAGCTAAGTACTATGTTATTTTTAATAAAAGAAAATCAGATCTGAAGAAGAGAAAGAACTATTTTTTTAGGATCCATACTTTGAGAATTTGTAGTGACCAAACATTTACTATAGTGTAAAACTAATTATTTAAGAGAAGGTAATAATCATGATTAAGTTGTTATCAGCTAAGTATAAACTGGAGTTTTCTCCTGTCCAATGTCAACCTGCTTTTTCAGAGAGCAATAAACTAGATTTTCTGATGAATGTGATCTGCTGGGCAGTGCTTAAATATAAATGGAATACTTTCCACCTAGGTCCCTACTTACATTTATTTATATACATGGGCATATGTTTTCCTTTACATAAGTGTATGTCTATATGTATATAAATCTTCAAATGAATAAATGCATAAATATACACAGTATTCTAGCTTACAGAATTAGAAATGTAATTCAGTTTACTCCCACAGAATAAGATTGAAGATAATGAGAACTGAATTAAAGCTTACTTTCTTTCACAGAATTCCTCAGAGAGAGAAGACTGTAATAATGGCGAACCCCCTAGGAAGATAATACCAGAGAAGAATTCACTTAGACAGGTATGAAATTCAGTCTGTCTTAAAATAAAAAGCTACAAACGACAAAACAAAAGACAGGAAACCCTCAATTTGCCATTCATTAAGCACCAGAGCTTAAATTAAGAGTACTTTGAAGTTGGTCTGGCTATAGCCATCAATTTCAGTCAGGTAACAGTGTTCTCCCAATCACTTAAAAATATCCTAGGTGTACAAGTACAGGACAGGTTGATTGCTTACGTATAGTGAAAACAACATCAAAGAAAAGTCTTCTTGTTCAGGAGAATAACGTGAAATGCTTCTTAAGTGCAGATGGTAGAATAGTTGGCTTTAAATCTTACTCTCTTACTGAGATTCTTAATACACTAAAAAAAAAAAAAAATTAACAATTAAAAGGGATCTGCCCCTAGAGAAGTTAGCTCCTTTTAGTCTGAGCAGTATTTGCCCTTTCCTAAAAGTAAAGGCCATTATTGTTAACGTAAAAAAAACTTTTACTCCTCACTGTGCTCCCACTCCCCAAAGGTAATACATTTTATTTTGAAAGTTAATTCCTTGGTGCTCTCTTTTTTAAAATAAAATGTCGTGGGGTGCCTTGGTGGCTCAGTCGGTTGAGTGGTTGCTCAGGTCGTGATCTCATGGTTTGTGAGTTTGAGCCCTGCATTGGGCTCTGTGCTGACAGCTCAGAGCCTGGAGCCTGCTTCGGATTCTGTGCCTTCCTCTCTCTCTGCCCCCCTCCGCTGCTTGCACTCTGTCTCTCTCTGTCTCTCAAAAATAAATAAACGTTAAAAGAATATTTTTTAATTAAAATGTCCAAAAACATTTGATCAAAAAATTTACTCTTCTCACTGTCTGTAGCAACAACCTCTAACATCTTCTATCACCATCACCCACTGGCAACAAAACCAAGTTCTTACAGTGTTGCCAGAGAATAGATATACCACCTATTAACTTTTAATATAAAGTTGGATAAGATGAGCGCCAGCAGTAGTAAAAATAATATTAATTTACTTGCGTTATGGCATTATCCTAGGAAAAAGGAGAAGAGGTGTAATATTTGTTGAGAGCCCATCATAATCCTGCTACTTGTTTCATTCCATCCTCACAATCCCCCTGCAAAGTTTCTAGATAGGGCCTCTGATTTATAGATGAAAGAAATGGAGGCTTAGAGAGGTTAGAGGACTTACTTATTAGCTAGTCAGTGGTTTAAAACCCAGATTTCAACGTTGCCCGAGTGTTTCTACTTTTGCCTTCTTATTCCAGTTTGTATGGGTTTGTTTGTTTTTTTTTAATGTTTATTTTATTTTTGAGAGAGAGCATGAGCAGGGCAGGGGCAGAGAGAGAGGGAGACACAGAATCTGAAGCAGGGTCCAGACTCAGCTGTCAGCACAGAGCCCGAAACAGGGCTCGAACCCATGAATTGTGAGATCATGACCTGAGCCGAAGTCGAATGCTTAACCAACTGAGCCTCCCAGGCACCCCTGTATACAGTGTTAATTTAGGGAAAAAGTACTTGAAACTATGATATACTCATTTTTTATTTATGTTAAAGATTGGGGGATGAGCACTTTTAGTTTGTTATAAAAATTATTGTTTAGTAAGTAGAATTGAATCCATTCAGGAAGCTTTGTAAAAAACCCAATGATCAGTAATTGGTATTCTGCAGTTACAATTTTAACTATTTGGAGACAAACACCTGATCTATAAATCGAAGTAAATAGAGCAATATTGAGTAAGGTAAATTTAGATGTGGAAACAGTCTTCCCACTATACAGAAACAACTGTCAGAAAACAATGACACAACAAAAAGTTTTGGCAACTTTATTTAAGCTAACAAACGAATTTTCACTCTGCAAAGTTATAAATTAATTTTAATAGGCTGATCCAGATGGTCCATTTGGAAAATGGATAGGCTGATCTGTTGAAAATTAAACTAAATTTATCTCTCTCATACTTCAAACTGAAGCAAGAGAGAGAATCGTGCCTATTAAGTCCAGCACATACAGATGGACCAGCAGGTCACACATGGGACTAATCTGATTCATTTTAAAAATAAATGCATACATTATTGAATCATTTTCTACTTGCAAGATCTGTTGTGTGCAGTATTTGAAAGAGATTTGATGTGGCTTTTTCATTGCTTTTTAGCAGGTTTGCTTCACCCTCTCCACTTTAATATAAAAACCATCTTGTTTTTTTTTTGTTTTTGCTCCTACTGCTCCACAATGATTTTTCTAATATCTGTCATTCAGTGTTGAGATCCAGGCTCTGGAGATTAATTAGGTCATGAGGGTTTTTTTCCCCTCCTGTCTTTGTAAAGGTTTTTTTTTTTTTTCCCCTCTATTCTCTTTATGAAGAGCATGAACTCAGTGTTCTTGGAAAGAGAAATGGCCTTTAGAAACTGGGAAGTAGGAGATCCTCTTGGGGCCATCTGAATCTTTTAGCTTCTGGGTGTTTTAACAGCCCCATGAATGCAGATTTGTAAATTTATTGCAGTGCCATCTGGTTTTTTGCTTGAACCAGATTACTGTTGGCTTGTGTCTGTCTATTGTGGTGGTCACTCCCTAGGAGCTTGCCCTCTCAATCTTAGGGAAGAGTGATGAATAGCAGGGGTCAATAGAAGAGGGTCACAGGGCAGCTGTCCGGGACTGCCCTGAACTTGATTACCCCACTGCTGTTTTTTTAAATGTAGGACATAATATAGAAGCTGTTTAAACTCCCCCTTTTCTCTGTTGCATGACAATAATGAAGTGCCATTTGCTCCCCCTCCCCACTTTAGTCAAGTTATATAGATAAAAAGATGTCAGAGCTGCTTTTTACCTAGCGTTGATGGAAGTAGGATTTGCAGCATATAAACCAATCCCTTGAGATTCTTTTGCGGATATTTCTAATGGGATTTCAGGAACTCTTTCACTTTTTATTTTTGAATTCTTGGTTACATTCTAACAAGTTTAGTATTGTTTTAAACTGATTTTATAGTTTACATATGCTATTCTAAAGTACAGTTTCGCAGGTGTTGATAGACTGTGACCACTGCGTGTTAACTTTGAGTTGTTTAATCCCTGGAGGAGCTGAAAGAAGGGTTATCACTACAATTCATACAGACTTTTAAAGGATAATCAGGGAATATTATGAACAGCTTTAAGCCACAATTTTGGCAACTTAGATGAAATGGACAAATTCCTTGAAAAATAAAACTTACTGAAACCACTGCAAGGTGAAACCAAATTTGACTAGCCTGATGTCTGTTGAAGAAATCAGATTATCCAAAGGCCCTCATAGGGTTTCAGTGGTGAATTCTATGAAACCTTGAAGGAATAAATAACCCACTCTTAGACAAACTCAGATGAAGGCAAGAACACTTCCGGACTTGTATTCTGAGGCCACCATTACCATGATTCCAAAACCTGACAAAGACATTAGTGAAAAAAGAAAATACTGAGGGAGAAAGTCAGGAGACACTAGTCCCTGCATCACCAAGCCATTTTGTGTACCTGCTTTTCCATTTCATGTCCAATACTAGAAGGCAGGAAAGTTGGTGGGCAAAGAAAAGTAATGTATCGTTTTAATTTTCTAAGTTTCAGAATAATCTCCTCTATCTGTGTTAAGTGAAGTGTGAACTTTTATATAAAGAATGTACAAAGTGGCTACAATTTTTCTTTCTACTTTTATTCCTCAGATGTGAAGTCAAGGAAACCAGAGCGACTGTTTTCATAGTGTTTATTCATATCTGCAAACAAGGGCAAAGGCCTGGGAGGAGACATGAAAGTACTCATTACTTTTTGAAAATGTAGCCTTACAACATGCAACTCCTTCTTTGCTTCACATTGGTGCTAATAGGATCTGTCAGCCCTGCCTTTCTCTGTAATTGAGTAAATTGTGACCTCTGTCTAATCCTTCCCCCATCCCCCATTCCCTTTGTGTGTGTGTCCACTTACCATCCTGAGAACGTGGGCAGTGATAAATAAAGCATTGAGTAGAGCTCTCTCAACTCTTTGAAAGCAGCATGATGCCAGCCCTCTAGTTATATTTCTTTAAGTGTTTACGTTTTTCTGTATTCTTTCTCTTGTGTAGCTGGAACCCTGGGGATGCAAAGCCATGAGAGAGGCCAAGAAGCTAACAAAGTAGCTGTCTCCCTTGTTAGCTTGTTCCTTTATTCTTTAAAAACAAGATAAAAACCATCTGGCTCAGGGCATTACATTTTCCTCCCCCATGCACCTCTATAGATGGAGACTTCACCTGCAGTGAGGGTTTACATTGATTAGGGAGGGAGCAGTAATTCAAGCTTCCATCCTCTTCAAGGATACTTTGCAGTCTTTTAAAGGTGCTGACCCACTGAGTTAAACTGTCAAGGGAGGATAAAAAAGTATCTTCATCCCAGGAGGTAACAGCTGCCAGGTTTTCAACACCTTGCACGCTGCTGGAAAAATGTCACAATTGTCAGCTGAAAGAAAAATGACTGTGTTGTCATCTTCTGTTAATGACTGGGCCTTATAAAGGGAACCACATAAGCCTTTTAGAAGGAATAAGTAGCTGTTTTCCTTTCCTTCCCCCCATGCTCCCAAATTCCTATGTTGATCTAAACAGTACCTTGGAGTAGATCCATAAAAAACAGTGGTGAAGAACTTCAACAGCCCCGTATAAGCATGGAGGTCTAACTGGCACGGCTCCTTTATACAGTTGGATGAGTAGGAGGAAAAAGCACATCACTGAAACAGAAAATGACATTATATTGTGTATTAACAAAACAACAACAACAACAAAAAGTCATTCATAAGCCAGTGAACTGAGAGAAAACACACTGTATTTCTGCTCTTTAGAGGACAATTTGTTTTCAAGCAGCATCCAGATGGGTAAATACCACGACATTTCTTTTTTTCAAGAGAGCCCCTTCTTTTCTTCCTTAAAAAAAAAGAAAAACTAAAACTAAAAAATACCTCACCGAATTTACTTCCTTTTATAGCTCTGTATTGTTTGTATATGATGGCATTCCCTTCTTTCTGATTTGATTGATGAGGGAGAAGGTTTAATGAAGTCCCTGATATTAGCCAGGCAAGTTTTTTTTCCTATTTGTTTTAGGTTAGTCATTTTAATTGTATTGAGTAATTAGAAGGTACACACAGCCAGGGGAGCTTTGTTCTGATAATTGCTCAAGAAAACCCATTCCCTATCTGCCTTTGCTTTGTGTTAAGACATTTCTCCCTCTAGTGGCAATAGTAAGCACTTTGACTTGGCAGTAGGCAAGGTGTAATTGCAATATGACAAACTATGCTTAAGGGACTATCTTGTAAATACTTTAGTTTGGAGTTTGGCGTTATTTCATTATATGTGTGTGCCTTTTTTCCCTTATGAAACTTCCTACCTCTTCCCCCCCCCCGCCCCCCCTCCCGCCAAAGTGCTTTGGGCTTTGGATGGAAAAATATTGCCTGAGATGTTTATTAAAAAAAAAAAAAAATCACAGTGCATCCTGGGTAATGTTTTGCAGCTTGACTTAATTTTAGTCATCTGTTTTAATTACCTATTTATAAAAATGCTTTTGCATTTGTAGACATTATTTAATACTTTGGAAGAAGCACCTCATTTGAAATAAATAAATAAATTGTACTTATTTTAAATAGTCCATGTAAAAGATCTTAAAGGTAATTAATGTAGGTCTCTTAAGTAAGACAAAAGTGATCTTTCCAAGTCTGATGAAGTGATTTGTTTATTTAACTTCCCACTTCGGCTGAATCCTTCAGAGTCTAATAACTTTTTTAAAAAACATGGTTTGGCAATTTGTGTCTAGCTACAAAAACCCTTCTTCCAAAAGAAGCAATTTAATAACCGGCTTTCTTAAAATTACTTTGAGGAAGGAAGACTGTATAGGGGGTTGGTGTTTTGTTTTATTTTTATTTCAGGGTAATCATTCTTTGATAAATTGTGTAATCATTGACTTAGAAAAAATATTATTGAACTCCTGGGTTGCAATGACCATAAAAAGTGTATTTTCATATAGAGACTTGAGATATTGTGAATAAATTATAAAGGAAACAGCTTATATGCTGGTCAAAGCCCATATGGACCCAATTCATTTTGTTTCAGTGCTTAATGTGGATGTACCATAAAAAAAAAAAAAAGATGATGATGAGGGGAGCCTATTGTGCCCTTTTGTAGGAGTCTTTTAAAAATCTGCCCTAAGAGTACTTTTTGAGGAGATCAGATACAGCATTGCATCCATTGAGCGAGATTGGATAGCATCAGTGTGGCATTTTTAAAGCCCAGTTCCAGCTTCCCTTCCCTAGATGTCGCCTTGTAGTTTGCTTTTTCTATCCCATATTCTTGCTGGGAACTTGATTTGATGTTATCATATATCTGAATGTCCCTGTATCCCCCCACCCCCACTCCATACTGCCCCCCAATCACTAGCCATTTTCATTATACTATATCTTGTTTTGCTATAGGGCTGTTGAACAGATTTCTTAAGCAGCTTTTTGCAAGGTTAAAAGAATGCAGCCTGGTAACAAGTTTGTGTCATTTTAAATATATACCTTCTAGTAAATAAGGAGAAGTCTGGCAATCAATCCCTTTTAGTGTGTTATATGTTTCACCTGACAACTAAACCTTCTATTGATTAGCCATTACTTTGTTAGATAATCCTATGTCATTGAATCCATTGTAAAAAATTAAACTCTTTAAAATGTTTTACCCTAGCAGCACTGTGAAAATTGAAAACTTGTTCAGAATTACAGCCTGCTTTCACAAAGAAGGTAGTTTTCAGCCAGGCATCTTACTGGTTTATGCTTATGTGCTTTATATGCAATATAAAAACGTATTAAAGTACTCCAACGCAAAACTCTCTGCCTCTGGTTCAGCAGTGAAGCTACCTTTCCGAATGTTGCACGGGGACAGAGCATATCTTGCCAGTGGCAATTATACTCACTAGTTTAATTCTAGCCTGAAAGAGTCTTAGTAAAATATTGAATGTAAAGTACTGAATTTTTTGGCCTTTTTATTCTAGGGTGATCTTAGGACTGTGATAAATTTTAGTTTACTAATCTATGTGACTTCCTTGGGAAGTAAACAAGATCATATACCCATTTTACAGATGGAATGTCTAGAAAATAAAAGCTTATGCATAGCCTTACTCTAGAAACTCCTGCAGGTCTAGAACTGGTTTCTTGAATCTATCTAATGTTCCCCTGAGTGTCTTCTATCTATTTCTGAGGGGAAAAGGAATTTTATAACCTACCGTAACTATTTTTCCCCCAGAAAATAGCATATTTTTATTAATTAACTGTGTAAACCTTTAGTCCTTTTTCCTCTAAAATATTAACTGTATACTTTTACATTTTTATTGAAATAAATTTTTCACACAGTGAACTGCGTAGATATTGTGTAAGTCAGTGAGTTTATGATAAGTCTATCATACCCTCATCAAGCTATAGAACATTTTCATTACTCGAGAAAGCTTCCTGGGTCTCCTTTCCAACCAGTTTTCCCATCACCATTGAATCAAAAATTGATCAGCTTACCCTCCTAGGTTAGTTTCACCTTTTCTAGAATTTCATGTAATAGAATCCTAGATTTTTAGGGTCTGTTTTTCACTCAGTGTAATTTTATGAGATCCATCTATACCACTGTGTGTATCAGAAGTTTATTTTCTTTTATGGTATAGTGTTATCTGTTGAATACATACATTATAGTTTGTTTTCTATTCTTCTTTTGATGGACACCTAAGCTACTTGCATTTTTATAAATGAAGTTGCTATGGATGTTCTTATATAAAGCTTTTTTTGGTGAGCCAGTGTTGAATACTTTTTGATGCGCTTATTAGCTATTCAGATTATTTTCTTTTGTGAAGTATCGGTTTAAGTTTTTTTGGCCATTAAAAAAATTGCATTGTCTGTCTTATTATTGAGTTCTAGAACTCAATTGTATCACTGCTGGCTCTGTGAGATATGTGTTCTGAATGTTTTCTCATAATATATGGCTTACTTATTCATGGTGTGTTTTGATGAAAAGTTTCTAATTTTTGAATGAAACCCAGTCAATCAGTCCTTACCCCCACGATTTGCTCATATTCAAGGTTTTCTTCTAGAAGGTCTCTAAGTTTTAGCTTTTACCCTTAAGTCTGCAATCCATCTCAGATTAATTCTTGTGAGTGCTGTGCATTATTTTACCCACACTTTTTTATTCAGTTCTTTTGACACCATTGTTGAAAAGACTCTTCTTTCCCCCACTGGATTCCGTGAATGCCTTTGTCAAAAATCAGTTGGCTGTACAAGTGTATTTTATTTCTTTTTTTTTTTTTTTGAGAGGGGGAGGGGCAGAGACAGAGGGAGAGACAAAATCCTAACCAGGCTCTGTGTTGTCAGCACAGAGCCTAATGTGGCACTCCATCTCATGAACCTTGAGATCATGACCTGAGCCAAAATCAAGAGTGTGATATTTAACCAACTGAGCAACCCAGGCGCCCCCAGTGTAGTCTATTTCTGCACCTCCTGGAAAAGAGGCTTCTGGGATGTAGAGCAAAGGGTAATAGCAGCTGAGGCATTGACCAACTCCTTCAAATCCACACAGAGGACAAGCTCAAAGTCCCGTTTCTTTTTAGAAGTGTCTATCCTTGCACCAACTACTACAGTGTCGTCGTCATTGTAGCTTTAGTAAGTCTTGATATCAAGTACTGTGAGTCTTCCATATTCTTTTTTTTTTAAATAAAAATTTTTTTAAATTTATTTTTGAGAAACAGAACACAAGTGGGGCAGGGGCAGAGAGAGAGAAACACAGAATCCGAAGCAGGTTCCAGGCCCTGAGCTGTCAGCATAGAGCCTGATGCAGGGCTCGAACGCATGAACTATGAGATCATGATCTGAACTGAAGTGGGATGCTCAGCCACTGAGCCACCCAGGTGCTCCGAGTCTTCCATATTCATAATTTAAGTATTATTTTGGCTATTACAGATACTTTGCATTTCTCTATAGATTTTAGAATCAACTTAGCAGTTTCTTTTAAGAAGTCTGTGGAGTTTTGATTGTATTTTATTAAAACTGTATATCCATTTGAGTAGAATTAACCTCACTGTTAATACTGAGTTTTCCAGTCTGTAAACATGGTGTATATCTCCATTTAATTATCTTTTGAAATTTTTCTGAACAATGTTTCTTAGTTTTTAGCTTACATTTCTTACTCAATTAGATTTAGTTCTAACTCTTTAATCTTTTTTTGGTGCTATTGTAAATTTTTTCATTCTCTAATTGTTTGCTGCTAGAAAATATAAATTGACTTTTGATTCTTGACCTTATTTCCCATTACTGGTGAGTAAAGACAGTTTTATTTCTTCTTTTCCAATGTATTTCCCTTTTGTTTCCTTTTTTTGCTTTATTTGAATGGCAGTGGCCCCCAATAAAATGTTGAATAGATGTGATAAGAACATCTTTGCCTTGTTCCCAATCTCAGAGGGACTGTATTTGGTCTTTTACTACTAAGTATGATGTAAGCTGACATTTTTTAAGATGCCCTTTATGGGATTAAGAAAGTTTATTTTATTTCTAATTTGCTGAGACTTTGGTTTGTTTTTGTTGTTGTTATTGTCATCAGGAATGGATGTTTAATTTTGTTGAATGCTCCCATCCACACTTATTCTGTTAATATGGTGAATTACATTAATTGAGTTTATTAAGACTTTTTGTGTCTGTATTCATGGGTGATATTGGCCTGTAGTTTTTTTTTCTAGTGTCTTCATCAGTTTTTGGTGTCAGGTTTATGCTGCCCTGATAAAATGAGATGAAAGCCTTCTCCTCCTCTGTTTTCTAAAAGTGTTTGTGTATGGTTCTGGTGTTATTTCTTCTGTATTATTTAATAGAATACACCAGTGAAACCATCTGGGTAGAAGTTTTCTTTGTGGGAGGATTTTTTAAGATTTATGTGGAATAATTTTTAATTACAGTTTCTATTTCTTTAATAGATACAGAGCTATCAGATTTTCTATTCTTACCGTGTCAATTTTGGTAATTTATGTCTTTCAAGAAATATACCCTATTCAACAGATTGTAAACTACTTATATTATTCCATATTGGATTAATGAAGTCCCATTTAAGCTGGCATCACTCCTCTCTGACGTATTTCCATCATTCCCTGCAAATCTCCAGGTTCATCTTGTATTTTCCCCATCCAGAAACCAGCCGTTTCTCCAGAGAGCTATGATTCTTTTTAGTGTAGAATGGTATCTAGAAGCCAAGATTTTACATCTGTGTTTATACATTTGAAAACCATGAATCCACATCAGTACCTTCAATTCCAATTCAGTACCATAGAGTTTGTTCTAGATCTCTCCCTTTTCATATTTATAATTCTCTTTTCTAATTGTGAGAAACCTGGTTTGAACTTTTTTTCTCTTTTAGCACTTTGAAAGTGTTATTTCTTGTCTTCTAGCCTTTGTTGTTTATAGTGAAGAGTCTGCCTTTATATTTTTGGCTCCCATGTATGAAGCATCCCTTTTTTCTTTGGCTGCTTTTAAAGTTTTGTCTTTATTACTGGTTTTCAGCAATTTTGACTATGTGCAGTTCTTATTATCTTTGTATTTAATTTTCCCAGAGTTTGCTGATCTTAGATCAGCAAGCCAATGGTCTCTACCAAATTTGAGAAATATTTGATCACTATCTTTATAACTTGTGTGCCCCATTCTCACATCTCTTCTGGGTTTCCAATTACACATATGTTAGATCATTGACACTTATCCCACAGGTAGCTGACACTCTGTTCATTTCTTTTTCTTTCAATGTTTCTATTCTTCAGTTTGGATAATTTCAGTTGATCGGTCTTTTTAATTCATTGGCCTTTCTTTCTGTCATCTCCAATCTGCTTTTAAGCCCATAAAGTACATTTTTAATTTTATATAATATACTTTTCAGTTGTAGAGTTCCTGTCTGGTTCATTTTGGGTTTTCATTTTTTCTGTTGAAGATTTCTATTCATTATGACTCTCTTTTATTTAAGATGTTGAACATTCATTATAGCTTCTGTAAAGACTTTATCTGCTGATTCCCATAGAAGATCATCTCAGGGTCATTTTCTATTCTTTTTTTTCCCTCTTAACTATGGGTTCCATTTATCTGCTTTTTCTCATGTCTAGCAATTTTTGATTATATTTTGGACATTGTAAATGATTCATTGTGATAACTGTTTTCTTTTATCTTCCGTTGATTACCTTACTGACTGATTATGTGACTTCATAGAGTCTTGGTTTCATGTTTGTTATGGCCGCTTTGTTTTGATTCTGCCCCTGGTCCTAAGATAGATCCCTTACTCCTTAGACTTACTGTTTATTCTCAATGTAGAGTCTTTCCAACTTTTCAGTGGAAAGTTTGAGATGCCTATCAAATTCCTCTAACTTAGTAGGAATCATATTCTAAACTATGTCTCCCCTCATGGGCAGCAGCTAGAATCTCTGCTTGGATCTTTCAGTCTTCTGTCATTTTCCATTGGAATCCTTAGAGGCTCCCATTCATGTATGTTGTTTAGAGATTAGCCATGGATTTGAGGGGAATTGTGCCTCCCCTATGGATCTGTTTTCTATGATTTCTCTTTTCAATCTCCAGCCACTGTGGCAGTGCTGAACTCCATCCATTGATATATCAAACCAATAGAGTGGTTTTCTATTTGAATTTTAGTCACCCTGCACCAGTAGATTAGTGAGTACCCTTAGGGGAAAAGCACATAAACATGGATGCTACATGGATGTTACCTGGTGTGATTCTCCTCTTTCAAGGTCATTCTACACCCTCCTCCCCCGCCCCGCCCCTTCCTGACTAGATCAGTCTCTGGTGCTTTTTTTTTTTTTTTTTTTTTCTCCATTTTTAGAGACAGAGCATGAGCGAGGGGCAGGGAGAGATAGAGAGAAACACACAGAATCCAAAGCAGGCTCCGGGCTCTGAGCTGTCAGCACAGAGCCTGACGTGAGGCTCCAACTCATGAACTGTGAGATCATGACCTTAGTCGAAGTCAGATGCTTAACCGACTGAGCCACCTAGGCACCCCTCTGGTGCTTTTTAGTAGTAATTTAAAAATATTTCCCCCCCATGGTTAATAATTGTTATCTTATAAGGGTTAATCCCACCTAAACATCTCTGTCATTATTGGAGCTTGAGCTCTGTGGTTTACAGTTTTTATGTTCAGTATATACTAGTTACTTCATAAAAGTCTTTTAAACACATAGGAAGTTTTATTTAAAAACTTTTATGTTGGGGGCGCCTGGGTGGCTTAGTTGGTTAAGCGTCCGACTTTCGCTTAGGTCATGATCTCGTGCTTCGTGGGTTCGAGCCCCGCGTCGGGCTCTGTGCTGACTGCCAGCTCAGAGCCTGGAGCCTGTTTCAGAGTCTGTATCTCCCTCTCTCTCTGACCCTCCCCTGCTCATGCTGTCTCTCTCTCTCTCTCTCTCCCCCCTAGAAATAAATAAAAAATAAAAAATAAAAACTTTTATGTTGTCTGTACATGACTAATGTTTGTGGTGTCAGTAGTTGGAAAGAAGTCCTGAATCCTGAGCCCAGAAGATACATGTATCAATAGCTGCTATACACTAAGGCCAAATGATCCAGTTTATTCCTTTGAAATATGTTGTGAAATAATTTCAGGTTACAAAATATAAGACCAAAAATGAGTAATTAAAATATCTTTGCATCCATTGCTGACATAAATAGGAGAAATCATAGCTCTTCCTCACAGAAAAAAATCCATTTATAAATGTGGAAGGAAAGAGGGAAATCACCCTCAGGAGAAAAGTCACCATCGGGGCACCTGGGTGGCTCAGATGGTTAAGTGTCCAACTCTTTGATTTCAGCTCAGGTCATGATCTCGCAGTTTGTGAGATCAAGCCCCCATCAGTCTCCATGCTGTCAGCTTGGGATTTTCTCTTTCCCTTTTTCTGGGTGTCTGGGTGGTTCAGTCAGTTAAGTGTCCAACTCTTGACTTCCTCCACTCAGGTCATGATCTCGCAGTTTGTGGGTTTGAGCCCCATGTTGGACTCTGCACTGACAGTGCAGAGCCTGTTTGGGATTCTCACTCTCCTCTCTCTTGTGTGCACATGTTCATGCTCTGTCTGTCTCTTTCAAAATGAATAACGTTAAAAAAATAAAAATAAATTTAAAAAAAATCACCATCAGAGCACTACAGTAAAAATTACCATAGGCAAGATCCACCAGTAGATGCTAAAATTAGCAGGCAGAAGTTGTACAGAAACAGTATATTTGCATCATCTCAGTATTTCCCCCAGTATATTTAGTAATTCCCAAAGGAAAAAGAATAAACTTAGAATGGAAAATTTGATCACAATCATAAAAGATAAGACTGAGAAACTCTCATAGATTAGAGGATACAAGGAGACATGATAACTAAGTTCAGTGTGGGATCTTAGGTCAGATCCTGAACAGAGGACTGCCTGGATGGCTCAGTTGGTTAAGTGTCTGACTCTTGGTTTTGTTTCAGATCATGATCTCATGGTTCATGAATTTGAGCCCTGCATCTGTTGAGCCTGCTTGGAATTCTTTCTCTTAATTTCTCACCACCCGTCTCCCCAACTCAAAATAAACTGGGGGGAAAAACAGATCCTGAACAATAGGATATTAGTGAGAAATGTAGTGAAACTAAAATTCTTTACATTGTACCACGTTAATTTACTTAATTTTGGTACATCTTCTGTGGTTACATAAGACATTAACATAAGAGGAAGCTGAGGACAAGGTATAGAGGAACTTATTTTTGCAACTACTCTGTAAATCTATAATTTTAAAAAATGGATTCTTTCATATTGTTGGCTATAAGAAATTTCCTGTGTCTTAATATTTTTCTCTTTAATTCCAACACATATTGTTCTCCAGCATAGTAGTTCTCAGAGAGTATTCCTAAACCAACAGCATTCATATCAACTGGGGATTTGTTATAAATGCAAATTCTCAGAAGCCTGGGGATGGGACCTAACAATCTGTGTTTTAACAAGTCCTCCAGATGATTCTGATGAATGCTCAAGTTTGAGAACCATGATTTGTACCATCAGTTAAAACTTAGACTACAAGAAAACATTGTTTTACTATATTGGCCAATTATTAATAATGTTTGCTTGCCATTTTTTCAAATTGTAAAATCCATGTAACATAGCATTTACCATCTTAATCATTTTTAAATATACGGTTCAGTGGATTAAATATATTCACATTATTATATAATTGTCACCACCATCCATCGCCATAACTCTTTTCATCTTGTAAAGTTGAAACTCTATACCAGCCTCTGGCAACCACTTTGTAGTATTTATCTTTTTGTAACTGGATTATTCCACCTACCATAATATCCTGAAGGTTCATCCATATTGTCCTATATATCAGATATCAGAATGTTCTTCCTTTTTTTCTTAAACTTTCTTTTAATGTTTGTTTATTTATTTTGAGAGAGAGAGAGAGCAGGGGAGGGGCCAAGAGAGAGGAAGAGAGAGACTCCCAAGTAGGATCCGTGCTGTCAACACAGAGCTGGATACAGAGCTCGATCTCATGAGCCATGAAATCATGATTTGAGGCAAAATGTCCAATGCCTAACTGAGCCACCCAGGTGCCCCAGAATGTCCTTCCTTTTTAAAGCTGAATCCTATTCCATTGATATATATGCCATGTTTTGCTTATCCCTTCATCTGTCATTGGACATTTGGGTTGCTTCCATGTGAATAATGCTGCTATGAGCATGGATGTAGAAATATCTTTTTAAGACTCTGCTTTCAATTCTTTTGGGTATACACCCAGAAGTGGCATTGTTGGATCATATGGTAATTCTAAATTTAATTTTTTGAGGAACCACTACCATGCTGTTTTCCATAGCAGCTATATCTTTTTACGTTCCCACCAGCAGTGCACGATGGTTCCAATTTCTCCACATCCTTGCCAACACTTATTGTCTTCTGTTTTGTAATAGTAACCATGTTAGTGGGTATGAAGTGGTATCACATTGTGGATTTGATTTTCATTTCTGAGATGATGAGCTTGTTGGCCACTTGTATTTCTTCAGAGAAATGTCCGTTCAAGTACTATGAACATTTTTGGATAGCCCTGTCAGCTTCCATACATAGAGATTTCTGCTGCTTACATACTTATTCATGAGTTCATCAGTGGCTCTTGTGGGCCCTCACTTTCTTTGCTTCCTGTTGTCTACCTTGTTTCTAGTTCCCATGAGTCTGGAATTGATACATAGGTCTGTTTGTATGTGGATTTTGAGAAATAGAACAAAATTTGAGAACTGTATATGGCAGCATTTTAATATTTAAACCTATTTCCAAAAAATTCTCATTACAGACTTACAACAGCTGTGCCAGACTCTGCTTAAACCAAGAAACAGTATGTCTAGCAAGCACTGCTATGAAGACTGAAAATTGTGTGGCCAAAGTAAGTAGTATTACTCATCAATATGCATTATACCACATCATGATGGTACGTTATCTGTAAACGTCTTCACACCATATTGCTATTAAAGATCATCACAGGATTCTATATTTAAAAAAAAATACAGGAGGCATCATTTTATCTGAAGATTGTAGGTTGGAGTCTCCATCTCTTCAGTTGCAAAAGAATTTTTTGATTATGCATTCTGGTCACACTTCAGTCTAATTCACATTTGTGACTTGACACTACTTATAGATTATTACAAATAAGATTCATGAAGGAAAATATACAATTACTTTTATAAGGTTGTTTATGGGTTTTAAATGTAATTAAGTATAGGGTAACCATTGCAAGGATTGTGAGATACACTATAGAAAATCCAATTATTATAGTGCTATTATTATTTGTTAAATGGCTAATGATAGAATTATTGCTTTTGGTGATTTTGGTCTGAGTACAAGTATGTTTTATCATGCATATGCTCTACCTTTTCTCGTGCATAAAACATGTGCATATCTACAGATACAAAATTAATCACACGTTAGAGATCTTTATGATCTAATAATTATGTTAACTATGGCTCAAATCTTTCAAGTATTTCTAATTACTTAGGAACTTTGACCTAAATTTAGATATCAGCCATTTTGATTATTCCAGGACTAAGTAAAATTCCATATGGACTCTGTTTCTAGACTTTCACTTTGCATATATGCAAAATTATTGCTTTAATAGCTATTCAGGGATTTGTCACTGTTACAACGTTTCCAGCTTTAACTAACTACTTTAGTTTAGTCTATCTTTAGTATACACTAAGGCTCTCAGTTACTTGCTGTTATTTGAACCAGAGCTGGTAATCAGGTAGTCTCAATGCTTTTCTAAAAGATCAAAGGACAGCAGCATTTTTTATTATTTTTATTTTGTTTCTTAAAACATGCAGTAGTCACTGGACCTACTTAATCAACTGAAATCTTATCATACCAACTATATACCCATTAGAAATGATCCATATAAGGAATGTCAGAATTTATTTAAAATTATAGTTTAAAAAGTGTCTCTTAGAGTGTCTTAGTAATTTGCTGTAAAATATGAAAATAATAAATTACATGTGTATATTTTTTCAGCCATTTAGTCACAACTAACAAGTGCTAATTGACCCTATTTTGTATCTGGCATTTGTACATTGAAATGGAGGACCAAAATTATTTGGGCCTCTAAAAATAACCTTTCTCCTTTTTGGCCACATTGCTCAGTTTCATCACAAGTGGGTGACTTCTGGCTAAACAAGGTAAAATCTTAGCATGAGCACCGATCCAAGGACAGGGTGACAATTTTAATGAGTTTCATTGAGAGCTGGCCAAGTGAGCATCTGTTCCTTTTGTTTTCTCCATACTTTGTAAGCCAGGATTTCTAAGCTGTATAGTCATGTTGGTGTGTGTCTGTATGATGTGTTTTGTTTTGTTTTTCTCCCACCCTGTACTTCAGTGGTGCATGGTTAGAAATCTTCTGGCATCTGGCACAATGGCATAATTTCTTCTGTGCTCTTGGGTGAGGAAATAAGTTTGCTCATTGCTGCTCATCTGTCTGTTTCCTTTGCTCCCAGATGGTGACCCTCTCATCCCACTCTTGCTTATTTTAACATTTTTCTGACACTTATATCCTTTCATCGTCTCCTTAAATACCCTAATTTAATAATGATTTCTATCATTTCCTAATGGAACCCACCTAACTTTCTGGTTCCTTTTGTTGGCCCACATCCTGGCTTCTGGTTCATTGCTTCAGATTTGAGCTGAATAATTAGTTGGTCAATGCCAAATAAAAATACGTGGCAAAAAGTATGTCTTTCTTGTAACAGCCTCCAGTAGGTACCAATAACATGAGAATAGGGAAAGAGTTTACCTTTTTCTATTTACATATGTTATATGTATCCCATGATTCTGTGCTGTTTCTGTTGGCCTCATTTATTGCTTGAACTTTGAAAGGTAATGACTTGCTATTATTTTTGTAGGTCTACAAGCTTGTCCTATTGCCTGCTCTTCACCTTTAGCCCTTAATTGAATAGTTTCACCCACTACAGTTGATATGGCTGCAGTGGTTTTTAACTTGGTACAGGTGTCTGTTGTTGATTCAGATAGTACTCCAGAGTGGCCTTGAATGTCCAACCATCTCCATGTGAGAGCACCTATAATATAGTGCTGTCAACCATGTTTTCCTCTAGCTCAAAGCAGCTAATTCTGATTAAGAGTGACTTTGAGTTGGGTGGAAATAGTCATTACTATTATTGAATATTGTTTATTATGAGTTTTAGAGAAGACATCAATACCAGTTATTCCCTGAAAAACAGCAAAGTTGTTATGTTCAGACCCTGTAGTACATAGTATGTGACTCTTCTTTGGCAGAAATCCCTTAAAACAAATGTTTTATAATAGGTCTACGAAAAAGGACCCATTCATCCTCTTTAGAATACAAGAAAACAAGACAGACTATAGCTAATCTAGGTTAATAATAATCTGAATCTCTAACTTGAAGAAATGAGACCTAGGAAAAGATTTAAAAATAAAAATGGGGTCATTTTATCAGTATAACTTAGTCTAAATAATATTTGGAGGCATTGAAATGTCTTTTATTTTCTTCCAAAGCCTTCCTTTCTTTCTAATTATAGCTCCGTAGTTCATGAGATTTGTTTGGAACATGATGAGCTCTGTATTTATTGTAGCTTTAAATGGACAGTCATTATTGACTGCCAACTTAGTCTTTAAAATCAATAATTACATTGTACCTAATTGTCAACCTTCATGATGGTTTTTAATTGGTAAAGAAAGCTAACTAGAAAAATGAAGAGCATTAATTTTTAATGTTATCTTGTTGGTGACTTTATATTTAAATATTACTTAAAATTTTGGTTTCAGGTTTTTCCTAATCTACTTTTTACACACACACTCTCGTGCGTGCGTGTGTGTACGTGCACGCGTGTGTGTCTGCATGCACAGAATTAAAATTGAGTTGTTTGAACACATCTACCTATTTCCTACCTAGGTGGGAGAAGTTCTGCCTCTTTATGTTTGGAAAATATAAATCTCTTCAGTAGTCCTTTGTAGATGTTCCGTATTGTAGTTGTTTGTTGTTACTGTTTTTTACTTGAGACTAATAATCTGTTTGCAACTGACTGAGACAGAAAAATGTGATGTTCCTTTCCACTCACTCCAGATTTTGATAGAAGACTTGTTTTATTTATTTCCAAAATTATATCCGCAGGAAACAAGCTGTTTAAATTCAGATTATGCTGAAGCAAAATGGTCCTGGTATGAGAAGCAACGTGCTGTTTTACGAGCACAGAGTCCCTTTTCTCATAACTGATTGATAGTAAATATTTTCCTGAAGAATTATTGCCAACCATGAACAGTGCAACTGTTTCACTTTTTTTCCGTGCTACTTGCTGTACCAGCCATTGTCGGTAATTAAGATCTACAATTCACAATGCAGACGTTTGCACTTCCTCTGGGTCTGCGCTATTTATAAGGCATTTCAGCTGTTCAGAGTTTCTTTTGAGTTTTAAACTACATGTTAACAGCCTTCTTTAAAATACTGTTCCACAAGTAGCATGTCAGATGGTCCATTCTTTGCACAGGCCTCTCTATTGGGTCTAAACATTAGCTTTGTGGAGAATATATTAACATTTAACCATATTGTTGAGGCCTGTAAGGTTGGAAAAATTCTGGAATATTAAGGTGTTACACATTAGGCATATTACTGTTTCAAAAGGGCAGGAATAAATTTCAGAAGTACTATTTTATCTTTCATTTTACAGATGTTCATATGATTTTAATGAGTGTTAATGGGAGCTATAGAGAGGTTCTGAGAATTACTAGTAAAGGGACATTTCCCAGCTCACTTTCAGATAATAATAGATTCAAGGACCATTGTTATAGTCAAGAGTGTGTGTGTTTGTCAGATTAAGGATGCAAGAATACACCTTGTAGATGTATGTGATATTTAGGAATACAGACACGGGACACCAAAATGGATCAGCAGATTGCACGTTTGTTGTATAATCACCTTCAGGAACCTTAAGTAACATATGCCATTGGAGAGGAAACTGTAAACAGGAATCCTGGTCTGTATGAATTTGGTAAAATTAAAAGTCATTTTTAACCATTTCAAGAGAGTTAATTTCAAAAGAAAAAAAAAAGTCCAGACCCCAGTGAGAATCTTCATGAAGTATGTATGCCCTTGAGTGAGAGAACTGCCTGCATAGTCTCCTTACTACCTGTACTCATTGCTAAACATACAGGAGAATGAAACAAGAAGCAGAAAGCTGTGAACAGAGTACGTGTAAAACTTTGCCATGAGTGGAGATGAGACTGGCTGTTAAAAGCCTGAAGTCAGCTGCGTTGATTCTGCATGTTGGATGCCAGCATCTTCCAGTTGAGCAGATCTGCAGAGAAAGTCACACATGAGTTTCAGTGCTGATTCTTGATGGGCCCTTGAAGCTAGAGCTTCAAAGCCTTTCCAAGGCAGGTTTATTGGCCAGAACCAAAAACTTTCTGTGGTTCTTTTGAACTACATTGTTTCTGTAAACTTATTTTCCTTACTGAACTCTTTATGAACCTTTTTTTAAGATAGCAGCATTGGTTCAACTGTTGGGAACCACTGGTATATCTGACCAAGGCACTTCAAGATGCTAGAACCTATTCACATTTCTATCTAGCCAGGGAGCTAATACGATTAAGCTTGTCTTTGTGGATTGGTCTAGATTAGCAGGAGATGAGCCCAGTCAGTGTTTTCCTCAGTGCAAAAGAAAAGGTTGGGAACGAGAGGGGTGAAGGAAGAAAGTTCTTCATCAAGAACTGACTGCAGTATTGCCTGCTGATGCATGTCGGATCACCCGCACCGAGAGATCACATGGCTTCTCCAAAAGTCAAACGATCAATTCGCCTCGTTTTGGCTCTGTACTTAATGCACAAACAGTGCGATCTGCGGGGCTGTAATTGCATTGTTAGGGCCAAGGAACAAGCCTGTGCCTTTTCAGCAGACAGCTGGCAGGGAGAGAGGCATGTTGTTAGGAAAGAGAGAGGCAAGGCAAATAAAATTACTGCTAACGCTCAGAGATCGGCAGGAGTCCTACTTGCCTAATCTTACCGGTGGGAGCAAGCGGCTGTTGTAATCCAATTATAGCAGCATAAGCAATTTGTTAGACACTCCGCATAATGTAACAATTTCCCAATAAACTCTGACTTGTAATAACGTCGGCAAGAGTCCGCATAAATCTGCCCGAATGGTGGGGGCTGGAGCGTTCGGCTGGGGGCTTGTAATTGGCGCCATCAGCACGTTTTGCGGAGTGCAGTATGGTGCAGTCTTTTAGTGCAGGAATTTTAAGGAGAAAAGCATGGCACACGTTTCTTAAAGAAAGAAAAGTGGCCATTAAAAGGGGAGCAGCAAGAAGGGCATACTCTTGCCTTCACATTACCTAGGAATCTTAGCGTAGAAAGAAAACAGGAGGAAGCCATGTTTCCTTCAGTACTAAAGTGGGGGAGGGGGAAGAGTGTGTGGATTAAATTCCTTTATTTAAAAGGCGTCAGTTTCCATTATTTATACCTGCTTTTTCCGGCCCCCCAATTGCTGTTCAGGCACCATTTAGCTAACATTTTTACAAAATTGTTCACAGCCAGCCAAGACTAAAAATGCCAAGTATAATCTGTTTTCTTCTTGAGTTTAGCATTTTCTTCACAACAGGAAAATATATTTTCTTTGTGCCCAAAATCTTTTAAAGATCTTATTTCATTGAATATCAAACCTTTCTGTAGAGTTCTGCCTTCCGCTTTAAGAAACCATCTCTTACTGAAGGGTTTAAAATCCAGCTTGTTTGCTTTGCTGGCTTTACTACATTGCTTATTTCCTATTCCGCAATATATTGTGAATGTCTGTGACGCTAAGATTAGGAATCTTTCTTGTTGAATGCTTCCATTGTACAAAAATGCAGTTATTCTTATTTAAAACTATACCTGTATGATCATTATGGAAATAATTTTGATTCCTGAGTCATAAAATTTCTCCTTGGGAAAAATATTTGTTGTGTGGAACAGAATAGAACCTCCATTATTTATTGATTGATTAGCATTTGTAGTCAAGGAATCGAGTTTATACAAGGTATAGGAGGTGAGGAGTGCTCATAGATTTGAATTAATAGACAGATTTTCATGCTACTGAGTGTGTATTAAATGTTATATACTTTCTTATGCCAGCCCAACTCTTCATTGTTGTTAATTTGTGTCAAAACAGAGCTTCTGAAATAAGAACAGGATTATTCAAAATATCATGTTGTTCTGGGTATTATTACAATAAATATTTACTTTCAGAATAAGCATTTCCTTCCACTGAAGCAACTGCTGCCTTGTTTGACTGGAGCTACATCAATAAACTGCAGTGCCTCTAATAAAGCCACTCAGTGTCTGGGTTTAACTAATGGCTGATTTTCATGGCTTTGACAGTGAGCTGTGTGCGTTATTTTCTCCTGATATTGTAAAAATAATGAGAGCAAATTAGAACAATCAGTTTACACAGATAGCTCCTGATTGGAGGCGATGGGCAATATGGCAGCAGGTAATCCATCTTCGGGCTCCTGTCACATTAACTTCAGTAGTGTGAAAAGATCAGGTGGGGTAAGCAGGGATCTTGCCCAATCAGAACACTGAAATTAATGAGAAGAGCATTGTTCTGTGATCAACCTTTTAATTAGCAAGATTGGAAACGCAGGGAGTGAGGAAGTCAGCACCACAGTTGCACAATGCCAGGCACAGTTCCTGAAAGGGGAAAGAAAAAAATTAAAAGCTGTGAGTTTTATATCATACTTTTCTTGCTGTGTACAGGCATTGTGTTTCCATTCTGGAGCTCATTTACATACTTTAGCATATATTGCCTACTTTCCAAAGTCACATCATAAGTACGGCTGATGTGTTCGTGATCTATAGGCTATAATTCTGTCAGGGGTCATTTAGGATTTTGATTACCAGTATACTTTCTTTGGCATTGCACATTGGGTTTTAACTTTTGATTTTTTTTTTTTAATTAAGCAAGCAAAGAATTTAAATTTTAAAAGGTCTGCTTTGTCTACTTTCCACCATTCAGCCCTTCCAATATATAGAGAGAGTTTTTCTTGCAAGTAGCATTAAGAGTTTTCTGGTCTGGAAAACTTTTGTCACTTTCAGTTGTTTGAAAGAGAAGTTCAGACCGGAAGCCAGGAAGCTATGGCATATTTAAATTGCGTTCCTTTCCTGATTCTGTTTATTAAGAAAATCACTGTTCCTGCTACCACCACCCCACCTTGCTGTGTGTGGACTTCTCAGTGTTGAGAGTGTTATTTCAATTTATATAATTAAGAATTGAATATCAATGAAGTATGGTGTTTATAGGAGGAGGAGGGGAATCTATGCAGCGACTGAGACTAAAGGCTGAGTCATCCATTTAAAGCTCAGTTACACTAAAATTGAAACCTTGTTAATTATCCCTATAATATTGGAAAATATGGTATAAAGCTGTGGAAGATATTAATGAGCTAGATTTTCTCTACCAAATCAGTGCCTGTTTTCTAGGCCTACTCTGACAGGCTTTAACTTTTGGGAAGGTATAAGGTTTTCAGTATTTTAATCTTTATGCTTTTAGTTGCTTACTGTGAAGGCAGAAATATAATGTAGGTTGTGTAAATGAATCCAGTTATCTTCCAAACATATATAAAATAAATGGGCTTTTTTATATTAACAATTAATTGACTTAGGCATTTATTTAAAGTACTAATACATATGGGCACGTCTGGGTGGCTCAGTCAGTTAAGCATCCAACTCTTGGGTTTCAGCTCAGGTCATGATCTCGCAGTTCATGTGTTTGGGCTTCACGCTGACAGTGCAGAGCCTGCTTAGGATTCTCTCTCTTTCCATCTCTCTGTGCCCTTCTCCTGCTCATTCTCTCTCTCAAAATAAATAAATAAACTTTAAAATAAAGTGCTAATACATAAGAGCCAGTTATCAGGTACCCTTCTGAGTACAGAATTCACAGTAAAGAGCCTATTGTATGAAATATTGAGGTTAAGTGTAACATGACCTTTCATCATCATAGTTAATAGGACTTTTTTCATAATATGTATAACTAATGGAGAGTCTAGCCTTGCAGCCCTGAGATATTTATAGAACGCAAGTCCCTGTTATAATAGCCCTATGCAAAAACCATAGAATAAAGGCACTTCATTACCCATCTCCCTTCTTCTCTCCGCAACACCCCCCCCCCCGAAATCTTTAGTGTAGCTTTTGGAATTCTGTCAGAAACCTGATTTTTGGTTTTGTTTTTTGTTTTTTGATTGATTGCTTTTCCTGAAAATATTCTTATTCAGTATTTTAGGATCAGTGACTTAATTACGAAATAGTTTCTAGAACTTCCCCCACCCCTACACATTCTTTAAGAGAATGATGATACTGTGGGCATATTAATGGGAATATTAAATTTTAAAGCCCACTTGTTAGAATTTTTCATGATATTTTTCTTTATTCCTTAATCTGGAAGAAAATTTTTTACTTACAGCTTTTATGGATTTTTGTGGCTGTTTATTCTTCTCTCTCCTAATTTGGCAGCTTCAGAAGCATGGGCTTATAAGCTGTCCAAGGATATGTTCTTAGTCATATGGTGTAAATAGATCACTTACACAGCTTGTGAAACCTGAGCTCTCCTTTTGAAGCTTTTAGTGCCCGTGAGCTGAGGATCCACACGTGTAAAATCTTATTCTTGTGTCATGACTCCAGCTTATAAGGCAAATGAGCTATGAATTTAAATGATTATTCTACTCATACCAACTTTGTACAAAATAAAATTGGTATTTTTCTCCTTTTTTCCTATGATTCTGGATTTCCATCTGACCTAGTGACCTTGCCAGTATTTGTTCTTGTTAGAGTTCTTTTCCAGTAAAGTTTGTTCTTCAAGATCAGTGTTAAAATAGACGAGGGCATTTTTGTTGTTGTTTATGTTAGTAATTACAGAAATGTCTAACTGGCTGAATGACCTAGAAACTCCTTTTTAGTTTCCTAACAGAGCTAGAATTACCAAGTCACCTTAAACTCTGCTAATTCCAAGTCTCATCAGTAGAGTTCACTGTAGAGAAACTTTCATTAGTCTAGTCCTTTGGCGTTCTCATGTGTGGGATCAGCTGCATCTCTGAGGCGATTATAATCCTTTGTGAGTTCCCCATCCACCCTATTTGTGGTTTTGGGATATGTTCCTATTTAAAGAATTGGAAAATGTCCATTTTTTCTCATGTATTTTCAGGATGGAAGACCTTTATCTTTTTTTTTTTTTTCCTTTCAGCTTTGTACTTGCTACTCAAAAGTTTGAGGAGGAGGAGTGTGTGTTAATATTTATTAAGCCCAACATTTAGGCACTATAGTGCTAGCTGTGTTATCTATTTCAATCCTTATGTGAACGTGACAAGATGGATGTGTATAACTCCTATTTTACAGATAAGGAACCTGAAACTTAGAGAAGTTAAGACTTTTCCCAAGTTTTCACATCTTCAAGTTGTAGGATCAAATTTTGAACTCATATCTCCCTGACTTGAGAATCCTTTCTATACTATACCAGGTTGCCTTTCAGATAGGATTTGGAGGCCCTGTATGTCTCTCCTGCCATTATAATTGGTCTCACACTTCAAAGCACCTATAGCTTTTCTCCATTTGATTTCTGTAACACTTTTGACATCTAGCAAATCTTATTTCTTCATCTCCCCTGCCTCCTTTACTGCTTGTAAAATATGTTGTTTTGACTGAACTGAGCCAAGTACAATATTCAGAAAATTTAACTATCTCTATTCTGGGCTACGTAGTCAATAATTCTACTATGTAACTTTATTTTTTTTTATTTTATTTTTTTTACAAATAGTTTATTGTCAAATTAGTTTCCACATAACACTCAGTGCTCATCCCCAAAGTGCTCATCCCCAAAGTGCCCTCCTTCATGCCCCTCCCCCCCTCCCCCCCACATCCATCAGTCCTCAGTTTTTGTCAGCATTCAAGAGTCTCTCATGGTTTGCCTCTCTCCCTTTCCCCCACCATTTCCTCCCTTCTTCTCCCCCTTGGTCCTCCGTCAAGTTCCTCCTAATCCTCCTATACGTGCAAACATATGATATTTGTCCTTCTCTGCCTGACTTATTTCGCTCAGCATAACACCCTCAAGGTCCATCCATGTTGCTACACATGGCCAGATTTCATTCTTTCTCATTGCCATGGAGTATTCCATGGTATAGATAAACCACATCTTCTTGATCCATTCATCTGTTGATGGACACTTAGGCTCTTTCCATGTTTTAGCTATTGTGGAGAGTGCCGCTATGAACATTGGGGTACATGTGCTCCTATGCTTCAGCATTTCTGTATCCCTTGGGTAAATTCCTAGCAGTGCTATTGCTGGGTCTTAGGGGAGTTCTATTGTTAGTTTCCTGAGGAACCTCCACGCTGTTTTCCAGAGGGGCTGTACCAGTTTACATTCCCACCAACAGTGTAGGAGGGTGCCCGTTTCTCCACATCCTCGCCAGCATCTAGAGTTCTCTGATTTGCTCATTTTAGCCACTCTGACTGGCGTGAGGTGGTATCTCAGTGTGGTTTTGATTTGTATTTCCCTGATGAGGAGGGATGCTGAGCATCGTTTCATGTGTCTGTTGGCCATCTGGATGTCCTCTGGAGAAGTGTCTGTTCATGTCTTTTGCCCATTTCTTCACTGGGTTGTTTGTTTTTCGGGCGTGTAGTTTGGTGAGTTCCTTATAGATTCTGGATATTAACCCTTTATCTGCTATGTCATTTGCAACTATCTTTTCCCATTCCGTTGGTTGCCTATTAATTTTCTGGGTTGTTTCCTTGGCTGTGCAGAAGCTTACTATGTAACTTTAAATGCCTACTCAATAATAATCACTTACCTTGTAAACAAAGGTCTTTAAAGCATCTAAGATGACCTCATGGTTCCATGTTCCACTCATTGTTCTACATATAAAATGAGCAGGACAGTATAAGTCCAATACAGCCAGTTCAGGGTGGTGACTCACACCTTATTTAGAAGTTGTTTTGAGGGGCGCTGGAGTGGCTCAGTTGGTTAAGCGTCCGACTTCAGCTCAGGTCATGTTCTCGCACTTCATGAGTTTGAGCCCCACATCTGGCTCTGTGCTGACAGCTCAGAGCCTGGAACCTGCCTCAGATTCTGTGTCTCTCTCTCTGCCCCTTCCCCACTCATGCTCACTCTCGCTCGCTCTCTCTCTCTCAAAAATAAATAAACATTAAAAAAGAAGAAAAGTTGTTTTGGAATACAGATCTCATCCTACTGTGTCAGGATTTACATTTTAAGTATGTATTGGCAATCCTTTTTTACCAAAATTTGTTTTTCCTGATTCAGCTTGGTAATTAATTTTGGCAATTAAAAATAATGTCCCTTAAGGCTTGAAAGCTCACGCTCTGATTACATTTCAGTAAATATTCTTACATGCGTTTGTGTGCTTCTGGATAATTTGGTGATTACGAAGACACAGTGAGGATATCAGAATAGCTGGACCTTAAAATCCTGTTTCAGAGAGGAGAGAGGAAAGTTGGGAGAGGAATGATTTATTAAAAAGAAACAGGTTTATTGAAAGCAAATGAAAACAAAAAGCAAACAGGGGCACCTGGCTGGCTCAGTCGGTTAAACGTCCAACTTTTGATTTCTGCTCAGGTCATGATCTCCCTGTTTATGACATCGAGCCCTGCGTCAGTCTCTGTGCTGATAGCACAGAGCCTGCTTGGGGTTCTCGGTCTCCCGCTGTCTGTCTCTCCCCTGCTTGCGCGCACATGCTTTCTCTCAAAATAAAAAAAAAGCAAAGAAACATGACTATTAGCATGTGCACACCCATAAAATCTCCCTGCATATTCTCTAATAGAAAGAAGTTTTTGGTAGTTATGGTTGACATAAATTTCGTGCTCAGACTTACAAAAGCATGTAAGAAGTACTTGCTCACACAGGGCACAAAGACCATGACAAACAGGAATGTTGAAATATTTCTAAAAGAATGAACTAAATTACATTTTATATGTCAGACATCACTTCTATAACTTTATACACATTTTCTTGGAATATCTAATGGCATAAGAAATTTAATTGTAAAGATTTTTTTTAAACCTGAGAGCAAGCCAAAAGGGAAACATACAGAGAAAACTGGGTTTAAAGAGAGATGGTTCCTACAGTGTTAACTATGGAGTGTGTAGCGTGACTCTGTAATGGAATATCATGGCAGGGGGTATAATACTGTAAATAAGATGAATATGCCACTTGTGGATTAATGGGCAACCTAAAGAGTGGCTTTATTTACATCTATGTGTGAGGTTCTTTTTCAGTTTGTGTATTTTCTGTTATTCTTGTGATGGGAATACTTAACAACCTGACAGTTTAATTAGGGAACTTAAAAAACTATCCATTTCCTTGAATCCTTGCTTTATATATATTTTTGTAAGATTAATGTAGTGTCATTTTTAGAGTTTAAAATCGATAGTTGGAGGAGTTTTTCTTAACTTTTTCTTTGGGCAACCCTTAAAGGAAAGAAGTAGGTTCTGAATGAAGTCCAAGAAACACAGCTGTCTTTTATATTTCATTATGAACAATAAGGAGTAGGTATAGGCTCTACGTGTATCCAAATCACAGTAGATTTCATTTGCACTTTTGTGAATATAGGATGCTCTTGAAAGGTTTGGCTACTGAGTACATCTAGACTGGGACACTAATAGGAGCTATTATCTCAACATTTTAACACAAGAACATGCAATAAGGGTAAATTCTAAGTGAGAGCTTCTTTTTAAAAAAATTTTTTAAATGTTTATTTATTTTAGAGAGAGAGAGAGACCGGGGCGGGGGGGGGGAGGGGGGAGTGGCGCAGAGAGAGGGAGACACAGAATTTGAAGTAGGTTCCAAGCTCTGAGCTGGCGGCACAGAGCCCAATGTGGGACTAGAACTCACGAACCATGAGATCACAACCTGAGCTGAAGTTAGACACTTAACTGGGTAAACGATCCAGGTGTCCCTAAGTGAGAGCTTTTTTAAACCAATTTTTTAGTCAACCCTTTAGGTTGTTGTTGATTGCCAAGTAATACTATTATTTATTAGTGCTCTTAAAACTTTAAACATTTGAGATTAGATTATTTACTCCCCGCTTCCCCCAATTGAAAATGTGTAATACAGGTTATTTTTTTAAGGCAAATGGTTTGCAAAAGTAAATTGCCTTCATTGTAGAATTTGAATGGAACTGATTTTCACTTGCAGAAGGTAGATTCTCAAATTACATTTGTTGAGTCTAGTTGACTTGTAAACAAAATAAATTGTGAAATGCACTCTTTAAAATATTAAGATTGTGTTATCGAATTTGATGGCCTGTTGCACCATTACTTTTATTGAATGTTTGTAGTGGGTCTGACACTGTGTTATGGATACTACCCTCTCGCTTAAAACCTCACAGTAATCTCATTAAACATACAACCCCATTTTACATACAAATACAGTAGAACTCAGAGAAATCAAGCACCTTGCCTAGGTTATGTTGCAGAACTAGAATTTGAACCCAGACTGCCCCCTTAGCCATGTACTTTCAACTATTGTGGTTTGTGAATTTTAGTACATAGAAGTAAGGGTGCAGTGGGGAGGTTACCTAAAAAGTTCTCTATGGTGCCTATTAGCTGTTAACAATTTACGAACAAGTAGCCAGGATTTGGAAAACACAGAAGTATGGAAATTGGTTGTATAAAAGTATGATACAGTAGTACATTTTAGGTTTGTAATCTTTTCTTATACTTACAGTATTTTCCTTTTCAGCATTCCATGTGAGATGCTAAAAATTAAAAATACCTCAATTAGCAACCACAAAAAAGTAAAACTGTTAATTGAACCTTGTAATGTCCTCTTGCTTGTCTGTTAGGCTTTTCTTTGCAGGGTTTGATTGTGTGTAATAAAACTGTTGCTTAATTAATGCCAGGGTTCTGAAGCCTTTGGATGCCACAAAAGAGGGTGAAGTAGAGAAACCAAGAGGCAGCATCAAATAGCTTTTCTGTCATGTTAATTTAGATCTGTCATTCTTGTCCTAGTTCATGATATACAGCTCCCAACAGATACGAGGTGAATTGAAAGAGAAGCAGTAGTGAATCCTGTCTTAGGAAAAACACGAGTCATGACTGAGGCTCTCAGTGGGTTAATGAATAACTGTTTTCAGACAATATTTCACCCCTAGTTGGAGCTGCCCTTGGAATGAATGTGGCTGTATTGATGTGACCAGGAGACACGATGCAAAACCAAACTAGCTGGTGACGTGGCACCATGACTTTGTGATCTGTGCAGGAAAGATCCACAACTGATGTTCCTAGTGGACTGTCATTGGCAGAAAGGTGATTGTATGTAACCAGAGCATGAGAGAGAGGACATCCTACTGACTTGTATTAATTTTTATTTAGAATGTTAAAATACAAAATGGTTTTTTCCCTTAATTATAGACTTACTTTTTGAAGAATCCATATGCTTACAAAGAAAAAAAAAAACAGGTTGATAGGATATGTTTGTTTTATATCATAACTAAAAACATTTTTTTTCTTAATTTTAGAATGCAGAGTAACAAAGAACCCATAATAGTCTTCAGTAAAATGAATTTGCCTTGAAAGTGACTCTATATTCTCTTCCTTTTCATTATTTTATTCTCCCTCCTTGATTCAATGAACTTATTAGCTGGTTTTATATTTGTATTTTAACAAGAGTGTTGAAAACCACTGTTTCTTTCAGGGTGGGGAAGATTTGAAATCCAATAATGAAAAATGACGTCTCTTTCGTTTCTGGCTGCATTCCTAGATGGTTGTATGTATCATAATCATTGAACTTTTAGAGTCTGCTCAAAATCTGTCTGGATTGCATAGGATTACAACATATCTAAATACTTTCTGGCAATATTTAAACATGAAGGAGACGGTGCTAAGTGGAACCACTGATATCATAACTTCCAGTGGTTAAGGTGTCTGTCAGTGGAGAAGGGAGTTTACTAGCATGGGAAAAGAGTACAAGCTTCCATTTGAACAGGTCTCTATTGTCCAGGGGGTTCTTTAATGCTAATAAATACTTGTTTTAGCATAGATGGAACTAGGTTAAGTGTTTACAGCCAAACCTTTCTCTTCTCCTCCATTGAAGAACAAGGTTCTCCTAACCTGACCTACTTGGCTCTTATACGGTACTATAGACACAATGGTTATGCAGCCATGAAGAAAAAACTAGATGAAGACCAGAAGAATTTTTTAGTAGGAAGTGCTTGGTAGCATGTTTCTTTGTTGGTTAAGACATAATGTTTCCACAAATCATGAATAAATATTCTGAATTCCGTAATATTATAGCAGTTATAACCATTTTTAAGCCTCCTTTCTAAGTAGATATTTCTCTACCAGCTTTCTGTATTGTGAACTTTACAAAACTGGCTTAGGCAGCCTATTAATTATTCATATCATAGCAACAATGAAAGCAAATTAAAAATAAAAATCGCCATATTGCGTTTAACCGTGGGCAGCGCCAAACTGTGTCAGCTCTGGAAGGGCCTGTGGTGTTTCCTTAGTTAAAAGTGCTAGAGGGAGGGGTTCCTGGGTGGCTCTGAGCATCAGACTTCGGCTCAGGTCGTGATCTCACAGCTCATGAGTTCAAGCCCTGCATCGGGTTCTGTGCTGACAGCACTGTTTCCGATCCTGTGTCTCCCTCTTCAGATTCTGTGTCTCCCTCTCTCTCTCGGCCCTTCTCCCACTCACAGTCTCTCTCTCAAAAATAAATAAAAACATTAAAAATTTTTTTTAAAAAATGCTAGAGGGAGCTCTAATCTTGTTCAGAGTAGTGGCATATGGGGACAATTGTCTGTATGTGGCCATAGGATTGCAAGTAAAGATAGGAGGCTAAGGATGTTACATGGAGAAAATTTAAATCTTTATTAGAACTCCTTCAGTCTCCTTTATATCAGAAAATAAGGGTGAGGACTGTCTCTGTATAATCAAAACAGGACTTTATTCATCCTTAACTCCTCTTTCTATAAATCTAAGCATCTCCTTCTAATAGTTTTCAAGAGACCCTGAATTTGGTTCAGTGAATTTTCACAAAGTAAAAACACACCTGGATAATCACCACTGAGGTTTTTGATTTGTGTGTGTGTGTGTGTGTGTGTGTGTGTGTTTTGTTTTGTTTTTGGGGAAAAAGAAAGAAGGAAAGAAAAAGAACATTATCAGAAGCCCATTCCTGTCCTCTTTGTCACTCCCCTCCCAAGGGTAACATTATCCTCACTTCTAACATCAGTCATTAGATTTGCCTGTTTTTCCTCATATAAATGAAATCATGTGGTACGTATTCTTTACTGTCTTATTTCATTCAACATAATGTTTTTGAGAGTCACATTGCATATAGTTGTAATTTTAAAATTTCCATTGATGTACAGTATTTCGTTACACCAATTTATCCACTTTGCTGTAGATGAACATTTGGGTGCTTTTGATTTTGATAACTACAAAAAAGATTGTATGTATATGCATGCATATAAGATTTTGATAACTACAAAAAAATTGTATGTATCTGTTAGTAAGTATGTACAATGAATACATGTATCCTATTGGGTATATATCTAGGAGGGGAATTGGAATTTCCAAACTGGTAGTGCCAATTTCTACTACTACCAGTATGTGAATGAAAGTTCCATTGTTCCTTTTCCTCACTAACCAGCACTTGATTTTTTGGCCATTTCATTGAGCATTCTGATGGTGTGTATGAGAATCACATTACATTGTTGGGGATGTTTTTGTGATTCCATTTTTAAGTGTATGGTCCAGTAGTGTTAAGTATATGCACACTGTCACATTGTGTTTTTTAATTTAAATTTCCCTTAAAAGTTAAAATTGAGCATCTTTTTACACATTGACCATTTCTATGTGATGTGCCTGTTCAGGTCTTTTTGCCCATTTTTCTGTTTGGTTTTCTGTATTTTTCTTAATTTATAAGGGTTCTATATAAATTGTAGATACAAAGTCCTTTGTTTGATATAATATATGTGTTGCAGATATTTTCTCCTATTCTATACCTTGCATTTGCACTTTTCTTAATAATGTCTACTGATTAACAGAGGTTCTTAATTTTAGTATAGTCCAATATATTAATCTTTGCCATATATAGTAGTTTTTACAGTCTACTTAAATTTGTGCCTACCCCAGTGTCATGAAGATAGTCTGTTTTTTTCTAAAGTTTGTATTGTTTTACCTTTTATATTTGGATGTACAGTCCATTGATTTTTGTGTGTTTTGGTATTAGGTAGAGATAAGAGTTCTTTTTTTCTTATTAGGTAATAATCAGTTGACCAGCACTATTTTTTTTTAAATGCTTATTTATTTTTGAGAGACAGAGCACTAGTGGGAGAGGAGCAGTGAGAGAGGGGGACAGAGGATCCAAAGTGGGCCCTGTGCTGATAGATCCCAGTAGGTTTTTCATATCTATTTGCATATTCTTCATGTAGTCCTACTATTTTGATTTGGCCCTAAATAAGACGAGTTGCCAACACATGAAGGGATTTTTAGCAGAGAGATACATTCATTTATTGACATTTTTCTAGAAAACCTTACCTTAGATAACTGGGAACTTTGAAGAGAGAGGTGGATGGAGGAGATGAGAGTAAATATGAAAGAAATTAGTTAATAAACTTCAAGATGACATTATTAGGTCTTCCTACTTAGTGTCAGCCCTGAGAAAGTTTATCACCTTTAAAGAGTTAATTTCTTTTTTTTTTTTTTTAATGTTTATTTATTTTTGAGAGACAGAGAGTGACAGAGAACAAGCAGGGGAGGGACAGAGAGAGAGGAGGAGACAGAATCTGAAGCAGCCTCGAGGCTCTGAGCTGTCAGCACAGAGCCCAACACAGAGCTCAAACACATGAAGTGTTGAGATCATGACCTGAGCCAAAGTCAGCCGCTTAATCAACTAAGCCACCCAGGTGCCCCTCAAGTATTAATTTCTTACTTATGGACTATTTTAGCATGTAGAAAAGTGAGAGAATAATAATGTTACCTGTGTACCTGTCACTCAGAATGGTAACATTTCTTTGCATTAAAAATTCAATCATTTTAGAGGTGCCTGGGTGGCTCAGTCAGTTAAATATCTGACTCTTGGTTTCGGCTCAGGTCATGATCTCAGGATCTGTTGGGTTCAAGCCCCGTGTCAAGCTCATCGAGCTCCACTTTGACAGTGCAGAGCCTGCTTGGGATTCTCTGTCTCCTTCTCTCTCTGCCCCTCCCCCTCTTTCTCTCTCTGCCTTCCTCTCAAGTAAATGTAAAAAAGAAATAAAATTCAATGTTTTTAAAATAAATTAATAAAATCCATTTGTTTTAGAAAAGGTTGACTTACTTTTAAGATTCTAGAATATATTGCTTGTCCAAATAATATTATGAAAAATATAATTTTTTTCTCTTTATAAATGTTTATTTAGAGAGAGCCGGGCACGCATGCAAGCAGGGGAGGGGCAGAGGTGGGGCGGGAAAGAATCCTAAAGAGGCTTCATGCTCAACATGGAGCTCAGCACAGAGCCTGTCACGTGGCTCAGTCTCACAACCAAGAGATCACTACCTGAGCCAGTATCAAGTCAGATGTTTAAACTTTTTATTTAAATATTTTTATTTATTTCTGAGAGAGAGGCAGCGTGAGCAGGGGAGGGTCAGAGATAGGGAGAGGGAGATACAGAATCTGAAGCAGGCTACAGAGCCCGATGCGGGGCTCGAACCCACAAACCTGGAGATATGATCTGAGCCGAAGTTGGGCACTTAACTGACTGAGCCACACTGGCACCCCAAAAATCTTTCTCTTTTCTCTTGAGGAGCATACTTAAATTATAATATGTTAATTTTTTTAGTAAGAAAATAGGAAGACTGAATATCTATTTTTTAATTTATTTACTCAGCTCTGTTTTATTTTTTTTTTAATTTTTTTAATGTTTTATTTATTTCTAGGAGAGAGAGAGAGAGACAGCGTGAGCAGGGAAGGGTCAGAGAGAGAGGGAGTCACAGACTGAAACAGGCTCCAGGCTCTGAGCTGGCAGTCAGCACAGAGCCCGACGTGGGGTTCGAACCCACGAACCACAAGATCATGACCTAAGCAAAAGTCGGACGCTTAACCGACTAAGCCACCCAGGCGCCCCAGCAAACTCTTAATATTTGCTTTGATGTTTTATCCCCAATCTAATGAAATGATTTCCACCATTTTGTTTGATGATGANACTCTGAGCTGGCAGTCAGCACAGAGCCCGACGCGGGGCTCGAACCCACAAACCGCGAGATCATGACCTAAGCGAAAGTCGGACGCTTAACCGACTAAGCCACCCAGGCGCCCCTACCCTGGGTTTTAATTTACCATGGAACTGAATCATATAGATTCAAAATACAAAAGTCAGACTGAGCCTTAGATTATCCTGTCCACCTACTCATTTTACAGATATGGTCCAGTGACAGTAGAAACTTCCCCACAATCTAATAGGTAATTAGTGATAGGGCTGGGTCATCATACTTTGCTCTGGGGCAGTTTATACATCTACCAACTACAAGAAAACTTGTCATAATGTTTTGTTCCAGGGTATCAAAGTTCAGTATGTATTCCTTAAATAGAAAATAAAAAGAATTTCAGAACATTTGATACACAGGAAAATTTCATGAGAAAAAGTTGGTAACCTTGAGTTTCATTTTTATAGTGTTCTATGTGAGTTTATGTCATGGCCAGGTAAAGTTAAAAGGCTGGGTAGTGGGACATCTATGTGGCTCATTCGGTTGAGCATCCGACTTTGGCTCAGGTCATGATCTCATGGTTCGTGAGTTCAAGCCCCACATTGAGCTTGCTGCTGTCAGCACAGAGCCTGCTTCAAACCTTCTGTTTCCCCCTGTCTCCTCCCCTCCCCTGATCACGCTCTCTCTCGCTTTCTCTCTCAAAAATGAATAGTTTTTTAAAGAAAGCTTTAAAACAAAAAGGCGGGGTAGTAAACCAGGAAATATCTTTATAGAAATCTTTTCATACTTTAAGAAAAGCCAAGTTCTTCAAGGAAAGAATATGATTTCTTTCTAAATCAAGTGCATAAATATTATGAAAGTAACTTCTTGATTTTCATTTCTTCCTGATTTCATTTTCATCTGCTACCTCCATCCCCAACAAATACACACTCAAAATCCCTGGTGGAAGTTTGTCCTATTCTGGAGGGAAAAAAGGAGTTTTTGTGATCCTCAAAATTAAATCTTTCCTCAAAAACACCAAAATCTACAGTCTCTGGCCCATGAAACCCCATACAAGAGTGACCCTGTGAGGGAAGTATAAATAAACTTCAAACAGAATCACATGGTAATAGTTTTTCTGCCAGTTTTTGAGAGAAAGGAGGGTGGGTGCTGATGACAGCTAGAATTTCAGTCTGGTTTCAGCTCTAGCTCTGTTTTTGTTAATCACTAGCACAAAGTATAAAGTGTGAAGGAAGCGGAGTGCTGGGTTGAGTGTCTGACTGACTTCAGCTCAGGTCATGATCTCACAGTTTGTGGGTTTGAGCCCCCCATCTGGCTCTGTGCTGACAGCTCAGATCCTAAAGCCTGTTTCAGATTCTTTATCTCCCTCTCTCTCCTCCCCTCCCCTACTCACTCACTCACTCTCTCTCTTTTTCTCTCTCACTCAAAAAAGAATAAATGTTAAAAAATTTTTTTAAAAAAGCAAAGTCGGAAGGAAGCAAAATATACTGTGTACACAGAATGTTAGCTCTTTGGTAGAAACAAGTAAGGAGGATTTTAGAAATTAGAGTCATGCATTGAGAGTCTTGTTACCATTCTAATAATTTCCTTCTTGTTCTTTCCTCAATAAATTGGAGTGTTATGGGAATGTTTTGGCAATTGCTCTGAAAGACTGAAAATGAAAAAAAACTGTGCACATGCCTTTTATTCCATATTGTAAAACATATTTTGAAGTCTTCCTTTTGCTCTTTTCTTTCCAACTGTTAAATTTAATGGAAATATCAACCTAGTGCCAATCATAATTCCTTTTGGAACTTGAGTTTTCCTTTGATTCTTAGATTTTTACATAGTAATATTTTACATAGTTTATTACACGGAAACATTGAAACAAATCTTAGAAAACAATGGACTAAAGATTGCCAAGTTAGAGTACTTATGGACAAAGCATCAATGTAGTGACAGTAGCTTCCTTGTTTAGGGAGAGAAGGGACTCCAAATGTGCATTACTGCTATGCTCCCCCAAAGCAATATCTATTCTTTATATAAGTTTGGATTAAAAATTTAGTTTACCAAATATTTTTGAGCTGCTGTTATATAGATATAAAGTGCATATGCCATCATGTCTATCCTTCAGATTTTAAAATTTAGTGTGAAACTGAAGCTTTCTAGACATAAAATTATTATAAAAGCAAAGAAGATTGTATTTAATAAAGCATTAAGCTAATTACAATCAGCAACTAAGTTTATTACAGTTCTCTCTAGTTAAAAGCATAATGACAGCTAATACCCTTACTATGTGCCAGGTATTCTTCTAAATGTCTTTACATGTATTATTTTATTTTTAATCCTAACAGTGACCCCTCCAGGATAAGTACTGTAAGGTCACCCTTTTATAGATGAGGAAATTGAAGCACAGATAGGTTAAGTAATTTACGCAGAATCACACACTGAGTAAGTGATAGAGTTGGGATAGAATTGGTGCCAAATTATAGTCTCATTTTTTTTTTTAATGTTTTATTTATTTCTAGGAGAGAGAGAGAGAGACAGTGTGAGCAGGGGAGGGTCAGAGAGAGAGGGAGTCACAGACTGAAACAGGCTTCAGGCTCTGAGCTGGCAGTCAGCACAGAGCCCGACGCGGGGCTAGAACCCACGAACCGCGAGATCATGACCTAAGCGAAAGTCGGACGCTTAACCGACTAAGCCACCCAGGCGCCCCTATAGTCTCATTTTGTATGATATTCCTGTACAGAAACATAAATTACCTCACAATGACATTTGAACTAGCTTCTGTGTGGCAGTTGTGGTCTTGGTGCTCATGTAAACCACCCTGGAAAGCTCTAGAAAATGTATTTATCCATTTGTACAAAGCAGGCCTGGTCTTTAACATTTAGTTGTAGTCATTGACCTGGAGTTTTATTGTCATTAAAAAGAGGAAGGGCAAAAATTTCATTTTAAGAAAAAAACTGTTCACTTTACATAACAACTGCATTTTGAAAGTTGGTCTGAACTCTGCTAACTTATGTGAATCTGAGCAAGTTATTTTGATCACCTCTGCTAAAAAAAAACAGATGCTGCATCCAAACTAAGCTTCTCCTGGATAAATTAAGAAAACAATTACCCAAGTATTCCAGAGAGAAATGTCTTTAGTCCCTTGATGCTCCAAGGGTTATTAAAGTTTTACCTGCAGATAACCAAGACTTCCAGAAGTTACAAGTCATTTACTTCATTCACTGCAGCTAAGAGAGGACTGTGCTGCTGCCTCATAGGATTATTTCTTGCTGCATTTAACATGCATTAACAAGCATTTGGAAAGAGTTGAATTTCTTCTGGAAAGCTGAGTTGGCTTCTTAAGATCCTATACCAAGAAACTTTGTATTTTCCTAATCCAGGTTTTAGCTATACCTTCTCAAAAGCTTTCTTCAGGAGCAAGTTTTACCAAATCATTGAGACCTTTTTATTGGGCACAAAAATGTGAGGATTAGAGCACAAAGAGGAGGAGGGTAGTTTTTTTTCTCATCCTTTCCTTTCCTTTCCTTTCCTTTCTTTCAAACTGACTGTATTTCTCCTATGTACTTTTAATTGTGCTTTAAGTGGGCCTCTGTCTTCCTCTGACAGCCAATGCCTCCATCATTCCCTGTTATTTATGGTAGAACGTAACTTTATGCTGCTAAAATAAAGGGAGGATGTGAGGGGGAAGTTGGGGAGAAGACTCTCAGTTTAAACTTCCTCCATCACAGAAATTTTATTTTGGCAATATTAACATTATTTAACATCCAGATGAGCAACCTCTATCTGAGGAAGTTTACAGAAAGAGCAACCAGATTCCAGACAATTAAACTTTATTACTCTGCCTGAAACATTGAGTAGTGGTTTCAGAAAATGGTTTTTCATCTCCTCTCCTTCTTGATGTTTATTGTTTATTGTGTGGGAGAGGACCTGTTTGTCCAGCGAGCATATTGTAGGTGAGCTTGGTAATGCTGGGTCCCTATTGCATTTGGTTATATTTGTTCTTGTCCCCTTCATCTCTCTCCACCTCACCTCTACTCACTACTTATCCCCCTCACCGTATCTCCTCTATAGCACCCCATCTTTATCTCCCTTCCCATCTCCCCCTACCCTGGCTTATCTCTACTGGCTCTTTCTGGTCTCTCACCTACACCCTCCCAAGTGCCCACTGCCCCTCCCCTGTCCCCAGACACTTTTGACATTCCTCTCCATTTTCTCCTCTCCTTCCTCTTCCTCTTCTTTTTCATCTCTTTTCTCCGTCCTTCTCTTCCCTTCCCTCCAGCCTTCTCCTCTCCTGTGTCCTTTTTCCTCTTCTTCCTCCTTGGTCTCTCCTCCTGTCCACAGTCACAGTGATCTGTAATTCCATATCCTCCAGGATCAGATCTTGACTTGTCTGGGGCAAAGGAGAGAAATTTTCCCAGCTCTGATCCATTCAGTGTTATAGACAAAAAAATCCTCTAGATGGCACAGAAATACCCCCCTCCCCTATGCATCAAATAATTGACTAGTATATATTTTTTAAAGACCAGGAAGATATTTACCCACCAAAATGTGAACATTATTTGTTGATGGTGGAAATTATGGGCAATTTTTATGTTCTTTGTGCTTCTATATTCTTCATATTGTCTGAATATCTATTATAAATGATATATTTAAAAAAAAATTAGTCTTTCTATGCTTGACCCCACTAGATCCTTATTTATTGAAAATTAAAACAAAACAAAATGAATCAGATTTGACCCTCTAGCACGTATGAATTTGGTTTGCATTTTGGTGTTTAGTTTTCCAAATTCTTTTAACATTTAAAACGGTGGCCCCTTGGACTAAAGCAGGAAGGCTTCAGCTATCGGCGCTATCATAGCACACAGTGGATTTTAAATATAGTCTTACAAGTTAGGCTTAAGCTCTAAGCCCTACAAGACCTTTTCTTCCTTTCCGTGCCTCCCCAAAATTTAGTTCCTATTTTGTATTTTTTTTTAATCTTCTATACTCTGAAGGTGGTCAGTGTGACAGACTTAGCAATTTGTACATAGATTTGTTTTCAGCCCAGTTACCAGTCTTGGGGGATAGAGAGGACTGGTACTGGTGAACAGCCGTTCTGTATGGTTACACCACATTATTGTACCTTCTCTATTGCCCTTGGTACTGTTGGTTGTAAAAGGCATAAAATTCATGTTATACTAGCCTGTTACAGTTAAACGTTAAAATTAAAACTGCAGATTCAAGTTTGACCAAAAGGAAAACTTTGAGGCTATTTCATTCTCGTTGGCTAGCTTAGGCGTGGAAGGTGAATGTAAGATTAGATGAAGTGTTCGAGACAAAGTTACGCATTTCCTGGCTACCATGTGATCATTTAAAAAAGGGTTAAATGGTGTGGTTCGTGAATGATTTTCTAGCTGCAGGGGTTTGTGAAAAGAGATCTCTGAATTATGCAGTTAATTGAATTCTTCAGGCATGGACTTATGGTCATTGAAAAAATGTGAGTGAGCAAAATTCTCTTGCTTTGCTCCTAGATACAGTTCATATAGTGTCTTAGAATTCCTGAATTCTTTTTTTTTTTAAAGATTCTATGCCTTTTTATGCAGGTTGAACATTTTATACAATAAACATGACATTTTAAAAGAATTTACACAGTAGATTTGTTCCCTAGCCTTGCCTTTCTCCTTATTTGTGTTTCTTATTTCCTCACTTCTCCAAGTCTGCATTACTGGTGCTTTTTCCCATTTTCCCCCATCTTGTGAGCAAAGTTTTAACAGTACGTAGAAAGTTAACTGCCTGGAGTCTTTTAAATATAAGTAACACGCAACCAGTAATAAGCTGTCGGTTGTTTTTTTGCTGCCTGCAAAGAAACATAAACACAGCGCTCATTTCTGGCAGGTTTTTACTGTCAGAGTTTCTCCTATTATATTTATCTTACAATTTGCCAGGGGGTGAAGTTATTAAGTTTTAGCAGCAGCCATCGATCAAGTTCACAAGTTAACACGATAAAGGCTCTGTGCCGCTCCGATCCGGGGAAATGATGATCCTCACTCGGTAATTAACTAAATGAGAAAGTTAAATCTTACTTGAGAGCTGGGAGAGATGAAAGAGAGGTGTTTGTCAGTTTCTCAGTGGAAATTAGAAGCAGTTTTCTGCAATTCCCTAAGCTGCTGCTCTGTCATATTTTACATAAGCTCTGGGAAAACGTCTTGTAATTAGTGCTGTCATGGAGGATTTTTTTTTTGCTGAAGGATGTTGGAATAATTCATTAGATTATCAAGAAAGGCTTGTGTCCTGAAATGATTAGCACAGTGAAATTTAAACCATTAACGATAACAAGTTTAGAGCTTGCTGCAGTGCAGAGGCACCCGGGGTGTGTCTGTGCCTATTTCAATCATTTCTTATAATTAAACATTATGTCCTTTTCTTCCCCCCATCACTGAGACCCATCCAAAAATCCTTTTAAGGTGGCACTGCCTACATCAGTGGGTTTACCAGCCTTGGAGGTGTGTATAGTTAGTAGCTATAATAATGCAGCAGTAAATTAAACTGCTGTGAGTTTCTTGGTTTAGAACAAAAGAACCTATTGCCCTGGAAGCTATGAAGTTGCATGAGGGAACCCACTACAGAAACAAGAGCCCTGGTTTTGAAACCTAACAGTGTTTCGTGACTATCCGATCTCTTTAACTACCCCCAGAAACCTGGAAATAATCACAAATGGCTTCGTTTTGATTTTGGTTAATTTTTTATATGGCTTTTCCTATAATTAGTAAACAGAAAAAAGATTGGCAAGTGTCCAGTCTATAAATAATCATAGGTACTGGGACCTTTGTGAGTTCATTTCTAGTGAGTTTTATTTGAAAGAATTGAAGTGATTGCAAGCTTTTTCTTGTTGGTTATTAGAAACCAGTCAAATTCATAATGTGAACTTTCCTTCTGCTGACAAATCTGCCCCTTCCTGTCTTCCATGTTCACTAATCAGATCTGACATATTTATGAGTTCACCTAATATGTAATCATATTTAGTAGAAGCTGTTAAAATATTAATGCAATAATCCCACTGAGAAATGTGATGTTTACTTCTGTTGAAATGTATGTCCCATCCTATTTATATGTGGAGCCACGGCTTTCTTTTCATTTGCACTCCCGTGTTCCGCCACCCCACCCCAAGAGAAATGGGATAATAGACTACTTTTTTGGTCACTGAACGTTATAAAGGTTTTTTAAGAACTGAAAACTAGAATGGTAAAAGCTATGATCCCTCTTCTGAATACTCATTCTGCATGTTCAATTTATGGCCAGATTCTTTCAGTTTCTCTTGAAATCCTCTGTTAAATAAAAGATGCTTGAATGCCAATGGGCCTTTACCCTTCTGGGTTCCTCTTTTGTCTCTATCTAGCTCTTTAGGAGCTCTAGAGCTGTCTTGGACACCCCCCCCCCGCCCCCCACCATCACCATGGCCTCATGCCTATGTGTGCTTACTTACCTCTTTCAGTCCTAATGAAAATTCAGATACCATTTCTTCTTAATTCAACCAAGACGATGTTGACCTTATGCAAGAGATATTTTGACAAAGAAATAAAGGAAAAACAGAAAAAACTTTTAAGTTATTGCTTTTGAATTCTTATTAGGCAACAGCCAATAGTGAGTATAGTATAGACCTTTAAAAAAATCCTCCCTTTTTGGAGCACCTGGGTGGCTCAATGGGTTTAGCATCCAGCTCTTGATTTCAGCTCAGGTCATGATCTCGCAGTTTGGGAGTTGGAGCCCCTCTGTCAGTGCAGAGCCTGCTTGGGAGTCTCTCTTTCTCTCTCTCTCTCTCTCTCTCTCTCTCTCTCTCTCTCTCTCCCCCTCCCCAATCACATTCTCTCTCAAAATAAATAAACTTAGAAAAGTTTTTAAAAAATCCTCCCTTTTCCCCCTCAGAAATCTTGAATGTTTTACCTTGTTCTTCTGGCCACAGGATCAAGAACCCTGGTTCTGTCCCCTTCCAAGTGAATATACTAGGTTAAATATGTGAAGGATCAGCCCTATTGAGGAAGTGAGTTATTATACTTAAGTAAATGTGTATTATAACCCAAACATACAATTCTCAACAGGTCCTCCTTCCTCTCTTGTGAGGATAAAATTCCTTTCTTCTGAGTACTTGCTAATCTGTCTCTTCTAATCTTAGCCAATGATCACCTCTTGCCTGGATCATTTTATCGGCCTTCTAGTCGACCTTCCTCTGTTCATGCAACTTGCTCTTGTATCCCCTCACCATTCTCTACATGGCAGCTAGTATACGTATTTCTAAAGGATAAGTCAGATGATGTCATATTTGACTACTTCAGAACCACCAGGGGTTCTCCTTTACACTTCGGATAAAATACAAACTCCTTACTGTGACCCAGAAAGCCTAATGTGATGTGGCCCCAGGCCACCTCACTAGCTCCTTTCCCAATACTTCTCCCAACATTTACTCTGCCTTGGCCATACTAGCCTTCTTTCTGTCTTTCCCTTGAGCACACCTTTAACTTCTTGTTTGGGGGGTCTTTCCCAGATCTTCACAAGACTGACCCTCTCATCGCTTAGATGTTATGTCCTTCTGCATCATTTCATGACTACCTTAGTTACAGTAGGCTCTATTGTTCCCTCCATGTTTTATGTTAACAATTATTTCGGTTTCTTGACAATATTTATTGGTTTCTGAAGTTAACATTTATTATATATTCTCCTTCCATTCCTCCCTAGAGAAGATAAACTGTGTGCCTGTTCACTACAATTTCTCTAGCATTGAGAAAAGCACCCAGCACTGAATAGTCACTCAATAAATGGTTGTTGGTTGATTGATAACTCTGAAGTCCCAGCCTTAGTCAAAGTTCTTGTCCTTTCCCTACTAAGCTGTAGCCCTACCCCAGCATAATCCCTGCCCATTTTATTCTTAGACTCATTCATCATCTTAATCATTAAATCCCTCTTCCCCTACTGTGAGTTTCAATGCCAGAGTCTTTCCTCAGAGCCCTTTTTAAAAAACTCACCTCGTGTTCATCATGGAATGTGCACTCCTTTTTTTAAAATTTTTTTTAAAATGTGCTTTCATTTTTGAAAGAGAGAGAGCCTGTGCACACGTGCACCAGCAGGGGAGAGGCAGAGAGGAGAGGACAGAGGATCCGAGGCAGGCTCCTCACTGACGGCAGAGAGCATAGAGCACAGTGCTGGGCTCAAACTCTCGAGCACGAGATCACGACCTGAGCCAAACTCAGAAACTTAACTGACTAAGCCACACAGGCGCCCCACAGCAAGTGCGCTCCTTAATCCCCATTCACTATTCCACATACACCCCAAAGCCCTTCTTAAGGCCAGGAAGAATCCTTAAATATCATTTGCCTCTCTCTAGTCATAAATACTACTCTCTTTATCTCATCCTTGCACCCCCAATTCCAAATGGTGTCCTGTGTCTAGAATATTTTTCTTTCTCTACTTACCACACCATTCCTTGCAGCTAAAGCAGGGTTTACATGCCAGCTAGAAACATCATCTCACCATAAACTTCAGCCAGTCCATGCTGTGTCTTCCAACCCATACACAATACAGTTAGCAAAGTCAGCACTCTTGATATTGCAGTGGTTGTGGTTAAGCTGGTTGATGTCTGAAAGTGTGTGTTTCTCCCTCCTGGCCCAGGTAGCAGCTTCAAAGAAATTCATGGTAATTTTGAAAGTGGTGCTTGTAATATGTTTTCGGGGGTCCGGGGGAAAATGTTAGCCTTTAGCCTTTGAAGACTAAGCTGAAGACAGTCATATAAATACTTAAGTCCTTTCATTTTTGTGCTTGTCACCTGACAGCTCCTTCCTTTCTTTCTTTTGGAGCTAACTGTTCATCGTAAACAGAAAAGCAGAAGGGATGTGCAGGGGTAGCAGAAAGTTAGTGTTACCATTAAACTGAGGTTGTTTGTCAGCTTTCCTAGACATTTGAACAGCAGTGGTTGAGTCATCAAGCTTTTGTTGGGAAAGCCAAATCAATTCTATTGCCACCAGTAACCATTACCCTTTCTCCCATACACTCTAATATACAACCTTTTGATTTTTTAATAATTGAACTTTTTCACTGTGCCCTTGTGGATTTTCAAAGGTTCTCAAATTGAAATTTTGCTACTTTTACTTTAGCCATTAGTAGAAAAATCTGTATGGGAGAATGATAGAGGGGAGAAGCTTGATAACAAAGACCTTTGAGCTCTCTATAAATGTAGTATCTTTGTTACAGATGAAATTAATATTACAGTGACATTTATATTTAGGAATACTCTATCCTTAGAAGTTTCCATTTTATTAAAATGTAATTTACATACAATAAAATACACCCATTTTAAGTACATAGTTCGATGCATTTTTGGCAAAAGTATACATACAGCTGTGTAGCAGTCAAGCTGTAGAACATGTTCATTGCCCCAGGACCTTCTCTTGTGTCCTTAATCAGTCAGCCCCACGCCCACATCCAGCCCCAGTCAGTCACTGATCTGTTTTTGTCATTATAAATTTGATTCATTGTTCCTAGAGTTTCATACAAGTAGAGTTGTAAAGTAAGAGGTTTTGTGCCTGGCTTCCTTTGTTCAGCATGTTTTTGAGATTCTTAGATGAGGTTTTGTGTATCTGTAGTTCATTCCTTTTATTGCTGAGTACTATTCCATTTTACAGATAGACCTCAGTTTGCTCCACTCTTGATGGACATGGAGATTCTTTTTTTTTTTTTTTTTTTAGCTTGAGACTATTCTGAATAAAGCAATTCTGAATATGAATGTACAAGTCTTTATGTGAAAATATGTTTTCATTTTGCAGGGGCAGTAAATGTCTAGGAGTGGGTCATATGATAAATATATGTTCAATTTTATAAGAAACTGTGCTCTGTGTACTAAAAGAGTTGTACCTTTAACCATTACTGCCAGCAGAGTATGAGAGGCTCATTTGTTCCTCATTCTTGTCCATACATACTATCATCAGTCTTTTTAATTTTAGTCATTGTCATAAGTGTGTAGTAGTATCTCATTGTGATTTTAATTTGCATTTCCCTTGTGACTAATGAGTTTAAACATCTTTCCATGGGCTTATTGGCCATCCATGATTCTTTTTTGTAAAGTGTCTATTCAAATATTTGGCCCATTAAAAAAATAAAAGAGTTATTTGTTGTCTTACTATCAAATTCTAAGAGTTCTTTATATATTCTGAACACAAGTCCTTTGTCAAAGTATATATTGCAAATATTTTCTCCCAGTTTGTGATCATATTTTTATTTTGTTAACTGTTTCTTTTAGAAACCAGAAGTTTAAAATTTGGCACCTGCTAATTTATCTATTTCTTCCTTAAGAAATAGTTTGTAGGGGTGCCTGAGTGGCCCCGTCAATGAAGTGTCTGACTTGATTCCGGCCTAGGTCATGATCTCATGGTTCGTGGGTTCGAGTCATGTCAGGCTCTGCTCTGTGTGGAGCCTGCTTGGGATTGTCTCTCTTCCTCTCTCTGCCCCTCCCCCGCTAGGCCACTTGCTCTCTTGCTCTCCTTTCATCCCCCCCACCCCCACCCCGCCAAGTAAATAAACTTAAAAATAGTTTGTGCTTTTGTGCCCTATGTATGAAATGCTTACCTATCTCAAGAGTACCAAGATTTTCTCCAATGTTTGCTTTTAGACATTGTCTTAGCTCCTACATATACATCCAAAATCCATGTAAGTTAATTTTCAGAAATGGTTGAAAGTAAAGAACAAAGTCCATTGTTTCTATATGGATATCCAGATGTTTCAACAGCATCTTTTGAAAAGTCTGTTTTTCCTTATTGAATTATCTTGGCACCTTTCTCAAAAGTCAACTGGCCATATGTAAATCTCTTTGTGGAGTCTATATTCTGTTTCATTGATATACATGTTTGTCCTTACACCAAAGTCACACTATCTTGATTATTATTGCTTTATTTAAGTCTTGAAATTCAGTGGTGTGAATCCTCTATCTTTATTTCTATTTTGTAGGATCACTTGGCTGAAGTCTAGGTCCTTTGTATATCCATTCAAATTTTACAGTCACCTTGTCAATTTCATTGCTGGGATTTCATTGATATTGCATTGACTCTTATCAGTGGATTGATTGGGAAGAATGAACATCTTAACCATATTGAGTCCCATTTTTGAACGTAATATACCTCTCCATTTATTTAGGTCTTTTAAAAATCTTCCTCAGCTCTCAGGGCCCCTGGGTGGCTGAGTCAGTTAAGCATTCAACTTCGGCTTAGGTTATGATCTCACAGCTCATAGGTTCAAGCTCCACATCAGGCTCTGTACTGACAGCTCAGAGTCTGGAGTCTGCTTTGGATTCTGTGTCTCCCTCTCTCTCCCCTCCCCTGCTTGTGCTCTGTGTGTCTCTCATGCACAAAAATAAATAAACATTAAAAAAAATTTTTTTTAATTTCCCTTGGCACTATTTTGTTGTTTTCAGCTTTATGGGTATTAACACATATGTTGTTAAGTTTATTCCTAAGTATATTTTTTAATGCTACTCTAAATTGTATAGGCAGACAGCTTTAATCATTTATTTATTTTTTTATAAATAAAAATATTTTATTTCAACCAACTGAGCCACCCAGGTGCCCCAGAAAGATAATTTTAAAAAGTATATTTCAAAAAAAAAAGAGTATAGCGCTTACCCTTAGCGCTAGCAACCCAAAAACAGGAGTCAAGGCAAGGCTTGTAAGTCTCCTGGTAGTCTATTTCTTGATAATGGTGCTACATGAGTGTGTTCAAATTCTGAAAATTCATCAAGCTATACACTTAAGATTATGCACTTTCCTAAAAAAAACTTTTTTAATATTTATTTCTTAGAGAGAGACAGAGCACGAGCAGGGGAGAGGCAGTGTGAGGGGGAGACGCAGAATCTGAAGCAGGCTCCAGGCTCCAAGCTGTCAGCACAGAGCCTGATTAGGGCTTGAACTTGTGTACTGCAAGATCGTGACCTGAGTGGAAGTTGAAGGCCCAACCAAATGAGCCACCCATGTGCTCCAAGATTATCCACTTTTATGTGTATTTTATTGCAATGAAATTAAAATAGAAAAACACATAGTACACAGTGAGAAAGAAATAAGTATTTTCTTTTTTTTTTTTAAGTTTATTTATTTTGAGAGAGAGAAAGCATGAGTCGCATGGGGCAGAGAGAGAGAGAGAGAGAGAGAGAGAGAGAATCCCAACCAGGCTCTGCACTGTCAGCATGGAGCCTGACGCAGGGCTCAAACCTACAAACCATGAGATCATGACCTGATCCAAAATCAAGAGTCAGACACTTAACCACCTGAGCCATCCAGACGCCCCAGAAGTATGTATTTTCAAGAGGAGAGGGAAAGTCCAGTTCCACCAGTGTCAGAAGTTCATTAGGAATGTTGATTTATTGAGCACTTTACTTACTGTGTGCCAGGTAGTAAGCTAAGCATGCTTTTCTTAGATTATCTTATTTGATCCTTACAAAAACCCAATGGAATATATCGTATCATTATCCCCATTTGGCAAGATGAGGGAAACAGAGACTCAAAAAAAAAAAAAAATCAAGGTGTTTATTTCATGACACACAGCTAGTAAACTGAGGAACTAGAATTTGGAACCAGGTCTTTGCACTACTGTAGGACCAGAGCTCTTAAAAAAAAATGCAGTGTGGTGTAGTGGTTAAGACTAAGTAACTCATTCAAAGCGATAATGGGTCTGAGGTATGTGTTTTTCTACCTCACAAGGAAATACTCTGTTTTGGAAGTTGTGTCTAAAATGTAGTACCAGCTGGAGTAGCCCAGACAGTTGGTACATACATGAACTATCAGTTTATACTTCATTCCTAATAGCCACATGTTTTAGATCCTATTTATGACTGGGTCATTGAAAATACAAGATGCCTGGCTGAACTTTAGCTCCTGCAGTGGGATAACCAAATTTGTGAAATCCTTAGGCATTTTTATCTGTTAATAGTCTGATAGCCACTGATCAAAGCATGACTCCCTGCGATTATAAAAACATCTGGTTTATTGAAGATTATAAATAGAACTATTTCATTACTGTGCTGATTATTGTTCTCTGTTCCTCGCATTTCTGGTCTTTAGCAGGAAAACAATACCTGAGGGTAGCATTTAACTCCAACCCATTTCTACCTTTTACAAGACAAAAGGACAAATTTATAAAAGATGATGGAGTGGGAGGTTTGGGTTGTTGAGATGAGAAGTGGTATTTGGTCAAGCTTGTACACCTACCTATTCATTAGCTCACTAAATCTTACTCCATACTTCCTGAATTTTTCTTTTTTGAAATGCAAACAAATAACCTACCCAAAAAGCAGCTCTGAAGTCCCCCAAGGCCTGTGTCCAACAAGGCTCTTATTAATCATTTTTCATCTATATCCTAGACCACAGGGGCATTTATGCTAGAAAACATCCAACTCTGTACGCCAGGGCCTGCTGCTCACAGGTGTCAGCTCTTTCTGTGTAAACAGAATGCCTAATGTCATTCTCGGCCATACACTTTCAGTGGTGTATCAAGGATCATTTGTAAAGAAGCCTGCATGTAGGATTTAATGTTTAGAAATTAAGCCAGCCTGTGCCTTGAATTGCAGAAGTTGATTTTCCAAATTTGATAGTTTTATAGCATGCTCAATATGTCCAGGCAGGTATGAACTCCATTGTAACACTGGCTTTTCTGCCAGATTGGGATTGCTTCCAGCAAATATGCCGAAGATCTATCAAATTACTTTGAAAAGTACCCACTTGTATCACTTTGTCGACATCCTCTAAAGAAAACCAACTTTCTTCAGAGTAGCAAAAGTTTCAGTTGATTTCTGAATCTTCTCCTAGTGTCCCAGCTTCAAACTCACATATGATCCTTGTCTCCTTTCTTTTTTCATACCCCATGTCCAGTCTGTCAACAAATTCAGTTTGCTCTGCCTTCAAAGTATACACTGAGTCCCAATTATTTCTCATTACCTCTGCAGCTACCACTCTAGTCCAAAAGATTGTTCTCTTCTATGGACTACTGTGAAGCAGTCTTTTAATCAGTCTCCTCGTTTCCATTCATGTCCCCTACAGTCTGTTCTTCACATAACTTGCTCCATTTAAAAGGAGTCAGATGATGTCACTCTCAGACTTTTAGGTGCTTCTCTATGTGATATTTCTCTTTCTCTCTCTCTCTCTCTCTCTCTCTCTCTCTCTCTGCAAAGCTTCTCATCTTCCTGACCTCTCTCCAGCGAGGTAGCCTGAATTTCTTATGGGGTGGCTCAAGGCTCTAAGAAGAAGTAAGCATAAGCTGAATGTCACTTTCTCTACACTTTGTTTGCCAAAGCCCAGATTCAAAGTCTAGGACAAACTTTGCCTTTTGACAGAAGGAACAGCATTCAGTGTTCAGGGAGGGATGGAATTGTTTCAGGCCGTCATTGGAGATTAGCTGCCCCCACCTAAATGACCCAGATGATCTGGCTTGAACTACTCCAATTTACTTCTCCTTGTTCACTTGGTTCAAACCACACTGGGCCTCTTTGGTGTTCCTTAAACATGCCAGACAGACTGCCACCCAGGACCTTTGCCCTCAAATTCCCTTTGCCTTAGACCATTCTTCCCCCATGTAACAAAATGTCTAGTTTCCTCATTTCCTTCAGGTCTCAATTCAGATGTCATCTCTTTAGGGAGACTATCTCTGACCCCATAGGCTTAAGTAATTATATTAGTTTTCTGTGTTTTTTTAATTGCTGCGTAACAAACTACCAGGATAAAATAACACCCATTCATTAGCTTACAGTTTTCTAGGTCAGAAGTCTGGCATAGCATAGCTGGGTCCTCTGTTCAAAAGTATCACAAGGCTGAAATGAAGGTGCTGAGCAGGCTGAGTTCTCATCTGAAGGCTCTAGGGGAAAATCCTCTGCTCAGCTTATTGTTGTTGGCAGAACTTAGACCCCCACCTTTGTAGTACTGAGGTACCTGTTTCCTCACTGGCTGCCATCTGGGAACTCTCCCGGCTCCCAGAGGCTGACCACATCCTTTGCCATGTGGTCCCCTTCTTTAGTAACCAGTTGGAGAAAACTCTCTACTTTTAAAGGGCTCATTTGATAGGTACCCATTCTAGTAATCTCCCTATCTTAAGGTCAGCCGATTTGGCACCTTAATTAAATCAAAACAGTGCCTATGTGTTTGTTTGAATAGCTAAGAGAAGATATACTTCAAGGGCCGAGAATCTTGGGTGGAGCCATCTTAGAATTTTGCCTACTGCAATAACATATACTTTGGGTTTCTGTCCCCTTATTTTAATTTTTTTTTTATTTTAAGTTTTTAATCTTTTATTTTAGAGAGAGAGAGAGTGGGGAGGGGGTGGGGAGAGAGAGAGAGAGAGAGAGAGAGAGAGAGAGAGAGAGAATCTTAAGCAGGCTACACACTCAGCATGGAACCCAGTGTAGAGCTCAATTCCACAACCCTGGGGTCATGACCTGAACTGAAATCAAGAGTCGGACACTCAACCAGCTGAGCCACCTAGGCGCCCCATATCCCCTTATTTTTATTAATAGCACTGTGCACATTATATTTTCTATGTACTTGATTATGCTTTTATCTTGCTTGTACATACTACAATATAAGTTCCTGAGGACAGACACTGTTATTTTGGTTCAGTGTTGTATTCCCAGTGTTGTATTCCTAGGACAGTGTTTGTGTGTGTGCTCAGTTGATATTTCCGTAATGAACTAATTAACAGAAAGACTTAATGGCATGTAAGTTTGATTTCCTTTTTAGAAGGGAAAGGGTAGGTTGAATATATACATGTTATATTTAAACTTTATCTCCAAAGGTACTAGAGTTTCAGATTATTTTATTCATTGGCCTTTCTTTGCTTGGAAGGTTTCTTATTTGATTAGTAAAAAATAAGTTGTGAGGAAGTAATTATATAAACGTCTAGTAACTGGTGTATACAAAAAAAAGCAAACGAGCTTTTTTGCTTGCTAGTAATAATAACTTAACATGCTTTCAGCTTTCAGTTCTCATCTATATATCTCCAAATAATTTTTCTTCCTGTTCTTCCTGTGAACTTTTAGACATGGATGCCTAGTCATCCAGCAACTTACTGTGGTCTTTGTGTGGCTTTCTGTATAATTGCTGTTCAGAACCATCCAATTACTCATAGAGTAACAGAGTGAGCTCCATCATAAAGACATAACATTGCATGCCAGACCAAAAAATTATATATTTCCCTCATTTTCAGTACTTACTGTTTCATGTGTCTTTTAATCCACCCCTTCTACAGACAAAACTTGCCAATGGCACTTCCAGTATGATTGTGCCCAAGCAACGAAAACTCTCAGCAAGCTATGAGAAGGAAAAGGAGCTGTGTGTCAAATACTTTGAGCAGTGGTCAGAGTCCGATCAAGTGGAATTTGTGGAACATCTTATATCCCAAATGTGTCATTACCAACATGGACACATAAACTCATACCTTAAACCTATGCTGCAGAGGGATTTCATAACTGCTCTGCCAGGTATGTCTACGGGTGTTTGTGAGCCATTAATTTGCCTGGAAGATAAGTGACAATGGTAATGAAACTGGATCGTCATCTCTCTTTTTAAGTCTTTATTGGCTTGAATTTTACAAACGGAGTCCTTTAATGTTACCTTCTTGGGGTATAAATACCCAATGTCGAACTCTGGAAATAGAGACTCTTCTTTCCCCGGTCTTCTCTGTATCTCCTACCCTTTAGTCACTCTGTTCTTACCCACTCAGAGGTGCAAATAAAATTTTTTCTGAGCTGCTACCTTGATAATGTGTCTCAGTTTCAAGATATGTTAACCTATGTACTTGGATTTGGTTTTCCATGGGAATTGGCCAACAGAATATTTAGATTATGGGACTGAATAAGAAACATTTTTAATTGAGTATTTTATAAAGAAAGGTATCTCAGGAGCCTTGTGACATTAATTTGTAAACTCCAGGCTTTGCAACCTCACTGTTCTCAGTAATCGAACATCTATCGTAAGCTCAATATAGGTTTGAATACACACACACATACGCTCACACACTTAAAATACATTTTTTGTGGAGGATGATGTGGTGGTTTTACCAAATGCTTGGTGGTGATCCCAGGGTACTATGTAGACATCATTATTTGGGGGAAATGCTACCTCAAGAAGATATAAGGTTGTCCTCTGTGTTAAACGTTTATTTTAAAAGAAAATATAGTACAAAAGATGAGTGAATCTCTAAAATATTATATCTTGTTTTTATTTTTTTCAATTGTTTCCTGATTATAGAAGCTATAGGAAATTTAGAAAATTCAAAACCATTTAAAATATAAAAATAAAATTTCCCAGAACCCTACCATTCAGAGAGCTGCTAATACCTATTAATATGTTGGCATGTAGCCTTACAGGTTTTTTTCCTAGGTGTGTATATTTCCTTCTAAAGCATATGTAACATTTTTTTCCTACTATGTTCTTAATGTATTTTCCTGTGTTTTTTAAAAAACATAGTTATTTATAGTATTATATATTCTTTATGATGGCCAAAGCACATATTATTTAACCCCTTTTGTGGACATTTAGGTAGTTTAAAATGTTTTTCCTATTATGAACTTTGTGGTGGTGGACATTCTTATTCACTAATCTTTTCCTGGGGAAAAATAACAGAAACAGGACTCCTATATTGAAGAATTATGAATATTTTTAAGGCTTTTAACCCTTGTACAAAACTGTCCTCTTTGAAAAATATACCAACCCTCCCCCAAACGGCATACTACTACTTTGCTTAATCTTTGCCAATTATCTTTTTCGTTTGTTTATTTCTCCAAAATTGGAATTTAAGTCACCCTTTAAAACAAAAGAAATACCTATTTATATCTTAGAAAAAACCACTTTAAAGCTAAATTTGTACCTATATTTTTTGTTAAGTGTAATAGACTTCTGCCCCCTCTTCCCTCATTGGACTTTGTTTTAGCCACAGGCAAACAGTTTTCATTGTGTGAACAATCTATGTGTACCTCATTACTGCGCTCTCCCCAGTTACTGGGACATGCTACTGTCTCAAGCATATACCACTAAGAATTGAGCAGGAGTTGATTAGATCAGTGTATCCTTTGCCTAATCCTGATCCCTGGTGTGTATCTGCTGACCACTTTATAAGATATTAAATCATCAGGCTAATGCTTTATGGCCATTTTAACTTATAAACCTACACCACCTGGCTACATTTAGTAAACCAAACTACTTCAAAAAATGCCTATAATCCATTAATGTAATGGGTTTGTTTAGACTGTTAGGTGAAATTACTTCCAAAGACTTACTATAGGGGCATAGTGAAAGATCAGGAACAATTTCATGACAGCCATTAAAAACAACAGGAATGAATTTTGGAAACTTCTGATGGCATAGAAAGTTTCAATTTAAAGGTGCAGGAACTGTATCATCACTGTTTTTTGCATGAGGAACTAATTATTATATCTTGAATTGGATTATAGTCATTTTCCTTTAATAAGAATTAAGTGATGAATGCCTCCATCTGCTTATGCTTAAATATGAACATGTGATACCAGCCAAACAAAATCCATTTAATGCTTTCTTCTCTGAATCTGCTGAAAAATGTGACTGATATCCATACAGTTTTATAATTAGAATAATGTTTAAGCACATTTGGGTTGTTGCTAATGGTGTCCAAGTATGTCTTTGTGTGATTCAGGGGAAAGGCACAAAATGAAATGTGGTATTCTCTTTCCTTTTGGGTAAGTTTGTGCCTAAGGGAGTCAGAGTATGAAGGAATCCTTCTGCACTATTTAAGTCTTTAGCAAACCTCTGATATGTAATCTGAAAGAGAAATAACTTTGAATATGCTTGTCTCACTTGTGAATTAGAACAGTAGCCAAAAACTTTATTAGTATGGTCATCCTATTTTATCGGATCTATTCCTCTGAGGCCTCAGTACAGATTTGGGTGGTAGAGTATTTTAATTGGGAAACCCATCCAGTTTAGGCAGCCCAAGATCTACTTCCATTGTTTCCCTCTATACATCCTGCAAAATGTTCTCTGAAATTCTAACCAAGTTATTTATTGGTGTGGGATTGTTTTCATTTTTTGGTCAACTGTCATTTAGGATTTATAGCAGCAACTACTCTCAAATACAGTTTCTTTTAACATTTGAAATTAAACTCATACTTGAACTTAAACATACCTCTCTGTGTTTCCTCTTGGGATGTTCCTATGCCAATCTGTATTTCCTTCTTCTCTCCTTTCTGCATGCCCAAAATTCTATAACCCAGCACATTCTGACTTAGTGCCTCTCCCCTAGTACATTTAAAGGATATTTCTTTCACTGAACAGCTTTGGAACTGCAGCAGTAATAGAAACGGAATGAGAAATGGACCTAATATAGAGATTTGGGGGGGTCTGAATCACAGACTTTGAGATGCCATCCATAGAACATCCCCTAGTGCTGAAATCCATATAGATAGATGTGAATTGTTTTCTAGGATCCTTTTTATTTTTAATGTCTTGGGGGGTTTGCTAGTTGTTAGCGCTAACTTCCTTATCTAAAGGAAGATGGAAAATACTGTTCATTTCTGTAACCTTATGGAAAAATTATTGACACTCATTTTACCCAAGTTTCTGTTTGAAAAAGAAACTGGACCACACTAGGGACAGTGATATGCTTTCAGAAAAGAATAAATGCTGTTGTTTTTTAAAGGACCTTTTGTAAAAAAACAAAAAACAAAAAAACCCCACCATTCACCACCTATATTTCTCTTCTTTGCCCCCTCCCCAACCCACAACAGCTCGGGGTTTGGACCACATTGCCGAGAACATTCTGTCATACCTGGATGCCAAATCGCTATGTGCTGCTGAACTCGTATGTAAGGAATGGTACCGAGTGACCTCTGATGGCATGTTATGGAAGAAGCTCATTGAGAGAATGGTCAGGACTGATTCTCTGTGGAGAGGCCTGGCAGAACGAAGAGGGTGGTGAGCCTTTTAACTTTCTTGCAATTATGAAGCTTCAAGACATGGCCATTCAGAGTCATTGGAATAACATTGGGAACCAGTGAGACTGCTTCTCATTTAATATAATGATTTTGCTGGTTTATAGCATAAAATGTAAAATAGTTATATATATACTCAACAGTTTTTCTTCTGACCAATCATTCATAAATGACATAGTGTGTTACTACTACTTTGCAAAAAAATGATTAAAAACTGACTTCGCTTAGAGCATTCTATTCTCTGGGCAGAATGTAGTGTCCTGAAAAAGGGCTGATAGGCAGTTTGTACGACAGATGACTTTAGATCACACAGAAATCTGGTGCACCTGGGTGGACCAGTCGGTTAAGCATCTGACTTCGGCTCAGGCCATGACCTCATGGTTCGTGGGTTCAAGCCCCACGTCGGGCTCTGTTTTCACAGCTAGCTCAGAGCCTGAGCCTGTTTCAGATTCTTTGTCTCCCTCTCTCTCTGACCCTCCCCTGCTCACGCTGTCTCTCTCTCAGAAATAAATAAAACATAAAAAAAAAAAAGTAGATTACATAGAAATCAGATGCCTGAAACAATCCCGAACAAATAAGTATGTTGTCCTTCAAAAGATTTCTTGTCTTTAATCCATGCCTGTGGTGTTTTATCACCTTTGTAATCAAAATTATTTTTAACACTCAACTAGAATAAGAATTCTAGGTAGGCATCAGAAAGAGTGAAGTGTGTAATCTAGTATATATCACTGTTTCCTCATAAGACTCTTATTTTCTTAAGATTTTACTGCTTAATCCCAAATTCCTTAAGGCATTATATAGTTAGCAGCCTGAGAGACGTCACCAATTTTGTTGTTCTTTTAACATAAAGGTACCATTTCATTAGAGCTTCTGGAAGATGCTGTCTATTTGTACTTTCAAAGGATGTCTCTAGACTGTCACTGAAAGAAAGTCAGGTGTGAATAATTTCATAAGTAACATAAAAGGGACATATTCAATATTTTAGCAGATAGACATGTACCAGCAGACATATGTGTGCTCAGGGATATCCTGAGCAATTAATTTTATCAATTATTTATCTTGGACCGTAAAGAGATACAAAACTGTTAAGAGGATCAGCTTTTCTTGGCAGTTTTCATTAAAATATAGTTAGCTCCTTTCCTTTCCATTTTTTTTTTTTTGCATCTTTGAAATTCATTGGTATATAATAAATGTAATGACCCCTAAATATTCTACCAAATGCTTCAAGAAATTTCTGCCATTTTGGCTATTAGGAAGACTTTAAAATTTCCCTCAAATTCAAATTTAAAGGAAGCAAATGCCAGGCAATTCTTCAACTATATAGAAGTGAATATATAAAAGCATAGTGTTATTCTTCCCAAATATGTTTTTCTTATTCTGATTTGTTTCACTGTATAGAAAAATAAAAACCTTTCATAATTTATTTCATACTTTGGAAATAAACTCTTTATTAAAAAGCAAAATATATGTATATATTTGTCTGGGATCCAAAGTCCATCATTTTGCTAATAAGCATGCCAGGACCAGCCTTAGATAAAGAGCAGTTGCTTATGTGGGAGAATTTTAGGGCAGCTAGGAATATTCCACTACTCCTCACAGAGAAAAAAGAAGAGAAAAGAAAAATTATCCTTAGGGGCACCTGGGTAGCTCAGTTGGTTAAGCACCCATCTCTTGATTCGGCTCCAGTCATGATCTCACAGTGCGTGAGACTGAACCCCGAATTGGGCTCTGCACTGACACCATGGAACCTGCTTAGGATTCTTTCCCTCCGTCTCCTCCTCCCCCACTTATTGTCTGTCTGTCTCTCTCTCTCGCTGTCTCTCTCTCGCTCTTTCTCTCGCTCTGACTCTCCCCCCCCCCAAAAAATAAATAAAGTCTAAAAACAATGTCATTTAGGGGCACATGGGTGGCTCATTTGGTTAAGCAGCCAACTTTCAGCTCAGGTCATGATCTCATGGTTCATGAATTCAGGCCCAGCATTGGGCTCTGTGCTGAAACTTGGAGCCTGGAGCCTGCTTCATATTCTGTGTCTCCTTATCTCTCCCCCATTTGCACTCTGTCTCTCATTCTCAAAAAATAAATAAAACATTAAAAAACAATAAAAGTTACAAGAATGTTATTTAGGGTGCCTGGGTGTTTCAGTCAGTTAAGCATCCGACTTCGTGGTTCATGATCTCATGGTTCATTAGTCTAAGCCCTACATCAGGCTCTCTGCTCCCAGTATAGAGCCTGTTTCAGGTCCTCTGTCTCCCCCCACCCCCGCCCCTCCCCCACTCACACTCTCTCTCAAAAAATAAACTTAAAAAAATAATAAAAATAATAAAATCTTTAAAAAAATGACATTTAAAAAAAAAGCCCAAACTCTCCTCCAAATCAGAACTCATGACCTAAAATCTCTATGACAGAGATTCACTCCGATAGCAATAAAGGGTTTCTTCCCTATTAAAATATACTTTGTTCCCATTTGAAATGTAAATAACAGTAAGCCTTTATCAGACATTGGTAGTTTACACATACTTTTTTTTTTTACTTTTTGTTTTAAGTTTATTTCTTTTGAGAGAACACGTGCATGTGTGTGCGTGGAGGAGGGGCAGAGAGAGAGAATCCCCTGCTGTTAGAGCCTGATGAAGGGCTCCATCTCAGGAATTGTGAGATCATGAGCTGAGCTGAGCTGAAATCAGGAGTCAGATGCTTAACCAGCCAAGCCACCCAGGTGCCCCCTACAAACTCTTTTCTTTTCTTTTCTTTTCTTTTTTTTTTTTTTTGAAGGCAGGAAGAATAAGAAACAGATGAGCAGATTTGGGCAGACGCATGTTTGAAAATGCCAAAGACAAGGTAGCCTCCACAATTTTACTTGGAGTTGGCAATAAATAGGAAGATCTGTTATGTTAGTTACAAAGGAAAAAACCAAACAAGATCATTGAAAAGGTGGCCTTTTGCCTTTTAAAAGGGGTATATGAAGGTATGGCTGAGAGATAATCTAGGATCCAGTATTAATTATCACTCTTTTCCTAATTCCTGTTCTTTTGAGCATCATTCATAGTTCAGACCATATTCCAAGTATTTGTCCACCCCATGGAGACCTCCTCTAATATCCCTCTTGACTTTCTCTGCTTGTTTGTTTTTGTTTTTTGTTTTGTTTTGTTTTGCTTGAGAGACAGAGAGAGACAGAGTGGGAGTGGGAGAAGGGCAGAGAAAGAGGGGGACACAGAATCTGAAGCAGGCTCCGGGCTCTGAGCTGTCAGCACAGAGCCCAACACAGGGCTTGAACTCAGACTGCAAGATCATGACCTGAGCTGAAGTTGGATGCCTAACCGACTGAGCTACCCAGGCGCCCCTGGCTGCTTGTATTTTTTAAATTTGCCTTTCTTCTTGTGTTAGTGTTCTCCCCTACTTTTTAAAAATTTAATCTATGATCACTTTCTCATCTTCTCTCAGATTGTCTTTCCAAGCCTACTGCGTCAGTTTTCCTTTCATACCTTTCCCCAAATCCTGCCTTTGAGAGTTTCTTCCATTTCCCCTAACCAAAAATAAATAAGTAAATATAGTTTTCTGATGAAACTTTGGGTTTAGCTTCCACTCCACTGTTGTATTTTGTATCTAGATGAATTTGACAGTCTGCCCCTATCTGTCGCTTTCTATCTTGAATACTATTGAGTGTGCTCTCTGTGCTCAGTAATGGTAACTCTTAAAAGTATAATAAACGACCACTTGGGAAAGTCCATTTTCTTAATCAGCAGATCACATTTTATGGTAACATTCTAAATTTAATATTTAGCATTTATCATGTACTTACATTCTCAGAGGCACTAGGCATTTCACGTAGAAGTGGTCCCTGTTGTCAGAGAGCTTCCATCATAAAAGGTTTTGACTTATAACACAGATATAGACTGAAAACCCAGTTTTCAGCACCTCACCACCCTTTTTTGTACCACCTTTAATTTGAAGAAATTCAGACACTTTAGCAAGGCATGAAAAATACATTGAGGTAAAAAATGAGATCAGAGGCTTATATGGTTTCTCTTCTCTTAGAATGTAGGGATAGTTTTATTACATATGAAGAAAATCCTGGGGTGCCTCTATTCAATTGCCAGAGATTTAAAAGGAGGGCAAGAATCTCTGAGGAATGGTGGGCACTGGGAGATAATAAAGTAGTAGAGGGCAGGCTCTGAAACCAGACTTAGATTCAAATTCCAGGTCTACTCACTAGCTAGGTGACCTTAAGCATGTTACCTAACCTCCCTGACATTTGATTTCTTTGTTTGCAAAATGAAAGCAGTGATTATGACCTCATGAAAGGGTGTTGGAATTGAAATTATTGAGTTATAATTATTAACCAGATTTGGAATCTCTTCACCCAAAATCTGTTGTTTGTTTACAGTGTGTTTGCAGAATAAGATTGTTCAGAGAAGTGTGCTTGTAACCCAGAATTATTTCATAATGTATCTTGTTCACTCTTTATGTTGATGTATCATCTTTCTTGCTCCTATTAGCCCCCTTTTAAAAGCTATTATTTTAGCTTCTCCATTGTAGATTTGCCTTCCTCTGTTAACACGGAAGTAAAGCCAGCTACCTTCCTGATAAGAAATTTTCTCAAGGTGTATAGTAGGAAGAGGGCAGAGGAGAAGCGCTCCTGGAGACACTGAACAATTAATTATATTGTAATGGAGCTATAGAGGGAGGAGTGGATGACTGGCCCAGAGAAAACATGATTTCTCTGGTGCCAGGATTACACTCTGAGGCATTTCTGCCTGTCTCCACTTTGCAAGGCACGGTGCCAGTGAGAACAGCAGTTAGTACACCCATAGTGGGGTTTACTAGCTTCCACACCGTGTTTGGTGGGTTCTTAACTTCAGGATGAGGAATTAAATTTTTTACCCAGCAGGAAGTGATTGCCATTTACTGATTTTTTTTTGTAGCAAAGATCTAGCTTGGGATATGAGTATTCCAGAGATGTGCTGTCATAAGGAAGGAGATGCTAACAAATGTTGCTCACTGGAGTCAAGGGAAGGCAGTAAAATGCATATGTGTATGTACATAGCCAGGAACACACCTGTGAAATAATGTCATGCCTTAGACTTGACAGCACAGTGCTCTTAGGCATTTCTTTTCATCTTCTTCCATACCTGCCGCTGGACACTCCTGTATTTCCTTTCTTCTCTGTCAAAATGAATTGAATTGCTCCTTTTGAAAGCATAGCTACACTGATCACCAGTAGCCTGGGTGTCTGCGCTGCCAACACACCTTACCCCACATAAATGAAGACTAGGAAAATTGAGCTCCGTGACAGAGGCATTCCTACTGCCCCTGATACTAGACTCCACCGATACTGGCACAGCTTTACTTAGTGGGGGGCAAAAAACTGTGGGGCACGTGCTGAGTTCAGAGTTAGTAGTTATCATCACTAACAAAATTTGCAAAAGCCCGATGAATCCGCCTGTACAGAGGTCTGATAGACCAGTTGATAAATTCCGATTATGTGTATTCCCTTTGATGACATTATAATATTCCTGAAGGCCTGATATTCTGATGGCTACACTGCAAGTCATCACGTGTATAATCAGTGTTGACGGAGTTCCTTAGAACCCAGGAAGTTATTCCCTGAAATGGGACTCCTGAAATCGAGCTTAACTTCACACTTTTCTAGACTAGTTATGGAGATTATATGGAATGGAAATTGTGACAACACTTTAAAAAAAATAGGAAGCTCCTTATACATGTATGATATTGTGATTTGTATTGAAAATGTTTATTGTTTTTTAGGGGACAGTATTTATTCAAAAACAAACCTCCTGATGGGAATGCTCCTCCCAACTCCTTTTATAGAGCACTTTATCCTAAAATTATACAGGACATTGAGGTAAGAATCTATTTATATTTGGATATATGCCAAATACTAGAGAATCATCAGCATTCTTCAGTAACAGAATTGTTACAGCTAACCCATTAAGGTTTATTAATGTGGGTTAAAAATCAATCTCTTTTGGGGCGCCTGGGTGGCTTAGTCGGTTAAGTGTCTGACTTTCGCTTAGGTCATGATCTCGCGGTTCGTGGGTTCGAGTCCCGCGTCGGGCTCTGTGCTGACTGCCAGCTCAGAGCCTGGAGCCTATTTCAGAGTCTGTGTCTCCCTCTCTCTCTGACCCTCCCCTGCTCACACTGTCCCTCTCTCTTCTAGAAATAAGTAAAAAAATATTTAAAAAAAAAAAAAATCAATTTCCTTTAAGTAAATAGGGTAGGCAAAATATGGTAAATTGCCAGGCAAAATTTTTAAAGATTGTTTACTGATGGATAAATAGATGAGAGAGAGAATGATATCGTCATGCAATAGCACTGAGACTGTTAAAGTTGCACTTACAATCTGATACTCAAATAACTTAATGAATTGAGCCTCCCTGGAAGTTCACTGGTAGAAATGGCCACCACATAGGTGTGAGGAGCACTGAGCATGTAGCCTCAGGGAATGCACAGCTTGCCCTCTGTTGCCCCTTTGCCACCAGGTTTATCATTTAATTGAATGAGTTATGTGCAGGAGAGTTCTAGAAAATAAATCTTTAATAACTTTACAAATGAAAAAATGTTATGCAATTTTAAACAGTGGTTTTTTAAAAACATATTTTGAGTTTGCCTTAAGGTCTATGTATTTAATAGAGTGAAGCACTGAGCATTTGTCATTGGTTGCCATGAAAGATAAAAATTCAGTGCTAGTCCTTTCCTAATTACTACCTTTTTACTCTTCCTTCTCCTCAGACAATAGAATCTAATTGGAGATGTGGAAGACACAGTTTACAGAGAATCCACTGCCGAAGTGAAACAAGCAAAGGAGTTTACTGTTTACAGTATGATGATCAGAAGATAGTAAGCGGCCTTCGAGACAACACAATCAAGGTGAGGTCTGTTCAATTATGGGGAGATGGCTGAAGGATCAAGGGTGTCCACATTAATAAAGCAGTCCAAGCATCATCTCTAAGCATTATTTCCAGAAGGTAAATAAGAGTTTTAGGTTGTTTCCAGTCCTGAAGCCAGAATCATTTCCTTAAAGGATAGTTACTTGCTTTCCGCCAGAAGCATATACAAATGGATCGTCCTGGGGTTAAATTCTCTCCTTAAAGTGCACTGAATGTGCTATTACTCGGGCTTCACATAATTATAGGTTACCCCTGTTCCTTAATGAAAAGGATAAAGTCTGCATTAGTATTGAAGCCACATATATATAGGTGCTTAGCTATACCTATAGAAAAGAATGCGTTCCACATTACTCTGGGCTTTGATTCTTTAGAGGAATCAAACACCTAATAGAGCTAACAAGTCTCGGCAGCACCCCATCATCACAGTGATCAAAAGGATCTTGTTTGCCATCCTAGATCTGGGATAAAAGCACGCTGGAATGCAAGCGAATTCTCACCGGCCATACGGGTTCAGTCCTGTGTCTCCAGTATGATGAGAGGGTGATCATAACTGGGTCATCGGATTCCACAGTCAGGTAGAAGATTTCACATGATCTTTTGAACTCTGGAATAGCAATCCGCTCTGTGCTTTGTCATAGATAGTAATTTCGTTGTAAGTAGCTGCATGAACACAGTTCTGAAACTTCATAACTAAAGAATAAACCATCAGCTCTCCACATCATGTGTCCACATAGAAGTAGAAAACTTGATTTAGGAATGACTCAGGCAAGTTTACATTTTTGCACATTGAAGAAACTACATACGCTGTTTTAATTTGGGAGAGTCATCAATTGTAGAAACTCGGTAAACCTTGTGCATGCCTTACAAAAACTGCCTCACAGGAGAATGATGGGAATGGAATTAAGCCTCCTTTCAGGTGGTTATAACTGTGGTACAGACATGCATTATCTCCTTTAAAATGTGTACAGGTGAGCAATGCTCGCTCTTTGCCAGCCCCTCCCCTGCTGTCCCTGCAGTTTTTAATTGCAAGCTTTACTCAGGGAGGGGCCTTCAATTTCCAGAGGCGTTAGTGATTTGATGACACAGCCATTATGCTGCTGGAGTCCAGTGTAGCTTGAGTGCTGGGGACCAGCAGCACTGCTGGAAACCTCAGTTAGGAATTTTGCCTTAAGCTAAAGGATTTAGCAAACATAATGCATCAGAAGTAACTTTTTAAAAAAAATAGGAAAAAAGCAGTTAACTGCATTGTTAGATTCTCTGAAGTTAAATGTTTACCATTCCAAATTATCCTCTGTGAATAGAAAAGACTGTTCCTCTTTCTTGTCTTCTGACTTAAAGGCATAGCAAGCTCAGTTCTTATAGTTATCGACATTTAACATTTATTGATGCTGTGGAGTGCCTCGAGGAAGCTAAACATTGTAGAGGCTAACATCATTTATAGGATAAGGGACAAAATGATTTTCTAAAAGACGGGGTTAAATTGGAAAAGGAAATAAAATGTGTTATGAAAATCAAAGTAAATACACAAAAATAAAGTAATCAAAATATATCCTCACACAAAATTCTCAACCTATCCAAAGGTCCCACACTCTGCTGTAAGCCCCCATTTACACTACAGCTATTTTTTTGCCCTTATTTTCTTTAATGTTTATTTTGTTAGAGAGCGAGCGAGCACAGGCATGAGCGAGCAGGGAGAGGGGCAGAAAGAGAGGAGAGAGAATGCCAAGCAGGCTTCTGTGCTATGAGCATAAAAACCTGGAGATCATGACCTGAGCTGAAATCAAGAGTCAGACGCTTAACCAACTGAGTCACCCAGGAGCCCCTGGGATGGCTCTTCTTAATCTCTACCCCCATTTAAGGCACAGAAATGATGCTTTGAACTTAGAGTATAAGTCATCTTGGTCCTGGCCTTTAGGGTAAAATTGAAGATCCAGGGTTATCAAGCTCAAATCCACATTACTAAGTCAGTCTGTTACAGAAGCTTCTTGGCCTGTATCAGTTCTATTTTCTGAGGGCTATCTGTGGGACACTAATGCTACTGTCATTAATCAGATTCCTACTTTAAAATGTATCTCATTAGGGGTGCCTGGGTGTCTCAGTCAGTTAAGCGGTTAGGCGTCTAACTTCGGCTCAGGTCATGATCTCACAGTTCCTGAGTTGAAGCCCTGCATCAGGCTCTCTGCTGTCAGCGCAGGGCCCGCTTCAGATCCTCTGTCTCCCTTTCTGTCTCTGCCTCTGCCATGCTCATGCATACTCTCTCGCTCCCTCTCTCTCTTTCAAAAATAAACATTTAAAAAATAAATAAAATGTATCGCGTTAAAGGCATCAGATTGAATGTCAGAAGTTTTGTAATAATCTTAAAGTCTGGCCCAATTAGTAGGTGATAGCGGTTGTGTCCTCATTCTTCCCCTTCTCCCCCATAACTCAGTCATATTTCAAATAGTGTGTCTCCAGGGTTCCACACTGGCTGCACCCTGTCCCTCTCCTTGTCCTCTTCCAGTCCAGCCCTCTATCTATCACTTCCCTGTGGTCCATCAGAACTCTTCACCCCAGCTCAGTCCCAAAGCTGCAAGAGAGTAGAGTATAACCCTAATTATGAAAATGGGGCAGGGTGAGTGGGGAATGTAGCAGTCAAATAGATCATAGCCAGGAGTCTCATCAAAACCTCAGATAACCTTCTCAATGTTGTTTGTTCCAGGGTATGGGATGTAAATACAGGTGAAATGCTGAACACGTTGATTCACCATTGTGAAGCCGTTTTGCACTTGCGTTTCAATAATGGCATGATGGTGACCTGTTCCAAAGACCGTTCCATTGCTGTATGGGATATGGCCTCCCCAACTGACATCACCCTCCGGAGGGTGCTAGTCGGACATAGAGCTGCTGTCAACGTTGTAGACTTTGATGACAAGTACATCGTTTCTGCATCTGGAGATAGGACTATAAAAGTAATGAGGCATTTTTTGATAAGTCTCCAACTTAGAGTAAGGGTGTTCATATGAAAATCCAATCGAGGGAAGTTTCATATTTAAACGGCCATATGAAGTAGTTTAATTCAGATACTAGTCTGTTTGTAAAAAGGCAATGAATGAGACAAGCTGTGTGAAAATTTTGGTCAGTTATCTTATTCCTGTAAATAATGGTGAGTGTGAGAAGGCCAGGGGTTAATTTAGTTTCTAGAAAATTTGTCTGTAAGACCAGACTAATAACTCCATAAGAATAAATCAATCCAAGGAATTTTCATGTGATAGCAGCCAGCTACAATTTAGCCCTATATTATTAAGAATTAAACTTGTCCTTTTTTTTTTTTTTCTTTTTTTGATTTGGTTTGGTTTGAGAAGTTGACTTCCCCCTATTGGCTCGGTACTATTTTCTGCTTCCCCAAGACTCCAGTTGCCATAGTGCTTTTACTAGTAAAAGCACCAAATCAACTGCCAAATGCTATTTCTGTTTCAGGTATGGAACACAAGTACTTGTGAATTTGTAAGGACCTTAAATGGACACAAACGTGGCATTGCCTGTTTGCAGTACAGAGATAGGCTGGTCGTGAGTGGCTCGTCTGACAACACTATCAGGTGAGCAGCAGGTGCTGTCACCCAGAAGGGAGCAGTAGTACACTGCCACTCACCGTTTGCACACAGATCCAACAAATCTTCCAGTGTGTTATGTTTATAATAAAATGTTTTTCCTTTCTTGTTTTCTTTTTTTAAGATTTTTATTTTTAGGGGTGCTTGGGTGACTCCATCGGTTAAGCATCTGACTTCAGCTCACATCTTAATCTTGTGGTTCATGAGTTTGAGCACCGCATTGGGCTCTGCACTGTGGTAGTGTGGAACCTGCTTGGGATTCTCTTTCTCTGCCCCTTCCCCACTTGCTTTCTCTCTCAAAATAAATAAATAAACTTTTTTAAAAAAGATTTTTATTTTTAAGTAATCTCTACCCCTGATGTGGGACTTGAACTCACAGCCCAGAGATCAAGAGTCACATGCTCTACCAACTGAGCCAGCCAGGTGCCCCAAATGTTCTTCCTTTCTGTAGCTTCTTATAGGCCAAAAGTTTGACCAAAAAAAGAAAAAAAAAATTCATCACAAACAGAAACATAGCATAGCAAAGCCTTTTATTGATGTGTTTCCTTCCTATAATAGTTTTATTCCCAGATATACTTGTTTTAAAGGCACTGCTTGAATGAGGAAGTGGACAAGAGTGATAAGTAGATGGAGGTTGAAGGCCCTCCTCGTTAAGTTCTTCCTGTGTACAGGTGAAAAGTCAAATAGCCAAAGGCCTTTTCTCCACCAGTGTTAACAAAAAAATAAAAAGAAAAAAAAATTTTTTTCCCTACTTGAAATTGTACATTTAGTTTTCTTAGCATTACATAATTATCCAGGGAGTTGCCAGTCTTTGAAATTATGAAGAATCCACAGACTAAACTACTTTTTTGGTGTTTTCCCTTCACAAAGCTGAATGACACAGATATGAATAGAATTTGGAAAATTTATCAGTCCTCTCCCTGCCTTCAAAAGGTACTAAGGAGATGAAAAGGCCATTAAAAAAACAACAGATAGAACTATTGTCACATCTAAAGAAATTGTCCTTTCATTTGCATTGGTCTGAATTAAGACAACTTTTTAAATTAATAATAAAAGTTTTTGAGAACTTGCTTTTTGTTCCCATTATATGAGAAAGACTGTCCTGGCCCGAGGGTAAAAGCCAAGAGTGTGCTTACCAACAGACGTGGACATGCTTTGTGACGGCAGGATATCACTGATACCCTGTATCTCATTCTTAATAGTGATTTCAGGAAGCATTACTTTTCTTGGCTTGGTCATGTCCTTCACAGACAACTGGGGACATTGAATTCATCTTTTTTATGCTTGAGGATGCTGGTTACAGAATTCTATAAAGCATTGTGCTTTGAAAATATATACTTCATTTGAACTTAAATCATACATTCTTCTGCCGGAGTTACACAGTAGAAAGGAAAGAAATTACACTGAAAACAATATATTTTTGTATGAGTGTTGATTGATTGCATTTTTGTGAATTTTTTGAAGACCTACAAAGTGTATTATTATAACGTCCAAAGCTTAGAAAAGACTACATGAAAGTTCACTCAGTTTTCTCTTCCAGATTATGGGACATAGAATGTGGTGCATGTTTACGGGTGTTGGAAGGCCATGAGGAACTGGTGCGCTGTATCCGATTTGATAACAAGAGGATAGTCAGTGGGGCCTATGATGGGTGAGTTTGCTAACGGAGTTTTTAAAAAAATGTACATCTTGATCCCTCCTGCCTGAGGATGTTAAATATAGTCTTTCCTAGACTCGAAAAGATTATAGATTTCATGGAAATGATCTGATACAATATTTCTTGTGCCTAATCTATGTATTCACCTTTCCTTTGTTTACTTTTTCTTTTTCTTTTTTTAAAGTTTATTTATTTATTTTGAGAGAGTGAGCAGGAAGAGCAGAGAGAGAGATCCCAAGCAGGCTCTGCACTGTGAACACGCAGCCCAGTATAGGGCTCAAACCCATGAACCATGAGACATGACCTGAGCCAAAATCAAGAGTCAGATGCTTAAGTGACTGAGCAACCCAGGCACCCCTTTTGTTTACTTTACTTCTCTTCTTTTTTTTTTTTTTTTGGTTTACTTTGCTAAAATGTTCTTCCCAGCCATCTAACTACTTGTTTGCTCATGATTTTTATTAATATAATAGTTATTTGGTTAGATACATTTGTCTGTTTTACTCTATAAATCAAAGAACTGGAAAAACTGGTATGTATCCCAGTATACATACCAGGATATGTGTATAAAATAGTGACTTATTACTAAAATTGAAATATTGGAGGCAATGTCTTTGGGGCACAGTGTGATAAGGTCTTGAATTTTTATCTCTTTGAGTAATTCCTAAAAGTGCAGCTCTCTTGTCTTCACTTCTCCTAACATTTCAGTTACAACAAGTTTAGTAATCTTTATTTTCTTTGGTCTCATTTGCAATGGTTATAGAATCTGTTCATGTTGTGAATGGATACCATGTCCAGCAATGGTAAGCATATCGTAAACTCTTACCAAAAGTATATTCACTTATAAAGGCCTCCTTATCATTTCTTCTTGTCAGGGTGCCTAACATGGGGGAGTGGAAGGCTACAGTTCAAATACTGGCAGCTTTTAAATATCAGTAGCTGACTTACAGCTTTATCTTAGTTTATGAGCTGGCTGTACTGATAAGACAACTCAAGCTGCAGGAACACACCACCGCTTCCTCTGCTTTGAGTCAGCCATCACTGGTCTACAAGGTGTGATGATGCATTCCAGCTAGGTTATATTTTCTCATCCCCCGGTTTTGATCTCTTCCCACCTTTCTTGGGTTTTGTCTGTTACTTACCTTGAGGAGACATAACCATATGTTTGATTTTTAGAAGGGCTAAGCTTTTCTTACTTAAATCAAAATATGAGCATTTGCTTTATAACCTCCAGAGTTCTTCATTGGGCTCCATTCCTCTATTCCTCTGGTACATGTGACCTGGGCCATTCTCAGAATTGGAGGTTTCTAGGCCTAAGTAATCTGTTATATCATTAAGGGATCTATTGTATAAGATCTCTTCCTGGCCCCAACGTATGGTGTAAATTTACCATTCACTATCTTCAGCTTGGTTAAGGCTAACTTGTTTCTCGTTCTTAGGTTAAACTTACACTTTTTCCCCTGTTAAGACCAATAACCTCAACCCAAGAATGAATGGAAGAACCAAGTCTCCAAAAACAAAAAAGTTTTTATATATTCCTGTGAGCTGCATTTGTCATGTAAATTACATTCACCATACATATTTATTGCTATCACTTTGTGCTTTTCTTCCTGTGGTCCCTTAATTTTGCTTTTAATTAAGATTTTTATCCCATTTTTTATCTTTAGAAAAATAAAAGTGTGGGATCTTGTAGCTGCTTTGGACCCCCGTGCTCCTGCAGGGACTCTCTGTCTACGGACCCTTGTGGTAAGAGCCTTGTTGTTTATAGGGGGTTGGGGAACAGGAAGGGAAATGAATTAAACATTGATGTGCTGTGGAATACAGATCTGGATTTGATAGTTAGAAGCTTACAAAACCTACTACTAAGTGGAAAGGCAACCAATACATGACAGTAAAATATGTTTATATAGCGCCTTTCATCCAAAAGTGCTTTAGAGACTATATATGGAGAAGAACGTGGCAGCTGTTTAACAGCTGCACAGCAACTCTATACAACAGTTTAGTACAGGAAGTGAATAAGAATTCTGTATCCACCAGAAACAGTAGGGGGTACTTAGGGAGAGAGAACATAATTACTCAAATTGGAACCTGTCCAGAATCTGAGGACCTGCACACCTGTGCTGGCAAAACGTGCCATGGGAGTCTGTGTGAGCCCCGGTCAGCACCCCAGCTCTGCAGCCTGTTCAAGGCATGCCGCCTCTAGCAGCAGAAATCCTGTCTTTTATTCCTCATATACCTCCTTGCTGTGAACATCTTGACAGTTGAGGAAAGAAGTGACTCAAAAGGAGGAAAGTCACCTTTGAAAGCACTCAATTCTTTATCATGGTGTTCACCAAAGGCCCGGATGAGAAAATGGCCTAAGGTTAAAAGCTGCCACCATTAGAAAAAGAAGATTCGGTGGGGCACCAGGGAGCACAGAATCTTTTGCAGAACTCAGGAAAAAGATGAGAGCTAGCATTTGAAGCCCAGTGTTCTGAATCCTGACTCTCAGCATTTGGTGGTCTCTGCTCTGGAGAAGAAAGAGAGCTGTTTCTTTGTCTTAAAACCTTGTTGGAGTTAAAGTTCATTTTGCTTGCAGCACCAGACCTGCTATACCTGTGTTTCACACATGTTTTTAAAGTGTGTACTTACATTCATTTACAGTTAAAGTAAGTCTGGTTTATTTTGAAGTATAATTTACATACAGCAAGTTTTACCCTTTTTTAGTGTGTTTTTCTGAATTTTGCAGTGTGTAAACACCTGTCAAGATCTAAAACAACAATGCCCCTTCCTATCAACCCCCTCTCCCCCACCCCTAGCAACTATTCCTCTGATCGCTTCCTAATAGTTTGCTATCTTAGGAATGTCATATAAAGTAAATCATATAGTGTGTAGCTTTTTGCATTTGGCTTTTTTCCCTTCATTTGAGATTCATTCATGTTGTTGCATGTGTTAGTACTTTGTTTTTTTGTATTGCTGAGTAGTAGTCCATTGTGTGGATGAGCCAGTTTGTTTATTTGCTCACCAGTGTAAGGACAGCTGGAATGCTTCCAGTTTGGGGTGATGCTGAAAACATTCCTGTAAAGGTTTTTGTGTATATCTACTGTTTTCATTTCTCTTGGGTAAATACCTAGGAGTGCAATTTCTAGGTCCTATGATAAGTATATGTTTAAACTTAAAAGAAAACTACCAAGCTGTTTCCCAAAGTGCCATTTTGAGATTTCACAAATGTAAACCATTTTATGTTTCTATTGACTTAATGTAGGAGAGTCCCATTTCTCCACATCCTGAACCATATTCAGTATTGTCAGGATTTTTTAAGAATTATAGCAGTTTGAGTGGGTGTGTAGTGGTTGTAGTTTTAATTTGCATTTCTTTGATAATTAATGGTGTAGAACATCTTATTTGCTTGTCTTCTTTTATGAAGTGTCCAAATCTTGTCCTCATTTATTTATTGAGTTGTCTTATTAAGTTTTTAAAAACCGATTTTTTGAGATATAATCAACATACAATACAAGGGACATATTTAAAATGTACAACTTAATAAACTTTGATATATGCACATACCAGGGAAATCATCCACTTCTCCCAAAATTATGAACATATTGTCATGCCCCCTCTGTAATCTCTCCTTCCCACCCCACCCCACTTCCTGCTACTCTAGTCTCTAGGCAGCCACTGATCTGCTTTCTGTCAGTATTGATTCGTTTGCATTTCCTAACTTTTATGAATGGAATCGTACGGTATGTACTCTTTTTGTCTGTTTCTTTTCATTAAGCATAATTACATGTTGTTGGTTTGTTTCAATAGTTAATTTCTTTTTAAAAATTGCTGAGTAGTACTCCATTGCATGGTTATACCATAATTTCTTTATCCTTTTGCTGGTTGATGAAAATTTGGGTTGTTTCCAGTTGGGCCTATTATAAATAAAGTTTCTATAAACATTTATGTACAATAAAATGAACATATGCTTTGATTTCTCCAGGCCAATTCATAGGAGCAGAATAGTTAAGTCCTATGTTTCATATTTTTAGAAACTGCCACACTGTTCTCCACAGCAGTTGTATCATGTGATGGTGCATGAAAGTTCCAGTGACTCCACATCCTCACTAATACTTAGTACAGTCTTTTTGAGTCATTCTAATAGTGTATCGTGGTACTTCATTGTGACTTTAATTTGCACATACCTGATGTTAATAACATTGAGCGTCTTTTCATGCATTTATTTGCCATCTGTATGTCTGCTTTGGTAAAGTATCTGTTTGAATCCTTTGCTAAGTTTTTTTAATTGACTGGTATTCCTACTGAGTTTTGAGATTTCTTTTACGTATTCAGGATACACATCCTTTAGGAGACACGTGATTCGCAAATATATTCTCCCAGTCCATGCTTTGTTTTTCATTCTCTTAAAAGTATCTTTTCAAAAGCAGAAGTTCTTCATTTTCATTAAGTCCAGTGTATCAACTTTTTCTATTATGGATTATGTTATTTGCAATTATATCTAAAATATATATATATATTTGCCTAATCCAAAGTCGCAAAGAGCTTCTTCTGTGTTTTCTTCTAGAATTCCTGTAGTTTTAAGCTTTACATTTTGGTCTGTCATTGATTTTGAGTTCATTCTTATAGATGGTACAGATACGGATCAAAGTTCATATCCAGTTGTTCCAGCACTGTTTTATTCAGAAGACTGTCCTTTTCCTCTGAATTGCCTTTGAAGCTTTGTCAAAAATCAACTGACCATATATATGTGGGTCTACTGATGGACCTTTCAGTTCCATTGATCTTTTTTTGTCTATCATGACACCAGTGTTGTACTCTCTTGGTTACTGCAGCTTATTAACTCTTGAAGTCAGGTAGGGTAAGCCCTTCAACTTCATTCCTTTTCAAAAATTTTTGGGTCCTTGGAATTTTCATGTGAATTTTAGAATCTGTTTGCCAATTTCAACAACCAAAAAAAAAAAAAAACCATGCTGAGATTTTCACTGGGATTATGATGAATCTAGATTAGTTAGGAGGAAATTGACTTTTAACAACCCAGAGTCTTCTGGTCCATGAACACAGTATATCTCTCCATTTGTTTAGGTCTTTTAAAATTTCCAGACAGTGTTTTTTTACCTTTCAGGGTAAAGGTCTGACACATCTTTTGTCATATTTATCCCTAAGTATTTTGTATTTTTAATTCCATTATAAATAGTATTTTTAAAAATTTGGGGAGGTATTTAAAAGTTTTAATTTCTAAACTGTTCCATTACGAATATATAAAAATAGTTTTACTTCTTTTGCAATCTGTGTATACCTTTCATTTCTCTTTCTTGTTTTATTGTACTAAGACCTTCAGTACAGTGTATAAAAGAATTGGGAAGAGTAGATGTCCTTATCTTGGGGAAAAGACATTGGTCTTTTACATTTGCCGTATACAAGTATAGAGATTTGTAGATACCCATTATCAGGGAATTAGAGAGTTTCTTTGTGTTCCTAGATTCCTGAGAGTTTTTATTGGGAACGGATTTTGTTAATTGCTTTTATGTGCATCTAAATGTTAAACCCAATTTTGTATCAGTATAGATTCCATGAACATTAAAAGGATAATAATCAGGGAATACTGTGAACAACTATATGCCCCCAAATTTGATAACCTAGATGAAATGGATCAATTCCTTGAAAGATACAATCTTCTGCCACTCACATAGGCAGAAATTGGCAATCTGAATAGGACTCAACCTATTAAAGAAATTGAATCCAAAATTAATAACCTTACAAAACAGAAAGCAGAGGCCCAGATGGGTTCACTGGTGAGTTCTACCAAATTTTTAAGGAATAAATTAATACCAATTCTTCACAATCTTTTACAGAAGATAGAAGCAGAGTGAATACTTCCTAACTGATTCTGTGAGGGCAGCATGACCCTTATACCAAAACCAAACAAAGGTGTTACAAGAAAAGTACTGATGAGTATGTCTCGTGAACACAGATTCTCATCTAGGAGTTCATTTACTTCTTGTGAAGAGTGTAAAATAGTGCAGCCTCTATGCAAGGCAGTATGGGGTTTCTCAAAATATTAAAGATAGCATTACCGTATGATCCAGCACTCCCACTTCTGAGTATATATCCAAAAGCATTGAATGCATATGCAGTTCGTATCAATATTATTCACAGTAGCCAAGACATGGAAGCAACCCAGGTATCCATCAGCAGATGAATGAATAAACCAAATGGGGTATTTATATGTACAGTAGAATATTATTCAGCCTTAGAAAGGAAATATTGTCACATGCTACAGCATGGATAAAATGTGAGGATGTTATTTAAATTGAAACAAGCCAGTCACAAAAAGACAAAATACTATATTATTGTACTTACATGAAGTATCTACAAGTGGTCAAACTCAGAAAGTATAATGGTGGTTGCAGGAGTTGGGGGGAAAGAGAAATAGGGAGTTGTTATTTAATGGGTAGAGTTTCAGTTTTGCAAGATGAAAAAGTTCTGGATATTGATTGTACAGCATTGTGAATGTATACTTAACAGCATTGAACTAACTATACACTTAACAATGCATAAGTAAGATGGTAAATTTTGTGTGGTTTTTACCAAATAAAATGTTTTTTAAAAATACTAATGTAATAGGGGTGCCTGGGTGGCCCAGTTGGTTAAGCATCTGACTTCAGCTCAGGTCATGATCTCATGGTTCATGGGTTCGAGCCCCACGTCAGGCTCTGTGCTGACAGCTCAGAGCCTGGAGCCTGCTTCAGATTCTGTTGTCTCCCTCTCTCTCTGCCCCTCCCCTGCTCACGCTGTCTCTCTCTCTCTCTCTCAGAAATAAATGAAAACATTAAAAAAAAATACTAATGTAATAGGCAAACAATTGTATGACGAATGAGTTTATTAGACAGGAGTTTTGGGTAATGTTTTAAACTATTTGCTTAAGATTTAAGTGTAGTCTTGTCACTGTGCTTATATTTTAGTGATTTCACAATAAAGAAAATTTCTGTACTTATTGAAAAAGTAGTAGTAATAAGCCAGCTCTTATAGAAGTAGCTCTTTTAAAAAAAAAAACCTCATCAAAATATTAGCAAATTTAATTCAACAGTGTATTAAAACTGTACACTGTGACCAAGTGGGTATTTATTCCCGATGTACAGAACTGTTTTTTTTTTTTAATTTTTTTTAATGTTTGTTTATTTTTGAGAGAGAGACAGAGACAGAATACGAGCAGGGGAGGGGCAGAGAGAGGGAGACACAGAATCTAAGGTAGGCTTCAGGCTCTGAGCTGTCAGCACAGAGACCGACATGGAGCTTGAACTCACAAACCATGAGCTCATGACCTGAGCCGAAGTTGGGCACTTGCCCAACTGAGCCACACAGGCGCCCCTAATATTTTTAAAAAATCAACTATTTAATCCATCACATCAAAGAGCTAAAGAAGAAAAATCACATGGTTATATCAGTAGATGCAGAAAAGATAATTTAGCAGAGTCTAGTATCTATTCATGATAAAAACTCGCAACAAACTAGGAATAGAGGGGAACTTCCTCAACTTCATAAAGAAAAATGCAAATTGGGGCGCCTGGGTGGCTTAGTCGGTTAAGCGTCCGACTTTCGCTTAGGTCATGATCTCATGGTTCATGGGTTCGAGCCCCGCATCGGGCTCTGTGCTGACTGCCAGCTCGGAGCCTGGAGCCTATTTCAGAGTCTGTGTCTCCCTCTCTCTCTGACCCTCCCCTGCTCACGCTGTCTCTCTCTCTCTCTCTCTCTCCTAGAAATAAATAAAAATATTTTTTAAAAATGCAAATTAAAACTCTAATAAAAACCAAAATAGCTAAAATTAAAAAGATTGACAGTATCAGTTTGTTGGTGAAGATGTGGAGAAACTGGAACTCTGATACATTGCTGGTGGCAGTATAAACTGGCACAACTTTTATAAAACTGTTTCCCTGTGCCCCCTAAAGCCAAACATACCTCCTCTGTGGCCTAGCAGCTCAGTCTACCCAGCAGGTGAGATGAGAGCATATATCCATCAAAAAACATGGACATAAATGTTTATAGCAGCTTTATTATATAGCCAAAACTAGGTCAGGCCATATGTCCACCATAGGAGGAAAGATAGATTGTAGTGCGTTCAAATGTCAACCAGTAATTAAAAAAAAAAAAAAAAAAATCATGCAGTAACAAAGAGGAATCTTACACTGTTGAGTAAAAGAAGCCAGGCATAAAGAATACATGCTATATGCGTTTATTTATGTAAAATTCACGAATAGAAAAAAAAATGAATTGATACAAAGAAAGCACTGGGGCAAAGGTAGTATTGAGTAAGGGCCATGAGAGCACTTAAATTTTCATGAGTTTTGCAAGCCAGTTGACCTCACATGGGTAGCTTGAAATTAGCCACTGTAGGAATTTTTGCACCATGAAAATGTGTGAATGCTTTTACAAATTGGAGAGAATTCATTGATAAACAATCTTCCACCGTGCCTCCTATTACTGCTCATCAATCCTTGGCCTCTGACTATAGAAGAATCCAGCAGATACAAAAAGAGGATAAGGCCAGGTAGGTACTAAGGAATGTTCTCGTTCAGCCTAAAACAAGGAGAGGTAGCAGTGAGAAACCAGCAGACTCTTTGACACAGCTCAGCTCTAGTGAATATAACTTGGATTGTTCGAAATCAGCTGCCCAATATTTGATTTTCCCATTCTACCTTTAATCCAAGTTACTTTTTCTCTGTGTTCTTGAAACGGCTAAATATTAGAGAAAACTATCATCATACCATAGTTTTTCCGTTGACTCCTTTTGACATGTTGCTGAATTTGTGTCCTTTTGATTTTGAGTAGTTCAAAAGTTTTTGTTTCTGCTGCTTTAGGAGCATTCTGGAAGAGTTTTCCGACTCCAGTTTGATGAATTCCAGATTGTCAGTAGTTCACATGATGACACAATCCTCATCTGGGACTTCCTAAATGATCCAGCTGCCCAAGCTGAGCCCCCCCGCTCCCCTTCTCGAACATACACCTATATCTCCAGATAAATAATCATACAGTGACCTCATACTTGCCCAGGTATGAAAAAGAATTGTGTACATATCACGGTGGGTAGGAATCTTGGCTGTGAGGTGTTGCTAGCTCATGGAGCCTTCTTGTACCTTTTATCTCTCCAATTCCTGTAAAGCAGATAAAGCCAACAACATGAGACAGGGCTGGGGCTGCGCTTTGGACACTGTCTTTCATCAAGGTAGCTAGCCTCAGTTCTACATGATTCTTGAACTAGATCTGGGTGGTCCTTGTGTGGTAGAATGAATAATTCCCACCCCAGTTATCTGATAGGATTGTTAAGAAAATAAAATGAGATTTGAATCCATTTCAAAACTAAGAGTAATGACCCATAAGCCTATGACTTTGTAGTTCCCAGATCAAACCAGTTCCTGTAATAGAGACCCTTTAAGCCAAGTAAGTAATGTGTGAGTGGAAAATTTTCTTGGTGACATCTTTTTGCTGACTTCTCACAGCTCTGTCTTGTCAGTGTCCTTGGATTATAAAAAGTGGCTTTTTTATCATCATCCCCCGCCCCCAGGCCCTCCAAAAATGAAAGGAACTGTCTTTTGACCTTGCAAGCAGCTCTGCAGTTGGTGAGAACTCCGTGTACTCTCCCATTGGAGTCTCCAACCAGCCTCTGCAACAGGAGAACATCCTGTGTTACAGTATATTCAGATCACACCCAGTGTCCAGCAGTTCAGATCCATTCATTAGGCTGTCACCGGGCTGGGAAAGCTGCACTCCTGGGCAGTGTTGCTGCCATTGTGGTTTCTCATTCCCCATGCTTCCCTCACTTCTATGGCAGAAGGACAGAATTCGTACACTTTTCTGCACGTCTTCCCGTAATGGTTCTTCTAAGTGGGGTCGTCCATGCTGCTGCTGGGCTCATTTCATTGCTCGCTGCTTCCTATCCCTCAGCCAAGTCACACAGGCAGGCTTAGGTGAGAATCCCTGGGCAGGCAACTTCCAGAGCCTTAGACTCCTTACTGGTAAGATCGGTTGCAATCCCTACCTCACAGAGCCATAGTGAGGATTGCCTTGAAATGCTGTATGTAAAATTCTCAGAGCTTAGCACAGTGCCTAGCACAGAACAAGCCCTCAGTAAAAAGTGGTTGTTGTTAGTAATACTGTAGTTGTCATGTACCTGTCGCCTCCTTTTACCAAAATTTCCTCCTCATTAGATTGCTGTGGCATTTTAGCACTTAAAATATCCTTCCTGGTTCTCTGTTTATGTCTCCTAGCTCCTCTCACCCCTAAAACATAAACATCCCCTAAGAGTGTGTCTTGGGCTTTTCTTCCTTATCGAAACTTCCTGTTTTGGTTCTTTTTTCTCAGCTCTCATCTCAGTGTAGATGACTCTCAAACTTGTATCTCTAGTCCCAACCTCTGTCTTAATCTCCAGGCCACATTACCAGCCACCACCTACACATCTGGCCTTGAAGGTACCAGGAGCCCATCTAGTGCACATTTCCAACAGTCAGACTTTCACATGTTCGGCCGGGGCCCTCCAGCCAGGTGGCCAGACAGCTTCGCCCAGCTGCCCCACTTATGCTGTGGCACAGTTGTGCCTCTGGCCACTCGGGGCCAGAACCTCAGAGCGAGCCTCATCTACTACACTGTTACAGGGAGCCAGTGGGAGCTTGATGATATACCAACCAGAGTCACTCTTAATCTCAAGGCATCAGAGTTACTCTGCATGAGCGCTGGGGCCCTGAGCATGTCAGTGAGCCCCACCATGTCACAGGCAGGGTACGTGGCTTTTGACAGAAGCTCCTGCTTGGCATGGTCAGAGAGCAGGTGTTAGGAAGGCCCTCTGAGCCTTTCTCCCAATTGACAGCTGAGTTAATATTCTTCTCCTCTTAGAGCAAGTGAGAAATGTAGGGAAAGGGACTAATGACTCTGTGCTCTGTTTTCACACAGGACTCATTAAAGTTGCGGTATTTAACATATCTGCCAATACCAGGATGAGCAACAACAGTAACAATCAAACTACTACCCACTTCCCCGGACTAGCCGAGGAACAGGGATTTGAGACTCCTGTTGGGACACAGTTGGTCTGCAGTCGACCCAGGACGGTCTACTCAGCACAGCTGACTGCTTCCGTGCTGCTATCAGAAGATGTCTTTTATCTTTTGTGAATGATTGGAACTTTTAAACCTCACCTCACCTCCCCTCCTCCTTTCCTCTCTGCACCTGTTTTTCCTCATTTGGTTCCAGACAAAGATGACTTATAAATATATTTAGTGTTTTGCCAGAATCTCTCTTGCTTTGCCATTAAGCAGAAGAACTAGTTTCCCCATATAGCCTTCTGGGAGACCAACTTCTAGGGGACAGGGGATACAACTTCAAGCCAGACAGCACCCAATTTCTCCCTGTGAACCACAGGAATGCCCAGCACCTGGCAGGATCAGCTCAGCCCCACTGTGCTTAGGAGGAGACAGCCGTCTTATGGCCTTTGGGGCAAGAAAGAAAGAAAACAAGAATCCACACTGGAAGATCTGGGCCTCTTTCCTTTCATCTCTTGCTCTGTTTCCCTCGTCCCCTCTCACTCCCACACCCCCCTTCAGCCTTTTTCTGCGCCACCTGAGAAGAAAGAGTATGAAGAGAGTAATCTCAGTTAACATGAGCCAAATCAGCGAGAAAATGCCACACCTGGAAGAGCTAAATGCTGTTCGGTCAGAATCTCAAACCCAGGCTTTTGCTGCAGGTGACCCTATGTGGCAGCAGTGGGTTCTTGGAAGGTACCCTCATCATATTTGCAACTCTTCTCTCTTCTTCTAACACCACCCGCCTCCAAAAATGGTGGGGGCAGGGGCAGAAATTGCCTGGGCTCCATCAATGGCCGCATCTTTTCTGGACTCAGCAGTCTCCTTGATGCCATGTAGAGTGTGGAAAGGAGCTGCTGATTGCATTTCCTCTCATTAACAATTAGATGTGTAATAAAAAGCATTGTACTTCATCTTAAATCACTGGTAAGGCTCAGCCGAAAGAAAGGTTTGAAATGGCTGGAGCCAGTTGCTGGGCGCATTCTGCATAACGGCTCACTTCTCTGATTTGCTCATCAGGGTCTGTAAGCACGAGGCGCCTGTATCTTTGCCAAGACCATGATCAGAGCAGCTGAAGAAGTGGTCAGGGTTAGAAGTGGATTTCTTTCTCATTTAGAACAGTAAATATCATCTCTCAGAAAGCAAGCTAATCATCTCAACCTTGCACTGTAGAACCTTCCTCCTGCATTTCGCAAATCCCATACTTACAAAAGGGCAGAGCTGCCAAAAAGAGGATCGGGGTGAAGTTTGGCACACAGGGTTTACTAATGGGGCAGAAACTGCCTTCTCTTTCCTTTTCTTCCTCCTCCAGCCTTAGTTAACTCTCCACTCCCCCTAACCAATAAAGTTTCTCTGGAAGTGGGTAAGCAACATAAACAAATGGACCTCAGCAAGGGCCAGGCCAACCTGGCTACTTGAAAGGCAGCTGTATGGGTGTCAGGTGCAGGGCACGTGTGCCACCCCAACCTGGGAGCACAGGGTATACAACCAGCATGTGCCCAGCATGTTTCCCAGGGCAGGCACGGAGCTGTGCCAGCCATCTCGTGTGGCGTGGGCACAGCCATCACAGGCCCAAGGCCACACCGCAGTCTCTAGTTTCCCTCGGAAGCTGAGCAGTCAGGCCTGTTGTTTCTGTTCCTAATCAAAGCAGTTGAGTAAAAGCTCCCTTTTAAATCAGCTGCTGTAGAAGCATTAGAACAGGAGCCAGTTGCAGGTGACCTCAAAGCCAGACCACCTTGAGTTCAGCAAAGGGAAGAGGAAGAAAAAGGCACCTTCACTCTTCCCTCCTGATTTGACTGAGTGTTGTTATTACATATTGAGAGGCAAGTTATGTATATGCATTTTTCCCTTCTGACTTCATGAGTGCTTTTGGCTTTTGGTTCCGGGTTATATTCAGAAACTACTTCCCAGTGTAATATGTCATTGCCTGGGGAAAACTTTCTGAGTATAATTCCCTTCCCAGCTACCCAAATGCTACAGAGAAATGTTTTCTATTTAGCCATCATCAGAGTTCCTTGTCTATTGTGTTGACTATTTTTGGCTCTTTGCTTGGTTAAGGATTTTGCTACAGATGAGGCAGAGGGCCATCAGCCCTGAATAACACACAGGTCAGGTATTAAAGAGGCATGGATTTCAAGCTGTTTGAAAATATTGTCCAATAGCCATAACTTTACTAGCCCTTCTGTTATATGCTGCTGTTTGAAAGTGGGAGCTGTTGAATATTCATTGGTGCCCAGGGTTTTGCTCTCCCATCTAGGTTCAGTTGAAGGTAGATTGTTTCTTAGCTTGTTCTGAGGCTTGTCCAGTACATCATAAATGAGATCAAGGGTGGACCCTGCAGTCTGGAGCCATTAGTTCCATCGAGGATATTCTCCAAGTTGTCTTTTGCTGCTGATGGAAATGGGAATGAAGTGAAGTGGTCTGAAAAACTGAGTCACATTTCTCAGCTCTGGGGGTCATTTACCAGTTCATTGTAGAAGAAATAATCAGGTAAGTAGAAGTTCATTTCCAGAGAAGGTAAACCACACTTAGCATCTCTGCATGATTTCAGTGGGAATTGATTATCACTAATCCCCAACTGGGCTAGAATAATGTAAAGTTTGACCTTTTTAAAAAGAAAAGAGAAACAAAGAAAGTCTCGGAATGGTAGAAAAGGAGCTGAAGGAGTCTCTTGACTCAGAAATGGCATGTCTCCATTGTAGATTAGTCTCTTCTCACTAAAATGCCAACGTGGGCCTGAAAGAACTGATTCATAAAGATGGGAGGAAGCCCCTCCAAAGGCAGGCACACAGGAGAGCGTGCCCACACCCGCACCTGGGAGCTCCCTGGGCACGTGGGAGCTCTCCAGTCACACCGGGGCTGCTTGGACAAAACCAGCATACCTTGCTGCACATGTGTGTATTTTCACTGCTGAGAGCATCCTTTTCCTTTGCTATGTGCAGTTCGAAAGTGGACATGAATTGTGAATGGGATTTTTCTGGTGACTCTTCACCAGAAACTTCAGAGACAGGACTCTCTGAACTCTATTGACATGTAATAAAGTCTGGCCCTCATAACTTGCTTCTGAACTAGAAAAAACCCTGGGACCCCTAAATCATTCTGTTTTCTGCTTGAGTAAGAAAAACCCTTTTTATTTTTCTTTTGTAAAGTCATAAGCTGAAGAGAGGAAAATATGCACTCTTCTCCCCTGCTGCCTCCTGGTACCCACTGGTTAGAGCAGCTGTGGTTGGTTGGTCCACTCCTTGCTTAGCACTTGATTGTATATGGAAACCAAGGGCTTGAGGCGGGGAGGGTGGATATTGGAAATAATTAGAGTGGGTTTTTTTTTTCCTTCCTAGAAGTAGATTAGATACCTCGGTATTGTTGACCTTCTTGGCATCTTCCATTTACTTTAGATGGCAATGCCTTCCTGCCTGAAGTGCAGGCAGTCCAACCCAGAATAGTGCAGTCCTGAGAGCCTAGGCTGCAAGCTTAACTCTGGAGGAATCCGAAAGTACTTCCTGGCAGAAAAAGGGATGCTTAGATACCCACCACCTGTGACCATCATGCTCTTTGATGATCAGGTTTACCATATCACTTTAATCCACATTTCCCGATCTCCTTCCCTGTTTGGATGAGTTGAACAGACTTTCCAAGAACTGGAGAACATGGAAAGGTGCCCTTGCTCCTCCTTGCCTTCCTCTTTTCTCTCCTAGAATAACTCTCACTGGTAACAAGCGCACCTAAAGCCTGCAGGCTGAGTTAACCTCCCTGGGCTGATCGCTGACAGACCAGAGCCTCTTACTTTACCATTGTCTCAACATAATCAGTGCCAGAAAGATAGCCGTCTCGTAGGGTAATAAAGCTGAGTTTTGCTTCTTGCTGTTTTTATCTGTACTTCATTTGTGACTTCAGAATCCTTGGAACTGAGGAGAGAAACCAAAAGAGCACGATTATGGCTGCCTGATTTCCCGTGGAACTTCCCGGAAACCTCTTCTGTTGGAAGTTGAGTACCTATGATCTAAAATTTCCTGGAGAAATTTAGAAAATTAGATGACCTCTAAAAGATGTGCTCTCCAGCCCACCCAGCTGGCTCTCTCAGCTCCTGGTTGGCTATGTGTGTATTTAAGGATCAGTGTGGTAAATGGCATTATAAAGTGTCCCTTCCCTTCTATCCCCTTCTCCTCTTGGACACTGAAGGAAAAGGCCAACAAGGAGGGTTAGACCTTTGGGTACCAAGGAAACTAACACCTTCCCAAATCACCCAAGCCCATTGAGACTGTTCTGAGGGATGTTCGCTGGACTTCAGCTTTGGGGCAGGCCTGACGAGTGTGAGCTTCCCTGAGAGCTTTCAGTTGGCTCAGCCCTCTGTTCTCTAGACTCTTAAGTACTGACTGCTTTGACTTTTGTGGTTATGTTATCGTGATGTGTAGTCAAGGTACCAATATGTTCACAACTTAGGATCATGGTAAAATAGTGTGTTCTGGTTTTTTTTTTTTAACTGTTTAGAAAAAAGTAACTTAAACTACAAATACAAGATTAAAGTGAGTTTTCTAAGTGTCTTGTCTCTTTGCCCCAACATCAAGAGGACAATGAGTTTCAATATACAAATTGAGGGCATGGGTGCAGATACCTTTTAAGATAATCTGACATGAGAAAACATTTAGAGAAGTCAGGGCCAAATGGTGTGAATAATTATGGGGCCCCTGGCAGACAGTGCTCCATGTTGAATTAAATTGGAGCCAAAGTAATGTCTACTTTGGGATTTGGTCACCATGGCCTCAGCCTGTCCTAGCCCAGCCTGAGCCTAAAACTTAGATTTTCCTCTGCCTCCTCACTGGGTGAGAGGACGGGTTTCCCCTGCATCCTGTTCAGTCAGTTTCAGGAGAGGTGAGCTCACATTCAGGAGCAATTTCCAGAGAAACTCCCAACAAGCTACAAAAATGAAGGGAGTGGGGCAGAGTGCTTGGCTGGCTGGCTCAGTCGGTAGACGATGCAACTCTTGATCTCAGGGTTTTAAGTTCAAACCCCACGTTGGGTGTAGAGATTACTTAAAAATAAAATCTTTAAAAAAAATTTTTTTTTTGAGAGCGAGAGCGTGTGCGCAAGAAGGGAGAGAAGAGGGAGAGGAAGACAGAGAATCCCGAGCAGGCTCAGCACCGCCCAGCACAGAGCCCAACATGGGGCATGATCTCACAACCCGGAGCATTGGCTATCTGGGGCAAAACTGCTTCTCCAGGTGAACCCATCCCTTTCTCTCCTTAAACCAACCCTTGGGGAGAACAAAAGAAAAATATCTTGGGAGAAGGGTACAAGGTTATAGGCATGACAGACTCAACTCCCTCTTGCTTTACATTTGGGGGCTTTTAGAGGTCATGCTCCACCCTGCTTGACTAGACTCCCTGGATCTGTCAGCCTGTGGTCTCAGTGCTTGTACCTAGACTGACACCGTGCTTCCGAGAGTTCCCTCAGACTGTCCGATGTCAGGGCCCCAGGTGCAGAACCACCGTGCTGGAACCGGAGGCGCATCAGAGTGTCAGGTGCACCGGCTTTTGCAGGTGGGGAGCCTGAGTAGCCAAAAAGGGGATTCCTCCCATTGCCTGAGGCCGCACTGGAGTTTCCTCCCTAACAACTTAGGACAGGGAAGGAGGAGCCAGCAGAGACCAGGCCACTGGTCACTTGTCACCAGCTAGGCTCCTGAGCCCAAAACTGAGCAGAGGCTGGGCCTGGGTTTTATGGGTCTCACCTTCAAACCAGTGTCAAGAATGTTGGGGTCTAGGGCATGCCCTTGGGAAGACTCAGCGCTGAAGTCACTGTGTCCTAAAGCGAGACTGGGCTTGGAATCCCTCTCCCTTTGAAACCAAGAGCTGCGCCACCATCAGCAATGACTAAGGGAGGAGACCTCTCTTCCCCCTGATTGGCTCTTGCCAATTAAGAGCATTTTATTAGGCTGCTAATTAAAGGCACTTCGTTAGCAGCGGGAGAGGCCGGGCGGCGGGTGCCTGGTGAGATGGAGTCGAAGCCAGGAGAAATTGTTTTCCTCCCCCCATGGAAGCCCAGCCTCTCAGGGAACCCTCTCAGTCCCCCAACGTTTCCTGCTGCGCTTGCCACACCCCTTGCTTTCAATTAGCAGCTCTGAGGGGAGTTTGATCATTACCAAGCCTAGGTGGAGGAGCCCTCCCCTGCCTAAGGACACATGAGGCCCTCAGGGGACTGTGCCGGTCTGTCCAGGCACCTTGTTTGGAGTGAGCCAGGGAAGGAGAGGCTAGGCCACCCCAGAGCTTAGGTTTGTTCTCCCCAGTGAGGAATGGCTCACAGTTCCCCAACACCAAGGCCATTGCTAGCTAGTGAACAGGATGACCGGTCACTTAGTCACCTGGTGTGAGTCTCAACGCCCCCTTCCTCACCAAAGGCTCACCATGTTATTAGGAAGTGTAACCTTCCTACCGGTCACTTTGCAGGAGCTGTGCCCACAGACCCAGAGTGGGTCTGGGACGAGGAAGGGCTGATGGGTTTACAATCCCAGCCACACAGACCCTGAGAGGACTCTAGTCCTGAGCTCATCACACACTGAGGCACTTCCCCTGAGAGGTCCAGACGAGCCCAGACAAGCCCTCCAGCCTGACTCTGGCTTGGGGGCTGGCATGCAGGGTCAGAGTTAGCCCCTCTCCAGAACCCTCCTTGTCCCGTCTTGCTGCCCTCCTCACCCCCTCACTTAACCGCAGAATTAGCACCAGCCCAGACTGGGAGGGCAGATTTATGGCTAGGCCTGCTTCCCTCCATTTAACCCGAGGCCGGCCCTGGCTCCAGACTCTAAATTAGATTTTTGACAATTAGAGAGACTAATGGTCACATAGCCATCCCCAGAGTCAGATATCCAGCAAGGCCATCCTTTAATATCCACCACTGCCCAGCCAGCTCCTCCTGGCCGACCTCCTCTCTTCCCAGGTGGGTGTTTCTCTCCCAGGCCCTGTATCCCTCTGTCCGGGCTCTACACGCACCACTGAGGTTCCTCTGGTTCCTTCTCCCTTGATTTCCCTACCCCCCCTTCCCACCACTTGCCCCGTGCCAGCTCTGTTCTAGGGCTCTGACCTCCCCCACCTTGGGTCACTTCTCCATCTCCACCGTCACCAGGGCCCATCCCTCTGCAGTCTTTCTGTCTGCACCTAGCAGACTGCAAGCCCCTTGAGGGCAAGTGCTTGTGCCATATCTGTATCCTACGTGCTCAAGCCACCAGTGGGTGCTTAGTAAATGTTTCCTGAGCCTGCCTCCCTCCCTCCTCCCCCTGAGCTCCTAGACCTCCAGGGCCACCCACCCTGCCCTTCTGGCCCCAGTCCCAGTCCTGCTTCTGGCCCGGCTCTGCCCCAGCGTGCACTGGAGCCCCCTTCCCTGCCGCCCCTCAGCTCTGGCCGGTCTTGGGCTGGGTGGGTAATGAGATTGCAGTAAGTGGTGTTGCGGGGGGAAGCTGCTCACATTCACTCAGGCAGACTCATAGCTCTGTCAGGCTGATTGGTCCTGAGTGGAGGCGCAAACGGCCCCCCACGGACACGCTGAGATTGGTTATAAAATTACAAGCATTTGTTCTGCTGTCAGTGGCCTTCCCTCCCTCCCCTCTGCCTGCCGGCTTGGGTTCCCCCCCTCCCCCTAACCCTCTCCCCCCCCGGGGGTCAGCCCACACACCCTGAGGGACCCTGGCCAGGGGCCACCACAGCAGATGAGGCTGAGGCCACCAAGCTCCCCATCTAGGCAGGCCTTGCCTTGGCCCCAGGATGGTCACAGCTCAGGGTAGCCCTAGAGTGACCTGACCCTGTGCTCAGTGTTTCCTCTTCCCTGCGAGTGGGTGAGGATAGGGGCCCAGGGCAAATAGGCCTTGGAATCCAGGTGCTCAGACCCCAAGTATAGGAACATATCTGAGGCCAGGCCTCCGAGACAGCCAGTGCCCACAACTCCTGAGGTGGCCCTAGGCAGGGGTGGGCATGTGTGGAGGGGGTAGTTGGAGGCCTTCTCTCCTGAAGGTCACCTCTCTTCCCTTCATGTGGCCAGTCCCCTGCCCTGTACCCTGGCCCCTGATAAGGACAAATCAGGCTTCAGGATAGTATCCACCACCCCAGTCCCTGATACCTGGGCCAGATCTAAAAGTCAGTATGGACTAGATCCCCCAATGTGGTTACCCTATACAGGCCGAGTCCCCTTGGCCTGACCCCTGCACTCACCCTCTAGGGCCAAGGGTCAATGACCATGGGCCCGATTACTCCCCAAGCTGGTAGGCCTTGAAATCCTATTTTGTGCTCTGGTGATACTCCCGCACAGACAGCCACTCTTCACTGGCCCTGCGTCCTTACCTGCCCAGTCCACCCTCTGCCTCCTTCCACCCTCAATCCTCCCAACAAATCCCCAGCCCTTGGCACTTGCCTGGCCCCTCAGTCTCTGCCTTCCTGTCACTGTCCTGTCAGGAGGCACCAGGACATCCTATAACCAGCTAGGGGGCGCTGCTGAGTGGATGGTTCCCTAGCTTGGAACAGGGAGCTTTTGGGGGCAGCATGTCCTGGCTGCTGGCTGCAAGGTGCCTTCCTGCCATCCGTCATTCATTCTCAGCCCGGAATGTATTTGCTGTAATTACATCTTTAATTAGGGTGGTGACGGCTCATTGTTCACCAACAATGATGGATCAGATCCTCCTGCTTGCCATCCTCCCTGTGTCCAGCACCATCCAGGTCAGCTCTCCCCCATCTCAGGTTGGGAAGAACACAAGAACTTGCTCTCATCTCACTGAGGCCCATGAGCTCCATTCCAGTAGTGATTATGTCCTTTTAGACCCCTGGGGGTTCCCAACAGACTGCTTAGACTGATATCTCCACGCAGGGCTCCCTTCAGAAAGGCAATGCCACCAGTGTCTCCTTGGTCCAAACTGGCCAGGGAGGAGGCGCTATGTCACCCCTCTCCACCCCCAGGCTGGGCCCTGAGCCACCCCTTCCTCATTCACAGGGCTGACATGCACAGAAAGCCTTCCAGGAACTCTAAGCTGTGAGACATGGGTGAGCCTATCTCCAGGCTCTCCTGTGCATTAACCAGGTCTCCAACCAAGGGCTTCCCTGCCACACGCTTACACTCACCCAGGCGATAGGTCCAGGCCCAAGACTGCACATGGTGGATGTTCAATGACTTGAATGAACGGATCGGTGAGGGGAGATGTGTTCTGTGGGGGAGGGGAGCTGCCTAGAGATCCTCATTGGAGACCATGGGCTGGTTGGAGCCCAGGCTTCACAGAGGGGCCACGTTGGGCAGTTAAGGCCCAGGACTTGTGAGGAGGCTTTGTGGGGGTAAGAACCCTAATCTGGCTTAAAATTCCAGCCTGGCACCTACTGGCTATATGACATTGGGGGAGCTCCCTAACCTGTGTCTGAGTTCACTCATTTAGAAAATGGAGATAAAAGCAGTGCCCTATTTCATAAGATGGCTGCAGATTCCCTGAGATGCTGCACAGGAAGTAGAGGCCAGGCTAGGGTGGTAGCAGCTGCAGAGAACTCATTTCTGCCGCGGCTGACTGATGCACCGGGAGCCAGGAGGTAGCCTCCTACCTCCTCAGACCATCTTGGTTTGGGGAAGGCCTCGCCCACTGCAGGCACTGTCGGGCGCAGGGGGGAGAGTGGCAGGGCTGCGGTAGGGCTGGTGTAAGGCGCACAGTAGTTGCTCAGGGCATGCTTCCTGATAGGAATTGGCCAACCTCCTTTCAGAACTACAAGGCCTTTGCCCAGTGTGGGCAGAATCTGGTCAGCGTAGGGGCCCTGGTGAGGAAGGCCACCATGCCCGGGGCCTGATACAGAAGGAGGGGCTGGAAGGGAGATCCTGGGGGTCTAGCAGAGGAGCCTAGCCTGTACCTTATCTTTAAGGGTGCTGAGCTTCAGGGAGGGGAGAGGGGGGAGGCAAGACAGATGGAATCCACCCTCTGCCCCTTCTACCTTCCAGCTCTAAAATTCTATGACTTCCCTCCCTCCTTGGGGCCTTGTCATCTTCCAAAGAGCCTTCCTCCTCCCAGGGGTGGCCCCCTCTGCAGTCCCTCTTCCTCAGTGACCCTCTTCACCCTGCAAGGACCCCCCCCCCTCCCCAGGGTAACTCCAAGGCCCAGGCAGGAACGATTGAGCCGTACCTAGCGGTAAGTATGCGCAACATTACATATGTATATTGGAGAGTAAATAACCCCAAAAAGCGCCTTGTAAATAGACTCCGAGTTTATCCTTTATTAATGAGGCACCGAGTGCCCTGCTGTTTTAGAGCAGCGAGACTTTCATAATATCAAAACCTAAATTACACTTGCGTCTCTCATCCCAGGGATGAGCATCTTTAGGCTCTGTTTGCAGAGTGAGTAAGCAGGGATGCCTCCCTGCCTGCCTGGGGTTTGTTGACACCTTTCTCCTGGTTGGAGGGAGGGTGGATGCTGTGCACCCGCACCCAAGTCCCCAGAGAGCTCTGTGTCTAAGACTTAAGGGTCCAGTGGGTGAGGGCCACCAGGAATGCCCGCCTTCATTCTGTGTACAGAGTTTACAAGATCAAGGGGTAGCCTTGGGCTCTGGGGTTTGGAGGCATGGGATGAGGCAGTGGACAGTTACTGGCAAGCCCTGTGGTCAGCTTACTCCCTGCCTCTCAGCTTCAGTTTTCCCATGTGTGAAATGGGGATAGCATCTTCCTCATAGGCTGGTTGTGAGGAGTCAGTTAATGGGTCAGAAGTGGGCGCAGTGCAGAGTAGGTGCTTGGTAAACGTGAGCTGTGGTGGTGGTGATGCAGACAATTGGCTCCCTTCTTTAGAAGAGGACACCAGTGCCTCCTCTTCATTTCCTGGATCAGACCATGTGTGGGGCCACAGAGCTCCAGCCCCATCCTGGCACCAAGGTCTTGTGCTGAGAGGGCATACCAGGGCCCACCTCACCCCTGCATGATCAAGATGTGACCTGCCTGTGCCCCCCAACCCTGAACTCAGCCAGGGCAAGGAGCCTGCACCGTCTTGGCCCCTGTGATTGCCCAGGTCCAAGGCCCCTCTCAGGCCCCCTGGTGATTGTGCCCACCAAACACCAGCCTGAGCCGAGCCAGGCTAGGTCGGCAGGTGGACAGGCAGGCGCTGTGTGGGCAGGATTTACAGCCTGGCCGGCCAGGCTCCTGGTGCTCCGGTGGGCGTCATGTCGAATCTGTCCCATTATATGGACAGTTGAGTTTAATAGTCATTGTGTGCTTGCTCAGAGCCCAGCAAACATTGCGGGGCGACACCCCCTCCATGCGAGCCGCCCGCTCCCCAGCCACACGGCCCATCCGTACAGTAAATTAAAAATATGAATCACTTCTCCCCACTGCCTCCCCAAACGCTCATCTTGTCAGCCTCTATGTTGCCTTCATTTGTATTACCTTAATTTAATGTTAATTATGGTCTTCATTTACAAGGAACAAGCGAGCCCTGCTCTGCCAGGGGACCTTGCCCCCACCCTCTCCCCCTCAGCCCAGGAGGGAGAGGCTGGGGGAGCAGGGGAATTTGGGGGGCTACAAAGGAGGGAGGAAAGGAGTTAGGGGGTGGGTGGGAGATAAGCTCGGGTCCATCAGTGGCTGGTGGCCACTCAGGGAGGGACTAGGAAGACTCCCCACCTCTACATACCCTATCTTCAATCATTTATTCATTCAACAGCTATTTATTGAGCACCTAATATATGCCAAACAACTAGGGACTAGAAAGATTGGGGAGGGAGCTGTTGCCCTCCCTGATGGAGTCCCCTACACCATCCTGAAGTGAATATGCCAGATGGGAGCATCAGGGATACCTCATCCATGCCCCAGGTGAGCTGGTTCCTGAGCCATCACAGAGGGCATAAGATATGGGCAAGAGATCTGCTCTCCCTTCCAAGCTCCCCTCTTGGCTACCAGTACCATGCCTACCCCAAACTGCTTCGCACCCTTTCCAGACAGGAAGTTCTTTCTGGAGTCTTTCATGAATCCCTCTTGCTGCAAATCAGCCTAGGCTCAGAGCCTGAATAGAGCTAAGAGTGGAAGGGTGACTCCCAGGCTATACTGCCTCTGGAGGGTTGGAAGGAAAGCATCATGGGGACCACCACCACCCACCATCCACCATGCCGCCACCAAGCGCTGCCTCCACCACCCCATGACTCCAGCATCCAGCCCTGCAGACTTGTCCAAAGTCCTTGTGTCTGAGAAGTCTGGGAGGTCTCAGAGCAACCACGTGGCTGTCCCTGCACTGCCACACTCTGTCAATAGGACACCCAGTCACACACAAGCCTGTAGAGCCTGCAAGGGGCTCAGTAAATGTTGGTGGCTGATGTCACACGTGTGCACACAGGGAGCTGGCAGAGGGCCACCTGCACTCAAGCTGCCATTAACCACAAACCAGCCCCTCCCCCAGCACATGTCTCCTCGACTGGGGAAGAGGATCTCCAGCTGGGAATAGCTGCTTGACAGATGAGGCTGTTCTGAGTGTGTGTCTGCATGTGTGTCCGTCTCCGGGGAGCCTTGATCCACACACAGGGGCGTGTGTCCCTCCAGGTTCGGTGTGCCCCTCGGGTTCGTGTGCCTGTTTGTATGTGCAAGAGCGTGTGTCCAGCAGGCCCACGCGCATGTGTGCGCGCCTGTGCTCATGCACACGACACCCCGCCCCCCCCCCCCGCGTCCACCCCGCCTGTCAACGGCGCTGATGACATTGGCGCAGAGGAAAGTGATGACAAATGCCCGTTATCAGCGAACGAGGCCGATGACAAATGGGCGGGCGCCCGAGCAGCCCCATTACGCTGTAATAACAGAAGATGGATGGCCTGGCGCCACCCCCAACCCCCCACCCCCTGCGCCGGTAACGGGAGCCGATCGGGCTCCGCCCGCCCGCCCGGGAGGGAGCCTTGCCTCCCGCCTGGCCGCCAATCACGATAGGCCGAGCCGCCCAGGCCTAAGAGCCAGGAGCCCACGCGGCCGCCCGCGGCGGAGGAACAAAGCAGCGAGCTCAGCGGGAGCGCTGGGCGCACTGGGCAGGCCTGCCGGCGGCCAGGACACACAGCTGTGCACCCACATGGCCCGCACACGCGCCAGCCGCCTGTGTCCTTGCACGGTGCACCTGCAGCTCCTCTCCAGGCACAGCCCCCACCTCACAGGACCATAGGTACATGTTTTTGTGCCATGCGTGGGCGTACATCTGCCACCCAGAAATGGGTGCACACCCACTAACGTAAATCCATACACACAGAGCATACATACTCTTGCACCTACAATTAGTACACATGCCTACAAAAACAACACTCGTCTTTGCGCACACGTATGCCACCAACATGCCTGTACATGCATGGATATGGAGGTATGTATACACATAAGCAGAAATGCTGGTTTGTGGACACAAGCCCTACACACAGCTCTGCACACACAATTAGGGCTGATACACACACACACACACACACACACACACACAGATACTCACAGCTGTATCAAATATTACCTGAGCCCCTATGTGTCAACTAGATACTACGGAATTACAATGATGAATATGACACCATCCCTGTCTTCCAGAATTCTAAGTCTACGAGAGGCAGCAAATGGCTCTAAGCGAAGGCAGAAGATGATTTGTGCTTTGACCCAAGTACTTAGTTGTGATGTAAGATTTCCAAAAGAAAAATCAGAAAAGTCTTCCTGGAGGAGGTGGCTAAAGGAAGAATAAATTCTCAAAAGGAATCGAATTCTGTAAAAAACAAAAAAGGTATGAAAATGGGAACCTGTAGGGAGTGTTTGGGGCCAAGGAATCTAAGGGACCAGGAGTGCTGGCGAATGGCGTTGGGTGAGAACCAGTGAGAAGTGAGGAGACTTACCAACACATAGACAAGGGCCAGGAGGCAGGAGTTGGGAAAAGACTAGAGGCTAGAGGGCCAGGGACGTCCTGGGGCAGGTCCACAGGAGGGACCTGTGAGGCCTGAGCCAGCACCAGACATAGAAAAGGAGAGGACAGCAGCACCTGGCTGGCTTAGTCAGAAGAGAATGTGACTCTCAGTCTCTGGGTTTATGAGTTTGAGCCCCACATTGAGTATAGAGATTTAAAAAAAAAAAAAAAAAAAAAAGGAGAGGACCAAGATGTCAATGAATGGGAATGGGAGAGGGCCAGCGAGGGCCAATTTTACAGACATATGAACAGTACATTCCCAGGGGGCCGTGCGTTTAGAGGGGCCCCATGCTTGGTTTAATGCTGTCTTGAAATTCTTTATAATTTCGTAACAAGGAGTCTGAATTTTCATTTGGCCAGGGGCCCCCAAAATTATGTAGCCAGTGCTGGAGCCAGGTTGATCAAGTAAGACAGTATAAGAAGCAGGTTTGATACACGAGAGTGTGGATGTGGATTGAGGGGCTGAGGTGATGGGAGAAGATTTCGTGTCTCTATCCCCAGAGGGGAAGTTGGTGCATATGCCTCTGCTCATGCTTGCGTCCGCTCCGCAGGGAATCCACTCACTGCCAGGCACCACAGACATACCTATTCTATATACTCCCTTCGCTAGAACATAAGCTCCTCAGTGTGTCCCCAGCTCACGGCACATGGTTGCCACTCAATACCTGTTGAAGGAATACGTGATAGCATGAATGAATGAGCACACACGAGTCTACGAGTACACCCACTGGGAGTCCAGTCCCCAACATGAGGGGCACATGCAGGCCCAAATGTATTTCCCATTCCGCATTGCTATGGCCCAATACTTCCTCCAGGGTTGTTCTGTTACCCTGTGTTTGCTCTGGGAAAAGAATGCCCGTGTCCCAGTAGCCCCCTCACTGGGTGTCTCCTTTGCAAACAAAGCAGGGCAGGAGCCCAGATCCCTGGGGTGACGGGGAGGGGAGATGCTATGATTTGGAGCCGGAAGATATGAGTTCATGTTTCAGTTCCTCTCTCTGCTGATTACGCTTCTGAGCTTCAACTTCTTCATCTACAAGATGGGACTATAAGGTGGAAAAGCATTTATACAGACAACTTGATGCCAACAGATTATTAGGGGAGATATATTCTGTCAGATCAGGTATTGAGAGAGTTGCTTCCTTCCTTTCAACTCTGGGGATTCTGGGGTGTCAAAACTAGACTGGGGACCCAGAGGATGACCCAGGTGACCTCAAACAGGGGGAAGGGAGTGGCCAGACAAGGAGGAGAAGGGTTTGGTCCACTATCAATAGGAACCAGATGACCTAGGAGTCGAGACTCGGGCCCCTGCTTCCCCAGCCCACCTGCAAGCGGACACAGGCTGGATATGAGGTGCCCCCAGGACTGAAGTAAACACTCGGACTTTGCGTAGCTTGGGGTGAGGGGAGGCAGAGAACATCTCCAGAGATATGGGCCAAGGGAGGGAGCTAAGTGGAGGTGGTGGAAAGAAGTGGAGGGCATCCCCTCCCTATTTCTCTCCCTGGGAGAGAAAAGCAGGTGCCCTGCCTTCTGCCTGACAGGAACTGACCTGCTAACTTTAGCTTCAAAACATGTGACTTACTCCTGCCTACAGAATAGGGGGAGTGAGAAGTATTTCCGGGATCGGGCACCTGTCTCCCTCACCCTCATGTGACCCACTTTGGGTCTCTCCAGTATGTTCAGGTCCCTCCTCCCCTTCTCCTATTTCAGCTGTGTTAACTGTCACCTTTCAGACCCATCAAGAGGCCCTGGGGGAAACCCCCAGCAAGGAGACTGCAGTGAGAACCAGGATTAGAGAGAAAATGCCGGCTAATGGGCCTCATCCCTCCTCCCTTACCGTTCACTTTTTCTGTAGCGTTATTGACCCGTCATTAGTTATCCGTCCAAGGTCGCTGGGCCTGGCCCAGCTATAAATCATGGCGGCTGGAGGGGGGCTCCTGGCAGAGCGACGGTTCCGGGAGGCAGCAGAGAGCTCGGCCCCCAGCACAGCCGGGAGGAGTCACAGATTGCCCAAGATCTGAGAGAGCTTCCGCTGAGAGGTTAGGCCCCTCTTCGTACCCAGCCTCACCACCCTCCTCCCCACCTCCACTCACCCCTTCGAATCGCTTTCTCCAGCGTCACCACTCCCTCCATCGCTCACTCTTCTCCTCTCCTTTTTTTCTATTTCCCCCCAAAGCTCAGCGTGCAAGGTTGGGGAGAGAAGGGGGGGTAGAGAGTTACTGGTTCCTTCTTGCTGGGTCGTCTCACTCGACCTGGTCTCCCAGTTTATAGCTTCACCCAGCTATACAGAACTCACCCAGGGGGAAACTGAGGCACAGAATCCCGACCAGAGGTGAGCCTGGGGAAAGGGTCCCCAGCATACAGCGTTAAGGTCACTAGTCCAGGATCCTGCTCCCTGCCGGGTGATGGGGAGGATCTACCCACCCATGGAGGGGCACTAAGCCACATCCCCAAAGGCAGCCTCCGGAGGAGGAGCGAGGGGCTGCGTAGCGGCAGCGCATTCCGGACCCTTCCAGCCCCATCCTCCTACTCCCGTTCCCCGACCGGGGAGAGAAGCTCCACTGGGCGGTTCCTCCCGGTCCCTGGCGCTCTCTCTGCCACACCCCCGTCCCAGCCTTCGCTCGCCGCGGGGCCGCTTCGCCTGTCCTCTTCGTCGGTCCACGGGCGCCCTCTGCTGGCCTGTTCCGGGAAGTGCGCCCGTCGATTCCAATACCTGCCCCATCCCTGCCCCTATTCACCTGGCCGCCCAGCCCACTCCAAGGCCCTGCCCTTATGAAACCCGTTTTTGGCGACGCCCCTGTCCCTGAGGATGACCCCTGGAGCATCCCTGTGTCTAGCCACCCCCCTGCATCGGAGCAGCCGTTCCCTTTCCAGATCCCAGAGAGGCTTGATTGTTCCTATCAGGTAGAGGGAGTGAGGTCCAGAAAGACAGAACTTGAACCGTGGAGAAGAGAGCTTTCCTCTTGCCTATAGAGCCAGGCTCTGGAGAGATATGTACGCTCCAGGACTGTTCTCTGTCAGGGAGAGGAAGGGCATGGCCTCTGGGGCCCTCTCTCCTCAGGTCAGACACTAAGGGTCCCGGGCTTTCTCCCCATTAGGCAGCTTGGGGGAGAAGAGGGACAGGCCAGGGGGTGATTCCTTTCCAAGGGTGTGTGGCCTGGCAGATAGGTAGGGTGGCCTGACCAGAGGCCCTTGTCAAACTGGCCTCAGAGTGCTCCCATGCATCACTCAGTCCAAGGGCATGATGATGAGAGAGGAATCCTCAGGGGAAATCTGGAGCTGGGGGAAGGGAGGTGTCTCAGCCAGTTTAGGCACCCGTCAGGCCCTGTGTGGAGCCCATGTGGAATCAAGTCAGGCACGTGTGGGGCTGACCAGGCAGGGATCAGGTATGTGCATGGATATGTGTGGGGGCTACGCGTCAGGAATGTATAGGGATATATGGGAGCTATAGAGCTAGGACCCCTGCTTCTAGCAGGGTTAGAGCTTAGAGTCTATGTCCCCCATACCACTGGTTCTGGAGGTTAGTTAGAGGCCAGGAAGTTCCCATCTTGGGGCAAGTGGGCATTTGCTGATTCAAAACCTCAGATTTCAGGACCATGGGCTCTGACTGTCAACATCAGTATTAGGAACTTTTCACAGACTGAAAACTTAGGTCTCTTTGCTTTAGATACATGGGAGGAGAGAGAGAGAGATTAGACAGAAAGCCCAGTGAGATCCAGCTAGAGCCACTCCCAGAGAGGAGCCAAGGAAACAGAGGAGCAGGGGAGCCTCTCTCTGCTCCTCCCCCCGTCACACTCTGTCTGTCTCTCTCTTTTTCAAAATAAATAAACATTTTTTAAAAAAACCAAAAACCTCTGGTTTGGGATGGGGAGGGAATCTCTGGCCTGCAAGTGCACTGAATTATCAGCCTGCCCCTACCCACATCCTAGAAGGCTTTGCCTGAGCCAGTTTCATAGAAGTTCCTCCTGTTAAGGACCCTTTCCTCTGAGAGGTGAATCCCTGCTTCTTATAACTCCGGGGTCGAGGTTCCACCTGGCAGGAGTCACAAATTTCAATGTTTGCAAGGGTTGGGTCCCAGGGAAAACAATAGGGAGTAGTGAGGACTTTGGCAGCTGGGGAGCAGCTCTGGTCAATTGCTGACGTGTGGGAATATGGGGGAGAGAGAAATGGCATTGGGATAGAGACCCAGACCTCTTCCAACCTCATCTCCCTCCTTCCTATCATAGGAGTCTCCTAAGACACCCTTCCCCTAAGTCTGTGTATTAGCTTTCTGTTGCTGCATAACAGATTTTCACAAATTTAGCCTCTAAAAACAAAATCCACTAATGATCTCAGCTCTTTAGGCTGAAGTCCAGGGAGACTCAGCTGAATTTTTTGCTTCGGGTCCTACACAGCCCAAATCAAGGTATAGGCCCAGGCTGGGTTCTCATGTGGAAGCTCTGGTGAGGACCACCTTCTGTGCTCGTTCTCACTGTTGTCAGAATTCAGTGCCTTGTGGTTGTAGAACTAAGGCCCCCATTTCCTTGCTGACTGTCAGCTGGAGGCTACTCTAAGCTTCTCCACGACTTTCCCTGGTCCTTGCACACAGCCCTCCTCCCGCCTCCCCCCTCGCCCCCCCCCTTCTTCAGAGCCAGCAAAGGTGTGTTGATTCCTCATGCTTGGATGCTCTCTGACTGCTCATTTGCTACTAGCCAGAGAAATTCTGCTTTTAAAGGTCTCATGGGATTAGCTGAGGCTCACCCTGATAGGCTCCCTTTTGCCATATAAGGTCATACTTGAAGGCTCCACCAGCCTTCAAAAGGGAGGAGGTAAAGGTCACGGAGGTCTTCCTTAGAATCCTGCCTACCACACCCAGCCTCCAGAAGGGAGTGAAAACCTCCCTCACTCCTGGTCCCAGCCCCACGGACTTCTGTGAGACCCTGGGCTAGTCCCCTCCCATCTCTGATTCTCAGTTTCCTCATCTGTACAATAGGGCAAGGAGCTGAATACAATCTAAATCCCTCCCAGGGCCCCACTGAGAAGAGCAGGGCTGCATTCCTCTCCCAGCAACCCTGCTGCAGGCGGGAACGGGCCTCACCAGGGAAGAATAGTAGTTGGGGTAATCACACAGCCCAGCCAAGGTACCCAGTTTCAGAGGGCCAGCCGCCCAGCCGGCCTAGGCTGTAGGGAAGTGGAGATGCCCCTTCTGCTGACCAGAGGCCAGGTCCCCAATGGAATCTGCCCAGGGCAAGGTAGCCTGCACCTGGTCAGCAGGGGTGTGGGGCCAAGACCAGGTCAGACAGGTAGCGGAGCCTCCTCCTCCCCCCCACCTCTCTACTGGAGCTAGCCTTCAAAATCCATCTCCCAGATCGATCCATCCTGTCTTCCCTCTTCTGGGCCTCTGGGTCTCCAAAAGGGCCTGTCAGAGTCTTCCTGCCCCTCCCACCTAGCCCTAGCTAGATCTTCACACCCTGGCCCCACTGAGTAGTTCCTGCCCAGGAACCAGCAGGGGGCCTCAGGAGCCCCTCATCTGAGAGTTCCAGTCAATCACCCTGAATCGCCCCCTCCCACCTCCCCAGGGTAACAGAGCCACCTCTTCTCCCAGGCTCCCCTCCAGCACCCCCACCCCCAGGCTCCGCTTTCTTTTCTACAAGCTCCCCTTTGGGGGTCCCCACCCCCTCAGGCTTCCACCAAGGCCTGGCCAAGGGACTGGAAGGAGACCCTCCTCAACTCCATCCAAGCGCGGGAGCTGGGTGAGAGGCGGGGAAATGAATATTAATTTATCATGATTAGGCAAATCCGGCAGGGAGAGCCGATTCCGGAGGAGGCTAAAAAGATGAATTTCAGCAATAAAATTAAATAAGGACGGACGGGCAGCCCCTCCTCCCTCCCGCTTTGCTGATCTCTCTCTTTCTTACAATTTATGAGGCCAATTATGAAGATGAGGTTGGAAGTTCCTGGAACTTCACTAAATGCAAACGGCGGTCCCTGCTGTTCCCATCAAATTAATTAACCGCGCGCTATTGATGGCCGCTCAAGGCTGACGCAGGCGGCCCGCCCTGCGGCCGCCTCCACGGACACGAGGACCCGGAGTCCGGAGCCAGCCAGGGCCCCATCACCTTCTGCAGTCCCTGCCTGGCGCTACAGAGGACTCCGCGGACCACCCTTCCAGCCCCCAGGCCCTGCCTGAGCCCTTGACAACACAGTTGCGTGCCCGCAGAGGGAGGTCTACATCACTGTGCACACAGACACACACGTGGGGGCTGCCCACACACAGATACAAAATTTCATGAACTTGTAGTACACAAACATGGGGCCGGAATGCACATTAGACACGCAGGCAGATGAACATGCAGTTGAGCAGCCTGGGGCCGAGCTTTGGCATTGACCCCCAGTGTTTTTGGGGCTTGCAGAGGCCCCGTTCAGACAGTGGGAATGAGGCTCGGCCCAGGGACTTAGGTCAGCTTTGGGTCTTCGGCCCTGAGGATCCCCCTGTTCCAGGGCTCAGAAGCAGGGCTGCCCAATGGCTCATGGGTTCTGGAAAACTAGCTGGCTGGTGCCTGGACTTAAGGGCAGAGTGGTCATGGGGCTAAAGGTCTTGGGGCTAAGCCCAAGGCTTAGGGTAGCTCCTGGGTGTCGGCAGAGTCTGGGTAGCAGCAGGTGCCCCCACAGCTATAGCTCCCACATGAGGCTGGTCTCTCAGATGGTGGGAGCAGCTGGAAAGGGCTCTCCTGTTGGAGTGAAGAAAGGCAGTGAGGCCAATGTCTTCTCCATATTCTAGTCTCTAGGCCTGGCAAAAGGCAGCCCATCCCATTTAAAGGGAAAAGAATCCCATAACTTTCCTGGAGAAGCAAAACAAAGGGCCTGGGTTTTCCATTCCCAGCCTTTGAAACCTGGAGGGTAGGACATAGGTGGCCTTGCCCACCTTGCCATGTCTACTCCAGGCCGCGAGGCTCTTGGCCCTGTGCCCACACCTGCTCCCCCATGAGCATCCAGAACCCAGGAGGAAAATTTGGCCTTATCTTGTTCCACTTTCAGTTCAAGTCTGGGGCCAAGGCCAATGTCATCCCACCCAGGCCCTGGGAAAAGATGGAGCTTCCCAGCATGGTGGGGTTGGGGCAGAGCAGCCTAGAGGGATTTGTATCTTGGGCACAAAAATGTCAGAGGGAAATGGAAATTAAGGAAGGCTCACTCTGAGCTGGTGGCAGCCAACTGGAAAGGGCTGGGGCCCGGGGCCTTGCCTGCCAGCTGGCCCTCCCCCACTCCAGGCATGTGAGACTCCCACCATCCCCTACCCCCCAGCTGCACTTGCACTGGCGGGGGGAGGCTCCTCTGCCTCACAGCAGGTCCCTCCACTCACTAGAAAGGTGAAAATACACATCCAGTCTACCGGCTCTCTATATTGTTGCAGTAACAAATTACCACACACTCGGTGGCTTTGAACAACACAAAGCTATCGCCACATGGCACTCCTGTTTAGGAGTCTGAGGCAGGTTTCACCAGGATAAAATTGAGGTGTGGCCAGGGCTGTGTTCCACTATGGAGGCTCTAGAGTAGAGCAGACTCTGTCTCCTCGCCTCTTCCAGTTTCTAGAGGCTGCCCACATCCCTTGGCTGGTGGCGCTTTTTCTCTATCTTCGAAGTCAGACACGTCACTTCTCTCCAACCTTCCTTCTGTTGTTACATCTCTTTGTGTAGGTTTTCTGTGAAGGACTCATAATTAGATTGGGTCCACAGGATCATCTCTTCTCAAAATCTTTAACCTTAATCACATCTGCAATATCTTTTGCCAAGTAAGGTAACATATCCACAGGCACTAGGGTTTAGGATGTAGACATCTTTGGGGGACCATTATTCTGCCTACCATACATGTGGTCTGGCCAGGGACAACTCTGACTCCAGGACAGAGTGACAACAGCTGGGCTAGGGGCAAGAAGCAGGCTTGTGGGCCTGTCTCCTCCTCCTCGGAACCAGGTGGTGATTGGGTGGTAGTTTTGGGGTACTCAGTTGCTAGACAAGATGCCAGTTCCCAATGGGGCTCCCAAATTCAGTCTCCCTTTCCAGCAGAATGGGGTACTGGGCTGCAAGCCTGCCCAGAAACCAAGTTCAGGCTCTGAGGTACCTGGGAAACCTTCTAACACACTCTTTGCTTAGCTTGGACTCGGAGAACCAGCCCCTCCTCCAAACTGAGCAGCCTTTCTCAAGTCAGAAACCCTTCCCTCAGCTCTTCTCCCGGGTTCCTGTGTCAGATTGAGCGGCCAGAAGGATACCACCTCCAGAATGGGTCTCCCTGGAGGGTGTGGGCACTCTCCTTTCTTTCCTGATTCCCTGTTGTCCTTGCCAGGAGGTAGGACAAGGAGTTTACTAGGTTTGAAGGTAATCTCTGGGATTCTGAATCTCGGGAGGAGGTTGAGGGGCAGGAATGGGGCCAAGTCCCTGTTTTCAGACACAGAAAGCAGCACTATCCTTCTCTGTGGTTCTGCAGACTTCCTGTGTATGAGAAGGGGTTAACTGGGCAAGTCACCTCGTGATCCATTGGTTCCCTCTTGCAGCCCTAGAGGCCCTATTCCTGTGGGCCCAGACAGGCTTCCAGGGGATTTAAGTGGGAAGCAAAAGGAGAGAAGCAACTTCCACATTCGGGCCTGGACACTCCAGGCTTTGGGTTTCTGCCAGCTCTGACCCTTGCTGGGAAAGCTGACACTGGGGTCCTAGTTCCAAGTAGAATTGGCAGTGCTTGCAAGCAGGGGCCAGAAGCAGCCTAAGGGACCCAGGAGTTTGCCTGGTTTATTCACTCCAGGCCCCAGTGAGCCACACTTCCCTGGGAATAGATGCTCCGAGGGACTCACTCCTCATGGAGGCTTCTAGGCCTTTGGTGTGGCTGTCTCTGGTTGATATGAAGCTGTGAAGGGGGCTCCCAGACTCCCTGAGGTTTAGATTCCTTCCCCAGCATGACCCGTGCAGGTGGCGCCCCAGGGCTTGGACTTCGGAGTCCTGAACTAGAGTCGAGGTCCCTACTCTGAGGTTGCCGGCATCCCCTGACTGAAATCAGGCCAACAAAGGCCAGCTCTGGGACTCTGCGAGTTACTGATAGAGACGCAGGACTCAGCACCTGCCCCCAGCCCTGCCTCCCAGCCAGCACACTCAGGCTTGAGTCCATCTCTGCAGCTTCCAAGCCCCCCATGCCAGGAGGCCTTTCCAGGCCCCTTGCTGCTCCTCCCAACATGGCCGCCTCCTCCTGCCCTGTGCCCGTTATTCTTCATGGTCGGTATGCCCAAACCTTCCCTCCAACCCCACCCCACAACTGCCCTCACCAAACTCTCCATCCTGCAAGGTCCAACCTTTGAGCACCATCCCAGTCCCACCAGCTGGACTTGATCCTATCTGTTCTATCAAACGGAGCCCCTGAGCCTGACTCCCAGTCCCCCACCAGGCTTGGCATGCAGCATCTTCTCTAAAGCAGGCCTTTAGTTTTCCCCAACCAGGCAGGCCATCTCCCCCTGCCAGCCCGCCCCTCCCCTCCTCCAGGCAACCTCGTCTGCCTGCCTCAGCACTGCTGGTAGCACAAGCCACCAGTTCCTATTAAGTCTTGTCACCTTTGTTTACGTCCTGATAGCCTGTTCTAGGGCAGGGCCCACAAGAGATGCTAATGGGGAGAAAGGCACTCCTGATGCCTGACTCTAGAACTCTCCCTTTTACCCATCCACCTCTGCCCCCTTCTGAGCTCAGGGGCGGACTTAAGTCAGCCCTTCCAGAGAGCAGTTAACTTGCCTTTCTGGGCTCCCATTTGGCAACCATCTCCATCCCCACCTGGGTCAAAGAAGGCAGGCAGAGACTGCAGCAGTTCACAGACACCAGGCAGGCTGAATGTCAAGTACACTTTTACTGGGCCTCTGGGCCTTCAAATGCTACCCTCCCCAAGCCTGGGTGGCCCCGGCCCCACACTTCCAGCTGCACAGGAAACGGGCTGGGTGGAGGGAGGACATGTGGAATGTCTCATTCTCTTGCTCCAAAGGGTCTGAGGTGACGCTCAGCTACAGCTGCTTGCCTCTCCCCTGCAGCCCCCATCCTGCCCCCAGCAGCGAGACCCTCCTTGGGCAGAGAATTGGGCAGGGGGGGAGTGGGGGCGGAGGCTTCAGCACTGGAAACTGGCTTTACACAAGCAGCTGTTCTTGCTTAAAATGAGGCACAGGGAGCAGTGTCCAGAACTCTACCAGCGGCAGCAGTGAGGCAGAAGGCTAGCAGGAGAGGGCCGGACAGAGCCTGGGAGCCGGGCTGGCCTTTTCCCTCCGGCCCAGGCTGTTGAAGTAGTGAGGTTCAGCCCGCCAAGGCTGGAGCCAAGCACCAGACAGCCAGGTGGGGCAGCCACGGGTCACCAGTCCCGCTCAGCTGGCTCTCGGTAGGGTAGGCCTAAGAGCCTGAAGACATCCTTCTCCGTGGGGGTGGGTAGCACTCGGCCAGGCCCCGCCTTGAGGCCTCGGCTGTCCCGGACCACAGCGGTGCTGAGGGCATGCTCTGACAAGCTCATGCCCTTGGTTTTGGCCAGAGCCCGCATGGAGCGGTTGAAGTGGGCAGAGCCAGTGAAGTAGAGCAGGGCGCAGGCAAACTCGCTGTAGGGCACGACGATGATGTCCAGCCGTCGGTGCCGCCGCCCCGGCCCGGGGAGCTGGCACACGCCCAGGTACTTCTGCTGCTGGCCGTTCTCCTCCTGGCTCACCAGGTCATCCGTCAGGAACCCTGGCGCAACACGGGAAGGCTGCTGGGAGGGCAGGGAGCCAGGCTCGGGCTGCCCCGTCCTCCCGGGTCTCTCCCGTTCACCCCTGGCACCTCCATTCCCAGCTCACGGATTTCTCTGCTGGGCGACCTTGCCCCCTCTGGGCCTGCCTCCTTAAAACATGCATGATCATTCCTCCCCATGTCCCCTGCGGTGTCACAGAAAGGTGAGATCAAACAGTTGACCTGCAGGCAGTACTGAGCACCCATTACTGAGCAGAGGGGTGGTGGACTGTTTCATCTCTGCCCTGAACTGGCTCTGGCCACAAGAAGAGATGGCATTCTCACGAAGCCACCTTCCCCTGCTTCCTGCCCAGAGTGTGCAACTCTGAGGCTCTCCCTCCTGGGGGGTCGCCCAGCCTTGCCCTGCCCGGGGCCAAGCTGCTCGCCCAGAGATGGAGTTTCTACCTTGCTGCCGAAGGCTGTCAAGGAGGCGATTGAAGACGCCCTGGTGAGACCGGCCATCCGGGTGAGTGAGCAGCACGTCCACATCACCGCAGGTTGCCTTCCCGCGTCGGTAAGAACCACATGCCACACACAGCAGCCCGGGGCTGAAGGCCTGGGCTGATTCCCGGACCTGAGAAAGAACAGAGAGGCAGTGGGGAGGACCTGTGGGCCTCAAGACCTGCAAGGAGTTCCTCCCCCTCGGCAGCACAAGAGCCTTCCCTGACCCAGGAGCCCACACTTCCAGCTTATGCCCTGAGCCAATCCCTGGATGCATCATACAAGCCTGAGGGAAAGACCCAAGGAGGAGATGTCAGAGATCTACCCTGGGGAATGGCAGTTCTCTAGCTTCACTAGGACAGAAGAGAAGAAACCATGCTCATACCACCAGAGGCGGCCTGAAGGGGGATCGAAGAGGTGTTTCCTTGGATTCTGAGGGAAGACCCTGATCTTTCCTCCTAGAGCTCTTTAAAAGCGGAGAGAAACACCTTCTTTTGGCCTCTGCCCCAATCCATATGCCTGGGTCTGTCTGCTTAGGACAAAGGGCCAGGCACCCGGAAGCCCTCCGCCAGGCCTCCGCAGGCCCAGGTATGGATTTGGAGCTTAAAGCAGAGTGTGAGTTGCGGCTTGAGGCTTTAGCAGGTGGCTAGCAGGGTGCCCCGGGCCCAGACCTGGGGAGAAATGGAGCCTAGTAATACAACTGCACCTAGAGTAAAGGAAAAGAAAGAAAGCAAAGAGGGAGGCAGTTCTGAGCCAGTACTCACACCCTTACTTGGAGGAATGGGGCCCGGCGGAGAGGGAATCAAGACAGAAGGGGCTGTCAGCTGAAGGATCACCCCTCACTGAGGGGAATAAGCCCATTAGCCTCCACCCCAGAGACACTGAAGCTTTTCATATGCAGATGGCCTCCATGCCTCTACCCCAGGACACTGAGATTTCTGGGGCCCTGGATACTCCAGCCAGGACACCTCAATTCTCCTGACAGGCATGGCTCTGCTAATCCCCTCAGTCCCTTCTTGAGCCTCCCAAGAGGATGGGAGGAGACCTAGGATGAGTAATCCCATCAAGAACTCCTAAAGCTGGAGCCCTTAAATGGGGGGAGCAGGCCAGGTGGGAAGCCACTGCTGTTCAAATGGGTTAGGGGCTGGAGGCTCACTGGGACATTCTCCGTGCCTGGACACCATGGCTGAGTGACAGTGTCATTACTAGCCCCAAGGCCTGGTGACGGGTGGACAAAAGGGTCTATGCATCCATCTCGCGCCAGCCTCATAGTCCCGTGGCCTGGTGGCCTGGAGTAGAGTTAGAGGCTGATTGTAACCAAACTGGGCCAGGGTGTCCACAGAGTCCTACCTGATCAGAATCTGACTCCAAAGCAGCAAACCTTGCCCACAGCAACCACCCCATAATCCTGAAGCTGACTGAACAAACGATATATCTAATCCAAAATATACCCTAGTCCCTCTCTAATCTAGGTTTTATATGAACTTACTCTCTAATTCAACTGTAAACCAAACCCTAATGTTGGCCAAATCTTATTTCTAGAACAATGACAAATCTTAACTAAAAGCATCCAATATTAAGAAAACCCTACTCTTAATCCAGGCTGCACCTTAACTCAACTCAACCTACCTTTTCTCTAACCTCAAACCTAATTGTACCAGTGCTGTGCCTCTGCACCAACTCTAACCCACACCCTGAACCAGCCTCAGGTTGGGGAGACTTTCAGAAGGTCCTTACCTCTGGAAAGAGATTTTTAAAAAATTGTACATTTGTACAAATTTTGGAGAGAAAGAATCCATGGTTTTCATCGGTTCTCAGAAAAGTTTGTGAATCAAAAAACATTAAGCACCTCTGCTCTGACCCCGACCTGGCCCAGTTCAAACCCCAATATCCTCAAGTAGTTCTGACCATATTCCACCTCTAATCCAGCCCCCATGTCAACCCAGTCTCGACATTCTAGCATCTCTGCCAATGTTCACTCTACTCTAATCCAGAGACCTGGTGTTACAGCCCTTCCCTACCAAAGCCACCCTCTCCTCCAGCTTCAGTCTCAACTTGCCCTTTCCTCACTGGTCCCAACCTCTGCTGTCCCACAGCGTCCTCTGTCTGGCTCCCCAGCTGAGGGATCTGGTGTGCTTGGCTTTGAGCCAGGCCCTGAGCTTATAGCAAGGCCTGCTTCTCCTCACTGCTCTGGGGCCCCTGCTTACTGTCTGCTCAATCTCTGCAGCTTCCTCCCTGGGTATGCGTTCCAGAAAGTCATCATAATGCTTCAGGCCAATGGTCTGCTGGGTAGTCAGGGAGGCCTGGCTGCGGATGTCTTCTAGGGTCCGGAAACCCTGGAAAAAAGAAGCCAGATGAGGAGGCTGTGAGCATCCAGGACCAATGGAGAGGCAGTGAATGAGCACATACACTGGGCTACCATCACCCCCAAACTCCAAGGAAGGCGTGAGGTAAGACCAACCCCAGGAGTGGCTGGGTCTGTAATCAGTGGGACTCAAGAGAGGTAGGGATCATGGGAGACACCCCCCAGTCCAGCCCCACCACAACCCTAAAATAATGCTTCATGAATGCATCATGCTGGGGGATTCTGGGCATGGCCAGACTGGGAACCACTGATCTGGATACTGAGCCTTGAGTCCTGGTCTTCGCAGGAGAGCCCTTGTTGGTCTGGGAGACAGAGAAACATACTTCTTATCTCTGTCTACACCACAGATTAATGCCTTGAGGCTACCAAGCTACAGGACAGTTCTGGAAGCCAGGAGACCTAGACCCCTTGAAAAGCGGTCTCCCGATAGTCTGGGTTCATTCCCATCTGAGCACAGGGTATGAGAACTGTGGGGCGGGACCTCTGAGAAGGACCAAAACTGAAGTGGGTTCAGGGACACGGTGTGACCTGCTGGTACCACATCTGGGCAGTCTTAGCTCCAGCTCCCCAGATGTTAGAGAAGAGCTCCAAGACAGGCACGCTCTCACTGATATGGTCCAGCTTCCGCAGATGCCCGCTCTCCAGGATCTCTGCGATTTTTTCGGCCATCCGCTTTCCAATCCCAGGGATACTGAAGGCCTCCTAGGGGTGGAGGAGGCAGAGGTAGGAAGGGAGAGTGAGAAGATGGCAGGCGCAGAGCCAGCAGCAGGCTAGCAGACTCCTTCAGCAGGAATCTGAGTAAAAGCCAGCCTGGCTCCTTGGCAACTGATGGCTGTGTAAAGCGTGGGCACAACTGAAGATGAGAAGTTCGGATAGAATGGGCTGGGAAACTTGCCTCTTGGTTTTCAGAGGGATGGAGGTGAGCACAGGAAGTAGAGAAAAGGCAGTAGTGACGATACTGATCACCATCACCCTCACAACTGTGAGAGCAGCCATTCACTGAGGCTTTGCTGCGTAGCAGGCCTTACTGCACGACAGCGAGCATCTCATTTGGTCCTCATGGGAACACCTAAGTTTCTCACTCTTCTTGCTCAGTTCCTTTTCATTGCTCAAAGGGTTTAAGTAACTTGCCTAGAATCACACGGTGAATGATGGGAACCAGAATTCAAACTCTGGTCTGTTGGCCTCCAGAGTCTAAACTTTTTAAAAACTATTTACTGTGGGAAAAGATTCCAAAATAGAGAGAACAGTATAATGATCCTCCAAGTACCTGTCAGCAGCTTCTATACTGATATCAGGATTTTGTCAGTCTGCTTTCATCCATCTCCCATTTTCTTTTGTGCAAGTCTTAAAATCTTAAGCATTCCACCCGATCCCTCTTGTGACTGGTGCCACCACCAACCCCTGGCCAGTAAACAGAAGGCCCCCCATCCCCCCGCATACCCTGTGCCGGCCCCCAGGTACCTGGTAGGAGGTGACAGGCTTGTGGAAGCTCTTGAGGGCATTGATGGCCTTGGCATAGCCCAGGGCCCTCCACTTGTCTCCCTGAACACTGTAGGCTTTGGCCAGTACTTCCAGCTTCTCTGTGATGTGGGGGTTGTGGTTGGTCATCTTCTGGCTCGAAGGCTGTGCACAGACCCACTTATCCAGGCCCTCAGGGGCTGGGCTGGGCTCACCATCTCCCTCAAGGGGTGTGGGGTAGTGGCCACTGATAAGGGCTTCCAGATCAGCTGCGCTGACCTGGGTCTCTTCCCCATCACTGGTTTCATCATCAGAGCCAGGCTTGAGGTGGGGAAAGAGAGGAGATGATAAGTTCACACCCCTAGGAGAGCTCCTCAAAGATGGGGGCTGAGCCTCCTAGCCAGACTCAGGAATGAGTCAGACCTGAATCTCCTTAAGTGAGGGGCCACGTTCCATCTGGCTTCCCCCCAGTGCCCAGTCCTAGAATCCCCAGTGGTATGTGGTAGATGTGGCCCGGGCAACTGCAGACATGATGAATGCTGGGAAGAGCCAAATGGCCTCATAATAAAGAGGCCCTTCCTCTTTCAGGAGCCTAGGACTTTCTGAACAACCACCAGGCCCTCCCTGTTTCTGTGATCTAGTTCCCAGGGGAAGGGAGCTGTGAGGGCTAGGAGGCTCCTGACCTGGGCTTGGGTGCTCAGGGCTGTTTCTGCCCTCTGGGGAGGAGATACAGGCCTGGTGGGAGGAGGGGGAGAAGAGAGGGCTGTCCTGAGCGGAGCCCCATTGGCTCCAGGAGCAGAAAAGTCTTGGTCTGTCTTGCTGAGCTGTGGTTGGTCCGGGTACCTGCGGGGATGGTAACGGCAAGTTAAGACCCCAAAGGTCTGGCCCTACCTCTGCTCCTAATACTCTACTTTGAGATCTTGGTTTCCTAATGTATCCCATTAAGACAGTAAAGTTATTTTTAGTAACCCGAGAAGAGAGTTCCGGATGCTGCCAGAAAACAAGAGGAAAGACTGGGGCCAACCCACCTGTTGGGGATATAGATTCTGAATCCTGCCGTGTCCACCAGCCTTCTCTCCTGCAGGCACAGGCTGAGCCAGGTGGACTTCACCAGCTGGGCGCCCTGGGGCAGCTGGGGCAGTCGAAGGAGGCGGAGGGCTCGCTCACAGTCCATGCCTTCATCCACCACAATGTGAGTGACCCCTGGGGCCTGGGCAGCGCATATCTGGCCACCATGCTGGATAATCTGCTTCTCAAAGAGCTGTGCCCGGGCCTGCCCAATGCCACTGGGCACAACATGGGCACGCAGGGAGCTCAGCCACTCTGTGTAAGGGACATCCAGATGCCTACTGTCATAACTGTCAGATATGATCTGAATGAACCCTTTAGAGTCCTGTGCCCCCAAACAATCATTTTCCTTCCATTTAGACAGCCAGCCTTCTGGGGAATTCTACCGCAAACATACAGTTAATTTCTCCATGGACCATCACTTGATATAAGGGGCAAGGATTTTGATATGTCCTGTTCCCTCATGTAACCTAGAACAGTGTCTAGCACATTGTAGGTATCCTATATATCACTTCATTTGATCATTTATTCTTTCAACAAGTATTAATAGACACCTACTATTAATAGACAGAGCAAGTGGCCTGTCAAAGACTGGGGCCCAAGGCTTGTGCAAGAGAGATACAAACCAACACGCAGTCCATGGGCGGGCAGAATCAGCTCTAATATCTGAGTCTAGACATGAGCAATATAGGAATCCTAAGGGTTTGAGTACATGAGGGCTCTGAGGGTGGGTCTGCTCACCTCCTGCTTCTCCATCTTCTTGCCTGGGAATCTTTGCAAGTGCTTTTGATGATGGATCGGTATGAATTTTCTTCCGCTTAGGAAATGCCTTCAAGATGCCCCTGGGGTCCATTGAGGAATGGCCGGATCCTGGCCTTTAGGTTTTAGGTTTGATCAGGGCAACTATCATGTGGAAACCCAGAATTGAGGTTATCCAACCCTTCGCCTATAAAGGTGGTCTCTCATGACCAGGGTTTGGGGGCAGTAGCCCAGTTCCTTGGGGCATCCCAAACCGAAGAGAACTTTAGCAGTTTAGCCTAGCACTCACCAGCCTTTCAATGTCAGAGTACTGGGGGGAAGAAGGGGAAGAAAGGGCCTATTAGGGAACTTCTGAGTGGTACAAAATTATATTTCTTGGAGGGTTTGCTCTAAAGATTCAGTGCAGTGTCTGCCCTGCTGCATCCCACTTTGAAAGGGCTTTACCAAAAGGGGACGCCAGGCTAGGAAATGGAGCTACAGCTTTACCTGGGCTCCCAAGAGGGTTGAAGGACTGGGAGGAATCTGCATCTAAACTCCACGTGATCTTTCTTTATCCCATCACAGACCGGCAGAGGAAACCCTAGGAGGCCAGGGTGTTAGGGAGGCGGGAGAAAACGCCCTTCACCTGCCCCGGTCGCCGGCCACCCGTCACTGGGGTGCTCAGCCCCGCAGCTGCGGGGAGACAGGGCAAGGCGGCAGCAGGTGTAGGGCGCCTTTCCGAGACTTGGGGACTCTTCGCCTCACAGCTGGGGGTGGAGACGACAGGCAGCTGTGGGGCACCCGCCACGAGCGCAGCTGGCACGCGCCAAGGACTCCCACCTGGAGGTCAGAGGACAGCTGGAGGGTCCAAACCCAGACCTAAGGACCCCTGCCCACCGTAGCGATTCGGTCCCAGGTGGGGTCAACTTCAGGCCCCGCGGGTGGCAGGAGTAAACCACTTACCAGGACAGCCAATGAGAGCGGACGAAGGGAGTGGTGGGTGGGAAGTCGAGGGGGGAGGGGAGGTGGAGAAGAGCAAATGCCCAGAACATCTTCCGGGTCGGCCGGAAGTGACCGTAGGCGGAATGGTTTCCATGGCAGCGGCCGGGCGCTTGGCTAGGCGCAGGGAAGATGGCGGTAACCGGTTGGTTGGAGAGTCTGCGGACCGCCGAGAAGACGGCGCTACTGCAGGACGGTAACTCGAGGCCCCTCACGAGCCCCCTAGTCCTTTCCCCCAGGGTCCAGCCCTCCGTGCTGGCACCTCCGCGAAGGGCCTCCGCCTGGGACTGCCGAGCTGGAAGGCCGCTGCTGCTAGACAGGCCGTCCCTCATTGGCAGGTGAGGAAACTGAGGCCCAGAGAGATGACGTGACTGGAACACGCGTCTCTGGACACCTCCTAGTTTCCTCTACCCCACTTCGCCCAGCTCTGAATTCTGTTACTAATAAATAATAACTCCCTTCACATTCGTTATGTCATTTGCTCCCCACAGCTGTCCGAGAGGCTGTTAATTTCCCACTCCATTTTGTAGAAGAGGAAGCTGAAATCCGAGAGGGTCTTAGACCAGCCCTAGCCCTCCCCAACCCCGTCCAGTCAGTGCGGATTCTGTTGCCGAACGTAGCCTGCTGTCCTGGAGAGGCGGGAGACCTGGGATCTAGTTACCACTCTGCAGTTAAATCACAGCCTCTTTGCTTGCTTGGGCCTCGTTTTCCTCATCTGTAAAATGAGCTGGATGGGTTACCCCTGAGGTCCTTTTCAGCTGTAGTATGTTTGTAAGTGAAACTTCTAAATGTTCCCTGGGTCTATAGGGAAAACAGAGCAAGGGCCCCAGGGCTGTGCCTGGAAAAGGTGGGCATGGGGGTATGGAGTCCTGACTTTCTCTCACCCTAGGATTGGCGGATGTAGGAACCCCCAGTGCTGCAGAGCCCGTTCCTGCACCCACTTGGCAGCCAGAAGGAATTAGATCTGAATTCTTGTAGATTTTAGGATACCAGTAGAGGCGCACGTCTTTTGGGCAAAGGCCAATCAGGGAAGCATGTAAATTAAAATCACCTGCTCATTTGTTCATTCACTCAGCATTTAGGGAGGATTTTAACTATGTGTTAAGCTGTGTACTAGAGCGGGGGGGGGGGATGTGTAAATAAATAAGAGTGTGTGTTAAATAGAGGTTGGAATCTTTTATAAAGTGCTGTGAGAGCACAAAGAGGGGAATGATCATCTCTTTGAAAGAAGACGGGACAGAAGAGGTGATACTAATGTGTGTTTGCAAGTGGAGAAGAGGGGACGGCTGTTGCAGGAGGAATGATTCACTTGTAAAGGAAGGTGTGGAGATGTGAGAGTATATGGCGGATTACCAGGGAAACGACAAAAGCACTTAGGGAGGCTGAAGCACTCACCCAGTCATAACCCGCCCCACACCTTGTCAGGTGCTAGGTACTAGGATGCAAGCCAGTCATAACCCGCCCCACACCTTGTCAGGTGCTAGGTACTAGGATGCAAGGGTGAATAAATGCTCTTTTCTCAAGGAGCAGTGAGGAGAAATGGTGGGACATGAGGAGGGATTTTAAATAAATTGGAGTATGTTGTGATAGATCTCCTATGCCAAGCTAAAGATTTTGGACATTATCTCATACAGCAGTGGTTTTTGGTTTTATTTTAAAAAATAGATATGGGGCACCCGGGTGGCTCAGTTGGTTAAGTGTCCAACTTCGGCTTAAGTCATCATCTCCTGGTTTGTGGGTTCAAGCCCTGTGTTGGGCTCTGTGCTGATGGCTCAGAACCTGGAGCCTGCTTGGGATACTGTGTCTCCCTCCGTCTCTCTGCCCCTCCCCCGCTCATGGGGGGGGTGTGTGTGCATGTGTGTCTCAAAAAAAATAGATAACATAGATCTTACCATTTTAACCATGTTTAAGGATACAGTTCTATGGCATGAAGTATATTCATATTGTGGTACATCCATCTTTAGAACTTTTTCATCTTCAGCTGAAACTCTACCTATCAGAAACTAACTCCCCCATTCCACTTCCACTTGTTTAGCTGTTGTGATACTACTACTATGAACATGGGTATACAAATACTTGTTTGAGTCTCTGCTTTCACTTCATTTGGTCATAGGACAGTATCTAAACAAATATTTGATCATGTAGGATTTTGGTTTTTTGTTGGTAGCATCACAAAAAAGTACAGATAATTATTGTATAATCTTTGGGTAAGGGAAGATATTCTAAGCACAACTCCTGGGTAGTAACCACAAAGGAAAAAATAGTTGACTATAATAAAAATTAAACAGTTGTTTGAGAACCCGTTCCACTTTAAACAAAGTTAAAAGGCAATTGAAACAATATTTGCAACATATATGATTCATCGTTAATATATATAACCATATATAAGTTCAATCAGATCGGTAAAAAAAAATGAATTCCCAAATAAAATAAGCTAAGACCTAAACAGGTAATTCACTAGAAATGACCAATAAACCCTTGGAACAGTGTTCAACCTTACAAATATTTAAAGCTATGCACATTTTCCTAATATGTTATTAGAGCATAGAATTTGGCATCAAATGAACTTCAGTCAGTTTGTCGTGTCACAGCTTTTTGAGCTTGCACAAGTTGTAAGCCCCTTATGCCTCAATTTTCCTCATTTATGAAACACACAGTGGGGACACATCGGGTTACTATGAGAATCAAATGCAATAAAACCTGTGAAGTGCCGGCCACTAGGAAACACTGCACCCTGCCTGGACTCAAGATGGACTCAAGAGGGTCAGGCCACACTCTCAGCTACTCACAGGCAGCACTGTGTACCCCACTCCTGACAGGAAAACCCTTTCCAGCTCTATGAGCCATCCAGATGCTTGAGGGCACTATAACCTAGGAGCATGCTAAGAGGCTCTGCAGATTTGGGGATGAGTTTCCCCAGAATACAAATTAGGACTGACTGCAGGGAACTGTGTCCGGGGGAGTGAATTAGTTGGGGAAAGTCTTGGTAGATCAGATAATGACTCCTTTAGCTGCTCAAGGTCCCTGAGCCTCATATTCATCAAGCGTAGGTTGAGTACCTGTCCGGTGTTATTAGGCTCACTAAGGAACCTACTTACATCAACTTACCCATTTGTAAAAACGTAGAAAATTACATAGTCACTTAAGAAAAATGCTTATGATTATATTATATAGGTGGAATAGTTGGGCTAGGAGATTCTCCTGGATTCTTGTATTCTTTATTTTTTTTAATGTTTATTTATTTTGAGAGAGAGGGAGAAGTGAATGGAGGAGAGGCAGAGAGAGAAGGAGACAGAGGATCTGAAGCGGGCTCCCTGCTGACAGCAGAGAGCCCTGATGCCGGGCTCCAACTCATGAACCTCGAGCTCATGACTTGAGCTGAAGTTGGATGCTTAACTGACTTAGCCACCCAGGCGCCCATGGATTCTTGCATTCTTTCAATGAGAGTTGAATCAATGTTCATTTATTCATTCGGTTAATATTTAGTTGAGCTCCTGATATATTCCCAGGTACTTTGCTTGGTGGTACGGAAACCATAGGCAAGAGGGATGAAACCTCTCCTATCTAATAGAGACGGTCAGTAATCAAAGAATCACACAAATGTAAATCATATCCAAGGTAAATGCCATGAAGAAAACATACAAGGACTAACATTATGTGGCTGTGTGCCAGGAATGGCCTAGAGATAAGTAGAAGGCAGAGCAATCACATGGGTAGAAGGAGTGCTTGGTCAGGAAACTCAGTTCAGTATTCTGAGCTCACAGGCTTGGTTTTAGGAACTGGGGAGAGAAAGATAAATATGGCACTGTTCCTGGGGAGGCAGGACACTTTTTTAAAAAAGTATCATACTATGTGATAAATGCTCCACTGTGGATATGAATAAAATACTAGGGAGGCACAAGCAAATAAGGAAGTGATGCATTTGGCTGAGGTGGCTGACGACTTCCCAGTGGAGTGACATTTGAGCTGGATTTTGAAGGGTGAGGAGTTCAACAGATGAAAAGAAGGGTGGAGCTTTGCTGGTAGAGGGAACAGCAGAGCAAAGGCACGTTCAGAGAAAGCCGCAGAAAGGAAATGCATCCCCAGATGCGTCTTAATGGTGGGCAGTGGTTGACAAGGAGTTCATGGGTAGCTCTGGGAGGGTTTCTCATGCCCATGCCCAAGGCTGTTGGTGTTTCCCAGGTTGATCCCTTGATGTACAAGGTAAGAAGTGGCTTGTGGGTAAGCGACTCTCTCTACTTCATGCACAGGGAGAAGGAAGGTGCACTATTTGTTCCCAGATGGAAAGGAAATGGCTGAAGAATACGATGAGAAGTCAGGCGAACTACTTGGTAAGTGACGGGGCTCCCAGTGGGCCCTTAGGAACACTTGGGGTGATCTAAGCACAGGTAAACACTTCTAGCCCGAGGCAAGCTTGTTCCTGAGAATGATGTGAGGTCAGGGCTGAACACCGGAGATGGAGTGGGTGTCTGCTCGACCAGTAAACTCCACCTGACCCCCAGACAAATGAGAGCGGAAGTCTCCTGTAGGGAAACTGTTGGGCGAGAACTGTACAGGGAAGGCGGAACTGGAAGTGAGCCTTGTAGGCTGAGTGAGAAGAGGTAAGGACAGACTTTAACTGTAGTTGTTTTGCTTGTTTTGTTTGTTTGTTTTCCGAAGCCACACCAGGAGCAAGCAAGCATCAGAGGCAGCAGCTACTCAACACAGGGCGCCAGAGGCGGCACTGTGAAATCTGACCCTTACCTTGGAGAATGCCTGAATCAAAAGGGGTTGGGAGTAGAAATGGGGCTTTTGCAGCTTTGTCGTTTTCATTCCTGCAACTCTTTTCCTCTAAGACTAGGCTCATGAATAGGGGCTCCAGCTCAGATTTCTGGGAAGTATTTGATTTGTCCATCCTCTGTGCCAGGTACACACATCAGCATTAACTGACTTCCCAGAGCTAGGTGGCTGCTGCTTTGACCCAGGGCCCGAGGCTGTCGGCAGTGGGAGTTGGTCTCTTTATTAAGTTCCACCTGAAATGCTAAGACCAGTGATGGAATCATGGGTTGGGTTATTTTCTTGACTTTAATTTCTTCCTGGGCCTGATCGACAGGTAGTATTGGCAAGGGAATTTCGTTTTCCCTTTTTCTGACAGCTCATAAATGTCGAGAGCCGACAACACAGATTACACTGGTTTGCATTTTCTCAGTCTCCAGTCTTAAAATGTGTGTCCTGCGCATGTTCAGTCGCAGAGTGAAGTGTTGATCCCTCCTTATTATTAGCTGCTTGGGCTCCAGTCCCAATTGGTTTAGTCTGGTGCTATTAAAAATCTTGATGTGTTTAGCATATGACACTGATTTGGTAGAAACCAATACAGTAGTAATATCCTTACAATGCATTGTAATTTATAGTGCTCCCAGGGGGTGACAGCCTTGGAATGCCTAACAGGGGCGAGCTTATGAAAGCAGGGGTCACGTGGGCTAACCACCACCATTGCCAGGCCAGAGGCTAGCCGGAGTTCCTCTGCCCCAGCCCCCCAGCACCACTTCTCTCCGCTACTCAGAGCAAATAAAACAGCTGTAGCTGCTGTGGCCATAAAATCAAGCAAACAAATAACCCCAGGCCTCTTAGTTGTGCTTGGACATGAAGTTAAAATGAAAAACAAGTTCAGGTGCCTTCATCTGTAGCATCCCACGTTAACCTGTCACTTCTCTCGGCAGGTGGGGAATAGACAGTGGCCTACAAACTCATTTTTTCTTAAAAGCAGAAATGGAGATTGATAAGAGAACATTGTTTGGCTAAAGTTTACCTAATAATGGTATTAATACCATAACTTTTATTGGGCACCATGCTAAGTGCTTTACGTGAGCTATCTCCCTGAGTCATCCTCATTGCCGCCTGAGAAGGTGTGCGCTGTTGCCCTCTTTTACCAGAAAAAAACGGAGCCTCTAAGAGGTTAAACACCTTGCTCAGAATTCTATAGCTGGTTAGTTTCTGAGTTAGGATTTAAGCCTAAGTCTGCCTGGTTAAGAGCCCATGCTTTAATCCACAACAACATAGTATTAGCAGTTGAGAATATTTAATCCTGCTTTCTTTTCTTCTTACTAAATTTTACTTTCCCCAGAATGATCAGAGCAGGGGCTGCTGGGAGCAGAACAGAGATGGACTGACAGGAACACCCCATTCAAACCACTGGGCCCTTTTTGAACAGCTGACCCTTCTCTTACCCATCTCCAGCCACTCCACCCCAGCTTTGCCAGCTGCCCTTGCAAAATACTGTTTATTATTCATTTTTTAAGTATAAACAATCCCAGGGCCTGAACTAACGTCAGCTTGAGCACTCTATGAAGTAAAATATGGACAGGGTTATTATGGCCATAAATGGGAATTGTTTCCATTTTTCCAGCTAACTATACAAATGTGATAATTGGATAAACTGGTTTTCTGTTAGAAAAACCCAGAAAGTAATTTGCCAGCAGTGCATCTGTGTAGGATAGAATTCTTCCAGTCGGTGTTAATAAGCATAGTAGTGTCATATTTTTTTCAACCCTCTCAATGCTATTCATTCCCACCCCACACAATGCGTGCTGTATGTAGTCATAGAGGAAAAACCTGAAGGGCCCCATAACAATGATCGGAACATCAAACCAGCCCCAGAGGAACACAGCATGTCAGGGGGGGCAGAGGCTGAAGGGCAGGCCATCCCCCAGCGATTACATTTGGATTACCGGCTTAATCTGCTTTGGTATTTGACCGCCAGCCTAACCACCCCAGGCTGCATTTGGAGGATATTGAGCACTTTCATCCCCAAGCACTTCACCGGCTTTATAAATGACCCACTCGATTCCCTTCAGCCTCCTCAGGGATGGGACGTGGCAGCTGTTTAATAGCCACAGAGCAATGTTGCAGTGTTTTAGGGCAGAAAAGAAGAATCCTGCATCCAGTTTAAGCTGCAGGGAGTATTTAGGAAAGGGGAATGTAATTATCCACATTGGAAGCGGGCCAAGGCTTGGAGCTTTGGGGAAAGAGGCCTTTAGGACCTCCACTTTCCAGCCCACCTGAAAGATGGGGCTCCCTTTCAGCAGTCTAGGACATCAGCCTGCTTCCTGCTGATTTAGGGAAAAAGCCCCCAGGCACTGCCTCCTTCATCTGTTCCCCAGCAGACCCTGTAGGGTCATCGACAGTCTCCTTTCCAAAGACTGGCCCTGGCTCAGCCGGGAAGGTAGGACAGCATCCCAGGGAGCTACCTTGCACACACTAGTTTGGGTTTAACATATAATCAAATCAGAGTGACAGCAGGTGGAAACAGTCCTCTGTTGCCGCAGGAACTGTCCTTGAGTTCAGGAACAAAGACAGGACAAGAAAAACGAGACAAAGTGTGTATTTGCACGCGTGCATTCATGCCCATGTACATGGGGAAAATAACAGGGACTCCACCAAAAATGTTTATTGGCTCTTATCTCATAACGGAATGAGTAGGAAGACCTTCTTCATTCTAGCAAAGAATTTAATCCAAGGTGTTTAAAAAAAAAAGAAAGAAAATGGTGTGACAGCCAGAAGGCTGGCTTCCAGTTAAGCGACGTATTACATGAATAGATTTGGATACACTCCCGGTCACAGCCCATTCACTTAAGAGAGTAGAAGTATTTGTGAAGAAAAAAAAAAGTTGCCTATAAAGCATATTTCCAAGTTTTACTCTTCCTTATTAATTTTCATTATAAACTTGGAAATGTGTTTCTAGGGAGAATTTTTGGCCCAAAGACGTAATAAAATCACACTGCAGAATGCAGCAGACCTTATAAAAGCACATATTCAAGGGAAAATTCTAATTTTACAGCACACTTTTGTGTTCAGCTTGCATGCCTGCCTTGGAGCAGGGAGGGGGTTTGGGTTTGGCACAGCTGCTCACAAGGTCTCAAACCATCCTGAGAATCAAGACAGCAGGTCTCCCCCCCTCCCCCCCCAGCCCCACCCCAGCCCAGCCCAGAAACAGGAGCGGATGGGAGCAACTTTGGCCAAAAACCAGGCACCTTTTGAGTTGTTTAACTCCGCATGACGCTTCAGGAAGGCTGTTCGCCTTTAGTGGCACTTCAGCCCGGCGAGGACCCTGGGTGCAGCAGGAAGGGGAAGGAGCCCCGGCATTAGAACTCAGGAAGGCGCCCCTGCAGGGACCGGGCTCAGGGGCCGCACCATGATGACATGGATGAGTGGGCTTCCTGAAAATCCTGGCAGGGGGCTCCAGGTAATGTCCACCAAACTAGCATTTTCATTTATGATTTCCATACCGTATGCGCCTTACTTGGGGGAAAAAAAGGCACTTATGTAAACATGTGGGTTGTAAAACAAGGTAAAATAGAGACGATTGTTTGCATTATAAAAGGGTAAGCCTGCTCTCCAAAGCATTTCCTGTTAGATCATCTGTAAATAATGCATATAAAATATGGCATGTGCCTAAAATTTTGTTTAAATACAACCCAGGCTGTTGTTTTAAGCCAGGTAGACCTGAAGTGAGTGAATTTCTACATTTGGACTTTCTGAATCATGAGACAAATTGTCAGCTTTCACCCTCGTAATTAATTTTTCCTTTGCACATGTGTAGAGGGGAAAAATACATCTCCAGTCACACTTCTTGGGATCCACATGTTCCCTGTTACCAGTAGCTAGCTACCCTTTTCTTAACCTGCACATCCCTCCCTTGCTTGAAATCATGCCTGGAGGATTCTTAACTCCACTTAGCTCCTTTTGGAGTTTTGTTCCAATCCGTTTAGTTTGGGCACCCGTGATGTGGGCTTTCCAAGTCATCCAATGTTGAAATGCTCTCCTGAGTAGCTACGACATCCTGCTCGGATGGACGAAACTGGGGTAAAGGCCTGTCGTGCCTACTTTTATCCTGTTCCGGTTATCTAATGTGATGTCAGTGATTCAGCAGGGAAGAGCAGTCCCTTCCTTCCCCATAATCCCATTGCTTCCTTCTCTCCTCAGTGAGAAAGTGGCGCGTGAAAAGTGCCCTGGGAGCCTTGGGCCAGTGGCAGATTGAGGTGGGAGAGCCAGCACTCCCAGGAGCAGGGAACCTGGGGCCTGAATTCATCAAGGAAAACAATGCCAATGTATGTCTGTCTGTCAGGTGCCTTGGGGAGGCTGGGGTGGGAGTGGGCTGCCAGCCCTTTTGAAGGCAAACACCAGTCTTTACCTCCTTATCTCCAGGGTACCCACCTGGACCCAGCCCTCTAGAAGTGTTTGCTTGAATGAATACCCAAAGGGTTTTGGCTTGGTCATCCCAGGATTAGGGCTGGAATGTCACACAGTAGCAGGATCAGAGGGGAGCTGTGGAGAGGAGCACAGGGTCTCCTGTTGTGCGCCCCGGGGAGGCTCTGCAGCAGGGAGCCACCCCTTCCTCCCCCTCTCCAAGAGCCGTCCTTAAGTTGGATTTGCCTTCTGCAGCCCATCTTCATGCGCAAGGACACCAGGATGAGCTTCCAGTGGCGGATTCGAAACCTTCCCTACCCTAAGGATGTCTACGGTGTCTGTGTGGACCAGAAGGAGCACTGCATCGTTGTCAGAACCACCAACAAAAAGTAAGTGGCATCAGGAGCCTGCCTTGTGTATGAGCACGATGGAGGGAGGGTTGGACCTGGGGTTGGGGCTCAGACTGCTCCCTGCCCTGGAGGGCAGAGCAGCCTCCCCCCAGCTCTGAGGGAGGAAGGAGGGCTGCACTGAAGCCCCAGAAGGTGCTGAAAGCTGAAGGACTTCCTCTCTGCAGGAGCAGCTCAAATAATGTAATCAGCTCCATCGGGGCAGGGAAATTTGAGCAACGAATGTCTGGTCCAGTATCTGGCACGTACTGGGGTTGAGTAGACGAGAGGATGAGGGAATCACTTGGCTGTTAACTTGTGATCTTAGTGGTTCTACTGTAAGATTATTACCTTGACCTCCTGGCTGGACCCAATCTTTGGTGCACTTGGCCTGGTGATATCACTGTTGGGGAACCATGGCCTGGAAGGCACACTTATCTAAGGTGGCAGTTACGGAACTTTAAAGGCCTAGTCTGGGGGCAGCACACCTTATCCCTCACGGGACTGAGAGCCAGTAGGCAGGTACTTGGGCCTCTTGGAAGTCTCTTGCATTCTGTTTTAGAAGGGGTATTCAACTTGCCTTTGTTTCTCTCTTTGTATTCTGGGGGGGGGGGGTGCAAAAAAGTGGGGTTTAGGGGACAGAAGGTGCCAAGGCGGGAGATGTGATTCATGCAGGGCTGCTTCTGGGCTGACCATCTTGGAAATGCATTGATCGTGTTTAGATTTCCAGAGCTCCAAGTGATCACAGGGGCAGAGCCCTGTAGTGAATTGGTCTTGCCCTGGTCCAGAGGCATTGTAGTATAGGACCAATTCCCATGAAGTACATTTAGGGGCATTAAATTGGAAGGTTTTAGGAGCTACTGGTCCACAGCTGTGCACCCACCCAACATGCCTCATGGGTGCTAAGCTTGGGCCACAGGTGCTACCATCCGTCCATTCACAGCTTCACAAGCATAAGGAGGACCCAGCTCTTTGTCCATCTCCTCAGGTGGTGTGGTGCCAGCTTCCGCTCCCATCTCCCTCAGGTCCATGAGGCCCATGGGGAAGCAGCAAAGCTCCCAGGCTGCCCCAGCGCAGCCACGGGTCTGCCCTCCGCTTCTGACCCGCATACCCTCTCACTTTGGCAGGGTTAAGGGGATGGGGAAGGGGTGGAGATGAATGAATTAATTTCAAGATTATTGCTCCACATGCAGCCAGCAGCCCCTGCAGTGGGCCTTGTCTATAAATATAAAGTCATAATAATAAGGGTTTGCGTTTATAAAGCACTTTGAAGCCCTCAGATAAAAGGCAGTTTGTTCCCGTTATTGTTCTCATCATTAACGGGAGTCAGTGCCTAAAGTGGAATTTAGCAATTTCAGACAACAGAGAAATTGCCTTTAGGAAAACAAACTCTGTGCTTCAGCAAGCATTCCCTGGTGGAAGAGGCCCTGGGTCCAAACTGGGAACAAAAGTGCTTCTGATAGCACTTGAATCTGCAGCCTAGCAGTTTGTGGAGCTGGCTGCTGCCTCCCTTTTGTCCCCCAGAGGTCACTGTAGAATACAGATATCAGGCAGAAATGTGATTACCGGGGAGTGAGAGAAGAGAGGCTAGCTAGCTCACCAAAAAATTCATCTGCGGGCAGATCCGCTGGGCCCCATCTGCTGCACAGATCCAGCCGTAGGTGGCGCTGTTGGCCAGGAGCTACAGGGCTCGAAGCCCGCTCCTGCGCTCAAGGCAGGGGGGAGGCATTTTTGAACTGATGGGTGAGGCCAGGTGGGATGGGAGTAGGTGAGGCCTGGAGGGGCAAGGGGTAGGGTTCCCACAGAGGGGCGAGAAGTATGTGAATGCCCACTTTGGAGCCCACACTGAGCCTCTGGTCCAGTGGCCCTGCCTGGCTCAGCCTAGCCTTCTTCAGGTCCTTCTGCCCCATATAGGAAAGGTCGCTAAATCTTTAACTGGTTCTTTCTGGAGTCTAGTGGCATTTTCATCTACCAGGAGGAGTAATGTGTCTTACACCTTTACTACCACTGATTGAACAACTCAGTGGCTGTTCTTTTGGGTAGGATAAGCTCAGCTTTTTCAGGATACTTTAACAATCTGTTTTCTGGAGCTCCTGGGTGGCTCAGTCAGTTAAGCTTGATTTCGGCTCAGGTCTGATCTCATGTTTCTTGGGTTTGAGCCCCTCGTTGGGCTCTACGGTGACTGTTCAGAGCCTGCTTGGGATTCTCTGACTCTCTCTCTGCTCCTCCCCCGCTCACAATGTCTATCTCTGTCTCTCTCTCTCAAAAATAAATAATTTTTTAAAAAGATAATTTTTTAAAAATCTGTTTTGTGATCATCACACCACCCGGAGTTGGGCAGGATACATATTTTTATTGCTGTGTTACAGAGTAACAATTACATCAGTGTGTTTGTCAAGTCAGCATGATGAACTGACTTGCAAAGGGGAAGTTGGTGATTGTCTGGACAGCCACCTAGACCTCTGCAGTTTCCACCACACTGTGGCATTTCTCTCTGGCTTGCCTTCTCCCTTCACCTGCTGGTTCTGTGCCTGTCCCCAGTCTAATACTCTGGAATGTGGTTACTAGTAAAAGCCAGAGTTTCTTTGTCCGTACCTGCCTTGTCCCTGAAGTACTGGGTTGGCCACTTTTCTGGAAAGAATTGATTCCAGTGTGTCACGTCCTTGGCCTCGGGTATTAGAGAGGGATGAATGGAGGAAGAAAGAAAGTGCTTTTCCAGGGTCCCAGTGTGGCGCCGCCTATTCCTGATAAGGGTGTTTGTGCAGAAAGAAGCTTCTTAGCCTCAGCCTAGAAGCTGGCAGCTATAAGTTAATGAACCAGGGCACTGGTGGGTGGGGGGAGGGGGGGAGATTGGCTTAAATTTGGTCTCTGCCACGTGCTATCTATAGTATTTGGGGCAGGGGTTCCTCATGTATCATAGGAGAGTCCTACCTGCCTCACAGATCGTTTGGGTAATTTGACACAGTCATACACAGACAGACCCCCAGCACAGTGGCCAGCCGGCAGCAAGTCTTCAGCAATTCTTTGGAAATTGGAACTTGGCTGATTGGACATTGGTGACACTAACACGGTGGCCGGTGTTCATAGGCATCACTGGAAAAAGAGGATCCCGCTTTCAAATAAATTCTGGAAACTGAATCAGACAAGTTTCTCTTTGGTAGGACTCACAGCAGCCTTGGTAGGTGAACGTGCACACTGTGACTCTAGGAAGGGCCGCTTTAGGCAGAGATGACCGGTTTGCCGGGAGCCATGGTGTTTAAGAAAGGAGCAGGGTATGCCTGCTGATTTTCTAAGGGCAGAGCTGGCCTGAGGCTTCCGTGGACCACCCTGGCCATGCCTGTATGACCGTGTGCAGGGCGCCCTGATGCGTGTGCGGCACGGCCCGTGCGACTGTCCACCGCAGACCCTGCTTCTATTTTCTGCCTCTCCTCAGAGTCTCTCCCTAAAGGCCTGACCTCTTGTGCCCTCTCTCAGTTCCCTGCAAGGGAGAACGGTTGGGAAAGGGCTGGAAGTTGGGAAGAGGATACAGTGGGAGAGTGGTGGGGCATCATAGGTCATTTCTCAAATAGCCAAGAGGAAGGAGCCATCCTTTCAGCTCAGGGTCAAGAGAGGTAGAGTTGGCCTGTTCTGGTCTGTTTGACAGGGACTTAAAGTTCATCTGGTTCAGTGACAAAAGTTCATTCAGCTCCTTTATTTGAGGAAGGAATTTGCAGGAAGAAACTGGGGCCCAGAAGTTAAGTGGCCTGCCCAGGGCCACAGACCAGGACGGGGCGCTGTCCTGAGAACCTTTGCTTCCCTGTGTCTTCGGACACTTTGACATTCAGAAAGGAGAACTGCTGTTAGAGTGCCCAGAGGGCCCGCAGGGTGGTGGCTCCCAGGGGCGTCCATCCTTGGACAGAGTGAGGAACCCAGCCCAGGGAGTCTGTTGCTTTGGGGAGAGGATGCGGAGAGAGGGTCAGGAGGTTCATGGAAAAATCACTTGTAACAGGGGCTTCTCCCCGTACCAGTTTTGTGACTCCGGCCAGAAAGACCTAACTGTCCGTTCCTCTGTTTTCTCTTCTGTAAAAGCAACCAACCTGGAGGGTTGTTTTGAGGATTCACTGCGTACAAAGCAGTGTCTGGCCCAGAATAAGCATTTACCAATGCCCCCTTTCATTGTGTGACCGAGACTGAACATGGTAATAGGAGATGGGGACAGGGAGTGTTGTATGTCCTCCGAGACCCCAGGAACCACTGCGCTGTGAGGGTTTAGCTTTCAGGCAGAGATAGGTTAAATCTTTCTTCTTCATCCTTAAATCCCCAGCTCACAGCTCAAGGCCTGGGGCACAGTTGATGCCTGAGACACGTTTCCTGTCTCCTCTAGTGCTGCCTGAGGCTGAGCATTCTGACTTTCCCAGAAGCACAGTGGGTCCCTCTCTAGTCCAGGTACTGGTGAGAAAGTCAAGTGTGATTCCTCTTGAGGCAGATCTGAGGCCAGGGAACGGAGGTGACACAGGGTGGGCTGCTCCCTGAGGAGAGAAAGCAGATGCCCTGAACTTCCTTGAACCCTGCCTCAGGAGCCTTTGTGGAAAGTTGTGTAACCTCAGCCAGTAAACTAAATCCATGAGAGATCTTGGTCCCAAGACCAAGAGAGCCTCCAAGCCTCTCTGCCTCTGCCCTGGCGCCCTGGCCTCGTGCTGAAAGGTGTGGGTGTGGGACAGGGGGAGGCAAGCCACACACCTCAAGTTCCCTTTGATCTTGTCATTGTCACCATGGAGGCCAAGCTGCCCGGGTTTCTTTTTCCAGTCCCAATGTCCCAGCCTGGGGCAATGAGGTTTGCCAGTGTGCCTCTGTCCCCGTCCCCCCAGCACAGGACAGGTGGGCAGGAAGGATGTCCCTGCGCTCTGCACAGTAAGGCCTTACACAGGCCCTGCGTGTGCTTGGGCTGCTGCTCCCTCAGTTCTGTTTCTTGTGTATATTTGCAGGGAAGATGTTAACACTTCCTAACAAGCCTTTGTGTTCATCTAATCTCTGCTGTTTAACCTTTGACTCCCCCCTATTATCAGTGTCTGCCACCTTTGCTGGCCAGCCCAAGGGCCCCAGGAAGAGCCCTCAGCCCAGGCTGGCTGGGAGGATGAGGCAGCATTCCACCCCAGTTTGCAGGCAGATGGATCGCCTTTCCCTGGGGCAGAGCTTTGGAAAATAAAGCAAACTTGTGGTGCCATTAGGATCCCCCAGCCCCCACTCCTTTTGAACTGTCAGCCTTTAAGTAAACATTCTTTTCCTGCCATGGGTCCCAGCACCTTGGCGAGAGCAGAGGACCTGGGAGGAGGGCTCCCCCCACCCCAGCCCCCAGAGCCTAGGCTAAACTCGGGGATTTGGGCAGGAGAGCAGGACAGAAGTGCCGCATTGATGTCAACTCTGAGTCCCTGGGGCATCGGGGCTTTTGAAGTGGACTCAGGGTAGCTGTCACCACAAGGGCCAGGCCCCTCGGAAGTATTAAAAGCCCCATCCTCTCCAGGCCCCTCCCTTGTTTGTCCCTGCCGGCAGCGCTGCCCTTCCCGGCCCACACGGCCACTGCAGCAGCGGTGATGCCACTGCCAGGGCCTCCACTGCACGGGCCTGTCGCTAGAGATGCGGTGTGCTGAGCACCCAAGCAGGAGCGAGGAACTTTACTACTGTTTCCACTGACCACTGGCTGTGAAGCCGGGCAAGACATTTCACCCTTCTGAGCCCCGAGTTTCCTCTTTGGTAAAGAAGGTCAAATTTCCTGTAAAACAAAGTCCAGTTGTACACATTATGGGCTAGATGTTGCTCTCTGGGTTTTTCAGTTCAGTTTGTTTTTACTGAAAATGATCATTAATCTCTGGACTGGCACCTGCAGACGATAGGGACTGTATGTGAAAATGGGGGAGGGGGCCGCAGGGGCAGCAAAGTAGCCCAGAGCGCCAGAGAGCCAGCTTCCGAGATGAGTCCGGTGACTTGTTCTCGTAGATTGTCCTTGTGGATATACTTCCCTCTAGAGTCAGGCCAGCAGGGTCTTCAGAGACAGACCCCAAAAGAGGAAAAGTAGCCGTGTCTTTCAGTGGAGGTCCGTGGGAGTGGCAACTGTTGGTCCCCAGCTTTGGGCAACATCTCTAGATAGATGTATTCTGTCCCTTGTTAACCATACGTGTTCCCATGTCCTAGGGCTGCAGCGGAGGCCTGGCCTGCCTGAGCTGTGTCACAGGAGGCTGCTTCTGAGTGTGGTTGGGGGTCCTGAGCCCGAAGCAGGGCCCACGCTAATCCCTGGTCTAACCAAGGAATCATGACGGGTCCTGCTCTTTGGCCACTGGCCTGGCCCAAAGGTCCTTCATTCTTTTATGTCCAGGCCCGCTAAGCTCTAAAATACTGGTGTTCTAACTGCCTTCTCTTCTTCCTCTTTGGCTCAGTGGAAGAACTGTATAGAAACTGCACCAGAGGTGCCTGCTGCCCCGTTGGCGGTCACCTCGCCAGATGTGCGTGTGACCTCTTGGTGTTCTCACAGGTACTACAAGAAGTTCTCCATTCCTGACCTAGACAGACACCAGCTACCTCTGGATGAGTCCTCGCTGAGCTTTGCTCATGCCAACTGCACGCTGATCATCTCTGTAAGATTTGCCCAGACCTCTTGGCCCCTGCATCAGGGAGAGGCTCCTTTTTTCCCCGCCCACTTCCCTTCCCATAGGGGCCCCCCGTTCTGTCACAACCCTGGAGTGTGCTTGTTAGAGAACAGGCACCTCTTCTTCAACAGTGGGAGGGGGGGCCGCTCAGGGAGGGTCTGAGCTGGTAAATCACAGCTGGAAGAGGAGAGGGTGATGTGGAGGGGTGGATATCACAGGACTGGGTGGGGTTTGGGTGGTAGGCTCCTATCCAGTCACGTGACCTTGAACAAATCATTCAACTCTATAGCTATCAGTTTCCTCATTTTCAAATAAAGGCATCAGAGGAGGTCCCCCCACCCCAAGGGGGGGATGTGACTGAATTAAGTCCTCTTCCTGGTTCCGCCCACAGTACCAGAAGCCAAAGGAGATCCTGGCAGCCGAGGCAGAGCTTCAGAAGGAGCTAAAGAAAGTGAAGACGGCCCACAGCAGTGATGGGGACTGTAAGACCCAGTAGCAGTGACCCCCGAGCCTACACCTCCGGCAGTGTGGAGGGGGTGAGGCTCTTCCTGTTGCCCCATGAGACTGAGGCTTGGGCCTTTCTGGTGTAAGAAAGCTCCTTACAGGAGCGATCCAGGCTCTGTGAGAACTGGGCCTTGGGGTGCTCCTAGCCCCCATATCATGGTCTTATCTCCTAAGTAAAGTCATTCTGAGTCATTGCGGGTGGACTGCCGTGTTGTCCACCTCTCCACGCTCCTGTCACCAGGAAGGGTGCTGGTGATGACATCCCCTTCTTTTCTATCCTTAGGGACCTCCAACACTAAGCCTTTCACATAAAGGGCGGCATGAGTCTTAGGTGGGGGAAGCTCGGAGTTGATGCAGACAGACAGGTTGGGGAAGATGCCCACCAGGCGCTGCTGGGCTCAGAGGACCACTGGGCTGGAAGAGACCCTGTGCTACCATAGCTTGCAGAAGTGACCCAGATGAATTCCCTAAGGTAAGGGTGAGTGAGGGAGAAGGTTTTAAATACAGTAACCTTGGAAACAGGCCAGAGTGAGGGTGGTAGTGTTGCAAAGAGTTGGTGTATGTTGGAATAGGGTGAAAACAGGTTATTGCAGACGCGTGGTAGCTCAGCTCCGCAGCAGTCTGGAGCCCTTCTGCAGTCCCCTAGCCTTACCCTGCAGGTGACCCCCCCCACTGGGGCCAAAAGGGTGAGTAGTAATGAGAGGTTTTCCTGAAGGAAAGAAATGAGCCATAAGGCCAGTCTTACCCTTTCCCCAGCATGCCCATCCCCATGTTTGAATGTGTTCTTCCCTCTTTTGGGGCCTCCCAGGACTCCCCAGGCAGCGAGGAACCAGATCTGTGAACAATCAAGCTTTATTTTTACAAAAACGAACATTGTAGCAGGTCTCGGCAGCCGGCCTCCAGTTGGGCTGGCTCAGCATTCACTCAGCCTTCCTCAGTTTCAAAGTGGGACCAGGCCACAGTGTCCCAGGAATGAGCCCCAAGAGCTCGATCAAGGGAGGGGTCTGAGTGAGGAGGTGGGGGCCGGTGCCAGAGCAGGATAGAAAGGGACCAGCTGGAGCACCCCACCTCCCTCAGAGCTGTCACGGCTCTAAGAAGGGGTGAGGTTCATGGCCCGTCCCGGCCCGATCCCTGCTCTGGCCACCAGGGAAGCAAGGGCCGGCCAGGTTCAGCCGTTCTCCCAAAGCAGCAGATCCCTTCTCTCCAACTAGTTCCTGGGAGGTAAGGCCAAATTTCTGAGAGTTGACAGCCTTTACCTTACGTCACCCAACCACTGTAGCCATAGGTCTAGGAGCACAGGCACGGCCGGGGAGGAGGTATCACTGCACCCTCCAGGCAGGAGAGGTCCCTGAGTAGCTGGCTTCCCTGCCCCATGGGCTGGGGTGGCCCTGTCACGGGTTTTGAAAGTCCAGGACGTGGAGGTTGTAAGACAGCGCCGCATAGAGATGCTTGGTGGTGAAGCGCAGGCAGTACACGGGACTGCTGAGCGGGGTCGAGGTCAGGGGGAAGGCCTGCAGGGAGGGAAGGTACAGGAGTGGTAAGAGCCCCTAATGAGGAGTCCTGGCATCCCGGAACCAGCGGTGGGCAGGGCTCTTACGTGTAGGCAGGCCCGCTGGCGCCGGTCCCACAGCCGCACGACACCATAGTAGGAGGAACCGGTAGCCAGCAGGTGGTTCCCATCCGTCTGCAGGCAGTACAGGGTGCTGTCATGGGGCTCCTCCCACTCCATGACGCACTTCCTGTCCAGGAAGAGGCAGTCAGAGCAGGAAGAGGCAGTCAGAGGGAAGCACAGGGTGCCCTCCACCCCAGCTTCCCCAAGGGTCTTAGCAGCTGAACAAACTTTTGTTTTTTAAAGATTTAAGTGGGGGGGAAGCCGCCTCTGTACGGGTCTCTTTCTCACCAGTGCCTGCGCCCCAGGCCAGATTATGTCCTCATTTGTGCTTCCCATGCTGGCCACACATCCCAGGACTTCGGCGGCAGGGAGCACGCTGATGGCCCCCAGGCTCTTAATCACGGCCTGGAGGTGATAGTCTCCCAGGCCCTGAGGCCGGGCCACCGAGCTGGGAGCCTGAGCTGGGCCGCTCCTACGGCCCCCGCCTGTACCTTCTCCTGGGGGGCTAGGAGGGGGGCCAGCTGGGACACTCACCGCGCGCTGGCTCGGAGGTCCCAGTAGCGAACGTAGGTGTCATAGCCACAGGACAGGAGTGTGGAAGGGGATTCATACATGACATCCAACACCCCAGCTCCTGGGGGGAAGTCACTGCCCAGGTGCATCATGAGCTGCCCCCTGGGGAGAGAGCAGAGGGGAAGAGGATGAGCAGCCATCCCACCCTGGCCCCCACACCTCAGTCCCTGAGGAGATGCGGCTCTCCTTCGGGAGCTAAAATCAGGCTCCCTTTGTAAAGGACCCAGGGAGGAAATGCCCAGGATGCCCACTGTCTCTCCTCCCCCCCCCCCCGACCCCCGTGCCTGACCCTCCCCCAGCCGAAGGCCTCAGCCCTGCAGCCCCTGCATCACACCTACTTACTGCCGCTCTTCTGGAGGAAGAATGAGTCCCCTCCCGTGTGCGTGCGCGTGCATGCATGCGCGCGCACACACACACACACACTTGGTTACTTTATACTTCTTGATCCTGCAGGTCATGCAGTTTTGAGCTGCCTGAGTCCAATGCCTTAATTCCTGCCTGTAATCTGGGGCTCAAACCTCATTGGGGATAAAGACCACACAAAGGGAGAAGGGGAGTCCCAGGAGATGTTAAAACAAGTAAACACCTTTGTGTCTGGGGAGAGAAATCGCTGAGAAAGCAGCTTAGCGGGCTGGTCCCTGGTGTTCCTGGACCGGCTGGCCCCCAGCCCGGGGCTAGCACGCCTGTGTGATCACAGCCCCCAGCCTGCTGGGCTCCAGCCTGCTCCCCCACCCTCGCCCCTCCCGGTGGCCGAGAGCAGATTACTGAGAAGAACAATTTCTTTGTGACTGTGTAATTCCCTCCGTGACCGCGGCAGTGGGCAGACCCCTCGCCCTGATGCCAGACCCCTAGCAACCACGTAGGGGGGCCTTCTGGCCCTAGCAACTACCCCTCAACATCAAGTGCACCCGCTAATCCCTGTGGCTAGGGAACGAGTAGAAGGAGTTTCTGCCGAATGACGGGAATGAAGAAGAAGGGCACCCTCCAGGCCTGATCCCTCAGTTCCCCCCAAGAGATGCTAGGCTCCCTGGCATGCATGACAGGAGAAACAAGGCCATGAACACTTCCCAGGGACACCCAGGTAAGAGGCCCTGGTGGGGGGAGGGAGGACCTTGTGGTCTCACAAGCAGTGCTCACAAGCAGACGCTGTCAGCCACATGTGTGAAAGCAGACTGCAGCTCCAGTCCTTTCGGCTCACGTGGACTCTGACCCTCAACCTCCCTTCTCAGTTGAGCCACCATTTTCCCCAGAGGCTGGACAAATAAAGGAGGGGGCTGGGGGTTCCTTTCTGGCCGGTCTGCCTTTCCCCTTGAGCCTTGGGCAGTAAGCCGACCACCAGCAAAGGGCACTTTTGCAGTCAGTGAGGGGCCAGGCCCTAAGTCGGCACTCTGGCCCCCAGCCTCCTCGGGGAGGTGTTCCTCTTACCGTCAGAGTAGAAGATCAGCCTCTGTGGTGGGGGCCCTGCGGGATCACCCACTGCCCAAAAATCACAGTCTCCTACAGATCATGGACCTTGGCTCCTGGGAAGGGCCTGCCTTCCCAGATGGGCCACCAGCCAAGGATTCACCCACCCTGGGCAGGCCAGAGCCTTGAGAAGGCTCAGCCCACCCCCCACCCCCACTCTCTTGCAGGTACTTCTGGACATTTGTACACGCCGGATGGGGGCTGTTTTGCTCCACAATTCTCCCTCCTTCCAGATTTGGGGGCCCTGCCCCTTCCATTAGTGAGGCCTTCAGGAATGACTGAGGAGCTCTCCCCTTTAATCTGTAGAAGTAATTTCATGTTTGGTTGAAACAGAAGATGAAAGGCAGTGGGGGCTGGGGGTGTGAAGCCCAGCATGGCTCTACCTGCCTACCCCTGGTCCCAGGGTCTTGAAGGAAAGAAAGGTGGGCACCCCTGGGCTGGGCAGGGTCAGTGCTATCAGGACCAGCAACATCAAGGCAATACCCACTTCGGATTGCTACCCTGGGCCCCTGCCCCAGCATCCAAGCCACCACTGGAAAGTGTCATGCCCGTGTCTGCGATAAACACAGAACCCTGCTTGCTCGGGGAGACGCGAGGCCCAGCAGGAGCGCCGGAGGCCGGGAAGAGTCTAGAAAGCCCTAGTCCGCCAGTCCAGCCTGGCCGGGGACAGGAGAGTTGCTGCACCACTGTTCTCTGGTTCTCTGAAACGGCCACACACACTTTAAATGGACCAATAAAAAGATACAATTTCTTTTGCCCCTGGGCCTGAGACCCTCAAGACTCTGTTGTGCCGTGCCCGTGAGGTTAAGTTCAGAGCATAAACTGACACCCCAGGCTCTGGGAAATGGCCCGTCTCTTCAAATAGCGGCCCAGCAGTGCCATAGGAGCCCTGCTGGGGCTTTGATTCAGGAAAACAAACAGAAATGGCACCGAGGGCCCTTCGTGGCCCCCACCCCAAGACCAATTTAACTAGGAAACTCTAGCTCAACAGTGCTGGTGAAGGGAGCAAGATCAGCCCGACAATAGCCCCAAACTTTGGGGGAAAGGGGGACAAAACAAGCTGTCTATCTCCTCAGCCCCTCCTCTTGGGCTCCTTTTCTTACTGCAAGTGTGTTCTTGTAAAAACGATTAGATTGCAATTTGTATAACATAGTGACCCCCAAATTCAGACGTTTCACCCCTTTTCTCTGGAAAGAATGTCAAGAATGCTTCTCGGCCTCTCACTGTGGGGGGTGGGAGGGGGACACAGAGCCCTGGCTATCGCACAACTTGTGTGGGAACAGGACTGCCCCTCAGAGCCCTGGGCCACGACAGGAGCGAGGGCCAGCTCTGTCACTCCAGAGGGCCAGACAAAAAGTCCATTCCCTTCCAACTCCTGCGCACAAAGCCTGGGCCTCCAGGAGCCTCCAAGGGCTGGGGGGGGTGGGGCGCGGGGGAGCCTCCACACCCCAGCCTCCCCGGAGCCTGACTCCAGCGATTCTCTCTCCACCCAGGGAGAGATAAAGACAGATGGGGCCACCCCTGTGAGCCTAAAAAGGAGGGCAGGCCCGGGGCGGGCAGCTGGAAGGAGGCATGGCCCCGAGGCCAGGCTATGTGCAGCACAGGCCTGGGAGCCTCCCCTCCCCCCCGCCAAGTGCCTGGGCAGGAAGAACAAGCAGAGGGTGGCCCCCTCCCAGGGACCCTTGGAGGCGGTGATTGGGTGAGGGAACCAGGGCTCCCAGGCCCAGCACACCGTGCTGCACAGCAGTTCTAGCTAGAGGAAAGAGGAAGCGAGGGAGGAGCTCCCTGACAGAAGGAGATTTAAGAAGACCCTGGCCCCTCCATCGCCATCTTTGTAAGGACAGCTCACTGGAGGCAGGTGCTAACCCTGAAGATCCCGATATGCCAGCTGGGAGAGCCTCTGCCGCCCCTGGTCTGGGCCCTGCTGAGCCAGAGTCCTCTCATCCTGACCTCCACTTGCCTCCCTCCCTGCCTGTGCTGAAGGGCCCTGAGACAGGAGAAGCCACATCCCTGTCCCACCACCCCCAGCCTACATCTAAGAATGCATGTGGCCCCTGCACCATTTTACAGCCACCGTCAGCACACCGGGTGCCTAGGGATGTTCCCTGGAGATCCTAGGGGTTCTCGTTCCCACATCTGGCCTATGTGTGTGGGCCCAAAATGCAACAGCAGTGTTCAGGGGAGGGAAAGGTGACAGTTCGCCTTCCCACATCTCTGTTCCTGCGGGGGCAGAGGGCCTGAATGTATAACCTGGGCCAAACGCGGCCACTCAGAATGGGAGGTTCTTCCTCCTTCCCCCTCACCCCTCTCTCCCTTTTTTTGAGTAACAACCATTTAATGAGCTCCTTCTGTATACAAGGCATTGTGCTAAGCAGGAACTACAGGGACATGTCAGATCCCAGTCTGAAGGAACGATCCCTGTCCTCAAGGAATTTTGCACCCAGTAAGGAAGTCTGTCACGTATCCAGCTACCAGTACAAGGGGTGACTGGGTCATTTCCAGAGGAGAAATCGAAGTTTTATAAGAGGACAGATAAGAGAACGTTTCAGCCTGTGGCATGAATGACCCCTCAGTGAGTGATAGGAGCAGGGTGGCAGCCCAGGTGAAGGGCCGGGTCAGAGCCAGAGCACCTGGCGTGTGTTTTCACCCTGCAGGCACGCTGGGTTGCCCAAGATCTGGCTTCCAGACCACGGTGGCCTTTGGGTGCACCCTGCTCCCTGGCCTGAGCTCCGGGAAGAGGGGTGGGGGGGAATCAAGGAGGCACATAGGTCCCAAGGGTAACCAGAGCGGAGGAGACCGGGAGAAGCCCACGGACACTTCACCTGCCTCAGCCCCATCAGGTGAGAGGGAAGCACGCGGCCGTGCGCATGCATGTGTGTGCGCGTGCACAGCCCCCAGCGCCCGCCTGCGCACACGTGTTCAGACACAATGGCTCAAAGGCCAGGCGGCTGGGCAGCCTACTTTGTACTGCTAACAAGGGGACCGTAATTACAGGAAGGGGCAGCCGGGCAGATAAAAGGATACAAAATTTCAACATCTGTTGCCATAAAGGGATAAGGAGAAGTGAAACGCAAAGTATCAGTTTGGTGTCAGCAGGCAGAGAGCCAATTTCAAAGAGTTCAGGGGGACAGAGGGGACAAGAAAGAAAAAGGAAAGGGGGGAGAAAGAAAAGAAAGAAATTACAGGGTTCCTTAAAGAGGTAAAGAAAAAAGAAAATGAAAAAATCTGTCAGTAATACTTTCAAAGGAGAAGGCAGGTACTTTAAAGAGGGCAGTTCCCGTAATCACCCTGACCGAGGGCCGTCCCCCCCGCGCCCCCGGGAGTAGAGGTGGAGGCAGGGGCAGAGACAAAGCCACACCTGGGCCGGATGGGCACAACCGGTGCCCTCAGAGTGGCCCAGTCTGTGCTCAGGACACCAGGTCCTTCTGCAGACGGCTAGAGAAGGCTGCGGCCAGGCCCCCTCCCCGGTATAAATGCCACTAGATGCTCTGATGTGCATCTCTGGGCTCATCCTGGGGTCCCGAGAGAAGTTCCTGGCACGTGGTGACTGACAAGGTGGCCCAATGAGTGCTCGAAGGGTTCCTAACTCCAGCCACAGGAGCTAGGATCAGGGAGGGCTTCGTGGCAGAGGTGCTATCTACACGGAAGAGTAAGCGGGACAGAGAGAGAGTAATCCGGGCACTGGGACAGCCAGAGCAAAGGCTCAGGGGAAAATCGAGGGCACCCGTCAGAGTGTGGGAGAGGCCCATCTGCCCCACCTCTGGTGAGAGAGAGGCCACTCAGGGGCTTGAGGATGGAAATGGAGGAGTGATGGGGAACCAAGGACGACTCTGGCCAGCAGGAGAGATGAGGGGATGTGCGCAGGGACATACACACAGCCACACACGTACAGGGTAGCACGGTGCCTAGCTGAGGACTCGAACCCTCAGTGCCCTAGGAGTAGCCAGGTCACCAGAGGCCACCCCTGTCCCCTTCCCTTCCCAGTGGTCCCGAGCCTGGCTTGGGGCTATGGCTGGACCCACTACGATACATCCCGGTCTGGGATCACAGGCCTCTCCAGCCTGGTGCCCACCTGCACACCAATGCTAAACCCAGTTCAAATGCCGCGGGCAAAATGTGTAGCCCATAGCAAGGTCACGCCTGGGAGGGGGAGTGCATAGGATGGCAGGGCAGGCAGGCCTCCCGGGCCTTTCAGCAGCTGTGAGGTACGCCCCGCACAGCCACCTGCCCAGGGGCCTAGCCGAGGTTCCTGCTCGAACGCGCGCACAGAGCACCAGGCTCAGAAACAGGACGGCTGTGGCCTAGTTTCTCAGGCCTTGATGGGATCATGGGGCCAGTGAGGGAGACTTCAGGGATTGGCTCTGTCGAGAAGGAGCCCCTGGGGCCCGCACCTGGGCCCGAAGACCATCTACCCTTGGAAGCAGGAACACTCTGGCACCTCCAGGTTGAGTCAAGGACTCGGTCTTTCTCTCTGCCTCGTTAGGTTAGAAATTCCCTGTCCTTGGGCCCAGCCCATGGTCCCAACTCCAGGAGAAAGAAAGGTAGAAAAGGAAGAAAGGAAAAGAGGGATGGCCAAGCTCCTTGCCATCTAGGTAACGGCTGTATGCCATGGCTGCCCTTGAACCCGTGTGCCCCAGCCAGCACCTCCCCCTCCCTAACTCGTAGGGAGAACAGAGTCCAGAGGGGTCTTGATGGAAGGAACGGCGGAGGGAGCCGTGGTAACTTTGAAGGGTCCCCAGGCACTGAGGGAAGTAGCCTGAGCTCCCAGAGAACAGGTACCTGAGAGGCAACAGGAGGCAGACGTGCCGAGCAGGGCACCTCCACCACCCAGCTGTGTCCCAGCCCCGCCATCATCCTGAGGGCGGCCCCAGAGGGGGGATGCTCGGAGCACTCCTTCCCCCGCCCAAGTCACAGCATACACATAAAAGAGAAAATCCCGGCGCTCCTCAGGTTTCAGTGGTGACAGGTTAAAAGCAAAGCATGCCCCCAGCCCCGCACAGCGCCCCGCCACCTAGTCCTGCGGGCGGTGCTGCCCCACCTTCCAGATTGGCCTGTCAGTCAGGCTTTGGCATTATTGAAAGATCAAACTCTGTCCTGCCTGTTCATTACCTTAATCCTATTTTCTACATGGCTTTATTATCTGCTTGGGCTTCTCTGGGAAAGACGGCTACAGACAGTCACCCTGTGCATCCACTTCCTCCCACCAAAAGCAGATGCCTCCACCGGGGCATCTTTCCTTCGAGCCCTGCACCAGCCAGTCCTCCAGGCTCCCCTGGGAGCAGGAGGGCTATGGAAACGAGGCCTGGCTCCTCTCAGTGGTGAGGAGAGGCGGCTGAGGGCCAGAGAGAAGGCAAAGCCACACGATGCCCAGGGCAGCCCTGCTACGGGCTGTCCGGAAGGTGCAGGGGTGGTATCTTGTCTGGCTCCGCTCAGAACCCCGGCTGTAGCTGTGCTGTGCCCGTTACCCCTGGGCTTTCTCCTGGGCTCTGTAAAGACCCAGCGTTCGGGGTTAGTGACGACTAGGGATTCCGTAAGAGAGTGCCCTCCCAGGAGTTGGTTGGTGGCTTCTAACTACGTCCCCACCATGAATCTGTGCCCAGGAATAGCCCCACCGAGGAAACCAGGCAGAAGAGGCCTCAGAGGTTACTCAGCCTCTGAGACAAAGCTGGGCTATGATGGTCCATCTCCCCCATCCCCCAGCTCGTTCACCATCCGGGGTACAGGCCAGCGAGGTTGCCGGGCACAAGGTCCGGCTACAGGACTAAAACCACCTTGCAGCAGAAACACCTGTCTTGTGACCTGCGGCCTTACTGTCATGGGCCTTCTCTAGACCAGGCGGTCAGCAGGGCCACTCCACCTCTAGTGGCCACAAGGCCACAGGTATCCAGAGGGTTCAAAAGCAGAGCATCTACAAACTCTAAGGTACTACTGTGGGAGGGGCTGCAGGGAAGGAAGAAGAAAGGGAAGGAGGCAGGCGCTGTATGGGAACCTGTACAAAATAATCATTTTCATACTAGCTCTGTTAAGTAAAGATAATTAAATCTCATTTACAAATGTGGAAACTGAGGCCCAGAGCACCACTCCCCGCCCCCGTCCCCATATCACAGAGCTAAGAAGCGGCAAGGGTAGCTCTAGAACCCCAGTCTGTCCAACCACGCGGCCTGTGCGCCATCTGCAGCTCCTCCCAGCCTCCCCGTCACACTCTGCCTCGGCCCCACGCGGGAGCACGAAGCCTGCCGGTGGCACGGGCGCGGTGGCACAAGCGTGAGGACAACAGTCACAGACTGCGGGCGCTCTGGCGTCCCAGGGGCCGCGGAACAAAGGATCCCTAGGAAGTTTCAGCTGAGCTGTGCTGGCAACAGTATGATGTGACCATTGGCTACATTAACAAAAGCCGAAGATCTAGAATAAGGAGGGGATAGCACCTGCCACTCATCATCCCATCCCGGTGTGTTCAGTACTCAGTTATGAGCATCCCCGTTTCAAGAGGGATCCAACCAGAGAAATTCAACAAGCTTTCAGGTGAGAACAGTCCTAAAACGATTGTGAGACCAACACCACAGGGTCACCCACCCAGCTGTTCCTCCCTTACTTCCTTGCTGACCAAAATCTGATCCCGTGCCCACCCCTCCCATCCCCCACTGCCAGTAAGCCTGTGGGGAAGCTGGGCTCTTCCTCGGCTCCAGGCCAATCTTGACTGGTCATTCCATCTCCCTTGCCATAGTTGGGTTCAGGGCGAGTAATGGAACACACTCTGAGCTCACTAAACGTGAGGAGTCTGCCTGGGGGCTCCTAGAAAAGGATTCCCCATCTTAAAGAGACCCAGGCAGGGACATGTCCTCTTCCTTCCTTTTTCCCTTTGGGTATTGCCTTACGAGCTGGTAGAGCTTTTGTGAACAAGCCTGAGGATACGGGCAAAACCCAGGCTGACTGAGGCAGCAGAGCAGAAAGCTGAGAGCACGGGCCCTCCGGCTCTCACTGAGCTACCACACCGTCCGTCCTGGACCCGACGAACCTTCCAACTCCTGGGGACTCCTTGTCACTTACGATAACAATAATCTCTTTCTCGTTGGAGCCACTTTGAAGTGGGCCCCCAGGACTTCTAGCCAAAAGCACCCTAACAGCACTGTTTATGAGCAACAGCAGAAGGGCCTTTTGGCCTGATAAAGAGAAGACGCTGGAGAAACAGGACCAAAGTTTTCAGATACTTACTGTCTTCAGAGGCAAGGTTCAACTTGCTTCTTGCAAGTTCCAAAAATCTTTTGGAAAGACTGACAGTACAATGGATTTTTCAGGGGAACAAAAAAGAGATGGGTACCACTTTCATGGGGATACGGACAGGAAAGCCGACACGCAAGAGCCGCGGAGGCAAGAGACAGACAAGAACAGCATAGCCTCGCTGCTGCTGTAAATCACGGCGCTGAACCAGAGCCCGGGACGTGGGGCCAAGTGCAGACATCTTAGCCTTGACCCCACGAGCATAATCAACAAAAGAAAAAAATAATTTGGACACCACCAAAATCTAAAACTTCAGTTTTTTATCCTCTTAAGAGGATAAAAAGACAAGCTCCAGACTCAAAGATAGAGGCAAATCACAGATCTGACAAAGGATTAATATCTGGAATATATAAAGAACTCCCAAAACTCACCAGTGAAAAAGCAAACTATTCAGTTAGAAAATGGCCAGAAGACGTGAGCAGAGATTCCACCAAAGAGAACACCCGGAAGGCAAATACACACACGAAAAGATGTCATTAGCTGTTAAGGAAATTCAAATTAAAGCCACGAGATACCACACTTCTTAGGGTAGCTAAGATAAGAAAGAGCGGCAATTCTAAATGCTGTTGAGGATGGAAAGAAACTACCTCTCTCGTACCCTGGAGCTGGATTATAAAACGGTAAAGATATTCACAATAGTTTGGCAGGCAAAAACTTAAGTATACACTTACCAAATGACCTGGCTCTTGGACTCTGGGGCATTTATTCCAGAGAAATGAAAATGTATCTCCACACAAAAGCTTATACACAAGTGTTCATGACAGCTTAATTTGCAGTAGTCAAAAAATTGAAAATAACCCTAATGTCCTTCAGTGGGTGAATGCTGTTCAACAGGAGAGAACTCTGGGGCGTCCACACCCGGGAATACTACCGAGCGATAAAAAGTAAAGCCCTATTGATACAGACAAAGTGCTGTGGCTCTCATAAGAATTATGCTGGGTTGCAGGTGGCAGGGCGGGGGAGGGGGTCGGGGAGACAAATCTCAAAAGGTATTTCACTCACATAAGACTTTCAAGCTGATGGAAGTGCAGAGGCAGAGAGCATGTAAGTGGTTGCCAGAAGTTAGGGACGAGGGGGGTTAGGAGGGGATGGGAGCAAGATGGCGCAGCTGTACATGCACAGGCGAGGGGTCTGCCAGTTCTGTATCCTGTTGTAGTGGTTATAGGAACCTACGCATGGGGTAAAATTGCAGATAACTACACACACGCAGGCACACGCAGACACACACATGCACAGAAATGAATGCAATCTGAATAAAGGTCTGTGTGTTATACCAGTGTCAATTTCCTGGTTCTGATATATAAGAGAATAGAATAGAATAAGTATATATGAATAAAAATATTATTTCTAAATAATAGATATCATCAAATTTATTATATTATCTAATGTAACACAGGCACCTTGCTGCCCTATGTTTGGAACTTACTATGAATCTATATTTCAAAATAAAAGGCTTAAAAATATCCAACAAATGGTAGATAATCCGATGGGAATGTGTCAAGCTTACCAAGGCAGAGAATTGTGAATAAAACCTGGATGTATTTTAACTGTTCTGTGTAATTCTTTCTGTGGCTCTGCAGGCCACTTCCCCAAGTCCTTTATTTTAGAAAAATCATCTCCAAGGATTGACGGGATTTTATGTAGCCACATAATCAGGCACTCCTCAGAGGAAAAGTGTCATAAATCCAAATTGTTGTTAGCCTGATTTCTGAGTGAAATTACGGACCTATCATAAATTATTTCCAACAGCCTCCTTGGGCTAACTCGAACGATGCCAGGAGAGAACGCGCCTGGAGGCCGCCGGGTGTTGTGGGCCACCGGGTCCTTCCCAGTCCCCCCGGAATACACGACGGCCCACGGAGCTGGCCCAGCCAGCTCTCTGCACAGCCTCCCTGGCTGTCCAAGCCCCACCCCCATGCGAAGCCACAGTGGCTCAGGAATCTCTTACCTGTTGAGGTCCCAGATTCTTAGGGGTGAGAAGTGCCCACAACAAGCCGTCCCTGTCACAAAAGAGCTGCCAAACAAAAGGAGAGCAGAGTCAGGGCTGGCTTGTCAGAACTTGTGGCGGAAGGGGCTACACAACTGGAGTGCTGTGCTCATTCCCCAGGGATCACGGAGTGGAGGCAGGATGAGAGAGAGATGGCCGCGGGGCCAGCAGAGGGGACGATGGGAAGAGCGCGGAGGGCTACGGCCTCCCAGGCCCCACAGGTTTCAGGACGGCCGAGCTCGCTGCTCTGGAGGGTCTCGTGGTCTCTGGCCACCAGAACAGCACGTCTCCGGATGCGCAGCCCTCAGGCCAGGAGAGCGCACACTTGCCGGGCCTGCTCCTGGGAACAGGCTGTTGGACGCTGGAAGGTGATGCCCTGGTCAGAGGCAAGGGCGGTGGGGGCACTGCCGATGGTTTTGAGAGCTGGGGGCACCTGGTAATGTACAAGCAGGGCAAGTCCAATGGCACCAAACTGAACGGAAGGAACTATTGAAAGCGAGTAACCCGGGAGAGGACGAGATGGGTGATGTGCTGGGACAGGGTGAGGGCCTAGGCTGCTGGGGCTGCCGCGGGGCGGGACGGCGGCAGGCAGGCCAGAGGACAAGGACACACCCTGTTTCCCAAAGGGTCACTTAACCCCCTAGAAAGTTCAATGTGTGCCATCTGCAGACTTTCATTTTGGGTGGAGGCCCGAGGCCATGGGCAGGCCCTGCATGGTGAGCCAGGCTGGCCGGAGCACCAGGACCGGAACGTGCCAGGCCCCACCGTTGTTGGGGACTTGCTGGTGGGGGTGAGGGAGGAAGTCCGCAGGAAGCCTGGCCGAAAATCCTAACCATGAGCAAGAGTCGAAAACGGCTGTGTCACTCACTCAGGAGCCCCGGAGCAGGGAAGGGCCGCATCCCTACGTGTCAAGAGCTCGGGGTGGGGAGGGGGTGCCAGTCAGATTAATGACACCTTAGCAGTGAGGGGCAGCTGCCCATCCTCCCTGGCCCTGCCCAGCACCTGTCTCTGGTCCCAAGCAGGTCAACGAGGGGACAGGTTTCTGTAGAGAGGGCTCTGAGGAAGCCAGTGGCTTCAGCTGGGGGGAGGCGGCCTGCCGGTTGCCAGTGGGGAAGATGTGGGGGTGGGCACTAGCCAACCCAGAGATTTGCAATAAAAACAGCATCGTGGGTATTTGCTTTTTGACTCCTGGCTGATAAAAAGGGCACATGAGCCGCCCTGGGGCTTCCATGCCTCAGGCCCAGAGCTCCTCTAGGGACACGCTCCAGCATCCCAGCAGCCTCTAGACCCAGGAGTGCTAGCAACCTTCACCCAGAATGGTGTGCCAACACAGCCACTCCATCACCCCCCAAGTGACTCCAGCCTGGAAAGCAGCCACTGGACACCGAAGCCCCGAACTACAAAGCCAGGAGGTGCCGTCCTCGCCTCCTTCCCCTCAGCATTTGTCTCTCGAGGGTAATCCATTGATAACTGGTAAAGCCAATTACCTTGGGTTGGAAACGTAATAGCCACTTGGAAAGCATTCAAGCGGCCAATTGGGCTCTTCAGACTTTTTTTTTTTTTTAATATTTTTATTTATTTCTAGGAGAGAGAGAGAGAGAGACAGCGTGAGCAGGGGAGGGTCAGAGAGAGAGGGAGACAACAGAATCTGGAACAGGCTCCAGGCTCTGAGCTGGCAGTCAGCACAGAGCCCGACGCGGGGCTCGAACCCACGAACCGCGAGATCATGACCTAAGCGAAAGTCGGACGCTTAACCGACTAAGCCACCCAGGCGCCCCTGGGCTCTTCAGACTTTTGAGGGGCGCAGGCCAGGTGAGGCGCACCAGCACAGACACAGGCATCTCCGAGGGGGCCCATGGCAGGCCTCGGATTGGCCGCAAGTCTGACTCAGTGACCAGAGAAGTCGAGAGGGAGTGGGGAAGAAGGAGGCACCTGGACCTGAACCTGCCGTTCCCGGCAGCAACCAGAAGGCTGGGGTGGAGCTGCCAACACCTCCTCCTGGGACTCCTGTCCTCCACCCCCGCCCCCTGTCACCGGCCGGGTCTGTCTCCCACCGGGGGACTGCCTCTCACCTTCACACCCCACGAAGGCCTTTCAGGATTGCCTGATACCCATAAGCCTTTCCTTCCATCTTCCCTTGCCCAACTGTGCAGTGCAGGGAGGAGGAGGGGGAAGGAGAGAGACCACCCCCCCCCGCCCGGCACGTGTGGGGCCCTAAGAGCGTAACCAAATGTAGCACTCACTACAAACCCTGTAAGCAACGATCAAGCAGCTTTGGAGCCGGGTCCTGCCGGGCACACGCACCAGGACGCACGCCCAGACCATGGGGACCGCCAGGCCTCGGAGGGGCGGAGCTGGCTGTGGACACAGCACCACCACACACCTCGCACTATTCCTCCCTACATGTGGCCAGGCTTACTCCCCACCTCACCCCCCAGCTCTCTTCAGGAAGAGAAGGCAAGAGCCACAGACCAGTCACATTCAAGGCCAGAAGATTAAACGATGTGCCCAAATGCAGGAGACACCTGGTGCAGGGGTGGGAGGAGACGGAACTCGCTGTCCCAAGACACCAGAGGATGCTTCACATGACACAGTCAGTTCCCGATAGAAGCAATTATCCCCACTGCACAGAAAGGGAAATGAAGTGATGGCCAAACTTGTGAGAATTTTCACGAACTCCCTCTGCACACTTGCCCGCCTCCCAGGAGCCCCACCAGATAAAATGCTCCAAGTGGAGGCTGGTGGGGTGGGGGTGTGCACATCTCAGGAAGCCTCCGCCCCCCCCCCCACGAGCTCAGCTGCCACCACGCCACCACGCTTCCACATGCGCCAGCCCCCACCCCCACCCCGGTCATCCTGCACCAGATCTCCCCACCCTTCACAGCGCCAGGCCCTGCGCCACTTGGGCCAGAGGTTCTCATTGAATGCTCAGAGAGGCCCTCAGCGAACACATGCACCAGCCCCCGGTGGCACCTCCGAAGGGACAACTCAGAGTCTGACCCATTAAAAGGTCTTTGTTTCAATCTCAACTTAGAGGCTGCAGTTACTGAAAAAGTCAGCTCTCCCCAGAAAGAAGAGAAAATGCAAATGGCTTTCACCCTTGGTCCCTCTCTTTCTCTAGGGATCCTAGGGATGGGGACAGCAAGCCCGTGAACTGGCCGAGGCAGAAGCTGCTAGCTCTCAGGTGATGTGACCACCCTTCCTCTGGGTCCCTACCATGCTTTATCTTGCCCTCAGGGGACAACTGGTATTTGGGGGGGTTATTTCCCCATCTTCCCTTTGAGATCATGGGCCATCTGGGGACTCCTGTAAACTCCAGTGCCCAGCCGGTGCCGGGCCTCAAAGAGGTACTCAGTACAGTTCTGTAGGACTGGACAGCAAGGGCCTTCCAAGTTCACAGCCAACAAGGCTGGGGAAGCTAGGCATGTGGGCTATGAAGGGGGTCCCGCTGCTTCTTAAAGAAATAATTCCCAAATCACCGGACTGAATGACACATGACACAGTCATACATCGTTGGTGGGCAGTAGAATCCCTCATGAGCACCACAACCAGATAACAGATGAGAAGTGCCAACAGTACCTACAAATTCACATCACACACACACTTGTGCACAAGTACGCATGCACGCTCTCAGCTGGCGGGTCTAAAAGTCATTCTGACTCTATCAACTCTACTCTTCTGGGATGAGAAAGCCCTTATTAGAAGCTAGCCTTCTCCAACTTCTCATCTGGCCCCAGACCCTGTCCAGATTCCCAGCCTACGTTCCTGGCTCCCCGGTCCAAGCTCAAGCAAACCTGGCATCACAGAGATCATCATCAGGCCCAAGAAGCAGACATGGGAGCCCTCACATCAGAGAGAGACACCAGGAGATTTAGGGATGCTGGTACTCAAGTTGAGGAATAGAAAATATGGAAAAGAAGAGAGGAGAAAGGGAGGAAGGGAAATTATTTGGGCATGAGCAGAGTGAAAAGAAGATACATTCTTGTTGCCTCTGCCTCCATCCAGGCCCTCGTAATTACATTAGTCATTTATTGAATACTTACTAGGTGCCAGGTTCTGAGGAAGGGTTTCACAAACATCATCCCATCTAATCATTGTAACCCTGCACCGGTACCACTTTACCTATTTTACAGATGAGAAAACTGAGGCCCGGGGAGGAAATGCACCCTGCTCTGGCTCCCACAGGGGCAGCTAGTAGGGCTGGAATTTGAACCTACCCTTGCCCAGCATGTTCTCTCCCCAGCACCTCGCACAATGCCTGACACACACTGGAAGCTCTCGTTGAATGAACAAATGGACAACTGAACAAATGGCTCCACCTGGAAGAAGAAAGGAGAGACCGAGTGGCCCTGAGGAGGCAGCAGAAGTGGCGTGCTTAGCAGCTGTGCCCCGCGGCTGGCCCAGAGCCACCCAGCTGGCCCAGGCCCCAGCCGCCTCCGAGCCAGGGCTGACACACTTTGGCAAGGGAGGCCACCAGAGCTGTCACATCATTCACCAACATGCCCATCAAGTGTATTCAGTTCTCTTCAACCCGCATTGGCATTTTAATTACTGTTGGGTAAACTAATTTGTACAAATGAAGGCCGGGCTGCCTAATAGAATATGCAAGCTCTCTGACCTCTGACAGGCACTGACACGAGATACAAAGGCCGCCGAGGAAGGCTTTTTATCTGAGCCTTATTACTCTCTATTACTCCAATTAGTCAGGCTCCACTGCTCCTAATTGGAGGAAAAATTGCAATTAAATCAATTTTTGATGGGCTGCAAGTGGGCTCCCGAACCGCCCTGCTTGTGAAACACTGATATTATAGCAGCAAAGGTCACAGGCTTCATCGGCACCTGGGGGCCCCCCGATTTCCCTTGGCCCCCTCCTAAAATGCCTCAAGGAAACCCCTGCCCCTCCATCGGCTCGGCTGGCGAGAGTGGGAAGGAGGGAGTCATTAGAACATGTCAGGTCTCATTGCTGCGGCCGCCATCTGCTAACCTGCGCTGCTGACATCATTACGGCAGCTAAGTCCCGAAGCCTGAATGCAGTGCGAAGGTCACACAAACTCACCCGGTGAGGGGAGGCCAGGAGCAGTAGTGCAGGGACAGCACTGTGAGGGAGGGACCGGTGGGGCGGGAACAGGAGGTCAACAGAAGTTGGGAAGGGGACAGACACAGGCTGGGGCAGGTGGAGGTATAAGACAGCCAGTTCCCAAGATCCAGCCAACAGGGCACCCCAGGCCACCCACGGGGAGGGGAAATATATGTGTCTGGGAAGGGAAAAAGGGGCAAAGAAATCTTGTTTTCTCTCTAGCAAACATCGCACACTGCAGCTGGGGAAGCAGCCTCCTGAATGCAGACCAGAATGCTGAGGGTCACATCAGGGACAGAGGAGGACACTGGGGGGCCTACCACGAACAGCAGCGCCTGCCCGTGAAGGCTGGGGCGGGGTGCCCCAAACTAAAGCTGTATGACCAGGGAGGGGAAGGGAAATACAACTTTGTTCATCAAACCAAGGGATAAGGAGACTGAGGGGCCTCACGGAAGCTTGAACAAGTGAAGTTTTAGGCAAAGAAGAAGAAGGTCCATTTCACATAGCAGCCGGCATACTGTTACCTCAAAGAAATGGCGCAGACAGAAAATATAAATTCAAAAGAACTTCAGCCAACTTCATGGATGACTGAACCAAAATGGGTTAACAGAAAGGAGGCCTTCAAAGGGTCAAGAACAAAAAGATGTTAAATAAATGATGGTCCATCAACTTAATGGAATATTACACAGTCATCCAAAACGATGCTTCCAAGGAGTACAAGCAACAGTCTTAGGATGTTACTACAAGAAAAAAAGTCGAGAACAAACAGCCTTAATACAACTGTTTTTTGAAAGCCTGCGGATGGAAAAGGAAAGCGTGGAAAGAAACATACTAAGATGCTAAAAGTGATTGATTGGGCAATAGCAATTCTTTCTTTTAAATTTGATTTTTCAGGGGCGCCTGGGTGGCTCAGTTGGTTAAGCAGCAGACTCTTGAATTTGGCTCAGGTCATCATCCCAGGGTCATGGGATTGAGCCCCACATCAGCCCCCCCATTGGGCTCCGTGCAAAAAAAAAATTTTAATGTTCCAAATCTTATTTAATAAGCAGGTGCTACTTTTTAAAGGGAAAAACATTATCTATGCCTTATAAGGGAAAACACAACATAACCAGACACTCCGATCTACTGATCCATGGCCAAGAACAGGTGGACCCAAAAGCGAGCTTTCTGCTAGAGCAGGTGTCAGCAATGGTGGCCCTGACACACCTTGGACTGGAGCTTTGGGACTGACCAGTAGCTCAAGGTTAGTCAGGAAGCCCAGATCAGAAGTGAGGGGCTCCGCTGGCCTCTTTCTCCCAACTAGGCACTGGCCAATAGGGAACAAGAGCAACTCCTGATGCCCACAGCTGGCAGAGACCTGGGACACCCCGCTCAGTCAGTCCCTCCCCCTCCCTCTCTCTTTCTCTCTCTCTCTCTCACACGCGTGCGCGCGCGCGCACACACACACACACACACACACACACACACACACACCTCTCTTACCTCAAGTGAATCAGGACAAGACAGTCCCAGTGGCCACCTAGAAGGTCAGGTTCTAGACAGGGCGCCCAGAGGCCGGGCTCCGATGTTCACACTCCCACTGCTACTCTAACAAACTCCAACAAAGCAAGTTTGCTGCTGCACTGTGGATGAGTGCAGTCCTACAGCTGGGAAATAGCCCCCATTTTTTCATTTTAAATTTCATTAAAAATTTTTCCACCAATGGTAAAAGCTCAGTCTGACCAAAGATGTAAGGTCCTGGCCCAGGTTAGAGAAAAGGAAGCTTGAGGTAGGTGGTTGCTCTTCCCAAGTGCACTCACTCCACTCAATAAGTAGACTTAGAAACATGAATGATAGAAGGACAGAATTCACAAGAGAGGAAAAATTAAGGATACCGAGAACAAAGGTACTGTACAATCGGAGTTTAACAAGATGTGTTGGGGGCTGCAGGGGGAAGAGCTTCTATGCTCTGCTTTCCATCTGCATGGCCTCTAAACACGAGAATGGCTCCATCTGATTCCGAGAGGAAGAAATGGCAATGGGCTCCAGCGCAAAAGGAAAAGTTGGCTGGGCTGGACTTACTGAGAAACGATGACATAATACTCATACCGCTGTGTGTCCGACAAGAGGCAATGGAAAAGAAGGGATCAAGATGGTCATTATTTGCAGACAATATAATGGTCTGCTGAGAAAATCCAAAAGACTGAACTAAAAGTTATCACAACTGGGGCGCCTGGGTGGCTCAGTCGGTTAAGCGTCTCACTTTGGCTCAGGTCATGATCTCACAGTTTGTGGGCTTGAGCCCCGTGTCAGGCTCTGTGCTGACAATGCAGAGCCCAGAGCCTACTTCAGATTCTGTGTCTCCCTCTCTCTCTGCCCCTTCTGCTCTTGCAATCTGTCTCTATCTCTCAAAAATAAATTAAAATGTTAAAAAAATTTTTTTAATAGAAATGATTAGGATACCTAGGCACGGGCATGTTATAAACATTACAGGAGATAGAATATTTACCCACAGATGTTAGCTATTATTACATGCCAGCAATCACCAACCAAAATGTAACCAGAAATACATTCAGAAAAAAGAATTAGAAAACTGTAAAATAGCCAACGATAAACCTAACAAAAAAACACCATCAACAAAAGACAAGACAGGCCCATGTGAAAAAAAAAAAAAAACTATAAACCTTTACTAAAGGACATAGAATTGCCGAATAAGTAGAAAGATCTATTGTGTTACTGGATAGGAAGTCTCAAGATTATAAAACTGTCACTTCTCCCCTAATTAACCAATAAATTCAATACAGTCCCATCGAAACAAGAGTTTTTACTTCGTTGATTGATTCTAAAATTCATCTGGAAGTGGAAATGCACAAGAATAACCAAGAATATGTTTTTACAAGAACAATAGAAGTTTTGGGCTTTTTAAAAGATTTTATATTTAAGTAATCTCTATACTCAATGTGGGGCTCAGACCCACAACCCTGAGATCAAGAGTCGCATGCTCTACAGACTGAGCCAGCCAGGTGCCCCCAGAAGAAAGTTGTTCTACCAGATAGCAAACATACTCTAAAGCTACAGCATGACGTTAATGCTAGAACAACAAATAGATCAGTGGACGAGAATAAAATCCAAAACTATACCTATATATTTGTAAGGAATTAGTAAATCCTAAACATGGCTTTTAAAGACAGCAAATAAAGTGTGAACTAGTCAGTAAAGCGGAGACACACCCCAGAATACACGTTTGAAAAGGATATCAAACTCGGGGCACCTTCCTGGCTCAGCTGGTTAAGCGTCTGACTCTTGATTTCTGTTCAGGTCATAATCTCATAGTTCGTGAAATCCAGCCCCACATTGGGCTCGGTGCTGACAGCGTAGAGCCTGCTTGGGATTCTCTCCCTCACTCCACCTGTCCCCTGCTCTTGCACATGCTTTCTCTCTCTCAAAAATAAATAAACGTTAAAAATAAATTAAAAAAAAAACAAAACTAGAGTACTACACCTCAGAGCAGACTTCAATTCTACATGGATTAAGGAGATAAATACTTTTCAAAACTACATGAAAGACCATAAAAGTATTACAAGAAAATCCAGGAAGTTACTTTTAGAATCTTGGAGTGGGAAAGACATTCTTAAGATGAAACAAAACTCTGAGGCCAAAAAGGTAAGAGGACAGAACTCCTCCCCAAACAGCCAAACTTCCACACAATAGAAGATGCCATAAACATCAGCTGAAAGGAATTACCAAACATTTATGACAGTCAAAATGTTCATATCCAGAACATATAAAGAAATCTTACAAATCACCGGGGAAACAGGTAGATTAATGAGCAAAAAACGTGCTAAAGCTGTGTGAGTCACAGCACAGGCCCTGGTGAACCACTGAGAGAAGAAAAATTCAAGTTGCGGAACAAATGCATGATGAGCCCAAAACAAGGCAAAACCGTGTGTGTACATACACACATATATATGTAAACCATTAAATTATATGATCTATTTGTTTCAAATAAAAGATGTAGAGTCACATGTACCAGACTTCCTATAAAAAGGAGTGGGGGGGGGATGGGCCACTGGAAACTGAAGGGGACTTTTTATGTTTTATGTATTTTAGTGTTTGAACCTTTTACAACTGGAACATATTTATCTATTACTTATATAAAAATAGAACAAAATAGAAAAGGAGAAAAGGAAGGTGGTAATAACAATATTCAAGTTGCCTGGAAGATGAGATGTCTACACAGTGGCACACTGAATTCAGAGCCACTCTGCATTTGCCACAAACCGCAGTGTCTCTTGGTCCCATCCCGGACCTGGTGGTGCCCTCCGACACAGACCTGTCACCTGGAGGCCTTCTGAGTGGTTAAAGCCTATGAGAATCTCTTAATTTCACCCCTGCTGAAACTTTCCTCTAAATGCCTGCTTCCTGACCGCTCTGTATAAAAAGGTCAACGACAAGCTTCCGCCAACAGGTGAGCTTCTGTACTTCCCAGGGGACCCATCAGAGGCCAAGACCACGAGTGACCCTCCAGCGGTACCCTGCATGGAGCGGGTACTCAAATAATGGTTGCTGCTATGACCAACTAAGCCTGAATCACAAAATAGGTTTCCAACTTCGAAATAAATCACTTTTTCCTTTTAGGCGGCCCATTTTGGCATCATGGTAGTCTAGGTCAGGCCCAAGGCCACCAGGCTGCTAACACCTTCTTCCGGGCATGGGTGGCCCACATAGTCTGGTGATCACTGGGGAGACTGAGGCCGGACCAGATCCGATGTTTGTTCAGGTTTGTTCAGCCCCTGATGAACACGAGGGGTTGGTATTTGAAGAGGGGCGTGAGGTGGAGGATGATGAGAACCATTAGGATCAATAGGGGCTCCACAAACAGAGAAGAGGGCAGAGCTCACCTGGAGAAGTGCACGAATATGCCGGACATAAACTCAACGTGTTTATTTTACAATCTGATTCTTTCTAAACATACCCACATTAACAAACCACAGAGGGACCTTGAAACTAAGAGTCAGTCCAGATATGGGCAGGAGCATTAAGTGTTTAAAACACCAACTGAGAAGAAGAAAAGGTCAGGTAAAGAGAAATCTATGTGACCTACGATCCTAAGACCTTATATCCCTGACCTACTGTCAGATTCAGGCCCAGCAATGGAGTCCCAAGAGATTAACCTGGATCTTATTTTTATTTTCAATGTTCCGTAAACACCAATGGGGGGCAGTCATTTTCATGTGACAAGCATCAAAGCACAATCCAGAACTTCTAGAGAGAGGTTTTTTCTGATGAAACAAAGATCAGGGGAGGCCATACACACAACCCACCCCTGACTATATGGTCTTTCGTCATCCAGTGGCCTCATAACTCTAGCAAGGCTTAAAGAGAGGCCCTACTGACCCACCAATGAAAAAGAGTTCCACAGTGACATCCAGCAAACTAAAACCAGAGAGGCAGAGGACGTGAATGTCGACCTGTGGATTCACTGCCAACACCCACATCCCTGGACCTCTTCCCTTTCATCAGAATAAGATAGGACTAGGGAATTTGGGTGGCTCAGTCAGTTGAGTGGCTGACTTTGGCTCAGGTCATGATCTTGAAGTTCGTGGGTTTGACCCCTGCATCAGGCTCTGTGCTGATGCCTCTGTCTCCTCTCTCTCTACCCCTCCCCCACTCTGAATGAATGAATGAATGAACGAACAAACAGATAAATAAAAACAAGCTAGGAGAAGGGGAGGTGAAACTCTAAACTCCTCAACCTTGTCTGATTGCTGTGGCAGGTTCCACCATGACTCTGAAGGCTACCAGGCAGGGGTGGGGTGGAGTTGAGGAGAAGGAAAGGGGTGGCATGGAGGTTGACAGGTCAGTAGGCCTGGTATGCACCATAAATCATGCACAGCAAGGCTTCAAAAGTAGGACCATGACAAGAAGAAAGGAGAGGACAAGGGGTCTGTGTGCACAGTAGGTGAAGCCCATCCCTCACAGGAGGAAGGGCTCCCTCACAGAGGAGGGCCCGCAGCAGACCTTGGTGTGCAAAGCCAACCAATAACTTGTGCCCGTTCCTTCCCCATGACAGGAGACAAGGGCCCCAGAGTCCTCGCTTTGGCCACACAGACTGAGGCTTACATTACGGGGGACGTGGAACAATCAGAGAGAGGGACAGGTGAAAAGTAAGGGTACCGAGGTCCTTTCCTGCAAGACCTCCACTACAGGGCTTTCCAGGAAAGTGAAGTTCCAAGGAACCTCCTTGTTCCCAGGTTGGCTAGCAGCACCAGGAATGCAGACCTGAGCTTTGCTCCTCCCCAAGATTTCCTGCCCTCTTGATAATAGCACTAAGGAGGGAGCAGGCAGGAGTCTGTCTTCTACTCTATTCTGTGAGGTAAACTGTCCTCCTTGAGGGTCATTCGGGCCTCCTGCTAGTTGTTTCTGCCTGGAAGAGGCTTGGCCAGTTCAGGCCTGTGCCGTCCCAGGAATTGGCTCCAGACTCTCTCTGCCTCTGCCCCACTGGCTGAGCCGCTCACTGTTCATTTGTCCCGCCTCATGTGTCTGCAGCTGAGTCCTTTCTCCTGTGTGGTTTGTCAGGAAAGCGGTTTTTGTAAGGACACCATTAACAGCTTACAAAGGAGGAATCTCTTGTCAGCAGACCAATTATAATGTGAGGAAGAGGAGGTGATAGGCTCTAGTTTGACAGCTCTCTCCATAGTCTGACTTCGTTTGAGAGCTGGTGGCCAAGGCTGTGCGCTCAGTCACCATCCACATATTAATGCCATTCCCACAGACACTTCAGGGCCAGATGTCATTGAGTAGTTTGGTCTTTATGAAAATAGTGGACACCCATTGTTCTGTCGGGCCTACGATCCCCTCCCCGTGTGAGGTTCCTGAGGGATTTCCTATGTTCTTACACACGCTCCCTCCTCGGCCGCCCCTAACACATCAAGAGGTGGGCGACTGACCCAAGCTGGGCCAAGGGGTCTCTGCTCTGGGAATTTTAGAAGCCAGTCACTCACCATGACTTAAACTAGGAGCGGTTAAACTCAGGGGCCCTTGGCAGCCTCCAGAATGAGCTGCAGAGCTGGGAAGAAGACAGGAGCGGGGTCCAGGAAGAAACAAAGCTGAGTACCCCAAAAGGATAAAGTCCTGGCAGTGCTGTGGCCTCTGGGTCCTGCGACTCCTGAGCCCCTGTATCTGTGCTCCTCCTTGCGCTTGGCTGTCAGCTTTACCCTTGCATTTCATGAGCCAAACTTTCCCAGTTTTATTTAAGTAAATGTGGATTCGGTTTCTGTCACTCACAAGCCATCGGTCCTGACCCTGTCACAGCCTCTGTTCAGCAGCTGCCGAGCTTCTCCCCCATCTGAAAGCCCCTCGCTGACAGACGCGCAACAGGCATTACCAGGCACCTGCTGGACACCTTGAGGCCTGGGTGAGGACACCTCAGCCGTGACATCGAGAGCTGGTGTGTCTAAGAGGAGGGCAGAGAGAACAGGGCAGCACAGGCTGGCCAGCAACTTCAAAAGGGGATGCAGTGTTCTCTTCCCCCAGGGCCAAAGGGGAGGGCCAGGCAAAACCTACTCTCCCACTCCCAGCAAGAAGCCAGGGGACAGGCTGCACACAAGCATATAATAAGGGCACCTGGCTGGCTCAGTCGAAGAGAGAATGCTACTTTTTTTTTTTTACATTTATTTTTGAGAGACAGAGAGCAACAGAGAATGAGCAGGGGAGGGCAGAGAGACAGGGAGACACAGAATCCAAAGTAGGTTCCAGGCTCTGAGCTGTCAGCACAGAGCTTGACTCAGGGCTCTTGAACCCACGAACTGTGAGATCATGACCTGAGCCGAAGTCGGATGCTTAACCGACTGAGCCACCCAGGCGCCCCAAGAGCATGCTACTCTTGACCAGATATAAAGATGCATTTGAGGGACTGAATTATCTGGGGAGGGCACAGGTTCTGCCAGAATCTGTAAGGCACCTCTGATGGCCCACCACCTGGGACCCCTGGAGTGCCAGCTCCCTGAGGGGTGGCCATTTAGAGATGTGGTCCCAGTACCTATCTGACCTGAATTAAAGAAGCCCATAGAACAATTGGTAAGACGGAGATGAGAACGTGGACGTTAATTCTACTGTTTTCTCTTTGTGTTTTGAGAGTGTTTAGAAATTTCAGAAAATACACACAAACACACACACACAGAGTAAGACTTTGTAACCCCAAGCAACCCCTTTGTTGCAGCTCCTTTTATCATTTCCATACCCCGACTCAACACTAACAGCCCCCCAACCAAGAGGAAAAAGCTCTGGCCAGATGAGCAAACTCAAATGTCCCACTGCTGGACCCCTCTGGGTCTCTCTCTCTCACATACACACAAAACACTAGAGGAACCAAGCAGAAATCCACACAGGGCAGGCAAAAGTTTCTTTTTCTTCAAAAACCAAAACCAGAAATAAAACAACGGCACACATACCTAAAGCAGTCCCCCCAAACCCTAGCACTCTCTTTAATGAACGTAGACCTAGGTCAGAAAGCCATGTAAAGTCACAAATCAGAAACTAGGTATGCAGAAACCAAGGCCCATTTGTGGAAAACCACATTCTGGAGCATAAAATAACAAACAAGATCATTGGTTAGATAAAAACTCTACAGATACGTCACTATATAGTATGTAAACAGACACCTGTGTGTGTGTGCTCGTACACACCTATACTACATACAAAACATCTGAAGCGAAATGGGACGTGTATTTGAGCTTCATGTTCCTCTGAAGACCGGTCCCCTTACAGCAGCCGCCATGTGGAGCCCGTCACGGTGAGCAGCTTCCCTATTCCTGCTGATCTCCGAGCTATTCCACACCCTCCCAAAACCCCCAAAACTCTAACCAGCCCTTGCTCTCCATAAAACCTCACCTCCACGATCCCACCTGGGACTTTGTCAACAGCCCTCATCTCCCCACTGCCAGCCTGTAGGCACCAAATCCTACCTCCTAAGGCCCCTTGGTAGGCAAATAACTTGGCATATTTGTTTTCTGGGAAAAGTCAACCCCACGATGTTTAATTTCACCTCTTTGGAACACTGGAATAATGTTCCAATAATAATAATCATGAGCCACAGGGAAACGCTGAAGCCAGGGCCGTACCTGACTCCATGCCATGCCCACCATCAGCGCCACCAGGCCCTCCCTTGAAGTACCAAGATTTGGGGCAGGGCAGGGTGTGGCACCTATACTACCGTGATGTGTGGCTCCACACATGTACACGCACTTGTAAATCCCCAAATTATCGACTTCAAAAGTCTATGTCCCTCCCCACCATCTTCCCCAGATAAGACCACCTTGTCTTTCTACCTTGTGCTTCTCATCACATATTGGGGGCGGGGGAGATCACCACCTGGAGACTCCCGCCATAAGCTACATAGCCAAGTCAGATACCAGGAAAGTACGTGCCAGGCCCCCAATTTCTTTCCAGCTGAGTCTCCACACCTCACCCCCACGCAAGCAACACGGGGAAGAACACGGTGGGACTAGCATGTCCATCCATCACTCCCCCCAGCCCCGTCCTAGCCCAGGGCCAGCAGATGGCTGCTAGCCACTCAGCCCTCAGCTGCCTACTGTCTAAGGCGGAAAGCTATGCTATGGCTCAACTCCCAGGTGCTGGTATTTGGCTCCTGGGAGGAGAGAGAACATGGGCCCAGTCACAGCCTTGGGAAGGGGTACATGCCCAGCTGGGTTGTCTTAGCCTTGCCACCCTTTGCTGAGAAGGAACACATAAGCACATGCATGCATGCATGCGCGCGCGCACACACGCACACACACAGCCTGTGTTTGCTCCCTTTGGGAAGGGGGCACCCAAGATGCCACACACATAATCATACAGACACACCCACTGCCACTGCTTGATGTCCCCCCCACCCCAGGAGGACAGGAGAGCAGGTCTGTGGACGCACTCACGTCCCACCCACTATACCCGCCCCACAGCCCGCGTAAGCACTGTGCCCGCAGGAGTCTCTACCCAGTCTTATGGAGCACTTGTGATTTTTAGCCAGCCCAGGTGTTAAGCCCCTGCCATTTTTCTCCCCCCTTTGGCCTGTCTGTGTTCCTCCCTCTGCCCTCCCACGGTAAGTGCTTTCAGGCCACACAATGAGTAGGAGGAGGAGAAACACTTCTATTGAGGAAGGCGTTTTGTTGTTTCATCCCAAGGTGGGGGCAGGGATAGGGAAGGGGGGACCCACAAAATTTCTAATAAGCAGTTTCTCTCCTCAAAGCTAAAATGATTTTCTTTAATTGCTTGGTGGGAACAGTTTATCATGGGGGTCTCTGCCCTCCTCCCCTCCCCCCCCCCAAGCCTAATTGACTTACTGAAGTTTAACAGGGGCTTTCACCTGGAGAGACTGCAATTATTCCCCCCATCCCACATTCGTACCTGGGCTCTCCCCACAGGGGGCCTTTGTTCCCCCTAAATACAGCAGTGACACAAATGTCCTCAGCAGCAGGGGAACGCAGGGAAGTGGTAATTTTCAGCCCAACGCAATTAGCTGAGGGCTTTTCAGCCTTCCCAGTGAATGGTGGGGAAACTTCGGCATGTGGGAATGGTGAACCAGGCTGCTCTGTGCAAGTCAAACAAAAGAGGCCTCTGAATTGGGCCCCATGGTGAGCCAGACCAGAGCTGGTGGGGGCAGCTGGGACAGGGGCCTGGTGGAGGGACCTACATCATCACCCACCCAACTGGAGTCTTCCCCAGTCAGAGCCAGTGGCCCCAGATAGCTTTCTGGGAGGTGGAGGCAAGCAAGACGATACTGTTGGCTTGTGCCTAGCACCACAGACCTGTATTTATAATGCAAAGAATAGGGAAAGGATGGATGACTGAGCTGAGGCAGGATGAGGGAGGCCAGAGGGCTACAGTGCTGTGTCTGTCCCACTGTCCCCAAAGGGCCTGGGGCTGGAGCTCACATTTCAGTTTGGGCCTTCACGGACACCTCTGAGAAGGGAAGCTTTAGGGAAAGAGACTCTTCTGGGGGCCGTGACAGGGAGACTGCTGACTCCTCAGACACTTCTGTCTATCCTTGCTGCCACAGCAGCCCCTACCACCCAGCTAAGCAGAGGAAAGACAGCCCTCTGCTCACGGGTGGCTTTGAGGCTAGAGAGGCACAGAAAGAAGGCAGCCCACAGCTTATCTGGAGTCAGTGCTGAGGTGTCCAAAGGCCAGAAATGTGGACTCTAGCAGTGGAAATGACCACCGGGCCCGCAGCCACAGTCCCTCACGACCAGCCCTTCAGAGAGCCTTGATCCAGACCCTGGAGAGAAAAAAAACAGCTCTTGAAAGAATGAAAAACAGGAGACCCAGAAACAGAAGGGCCGGTTGAGAAATGATCTGTGCCTGGGTGAGCGAGACAGTGAGGAGTTAGGGCTGTTGCCAGGCGAGAATGCCCAGGGCACAGGCCAGGGCAGGCACCAAGGCAGGCAGCGCTGTGGCGCGCTGGAGGTCCCAGGAGCTGGGCCACAGGAGTCCGGCACTCAGAGCCAGCTCGGCTGTGCACAAGAGGGCTCACTTTGGGCACGCCTGTCACCTCACATTTCTTGTCTGTAAAAGGGGGAACAGAACAATTCCCCCAGAGCAATGTTCTCTAGCTTTTTTTAAAAAAGCAACAGAAAATGTGTGGAGTTGCATCTCTTGACAGATTTATGAAACAGGAAATGGGGCAGCAGGTGGGAGGGCTACTCCATTTAAGAAGAAGTAGGGGCTGGTGGGAGCCCCGTCTGTGTGGCCTCTACCCGTTCTGCCTTGGACTCAGACCTTCAGAGCCCTGCCTGCACACCCCAGAAGCGGATCCTCTCCAGGACTCTACTCCACTATTAACACTGCAACCCAGCAGGACGTGGGACCGACGAAAAGGAACAAGGCTGAACCACCCACAGCACATGCCTCTCTGTGCAGCCCTGCCTCCCGGCCACCCTCCCAGCACAGATCAAGCCGGCATTGACCATCGTCACCATACATAATGGAGTCTCGGAGAGCCCAGGTGAACCGTATTCGCACATGGCTTATAGGGTACAGTCAGGTCAAATATTGTACCCGTGTATCCAACACGGAGATCTACCCCCAGTACTATCACAATGTCATCGACGGTCACCCCACTCTTCCACTGACCTGGGCTGGTAGGAACTAGTATTCCCACCCTCAGGCCCTGCAGCAGAGGTTCAAAGAGATTCTCTACAGAAGAGTCTACAAAGGGTGGTTGGTCCAAACACCCACAGTTCAGAGGCACGAGAGCAGACCTCCCAACCACACTGCATGGCTCCTGAAGCCGCCTCTTCCCTCTGGGAGCAGCCCAGACCAACAGCAGGGGACAAGTGACCCTGCTGCTCGGAACAGCTGGCTTGGCCCCAGCCACATCTGGCCTCGACTGTCTTGCCATCTCCTGCTGCCCCTCCATCAGTCCTGCGCCGCACCAACACAGGCTGAGCTCTTGCTCTGCGACCCACTGGCCCTTTCACAGAACAAGGTCTTGCCTGGGCAATTCCTGAACTGGAGGTAGCAAAAGAAGCCTCATTCCTTCAACAAGTACCTGAAGGCACCTAAGCCAGCCCTGTGCTTCGGGTGCCAGAGTGTTCAGGAAAAACACAACTCACACAAGCCCGCCCTTAAGGCAGAGAGTCAAGTCTTCAATTAACATTAAAAAAAAAAAATTAGAGGCAATTCAAGGCAATCAACAAGTTCTAGTTCTACAGGACAGTGAGATACCCACAGGCTGTGAAGGCACACAGCATAGGTCAGTAGTTAAAAGTCACAAACTCTGGGAGCGGCTGGGTGGCTCTGCTGGTTGAGCGCAGACTCCAGATTTTAGCTCAGGTCATGATCTCATGGTTCGTGAGACCGAGCCCCTTGTCAGGCTTTGCGGACAGTGCGGAGCCTACTTGGGATTCTCTCTCCACATCTCTCTGCCCCTCCCCTGCTCACACTCCCTCTTTCTCTCTCAAAAATAAACAAACTTAAAAAAAATGGGGGGGGGGCCGCCTGGGTGGCTCAGTCAGTTAAGTGTCCGACTTTGGCTCAGATCATGACCTCATGGTTCGTGGGTTCAAGACCTGCATTGGGTTCTGCGCTGACACCTAGCTCAGAGCCTGGAGCCTGTCTTCGGATTCTGTGTCTCCCTCTCTGACCCTCCCCTGCTCATGCTGTTTCTATCTCTCTCTCAAAAATAAATTAAAAAAAAAATTTTTTTTTAAAGTATGAACTCTGGAATTGGATGCCAGGGCTCAAACCCTGATTGCCTCAATCACCAGATTTGACTTTGCCAAAAGTGAAGCTCTCTTGGGCCTCCATTTCCTTCTCTGTAAACTAAGTGTGGTGACAGTACTCATCTGGGAGGTTAAATGAGATATAAAGTGTCCAGCACATTTAGCTGGCATCACTGTCGTCATCACTGCCTGGGCAAGAGAGTGAACTAAGGCCTCCTGAGCAAGAAGTGGCCCGTAAGGGCAAACTCCCTCACTCCCCTCCTGAAGCACCAAGAACCGGGTAAGAAGAGAGACCTTGGACTCCTTGTCCCTATTCTGCCAACTACTTCAGAAGGCTGCTGTCAGTGCTGATGACAGACAGGACAAATTTAACCTGGCCAGGGCCACAGGAGATCTTGAGCCAACCAGGAGCCCTAAAAAGGGGCAGACTGGGATCTGCGCCCCCTCAAACCAACCACAGCCCCCTCCGTCCTCTCCTGCCCCTCGTGCTCCTGTCGGCCTGCTGGCTGGAATGTGGGGGCCCCTGTGCCAGAAGGCCCAGGCCAGGCAGGAGGCCGGGAGGCACAGGTGGCTCTCAGAGGAGATCCCGGAGCTCCAGAAAGCAGTCCCCCCACAGGCGCAACAAAGCTGGGGCTTGTTGGTCAAGGAGCCTTTGCTTGTTTGGGCTGCGGCCCAGACGGTGAGGCGGCTGGGGCAGGCCGGGGGACGCAGAGCAGGGGGGCGGGGGGGCAGCGGCCAGCCCTCCTGGCACCAGCGTCCTCCTTCCCTGGGTTTCTCACTTTGTTCAGCACGGCAACCCAAAGGAGGCTGGGGAAAGCACTTTTCACTACCCGGTAAATAAAGCCACAGGGGAAGGGAAAAGGATGAAAGGTTTGGGGGTTTGAAATTTTGGTTTGGGGGTATTTAGTTGGTTTGAAAAAATAATAAAAGGAAGTTGCTTCTGCAACTCAGTTAATTTCAAACCCAGGATTCAGAGCATGAACAGCCAACAGGTATCCCACCGCGCCTAGCAACATCACCCCTCTCCTGAGACTGCAAGTCCCAGTGGAGCCAGAGTTGGGTCCCAAGAAAACCCCAAGAGGGGGTTTTCACCTCTTGGTTGGGGACGCTTAGGGATGAGGCACAGTCTGGCTCCAGTCCCACCACAAAACTCCCCGGGGCCACACAGACCCATGCTGATCCGGCCAGTCCCAAATATGCATGGCTTTCAAACAGAGGCCTGACACCAGGGCTGCCAGAGCCCACTCGTTCCCAAGAATCACGCCATCCTGGCCACAGGCGGAGGCAAGGGCCCCTACAATGTGTGCAGGAGATGCCAATGACCGTAACTTATTGGTTTCCTTCGTTATCTCTAGGGTTGGAGCTCTTACCCACAGGCCATTCTGCCTCCCTTCCACTGGGCCCCCAAGCACAGACTCCGACCTTCCCTGGTCTGACCACCTTAAAGGAGGAGGGGCAGAACTATTCTCACAGCTGTCTGGCCCAGGAGAGGTTTTCACAGAGGCCTTTCAGGAGACACTGGCACTGGGATCCCCTCCTGAGGCAGCTGTCTCTGCAGCCCACCTCCTTCCTCGGGGTTAGCCCACCCCACTCATGCCACACCCCCAGTGCATGCTTCGAGACAGGTAATTTCTGGTGGCATGTTTTTGTCATGCGTTTTTGAAATCACAAACTATAAAAACCGTGGATTTTTCTTTTTGGAAAAACATTAAGACACCAGAAAGCTCCTTTGCTTAGAAGTTTACTGTCTTTCTCACTAAGCCACTCGGGATAGGACTCCGATCTTCTAGAAGAATGAAAAGAAGCATCATGAGTTTGCAGACGTAACTGATAGTGGTGTGGGCTCCTGACTGATGGGCTGGCTGGCCCTCCTCACTTGAGGCTTTCATTGCCACACTGCCTGTGCCAAGTCCTGAACCCTGTTAGCTGCTGACTGGACAGACCCTCAAGTCAAAGGTCTCTGGAGAAAACCAACTTCCCATCCCCCTCCCAGCATTCTGCTCCCTGCGTGGAAAAGCCAAGGAGTTTCCACCCTGATGATAAACTGCTCGGAAGCCTCAGGTCGGCTGCAACCTGCCCAGGCCTCGGCCCTCTGCCAGCCGGACAGCTCCCGCCGCCTTCTCCGTTCAGGTGCTGCTTCTCCCACAAGCCCGCAACCGCCTTCTGTGACCTGCTTGAGAAGCACACGGCTCCGTCCAGAGTGCATCTCCTTGCCCCCTGCCACCAATAGAAGAATTCACAGAAGAACTCCAAGGAGAAGCCTGGGCAGAAGATAAGCTAGAGGGAGGGCAGAACTTCAGGATACACGGTGGCTTGCCAGGAACTCACTGACCCTTCCAGCCGCTCCTCCATGCTCCAGGGGAAAGAAAACAGAGGAAACCAGTGGCTTAAGAATCCACATATGGGGCACTCACTTATGCTGAGGCACCTTCTTGAGGTGCCGGGGTCCCAGGAGAAGCAGTGACATCAGCAAAAAGTAATGAGAGCAAAAGGCAGAGGATCCCACGGGCACTATCTCAGGAGAGGTTGCTCTCGCTTGGCCGGGAAGCGCACCCAGGGACCAAGGAATCCGCCCGCCATCCTGACATACACTCTCAGACTCACAGGCTCAGAGACAGAGGACACACACAGAGCGGGGAGCACAAGGGCACAGAATGGTGCCTGGCAATAAACGCAGAGCTGGCCACCTCTCGCTCAGCTAGTGGTGATGAGGCGCCAACAGCTTCCTCCAATCGTCCCTTCTCCTCTCTTTGGAAGTGGGAAGTGCCCAGAGGGATACCTTTCCGTCTTTGGGAGGGTCAGAAGAGGGAGGGTGGGGGGGGGGCAGGAGAGGGAAATAGCACCTCCTACAGGTGCTCCGTGAGCTGCTAAGTCTCAGGGTCACCAGATCAGCAGGGAGGTCCCAAGCCTCTGAATGAAGGGATAGGGGCCTCCTAGGAATGAGGTCTGCCAGCCCCAGGAAAACAGGTTATGTACTCAAGTCCCAGGAACCTCAGGAGGCTGAGCTAAGCAGAGACTTGTGGCGAAAGCCAAGGATGGTTTGGGAGAAAGCGAAACATCCAGGCCTTCGATGAAGTCACGACAAGCATGGATTCTAAATGACATTTTTGTACCTCTGCTCTTGGCACACCAGCCAAAGAGGAAACTTCTGTGACAAAATGGGATCTTCTCTCAGCTTCCCTGAGGACCCTGAACACTAGATCATCCAAGTGACAAAACAAAACCTAGACAAGTCGCTTCTTTGAGCAAGTAGTGCAGGCTGGGGTTCTCTTGGGATGGATTATCCCCTGGACAAGAGCCCTGAGTGGCAGGGGCAGCAGCAGGAAAAGGCATCAGAGCTGCAAAGCCAAGCTCCCCTGACTGATTCAGACAACCTCCCATGGACAGAACCGACCGCCCTTCTGCCTGGACAGAAGCACACACACTCCGGCAGGCCCACTTAAAGGCCGCCCCCCCCACCCCCAGCCCTTCCCTGGCACCAGGAGAAGGTCCCGAGCATCCTGGAAACACAGTTGTCTCAGACCGCTCCATCGGAATAAGGCCGTTCCGGACTTGGAATTCAAAAGTTAAAAGAGTCAAGTATCAGGTCTCCCAGGAAGGCAGGGTTTCCGATCGGCATTTTTCTGGTCATTCCAAATTCCTCAGTCAGTTCCACTGGGGCATTTTCACTTCTTTATGGTCACAGAATGAGGGCAGCCTCTAAGCACCTCCTGCTGTCCACCTCTCCCTCCTACCTTGCTCCAAATTTGGCTTTAAATCGCTGGGTGCTCCACGAAGCCACCAAGAGCAATTCCTGCCTCTTTCCCCAACCTCAACACAATTATACTTCTAAAGGGAGAAGAGCATCTTGGGGACCCCCAGAGAGGCCTACTGCACACGTCCTCCCCTGTAATGAGACTTCATAATGAAATGCCCTGCACTCCAGTTAGTAAGAAATGTTCATTTTCTCCAGCCGAACACCCCCTATAGATATATCTAATTTGTTTCCATGCTTCTGCCTCTTTCCTCCAGTGAGTTTGCATTTAAAGGTTATGATCCATCGTGCCCTCCCAGCCAGGCACTGGCAGGACAGCCTGGAGAGGGAGGGGGAGGCGATGGGGTTTCCGACAACCTTGGAGCCCCAGCCTGACCATCCAGGACACCCCTCTCCTCCCTTATCACGCCCATACACATCAGCTCGGTCTCTTGCAGGCTCTTTAGGAGCTGTCCACAAAATGCAAGAGAAGGGAGGGGAGAAACAGCATTTGGAAAAGTTAAGGGAAAAGAATAGTAAAAGGAAAAAGGAAGGGGTGGGTACTGCCAGGAGTGCCTACTTCTCCATGAAAGAAATGTTCTCTGCCACATGGTGGCCCAAAGTAGGAGCAGCCCCTTACCGGTGGCCCTTCTGGGACTCAGGCCCCTCGAAAGCCTTGGAGTTCCAGCTTCTTTCCCCTCATCAGGCCTGGCACTGGCACTGGCACCAGTCCCCGGGACAGTCTGAAGGGCGCCAACAGCAGCACAGAGGAGACGCTGTGCTCGGGGAACCTTGGCGGGACGCCTCCCCAGGGCCACCTCATCTCGGAGGCCAGCCCACATCTTTGCCTTCTGATCTGCATGGAAAGTGAGGACACAGTGCCTTTCTGAAAACCTGATTCCTCAGCAGAAGGCCTCTAGCACCACACCAGGTGCCAGGGCCACGGGCTGGCTGTGGTGGGGGGCGGGCAGGTCCTCAGCCACTGGCTCCCTGACTCAGAGGTATCCCTGAGTTTCCCCCTCCCCAGAAGCAGAGCAGGCCACGTCAAGGCTGAGGCTCCCCAAGGCTCCCCTCCCAGAGGCACGCGTACACAGCTTGTCCCTCAGCCAGCCCAGGGGCTCAGAATGGGTAAAGACCCTTACCCCCAACCTCTGATGCAGCAAGGTGGATGGTAAAGACAGGTGACGTCCTGTCAGATAGTCCCCAGTGGTTGTACCTGGGAGGCGCCCCAGTTCTCCTCACTGGGGAAAATGCCTCCCATCCTGTCCCAGGAACCTCAGGACTCCTCTCTCCAGCGCCAAAGATGAGCATTTGAGATTCGCGGATGTTCCCCAGACACTTTCCCTCTTTTCTGTCTGGTCTCATTCTCTCCTGACCCTTACCATTCACTAGGTAGTTGCCCATGGCAGACTTGTGCTCTCCCAGAGTACCCCCCTGCCTGCCCCCACCTCCCCAAACCCCTACAGACAGGGCCCCGCCCTGACTCCCCAAGGCTCACAATCTGTGCTTCTGCCAGACGCAGTCACAAGGGGGGTGTAACTCATTTCAAGCTGGCAGCCCTACATGGTAAAGCTAACCGCCCCCCTCAAGGGGAGGGGGGCCACGAGCGTGTGCCCGAACATCCCAAGGTGCTCTTGTTTTCTAGGCGCCCCATGGTGGTCTGTGACAGACACATGGATGGGGGGACCCTCTGCCAGCGAGAGTTGGCATCTCACCCTACCTCTCAAATCTGCCACTTGCCTCCAGGGCCGAAGACCCTCCAAGAAGAGGAGGCCCCGCAAGACAAAGGCCTGTGGCCCCCCCAGCCTGGCCTCTCGGCCCGACACAGGCCCGCATTAAAATCAACACTCCGTGAACACACAAAACTGACAGGACAGAGGGGGAGCACACATCAGATACAAAGATCGGGCTCTCAGGAGACGCGGCCTGTTGGTCTCCCATGTTAGCTCCAAGCCACTAAGCGCAGGGTGGGAAATAACGCCATCGCGGTGGCCACAGCTCCCGCCTGGGCTCCAAAGCCCGGCAACCTTTTCACGGGGAAGATGCCTCTGCTTAGAAAAAAAAATGCGAGCATTGTGTGGGGACCATTAATGCATGCGCCTCTGCACATTCCTTCGAGAAGCAGGAGCACACTAGTCCCTGAGCCCCCGGCCCTGTGCCCCAGCGATTGTACAGGCGTGGAACACACTGCACATGCCACCTGGTCCTTCCCCCCTCAGGCCCCCAGCTCTGTGAGCGGTGGGAAGGGGCCCGCCAAACACCCTGGCTTCATTGTGTCCCAGAAAGAGGGGACTAATTACTCGCCTACACTCTGGAGCGCCCAGGGAGAAAACAGAGGCCAGTGGGGTGGAGAGGGTGGGAAATGGGGGTGGGGGGGTTTGAAGAAGGGAGAGAGAAAGCCACAGGATACATTTCAAAGTTTCTCTAGCAATTTGGGGGTGGGGGAAAGAAAGCCTGGTCCTGATGTGAAATCATACAGAGGTCAGGGCTGGGGCTCCCACCCTTGTGAGAAAGTGGTGAATCAGGGACGGTTTATCAAACGATCATTTTTTTCTTTTGAAACTGGGAGGCAGCAGCCTGGACAATTCTGCAGATGTGCTTGATGAGTTAGGGACAAAAATGGCCCTTCTCTGCCCCCCTCCTCCCCTCCTTCTATAAGGGCTCCCATCGGGGGTTGCTTCTCCCTCCACTGCCTCCCGGGCCCTCCCCTCCCTTCTTCAGTGGTCAGCTGAGACCCCCACCCACTGCTTGCTTTTGTTCTCTTGGCCTTTGGACATACTGACAGGGGCCTTTATGAGACCCCAATCAAGACCCCCGTGTCACAGGTACCTAGTAGAGACACCAGACCTTTTCAAACAAGGGACAACAAGGAAAATCGGCGGGCCCATTGTCTCTCCTCTGTGCTAAGTGAGATGAAAGGGACCCGCGGCCCCCTCCCCACAGCCCGCCTGCCAATCACCTCTAGTTATTAAGGTCACAATGTGTAAATTCTTTTGACCTGCACCTAATCAAAGATTCACCGGCCCTTTCAAATCCGAATGGGGAGGAGGGGAGAGATTCCCTCCCATAAACCCAGCAAACTCTCCCTCAATAAAATTTCTCTCTCTGATTCCTTCTCGGCTTCCCATCTCCACCCCCTCGCTTCTCCTCACTCCGCCCTCCTCACCACTAGCTTCAAACACAAATGACAAACCCCATGGAATTACTACCCCCAAAGAACCTGAGGAGGATTTGAAAGTTTCTATTTAATTCCCTTGAAAGAAAAAGATTTCAGACAGGCATAGTCGCCCAAGCAAGCCCAGAACCCAAGCAGCCCCGGCGGCCCCGATGCCAGATTGCTCCAAATGGCAAATGGTCAGTTGGCTTTTTACTTCCTCCTCAATCGGCTTCTCCTTCTGCCCCGAACACCATTATATATGGAGCAAACAACACGGGAGAAAACCAGAAAGAACACCCCCTCACACTTTGTCACTTAGCTCCTCTAGCTCAGCTGCTGACCCTCCAAAATCCAACTGAGGCTGAGTGGTTCTGTGAACTGAGGGGAAAATTACCAAGCCCACAAAAGGCCACCCTCAAGGAAAACAGCCAATAGAACAATAGAGAACAGAACAAGAGCCAGAGGAAAGAACTTGCGAGAAAGCAAAACTTGGTATTGACTATAGTTTGAAAAGTACAAAATGCTTAAATCAAGCAAAGAAAATTAAACGCTGGCAAATCTCCATGCATCAATTTCAAGGCTGTGCACTTTTACCCCATGTTTCCCATCTACCATGTCAAATGGGGACAATAAATTCATGTGTGTAAGTTGTCCGCCACCCACTCTTACTGGATGCGCTACTCTTTCAGCTCCTCCTTTCCTACCTCTCTGATGGTACCTTGGGCCTCTTGGTTTCTCCTAGCCCAGCTGTCTTGATTTCTCTGAGCTTTCCTTTGGTGCTAATCCCTCATGGTATTTCAGCTGCTGTCTCCATGCTGACGCCTTCCACATCTCCAGCCCACGTCTGAGCTCCAAGGCCACCATGCCTGGCTGTCTCTGGTCACAGCTACCTGACTGTCCCATGACCACCTCAGACCCACACGTCTAAGACAGAACTCAGTTTGGTCAAAACCAGGCCTTCTTCAGTTATTAGGCTCAGAGAAAACTCACACGGGTCCCTTCCCTCCCCGCTACGTGTGGTCATGGCCACTGAGCTCTTCCTAAATCCAAGGCTGTCTTCCCATTCTCCCTGCGATCCCAGACTCTTATCGCTACCAAACCGTACTCCTGGAAAGGTATCCAAACAGCCTCGGTGTCTCCCCTTCCAAAGCATCCTATGCACCATGCAACCACATTAATCCCATAACTGCTTTAATCTGGTCACAAGTCTTCCAAGGGCACCTACCATCCTCAGGTTGAGGTCAAACTGCTCTTCAAAGCCTCCCAAAACCACACCCCAAATATCCCCTTCAGCCTCACTGCCCACCACTCCTTTATAAACCACTTTCCCAACCCAGCCAGCCAAATTGGTCTGCTCTGAACTCCCAAGTTTACATTGAGCTTCCCCATCCCTTACCCTGCCTTTGCTCCACTAGTCCGGTGCTTCAAGTTCCCTACTGAAGGGTAAACAGAGCAACCCTTAATTCCCACTTCGAATTCCATGCCACCTAGAAAGCTTCCCTGGTTTAACTAAGAGACTGTTGCTTTCCCCAATTTCATGTTAATAACCCTGGCAGGGGATGGCACTCATGCTGCATATACCGTGGAGTAAATTGTTGTCTGAGTACACGCACTGCTTTCCTACTGGACTATATGCTCCTGGGTAGTAAAAACTGTCTCTTGAGCTTCATACTTCCCATGTGACCTTGCACACAGCAGCAGTCTCGAAACATCCATAAGGCAGGTGCCACTCAGGGATATGCATTACATGAAAAAACAGTTCTGATACACTACTTTTTAAAAATTCTAATATTTCAGCTTCTTTCCCCACAAAAGGTCCCAAGTATGAAGCCATGTTTAATGTTACAAAAGTAAAGGTAAAGAAGGATCCATGCAGGGTGATGGAAATATTCTAACCTGAACTGTGGTGATGGTTGTAGTTGTACAACTCTATATACTGACCAAAATCATGGAATTGGATACTTCGATTATATCTTAAAATGGACAAATTTTACGGTATGTAAATTATACTTTAATATAACTATTTTTTTAAGTTTACTTATTTATTTTTGAGAGAGAGAGAAAGAGTGCACATGTGCAAGCAAGGACAAGTGGGGGTGGGGCAGAGAGGAGAGGGAAACACAGAATCTGAAGCAGGCTCCAGGCTCTGAGCTGCCAGCACAGAGCCCGACACGGGGCTTGAACTCAAGAAACACAACATCATGACCAGAGCTGAAGTCGGACACTTAATCAAGTGAGCCACCCAGGCGCCCCAATATGGCTGTTTAAAATCAAAAACTAAACGTAGGTCCATGCAGCCTTAATTTAAATAACTATATAAAGAAAAAGGGAAGGATTCTTTCTGTAGCTGCCTGATACTGAAATTGACATTTAAATGCACTTTATGTTTTTGCTCATTATAAAAAATTTAAATGCCAGCAAAAAGGGAAATGTCAGCACAAATCCACCACATAAGAAATAACTCTGAAGAGATAGTCAAATAAGTAGTATACTATTCTGTGACCTTTTTTTTTTTTCACTTAATAATGAGGCCATGACATCTTTTGGAGTCAATCGACGTATATTTATATCATCCTTTCAATGGCTCTGTACGTGGTCTTCTATTGGGTGAATGTACCATGAGATATTTAAAGAGACCCCTATTAATGGACATTTATGTGTTCTTAATGTTAGTCTTTATATGTGCATCTTGCACACTTGTCTGGCTGTTGCCTTAGGATGAATTCCTAGATGTGGAATTTATGTGTCAAAAGGTTTTCATGTTTTTATTTGGGTAGTTGCTGCCAAACTAATGAAATTTTAAAACTCTAACTTTCCCTCTTATTCCTGGATCCACCCTTACCCGCCTGCAAAGGATTTTCCTGGCCACAGACCTCTAACAAGTGGAAGAATCCTTTGAATAATCTGTACTTTTTTTCTGTTAATTTTTTATTTTTATTCTCAACCACAGCTCACCCTGGATACTAGGAAGATTCAAGCTGGCCGGGAAAGTAGGGTGTTTCAAACACATTAACTCATGTGTCCCTCTCTCATGGCCAAATGTTACAGATCTCCCCATGTCCAGCTGGCCCTTCTCTTGGGTCACTCACCATAGGACCCTAGTCCAATCACTCACTTGCTCTCCTCCCATTTAGGCTGAAGTAAAAAGAGGCCCAGGCTTGGCCAGGACACTAAAGATACAACCACAACGGGCAGAAAGTAACAGGAGAAAAAGAAGTACCCTGCATGAGAGTCCTCAGGAGAAAGAGACAGGGAGTCACATGCTGAGCTGGATCCTCTCTGTAGCCTCTGAAGGCCATGGCTTGGCAAGTTCAGGGTGAGGAGCATGCGCTCAGCAGTGGCTGGTTAAATCTAGAAACATCCTATAGGGGGACTGTGCTGCTGAGACTCCAGAGTTTGGCCCAGGCACCAGAGGACTGACCCAGGGCAAGACGAGCTCATCTCTCTTTCAAAACTCCCCAATCAATGAAGAAGGGAGGGGGGAACACTCACGGTGGCCACAGGCAGAAAGGGTACATTTCACTTTACCCGACACAGCTCAGCTTTTCCCTCCCTATCTGTTCAGCCAGTGTTTGCACCAGGTGCAAGAAAGCCACACAGAAAGGAGCGGAAGCAACCTCACAGTTGCACAGTGGCTCTACTACCGGGGCATATTTGTACTTGAAGCGCTCTTACCTCTGGCCTCTCTGGCCTGTATAGCCCAGCTCCTAGAAAAAAGTCTGAACAATCAATTGCTCTGCCAGCATAATGAGAGTCATGGTCATCCCCTACCTATCCTCACCTCCAACATTGCCAAAGTATCAAGAAGCACCTAGACATTAGAAGTCTCCAACCTGGCAGCAGAAAGCCACACCTCTCTAGATGGGGCAGATGAGATGTGGGAAATCATGACACAAAAAAGGCCCAGTGGCCCCACATGTGACTTCATCAAGCTTACTCACCCCAGTGACCCCACATGATACTTTCAGGTCTACTCACAATGTGAAGAGGGTCAGAGAAAGCAGAAGATGAAGAGCCTCGGCTCTAACGCCTTCTCAGAGTGAGCAAGCTCCCGCCTTCAAGATGCTGTTCTTCAGCTCGCTCACTGACAAGGCTCCAGCCCCCAGGAGCAGTGTGCACGTCATCTGAAGTGCACCAGCTTTAGATGGGGCCGCTGTTTTCCAACCTGCTGTGAAAATCAAACACTATACCATGACCATCATGACCATTGTTCTAGAGGCTGGATTATACTTTGCTGTAGGACAGAGCAGAGTTGGAGACAGCAGCATAAGCTGAGCAAGGACAGAGGCGAGTCTGAACACAAGAACATGGAAAGGATGTATGTGTGTGTACCTGTTGTGTGGGTAGGGATGGGAGGGGAGAGGTGTCCACAGCAAAATGGGATTTATAATTATTTTAATCTCCAAGTTTCTCTCTCATGACTTGAAATTCTCTTTTGCAAATTAGGACTCCGCTTAAGATTTTGGATGTTATCACATCCCAACTGGCACTCCATCTGCCCCTCCTTTACTTTTTTGTGCACCATTCATGTTTTAAATTTGCATTGCAAACTGAAAAAGGAAAGCTTCTGCAGAAAGCAATTTCCTGGGCCAGCAACTCTTGGACTAATATTCTCTTTGCAATTACCATGGCTTCTTCATGCACATACTCCCCTCCCTCCTTCCTCCTTCCTCCACTCTTCCCTCTCTTGCCAGTACCTTCAGCCTGAGCCAAGCCGATCAGACAAGGTACCACAGACCAGGTCACAAACTACCCCTTATGAAAATGCCCTGGTCAGAAAAAGGAGCAAGAACAAGTGGGAAAGGGGACAAGATCTAGAGGAGTCAGCTTAATGGGGCACCCCAGAGGTGCAGGGGTCTCTCATCTGTAGCACACAGGCATAGCACTCTTACACAAGGCAGGAAATAAAACCCCTGCCCCCAAAAGTTCACAACCTGAAACTTCCAAAGAGTCCTGTTTAAGAAACCACTAGAGAGACACAGGATTAGATGTCTGGCCCGCACAGCCACGGTCTGAAGGAAGAGCCGAATACAGCGGTTGGCTTGCTGAGGCACCCATCCTTTAGTGTCATCACAGGTGAAAGCTCTAGTCAGCACAGGAAAATTTAGAGTCAGAGTCGACACAGACCTTCTGAGCATCTTTACAGGCCGTTCTTCATATCAGTGGTGTCAACATATTCCACTGTTGCTGTAGATGTCGTGTCTATTCTTTTTTCTGATGGTGTGTGGAAAACTGTCCCCAGCTCCTGACCCCCCAGATGGAAGTACTATAATAATGGAACTCACTGACACACAGAAGCGGTCATGAGCAGCAGAAATCCTATTCTGGAGTCTTAATCCCATGACCAAGTGGGGCCATGCGGGAGTGTCCTGAACTCGGAGAAGGAAAGAAATACAGCCAACGCTGTATACCAGCTGGAGAGCCCAGGAACAAGGACTCTGGTAGATGGAAAGGTGGTGAGGGAGAGACGGACACCTTTTCAAAAAATCTGGTCTAAAATGAAGAGGAAAACAAGGAACTTCAGACTTGACTCCAAACTGAATACTGAAATTTGCCCCAAATGGCCTGAGAGCCACCTACTTACAGGAGGATGGGTGGTCCTTCTACCTCTGACATGACGCCCCTCCCCAATATACAAACATGCGTCGTGCTATGGGTGCAGCCACATCCCATCGATGCCTTTTTCTACCTCGGCCCAGTACAAACCCTACCCCACCCCCCAATCTGCTTACAAGTGTAAGCGCCACTGGCCGAAGAAACTAAAAGCACAGAGATTTCATGGAGGTGCCTCTTTTGACTGATCTGAGTGTTACAGCAAACAGGTGGGGAAATCTTAAATATATGAGTATTATCGTGACAGGGCCACTGGAACGGATGAGTGCCATAAGTCAGACAGGGCTGGAAGTTTCCGCCCCACCATCAGGTTCCTCTTTAGCCTTGACAGATCAAACTCAAGCCGAAGCAGGCTGCAGAGATCAGTTCAGTGTCCGAGCCAAAGGTCTTCACAGTGAGGGACCAAAGCTGCCCTGGCTGGGCCTCTGCCGGCCCGTGTCCCCGATTAATCACCGCCAGGCGGGGCCCGGACACCAGCCTGCAACCCGAGCCCAGCAGCACCTGCACAGGGGTCACCCCTGCTCCTCCCGCACCCCCCTTGCACAGGACTCCTGGGCGTGAGGGTGTCCACCTGCTGATGGGGTTACCTGGAACAGGAGGACAAGACACTCAACTATCTGGAATCCTGCAAATAAGTCACGGATGGTTTGAGTGGATTCGTGGAGGAGGAAAGGAAAGATATGGTGACTCAAGCAGTGAAGGCAGGGCTCCAAGACAAAGAAAATTCTCAGCCTCTGAACAGAAAGAGAGGAATACCCCCAATGCGCCTCTCGACACTGTCTGGAGAGGCACCCCTGCAGGAGGGCAGCAGCGGGTGAACTAAGCCCTGAGGCTATGAGCTAAGGAGCCGCTTCGGGGTGTTTGGGACACAGTCTCACCATCTACACATCAGCGGGATGCTGATAGGGAGGACGGAGACCAGAGCAGAGACGGCTTGTCCAAACACCCCCAAATGCTACCACATACACAAGTGTGAAAGGGAGCTTAGAAACCACTCACTCCGGGGGCGCCTGGGTGGCTCAGCTGGTTAAGCATTGACTTCGGCTCGGGTCATGATCTCATGGTTCGTGGGTTCAAGCCCCACTTTGGGCTCTGGGCTGACAGCTCAGAGCCTGGAGCCTGCTTTGGATTCTGTGTCTCCCTCTCTCTCTGCCCCTCCCCCATTCACGCTCTGTCTCCTTCTCTCTCAAAAATAAACATTAAAAAAAAATTTTAATAAAAAGAAACAACTCACTCTGTGAGAGCATAGAAGAGCTTCCTTCCTCTGAATGCCAAAACCTCGGAGAACAGGTCTCAGATGGTCTCCTAAACCAGGAAGCTCTCTCAAACGTGTACACACAGAGCTAACAACTATGTACGGTGTGTGTACACATACCTGTGTATGCTAGAATGCACTTTTTAGGAGCAAAGTGCCCTATTATAAATTCTTCTCAGATGGCAATCTCTTTTATATTGTTGCTTCTCTGAGTAGGAGGAAGTATTCTTGAGGCGCACGCGTGCACCACACACACACACACACACACACACACATCAAAAGGAGGAAGATAAGCATGAAGATCTGTATCTTAGAACCATCTGTTCCAGGTCCCAACTTGCGATAGAAGGAGAAAGCACTCATGGGTGCACCCTTTCCCCCCAGGCCCCACGTCCACAGGGAAGGAAGGGTAGGAAGGGGTCAGAGTCAGATTGAAGTGTGTGTCCCTTGAAAGAGCAGAAGAAAGCACAAGTTAGACCAGAGGAGAAAGAGCTCCTACACAGCACCTTCAGGTTAGAAGGAACACCCACATCCTGACTGTCACACCTTGTTCCTCCAGAGCTCCATCTCCAGGAATTCCCTTTGAACTCCGGCTGCAGCCCAGTTAGGATAGAGCAGTGGCTACAATTACACACTTGCTTGGGGGGTGGGGGAGGAGGGGGCGCATGTGACAGGCCATGAAAGGTCCCTGCCTATAAAACAGACTGGAAAACAAACCCTTAATTTAAATGTTAATGAAAGTGCTGTGGAGACATCAGAGGCTTCCCGGCTGCTCAGAGAACAGCTACACCAGCCACAGAATTTATGGCTCCCCTTCACCCTCCCGCCTCCCTCTCTGCCTCATCACCCACTAAAGTTTAAAGAGTATTAAAAAAAAAACACCAACTAATTTTAACATTAACTCCATGCTTCCACCTTGGGATGTGATTGCTAAATTATCTGTTGGCAGAACAGTGATCAAAGGCAGAAAAACACAGGCACACTGCGCGCACAGCCCAGAGAAGTCAGCTGCGGCTGCAGCAGGGAAAGGATGCAGTCTCTTCCTGATGAGGGAAGAGTAGAAGTAGCAGTGCCGGCAGGGACCCGAGCCAGGAGGGGCAGGCAGTGGAAGAACAGGAGGGAGACCCTGCCCCTCCGATGTGCTGTGCCCCCAGCTGAGAACTCCACACACCCATCTGACTGGTCCCTATCACGCTGTGCTGTCTAGTTCACTGTCACTTCCCCAGGGTCCAGCCCATAACAATGGTTAAGTATGTAGACAGAGAGAGAGGGATGGGGAGGGAGAGAGACGGAGACAGACAGAGAGATGGAGAAACGAAGAATTACAGAGACTGAGGGATGGAAAGGTATCCCTGTCAGGATAGGTAGGGTCTCAGCACGCGACTCCGCATCCACAGTATCCCATCGTCCACAGCAGCTTCTGTTTCTATTTGTGGGGTTTTATTTAAGTCAGCTCTTGACAACCGAGCCAACCTCGCTGGCCGGGGAAGCAGTCGCTCCCACAAACGGGTTCTGGGCCAGCCAGGGCTGGTTGGGTTGCTGGTCTCAGGCCAGCAGCTCAGCACATGAGCCTCCCTGTGCCCGTCCTGCCCTCGGTAGTGGCAGAAATCCAGGGTCTTGAGGAAGTGAAACCCACCCCTGTGGCATCTCGTCTGTGCTACCGATGGATACACTCGCACCCGCCAGAGAGGCTTGGCGCAGCCCAGGCAGCAAGCGCTAGGGTAGAGGGCGCCGCACGGACATTCAGCAGGACTAGACTCCGATTCAACTGGATCCCTACCTTCACTGAACCTTTTCCAATATACAGTCATTTCAGGCTGGACCAGGGGACCCATCTGGCATTACCCAGAGCTTCCTCCTTCCTCCAGGTGTCACACCTCCTCTTCCGGCAGCCCCTGCCCCTCCGTGATGTCTTTGTGCCTCGGATGCTCTCATCCAAGACCACCACGTGCAGGAGGCTCCCTCCCGTGTGCTCCGCCCGGCAAAGGAGGCCACTGAGCCGCTCCTTGCTTAGGGAAGGTCTCCTTTTCCTAGACAGGCCCCAGAGGAAGCTTTCCCCTGCCCCGGTCCTGGGAAGGCAGGATGGAGAGGTCAAGTTGGCCATGGGCCAAGCCACAACATAAAGCACGACAGTCCCACAGTCCCCCATCAGAGTCTTTCTTCAGGTCATCAAGGTTAGGGATCCTTTTCAGAACCCAGCTCTCCATCACCAACCAGAAAAAGCAAAACTCAGAGACACCACCTTTACTTCACTTTTGACTCATCTTCCCCTAAAAGTGCAGTTATGAAGTCTAGGGCCAAAGGATCGCTGAGCCACTGGCAACCAAAAGAATCCAAACTGAAAGTTGGCAGTCTCTTTTTCCAATCTTTCAAACCTCTCTGTCAGAGAAAACGCCAGATGCAATTACCTTTCACTAAAGAAAGGTGTATTTCAACAGGCTGGTGAATATGCGTTTACCACACACACAACACACAGTAAACCCTGTAGCCACTGGAACAAACACCCTGCTCTCCCCAGAAATCCACCCTCTCCCCGAACAGTACACAGTGATTGCTTTCCTTCCAGACTCTCCCTCACCACTGGGAGAAATGAAGCAAGCGGGGGCGCTCCTCCATCAAAACCCCCCAGAGGCTTCAACTCACTTTACAAATTTGAATCGGTACATTTCATGCAGACTTGGACTACTCCCCCAAAAAACAAACAGGCCACCATGGTGAGCAAAGTTACACAAAATTACATTGTATGTTTAATAACACAGCAAAGTCAATTTTCTACACCTATACCACTCATATATTTCCCTAATGACAGAAGCAAGACAGAAGGGATTAGAACCCAAGTGTCCTGGGAAGCCATCCTGACCACACTCACTCACGCGATAGCAAGTGATGTTTGGAGACCGGGAAAGGATTCTGCGGGGCACCTCCTTTCTTTTGGAGGGCAATAAAGATGGTGTCTGCAGAGGAAGTAGGAGCTGTGGGCTCTCACTCTTCCCCTAGCAGGCACACAGGGCAGGTGGGTCTCCAGATGCATTTTGCCACCAGGGTCCCACCCCCCTGTGCAAACCAAAGTTTGACAAGCGTTCATACTCATGAGCGTGCAAGCACCCACAGCTTTCTGAGGCCGAGCCTTGAGGATGTGGGGCCCTCCCCCTCACTGCCACCTCAACTCTGGCCTCGAGGAAGAAAGAATGCTCTTCAGGCCCCAAGAGCCTTTCAAGGGTCACAGCTACTGTCCAACATGCCGATGGATGAAGGCATAGCAATGACCTGGGGCCTGCCCGGTGGTCATCCCTCAGCATGGGCCATAGGCTAGACAACCGAGCACCAACTGCCATCTCTTCTGCCCCATGCCACGTGTGCCCTGCGTAAGTCTTCCCTGGGCCTCCATTTCTCCTTCTGCTGAGAGGTGGTGGTACTCCCTTCCCCCTCAAACCAGAGATGGCGGAGTTTCTGGCACTTAGTATCAGCTGGCAGCCATTACAGTTACGCGCCCATCTTACCCCACCACAGAGTGAAATGCTCATAGGAGCTGCTGTGTACCAAGTGTGTGGTCATCACACAAGGAGTGAGGAGGGAGGGAGGGAAGAAGGAAAGGAGAGATAGAAAGTCAGAGGGAAGGAAATGGAGTCTTTAACGGTTCTGTATTTCCTCACTCTTGAGTATTTGCTAACTTTATTCAGCTGGAAATAATTTTCTTTTGGAAATAATTTTTAAAAGGCAACAAAACTTATTGTACATTTTAAAAACTCTGCTTTTCTGTGTTACTCATGGAAAAGTGTTCAGAATCCAACGTGACCTCGGGAGGTTGTTTGTGAGATCCACAGTCATACTCAGACCTATGCCCTTCTGCCCCAGGTGAGCCTCCCACAGGCCCCTTCTCTTCCATCTCAACCCTCCCTTCTCTCACCCATCAAAAGGCTCCAGACTGGGCCTCCGCTACAGGAGGGCTTCACCTGTAAGTCATGAATCTTAAAAACAGAATTATTGGCATCAGGGCAAGAAGACGGGTAGGAGGGCACACAGGAGGTAGAGAAAAAGGTCCTTGTCTGCCACCCTCCTGTGGAGACTACTGGTTTTCCTTCTGTGGTTTTGAGTACTAAACACAGCTCTAAGCACGTATCTGGTATTAAATATCACCCTCCACGGCTGTTTACGGATCAAGAACTCAAGGTCATGGAAGGAAGGAAAGGTGACATTTGGACATGGGACAGAATACCTGCTTTCTCCCAGCATAAGAACCTCAAATAAAGCCAGAGGCCTGAGGCTTCCTGCTTCATACAAGTGTCTAAGCACACACATAAGGAAAGAAGGCAAAGCCCCAGTGTCTAGATAAATATGATGTCATGCTCTCGTAAATTTTCAATAGTAGAAAGAGATTGAGAAAAGGGATGTGGCAGGTCTCCTAACCGTTAAGAATCCTTCTAAAGGTATGAGGGAGCAGTGAGAGACTGGGAAGTCCTCGGATAACCAGGGACACCCACCCTAAGGGACAGCTGCTCCCTACCTCCACTCATGTGCTTTGTGAGAAGTTCACAGTCAATATCCCATCGGTGACCATACTCATACCAATGACCATACTCAACTGAGAAGGTGGCAAGGAGGGAAAGAGAAGACAGCCAGCGAGGGCAGGGACACTAAGCGGGGAGAAAAAAGAGATTCCTGCAGGGTCCCCACTTCAAGAAGACTGCCAAGAGGCAGGGGAGCTCCAGGAGGGCCAGGGGAAGCCCCCTGCCAAGCCAGAGACGTGAGAGAATGCAACCAAAGCATCGAAACAAATGCTATCCCCAGGAGGAGAGATTCTGGTTGACGTGAGATAGCCCTCCTGGCTCTGCGGAGCGTTTTCTTATTCATTATTTCAGGTCATCTTCACAATAATCTAGTAAAGTCTATAAAGGAAACCGTATTCTCATTTAATAGTTGAGGAAACAGACTGAGAGAAGGGCTTGGCTTCCTGGAACCACCCTGCCGGTGGTGGCAAAGCCCAACCCCAGTCTTCCAGCACAGACCCCAAGGTAGGAGGCAGGGTCTCCCCAGACTGGGAAAATGGATGAACTCATTGAAAGGTTCAAATTCGTGGACACAGTGAGAAGAAACGGGTCTAATAATAGGATGAAACATCCCTATGCCAGTACGTTTCAGGGTAAGAGAAAACGGGGTGGAGAGAACAGCATATACCATGGCCCCCTAGTAAAGACAGAGCCCCAGATACAAACTATGTTCAAAGAGTCCGCGACACCGTCTGTCAAGTTGGGGAAAAGGTCATCTCAAACGACTGTGGTTCAGGAGCTGAACGGCCAGTCAGGAGCTAGTGAGCGACATCCTAGGGCCAAAGCAGGACCCCAGGAGGACAGGCCTCTGGAGGAGAATCACTGGAGATGAGGCACATCAAAGACTGGGCAAAGGCTCAGGCACAGGGCAGATGGCGAATACTCTGCAGCAGCTAGCAGTGCAGGCTGCAGTAGACTAGTGCTAGTACCCACAGAAAGCCAAGTCCTTCCTCAAAGCCGGTCTGCAAGCTGTGGCCAAAGCAAGACTCCATTTACTGTGTTCTCAATGCCGTGTTCTCAAATGCTTAATGACAGGGCGGACTCTGTCCTCCACCTCTTTTACAGACGCTATCTTCAACAGCTGCCATGCTCTGCTCTATTAAAGGGTAGCCCACACATTCCAGAGAGGTGGCTGGAGGAGAGGACTAAGCCATGGGGTGCTGGGAGGGCCCAGCCAGGTCCTTTGGCCTAAAGAGCTTCCTCTCTCCCACTGGCCCTACCCCAGCCCTCCCTAGTATAAAGCCAGCAGAAGTCCACAGGACAGTCACCGGCCCATCTGCCACCTCCCACAGGCTGTCCTGCCTTCCTTTAGTCATCATACCCATCCAGCCCCCAGACCCCCAAGCCTGACAAACTGGCTTTCAAACAGGCAGCAATGGTAAGAAACTGCGGAGGGAACAGTCCTCAACGGCTCTGTTCTCCACCCTCAGCTCCCACACACTTAGGCCTCTCTACTCCCTGCTGGTCTTTCCTTCCCTCTTTCCTAGGATTGCTAGAATGATTTGTTCTGAACAGCGACAGGTTTATAGGTTAGCCGACACCTCCGCTCTGTGGAATTTTAATTAACTTCTCTCATCGTCAATATGCTAAGGAACGGGGTCTCCATTCTCTGGGGTCAGCAGTGTGTTTCAGGTCCTGCTATATCAGCCGTCAAATTGAAGAATTAATGACGTGGCTAATCGGCTCTAATTCTTTAGAAAGAAAAAAATTTGAAAGGGAGGTGTAGACGGGGGCAGGAGGAGGGTGCAGGCTCCACAGAGTAAGGAGAAGAAGGCTGAAGAGGGCTGAGCAAGGTGGGGAATCAACTCTCTCGTGAAACAAGTGACTGACCTAAACCCAGGGCAGGAGGGTGGCAGTCCCCCCCCCCCCGCTTTCCCACTGCTCACTTAAATGGGGAGTGAGGGACAAAGGAAGTGGGGGGAAGACCCTAGAAAAACAAACAGTCTGACAGAACAGGTGCAGGAGAGAGACTCCACCTTGGTTCAAGAAAGCCTGGAAAGCAGAAGTCAGGGTGCAAAGCTCACTCACTTATAGGTAAAGCCATAGAAATACAGACAGGCCAAAGGGGAAGGTAAAGCTACCATCAAAACTTTGGCACGTCTGCTACAATGATCAATCTACCCCGAATACGTGTCTGCATGAGGGCCCAACGGGACATGGGCCCCATGCCTCTCCTGATAACTCAGCTCTGTAAGTGACACTCCGGAAGACATTTTCCAAGGGGACCAACCACAGATGTGGGTTGGGAGAGCAGTTTGGCCAATGTGGTAGCTTCCCAGGGACACAAACAGGCCTCTGCTTTGGAAGCAACCCCAGAGAGCCTATGCCCCAGGAGGGGCACACTTGTAGAAGCTGGAGTCAGTTACATTTTAACAGCATTTCTTCCTTCACTGTTTCTGGGGTGGAGGCCCAGGAAGTTAGCCCCTGGGATGCCATCTCCATGCCATGCGTATATGGTATGAGCCACAGACCTTAGGTCTCTGGAGGATTTTCAAAATCTCCAGGAGAGAGGCTCAAAGCAACCTGGAATATACAGGTAGAAGAGTTTTCTAGCCCGCCCAGCCTCGTAAAATAAAAGCATTATTATACAGGACAAAACCATATACAAAAAACGTCTCCCTTACCTGAGTAATGGGCTGATAGCAATGGACCAGACTCGGTCTTCGGTCTGGATGGTATGTAAGCACTGCCCCAGCCGGCCTGAGGCCAAAGGCCATACCTGGAAACAGGAGAAGAGATGGTCTCATCAGCACTGACTGGGACTGGGATGTGGGATGAGCGTCCCTAGGGCGGTAGGGAAGTGGAGAATTCTCTCTGTCCTGCAGACACGAAGCTCAGCGTATGAGCCGAGGGGCCTCCCCAGCCTCTGACTCGCCTACCTGACGCCCAGTCCGAACCGCCCTCCTTAACATCCACTTGAGAGCCCTCCCTCACCACCCAGTTTTACGGCAGGGAATCAGGAACTCCACACTGCAGCTGAGATGCGGTGAAGCCGGGTGAGCAGGTGTGGCTTGCCTCTCTCAACAACCTCCTCATGCTGGTGGGCTTCCCTTCTTCCTAGCTCTCGCCCAGATTTTCCTTTGGGAGGTAGGGAGGAGGGTGATCAAGGCACGGTATGGGGGAACAAAGACAGAATTACAGCAGAATTAAGAGAGGAGTAGAAAGGAAGGCACAAGAGAAGGAAGGAACAGAGGAAGAAGAGAGGCTTCAAAAGCACGAAGGTGGTGTGCTATTGCTCGTTTGTTGATAATGCCCAGGATCCAGTGCTATTCCTGTCAGCAGGGAATTTAGCACCTAGTGTCACCAAAAGTAGCAGAAAAGCTTAACTCTTTTAAGCTTCCATATCTCCTACAGGTTAAAAATATTGCTTGGAGCACGTTATCTGGTCCCTATCAGTCAGGAATGTACATTAGCAGCCACTCCGGGCTTAACTCTAATCAACACTCAGGGAGCCCTCTCAGCAGCCAGTGCATTTAGAAATCTCCCATTAAGCACAAGGCCCCCCTCACCTCACCCAACCCTAGATGACACAGTCAGGGAAGTAAGCCTCTAACCAAACAGAAAGGAAGCCTCAGATGTACAGGGCTGTCCCAGACAGCAGCCAAGGAGGGAGCCTGAGGCAGCCAGATGGATCACTGACCTCTCAAGGTCCCTGCCGTGCTATAAGGGGAACACACAAAAGCCGGTCAGGACCTTAGATGGAAGAACTTTCAGGAAACATTCCTTGAGTTTAAGGGGCAGGTGATGGAGTGGGGGTGGTCTTGCCTTCTTAGGGTCACATGACATGTCTTCCCATAAAAGGAGAAAGTGTTTCCGATTTTGTGCTTGATATATATGCAGGTACACATGAGTTACTTCCAACACAGGGAAAAGAAGATACACTTAACAAGAAGATCTTGAACAAGGAGGGGCAGAAATCAAAAGCGAATAGCACGACTTCCCTCGAGGGCTATGACTGTGGCTTACTCTTCTGGATCTACAGTCAGGCCTCTTTGGTAGTAACTAGATGCATTTCTACTTCTTTCTTTCAGAGAGTCCCAGTCTGAAAGAGAGGTTTGCCTTTTCTCAGATGCAAACTCCCTGGAGGCAGGTTGGAAGGTGAGGAGACACAAAGGACTCTGCTCACAAAATCTATTGGGACGACTCCAGTCCTGGACTCACCAGTGTCCCCCCTGGGACGGGCTGCTGGATTCCAACACTGTACAAACCGCAGAACAAGGTTCCTGGCCTCCGGGAGTGGCTCAGGAGCCTACTGCCAATTCTGAGTCTGATACTGGGAAAGTGGCCCTCCTGGTTTGCCGCAGTGGCACACCATCCCCCACAAACCCGAGTGTCAGGATGCCTGAGGGACAGGAGTTGACAACAATATGATGATCACGCTTTCACCCTCAGTGGTCAAATCCAAAACAAACCCATCCCTGGAAAAGATATATCTCAGTGGGGGTGGACATTTATGTTGTCCTTTTAGTTTTTTTAATTTTTTAAATGTTTTTATTTATTTTTGAGAGAGAGACAGAGAGGGGGAGGGGCAGAGAGAGAGAGGGAGACACAGAATCCGCAGCAGGCTCCAGGCTCTGAGCTATCAGCACAGAGCCCGATGCGGGGCTTGAACTCTCAGATCGTGAGATCATGACCTGAGCCGAAGTTGGACACTCAATCAACTGAGCCACCCAGGCTCCCCTTACATTGACCTTTTAAAAAGCAGTTGACAATATATATCAGGACCCTTAAAATGACCAAAGCCTCACACTCAGCAATTCTATGGCTGAGATTCTATCCTAAGAAAATAATTCTAAAACAAAGAAAAACCTGTGTGGTAAAAATATTCCCTGCAGCCTAGCCTAGGGTTGCAGAAAGAGCACATATGGGCCTTGGAATCAGACACATTTGGGTTTGAACCCAGTTGTTACTTATCAACTCTGATCTTAGGGATAGCTCAGGACTTCTCAGCCTCAGTTTCCTCATGTACAGAATGAGAAATAGTACCTATCTCTTGAGGGCTACAGAACTGTCAGGATATGTATAGAGCATCTAACACAGTAGTTGCACAGCATTTGGCAGGTATTAGGCATTCAGTAATGGTGGCTCTTATTACTAATTAGGCTATTAAAGGTGACAAATAATTTGTAATAACAGAAAACTTTACAAGATAAAGTAGATACAGTAGGGTATATTGGCTATCCACAATAGATTATAAGCATAATTATGTAAGGATAAAATTATCCTAAAGGATAAAAGGGAAAAACGAACAAATGTAAAGTGCTTAGCATCATGCCTGGTTACACTGTATAGAGTTACAAAACAAACAAGCAAACCTATGCATTGAAAAATAACTAAAAGAAAAAAACCCAAGTTCAAATGTTCCCTCCTTCATAAAGTCTCCCCTTTCAAGCCAGATGTGATCTCTCCACCCCTGAACCTTCTGGCCCTAGAGGCTTACACTTCACAGTCCTGGCCACTTCCGATCAGCTTCATAGCCACTGCACGCACGTCTCAGCTCCCCTTAAAAAGACAGGCAGTCTCTTCCCTACCTTTGAAAAGCCCCAGTGCCTTGTACACTAAGCCTTTCATACAGCTGGTACGTAAAAGAATGAATGAAAGAACAGAGAAATAAAGGAGGCCACGAAGGAATGGTCAGAACCAGCCCAGACCCACTAGGAAATTCCTATATTGCTGTCACACCTCAGGATGGGGCTGGCCTCACGGAAGCTTAGAGGGACAATCCAAACGGAGTCTCGATAAGTTTGAAAGTAGGGTTGGGAGGGATGGAAAGGGGCGGGGAGAGGAAGAAGGCTCCCTGAGCAATCCCTAACTCAGAACTCAGAAATCCTACAAAGAAAATGGTTTAGTTCCTTTCACCCCAATAAAACAAATCCCTTTCCTAAAACACAGTAGCTATTGGGGGGGAACTCCCAACAAACAGGCAAATGTGACTAAGGTCTTGTGTAGGTTTGGGGATATTAGAAAAGCTACAGAACCGCAGAAGTCTCCGGAAAGCAGTGGAAACGTGGTTATAAAAGACTGGCTTGAATAGTGTGTAAATGGGTCAGGAAGATGATGGCAACTAGAGGCAAAGACAACAACAGAGTGGGAACAGAAGCAGCACCCAGAAATCTGCAAAGATGAGCTGGCCTGGGAGTCACTGGAGACCCCCAAGACAGCTGACCAGCTTTCTGGAGGTGAAGAACCAGCAGGGGAGAATTCTGTCACTGTCTTAAAAGAAATCCTCAAAGGATATGCAGCAGTGACAATTTTAGAATCTAGAAAGTAGATTCTATTTTAATGCTTAAAAAAAGTCAGATTCACTAAATGGGGTTGAGTGAGTACCTAAAACATGAAATGAACCCAATATCCCACATAAAGATGCTGCCCTCGGACTAGAATAGCAGCCCATCCCCCTGAACTGCTACCTGTGGTCATAAAGCTTAGTTTATGCTGCTCTGGGTATCAGACCACAGAGAACAGACTAGAAGAGAGAGGTGTCACTGAAAAGGAGGAGTCAGGGGAAGCTTGAAGCCATGACAGGAAGATGCCAGAAGGAGATGGAAATATTTAGGCCACATGTGCCACAAAGATTTTCATGCACAGTGATTTCTGAGGAGTACAGCAAGTTAAGGCCAGTCTCTATTCAAGGAATGGTAAAACGACAGCGACCAGTCAGAACCTGAAGTCAGGATAGGGTGGGCAGAATGGGAAACAGGCAACAGCAACTTCAGTTTCCAAGCTGGTTCAAAAGGTCTTCTGGACTTTTCTCAGGCTTCCTGTGCTGGTGGGCATGTCTCTCTGACAGAATACAAAGTGTAAGGAAGAACATAGCGAAGGGAGTAGAAACTTCCATAACTAGGAACATACATAGCCCTTCTATATAAATTGGTGGCATGTTTATAGGAAGGAGTCATCACCAGAGGGTACGTGGATTAGAAAAGCTAGTGAGTAAACGGTGCCACTGCTCTCTCCTGAGACCCCCCCCAGGTGTGTTAGAGGCCCATTTGCTGACACGAACAGGCATTTTGCTCCTGTTGGCACTACGGTCTCCAGATGCTGGGAGGAAACAGGTGAGTAAGATGCTACCAGGCCTCCTGCACCTCAACTGAATTGTCAGCAAAGTTCCCGCAGCCGCCCCAAAGGACCAGGTGCACGCGGGCCCTGCCTGGGGCTGCTGGAAACAAGGGCTGGAGACAGAAGTTCTTCTCCATCTCATGGGTGGAGGCCTGTCTGACCCAAACGTGGGTGAGTGGAGCCCATAAAGCAGGGGTCACACTACTTCTCAGCCTCCTTCTGTTTTGCCTTGGCAGACATCTGACCGTAGACCAGGCGATTTGGCAATGACGCCCCAGAAATGCCTTTCTCTCCTCATCTTTCTACTGCTTGCTGACCACATCACTCTCCAGAGAAGCAGTAAAAACACATTTTAATTATCAGCCCGATTGCTTATAAACAAGGTGGTGAAAAATTAACCTCCCTAAACAGAGAGCAAGCAAAAGGAGGGAGATTTTAAAATAAAATATTGGGGTCAGAACTCAACCCGCAAACTTGAGGAAATTCAGCTCAGGGAGGAAAAGCTGGCCAGGCCCTCTGTTTTGAGTTCACGCCACATTTCAAGTGAGTGGCAAGCTTCCCAGCCACTGTCCACTCCTTTCTCAGGCCAGCTGGCAGGGACGTAGCCTGGCATGGCCAACCGCATGCCAGAGGCACATAAGTGAGTCCTTTATCGTGTTGTCCCCCCGCTGCCCCCACCCAATGCCCTCAGCCAATCCCAAGACTCAAGGCCCTATCCACCCTCTCCCACCCCACTCCCTATAGACAGGAGGGAATGACAGCACCTAAGGGGGAGACCACTCACCTTGGCCGTCCTGTCCCTGGAGCCGCTCACAATGATGCCCCCTCTGCAGTCCACACAGTTCACCTCCTGTTCATGAGCCGAGTACTTGACAGTGAAGGTGCTATGAATCTTATGAACGCCAATCTTCCCGTCTCTAGGAGAGAAATGAGGATCCCACCCCCAACAGCCAATTATTCTATCCGTCGGAAGAGAACAAGGCTACGGAAGCAGGCTGAGGCTCCAGTGATGTCCAAATCTGCTAAGTTTTAAGCAATTCAGCTCAATAAGGTGCTGAGCTTCGAGATAACTTTACTTCTTCAGTACACCTGGGGCTGAACCGAGCTGAGAGACAAAACAAATTTTACCCTCGAGAGTATCAAAACCAGCTTCACTTTTCATCAAAGGCTCTTCCTGTTTTCCTTCTCCAGCTAACCCTATTAAGCGCCTTCGGTAAATCTCCATGCTTCAAATGGGAAAAAAAAAAACCAAAAAACAAAAAACCACTCCCTCTTCTTATGGTTTCCCTCCTCATCCCTTTGGAGTGGAGACAGAAAAGTCAGAGGCAGGCAAGCAGAAGTTCCCTGAAGAATGCTACGGAGGAGAAGCCCGAGGCACTTACCCTCCCGCACTGATAATATGTGAGTTGGCCAGCACAAAGTGGCAAACGTCCTCATCGTGCCCAGCAAAGACTCCCAGGGGCCGACGGTTCAAGCTGGCACCATCTGGGCGGAACTGATAGGCCAGGATGAAATTAGCCTGGGATATGTACAGAGAATCACCTTCTAGCTGCATCCAGGGCATCTGACTGCAGAGATACAGAACACAATTTAAAGATCATCACGATACAGCATGAAAAGTTGACTCCAATCTTTAGAGAGGCTGACCGATCCCCAACGTAGCAAGAATAACCTGCACTTTACCGCCCTCCTCTCCTTCAAAAGGACCTTCCCTCAGGCTTCCTACCCTCAGACAACTAGGGAGATGGAGCTTTGTGGTAACCTAATCTTCTCTGGACTTTCTAAAAGTGAGTCAGAATTTAAAAGACCAATTAAATATCACTTTTTAATGGGAGAATGCTTAAGACCTGAATTACTGGCAACTTAGATTTCTTTTGGGTAGGCAGAGTTCAGCGACTATAATGACTGGGACATGAGCAGGGTCAAAAAGAAACCTCCCACCCTGAGGGAGTGATTTTCTTTCATTCTGCATCCTCACTGATTTCAAGTGATAAGTGATGAGTGCCAAGGTTCTAAGATTCCCATACATACCTCTTTCCCAACAGAGCAGATGGAGAAAAGAGAAGAGTGAGCCCCGAGAAGCCCCATTCCCTTATCCCACTAGAGCAAAGGGGTCCTTTTATAAGTGAAAGGAATACAGCCATTTGGGAAAGGATGCTAATGTACTGGTTAGATACCTGGCTCCTCCCAGGACATATCTACATTTCACTGTGAGAGGGTAAGTGGGGCAATGGAAAACAGCTCTGCGGCAGTCCACTACAGTTTGGGGGCTATGGAGAAATAGCTCTCCCAGGGAGCCAATAAGAGAAATCCACAAGTAGTTAAAGATTCCCTCTGCAGTCCAGCAAGAAGAAAGGTTAGAAGCCACAGGCCAGTCCCATGGCACAGTGAGCCTTAAGAAGAAAGACGACTCTGCCAGATCCGAGGCTCTCTGGTGGGGACTAAGCTCCTTCCCCAAGGCAGACATCTAAGCCCCTTCCCCAAGGCGGACATCCCAGCGGCCTGTCCTACTCTATGTAGGAGTTCTGGAGCCACCAGGTCCCAAGCAAGGCATAGGGACGGCTGATTCATCCCCATTTACACAGACACCATCTCCCACTGCCAAGCCTGTCTGAGCAAACTGGGCTGTGTTTCTTCCCCAGACTCCTTAATACAAGCGTCATGGGAATGTGGAAAAGTTCTGCAAATTGACTTGACGGGCCATTAAATGCAGCTTGGACTTTGTAGTAGCTGAGTTTCTGCTCAGGAGGTTTTTACAAGTGTGTGCATACATTATATAGAACATGTGTAGAGTAGGTGGTGAGGCCTACGTTCTCACTCACTATGCACTTCTCTCTTCATCATCCCCTCGCACAAATTTGCAGCACACTCAAGTGGGGAGCAAGCAGAAGGGGTTGGAATGCGTGTGTTTAGAGCCATCTGGTAAGCAGCCATTTGCCGAGGACAAGAAACCAGGTTCATGCCAGGTGAACGATGGAGAATCCCGGGGCAGCCTGGTAACTGCTTTGTGTGTCTATTTGCCAAACTGCTTTGAAACCAGCCCAAAAAAAGACATCAGGGACAAAACCTTGATAGAGAAACAAACTCTACTTTTTGGTATTAAAAGGCAAAAGCAGGAAGCAGAGGGTACAGTTTTTCATCTCAAAAGCCCATCTTTCTCCCTAGTAGTTTCTCTACAATCACCACCACCACCACCACCACCAGTACTCCCCACATAATTCACAGCAACCATCAGCCACGAAAGCAGCAGAATGGACACAAGTAAGAGAGAAGGGGGTCATCAAAGAAAGAAGCCTGTCTGTATCTCTCAGCACAAGCACGGGTCAACCTGGAATGAGGAACCATGATGCTCCTTAACCATCCCGACCAATCAACGAGGAGCACTTGCTTGGCAAGGAGTCAGATGATAACTATGAAATAAAGTAACATAAGATGTGTGGCATTAGCAGTCCAAAGCCACTAAGTTTCCTAGCAGTTCTGAGCTCTACCTCCTGTAACATCTACAGCCAAGCCTTTAGATCCCATTTCGCCTTCTTAATAAAGTAGGGGAGCGAGCTAACAGACACCAGGAGTGAGGCATAACTCCGTAGAGTAGACGTAAAAAAAATAATTATAAAACAAGACAGCTTGAAATACTGACTTCATTTATTTCTTTTGATGAGGTACGTTGACAGGGGTGACGTCTGAGTGGTAGCATTATATGTAAGTTTTATTTTCTTCTTTAAACGTTTCTATTTTTTCAAATCTCTACAATAAGCACTTGTTATTTTTATAATCATAAACATGTGGAATTTGCTTAAATAAAGCACTTTTTGGGGAATTTTTACCAATGTAAAAGCAAAAATTGTCCTTCTTATGCCCCCTTTGTGATGTTTAAAGGATCACCAGTGCCACACCACCCAAGACAGGCACAGTTACACTCTAGCGAAGACCAAATATTTTACTTCCCAGCTTGCTTTTCTGTGCCAGGTAGCTTTTAAAGAGTCCAGCGGTGCCTGGGTGTCTCAGTCGGTTGAGCATCAGACTTTTGCTCAGGTCATGATCTCACTGTTCGTGAGTTCAAGCCCTGCATCGGGCTCTCTGCTCTCAGTGCAGAGCCCACTTCGGGTCCTCTGTCACCTTTGCTCTCTGCCCTTCCCCCACTCACGTTGTGTCTCTTAAACATGAATAAACATTAAAAAAAAAAAAAAGTCAAGAGGCTACTTACCTGCATCTCCACTTCAGCAGAATCCCCTCTCGGCAGCGCCCCAACCTCCAGTTCTGCGACACCTTCACTCGTTCCTTCACTGAGACACTGGCCATCCTGTGTCCAGACAGAACACATAATCCGGTCACTGCAACTCAATGCCAACCAGAGAAAATTCCATAGGCTTATGACGTAGAACTCGGGAGTATCTGGAATATATCTAGATATAAGTGACGGGGTTAGGGCATGAGAAAGGAATAACTTTTCTCTCTCCACACTGTGATAACCAAGAAAGCCAAGGAGAACAGCCTGTCCTTTGCAGTGTCTATCGCGATGCCAAAGCCATCTAACGGAGAAAGGATAAGAGAGTGCTGGAACTACTGGCTATCCATAAGGAAAAAAATCAACTCTGACTCCTACCTCACACCATGTAGAAAAATTAATTCAAAACAGATTTAAACATGTAATCTAAAACTATAAAGCTGACAGAAGAAAATATATCAAAATATTTCTGCAACTTGGGGCCTGGGCAAAGATCTCTTAAGACACAAAAAGCAAGAAAAGTCTAACGAATGAGACTTTATCAAAATTTAAAATTTTTGTTTACCAAAATGAATATACATACCACATTCTGGAGGAAAATGTTCACAAAATATATATTTGACAAAAGGCTTATATCCAGAAAATACTAAGAAATTATACATATGTATAACTGTATACATATGTATATGTATATATTACATACACATTTTTATATGTATATATAATTACATCTATATATACACACACAATTATATATTTATGTATATGCATATATATTTTTTGAAGGCCAGTAAGGAACTCTCCTACAATCTTGGTGGGAAAGCAAAATGGTACAGCCATTATGGGAAAAATGTCTGGCAGTTTATTATAAATCCAAACATATACCTACTCTATGACCTAGCAAATACCCAAGAGAAAGCATACGCCCACAAAAAGACCTGCACAAGAATGTTCATAGGAACTTCAGTCCTAAGACCCAAAAGTTGAAAACAGCCCAGGCAGCCATCAGAAGAATGGGCAAACACCCCATGATGTATATTCATACAATGGAACGCTACTCAGCAATGAAAAGGAAATAACTATTGATATACACAGTAATGTGAATGAATCTCAAAAACATTATATTGAATGAAAGCAACATTACACAAAAGAGTTCATGATGTAGGATTCCATTTACGTGAAGTTTGAGAAGGATAACTCATCTACGGTGGAAGAATCAAAACAGTGATTACCACTGGGAATCCTACCATTGGGAAGGGGATTGACTGGGAAGGCACATGTAGAAACTTTCTGCAGTAACATTCTGTATCTAATCTTCAAGGAATTTGGGTTACACAGTTGTGTATGCATTTGTCAAAAATGCATCGAATGAAAGAAAATGCACTGAATGATACACTTAAGATTAAGACTTGAGCATTTGGCTGTATATAATTATTTTTAAGTTTATTTATTTATTTTGAGCGAGAGAGCGTGAACGGGGAGGGGCAGAGAGAGAGGAAGAGAGACAATCCAAGCAGGCTCCATACTGTCACACAGAGCCTGATGTGGGACTTGAACTCATGAACCATGAGATCATGATCTGACCTGACATCAGACACTTAACCGACTGAACCCCCAAGAGCCCCTGTATATAAACCCATAAACTAATATATATATGAGTCAGTTTATGCATGCATGCTGAAGTATTTACAGGCGAAGTGTACTGATATCGGCAACTCCCTTTGAAATGCTGATAAAGCAAATACAGCAAAATGTTAACTGTAGAATCTAGCTCATGGGTATATGAGTATTCGTGGTATAATTCAACTTTGCTATTTTAAATTTTTCATTTAAGAAAATGTTGGGGGTGTCAATAGTACTTTCTGGGTGAGTAAAGTTAGAGCAGTAAGAGATAAGGGAGCCCAACAGCAGTAGGAATGGTGTAGTCTGTGACTGGGTTGAAGTGGTAGAAGATAGGGAGAAGAGCTCAAAGCCACTCTGAAAGTACATCTTTGGACAGAATTTTGAAATTGTGGGCAAGAATTTGAAATTTTAATTTTAGGGGCAGCCGAGTAGCTCAGTTGGTTAAGCATCCAACTCTTGATTTCGGTTCAGGTCATGATCTCATGGTTTCTGGGATCAAGCCCCATGTGGGGCTCTATGCTGATAGCACAGAGCCTGCTTGGGACTGACTCTCTCTCTCTCTCTCTCTCTCCCCCTCCATTTTTCTGCCCCTCCCTCACTCTCCCTCTAAACAAACAAACATTTTTTAAAAAAGAAAATTTCATTTTAGGCCCCTACAGCTTCCCTGTGTTTCCTTGGCCTGCTTGACTGGACAATACAATGTACACTGCTTGGGACACAGAGAGGTAACTACCAGGCCTACTGAGAAGAGAGAGACATGCATTTCTTCCAGTCTCTGCTATGCCTTCACATTGACTACCCTTTACTAACAGGCAGCCATCAAGTCCTGCTTGCAAGATTACAACAGATACAGATTAAAAAGGATGGTTTTGGTAGGCAGAAAGAGAAGATACCTAATCCATTCCTAGATAAGTAATACTCTATCTCCTGATCTCATCTCATTTGTTTATTTGTATAGACTAATTGTTTTTGATTAACAAAATGATACATCCACAGGGTAAAAAAAAAAAAAAAAAAAACGCCGAATATGAAAAGTTAACAAAAGTGACTAACAAAAGTTAGCAAAAGTGACTCTCTCTCTAGAGAGAGAGACTGAAAGATACTGTAGATGCGTATATATTGATGTGTATTTATATATATACCCAGTTTTTAATTTAAAAAAATAGTATATTATTTTGCTCATTGCTTTCATCACTTAATATATCTTAGGAAGCATTCCATATCAATACACTGAGATCCAGCTCATTCTCTTTAACAGCTGCATAGAATTCTATTGTGAAACCTAATCATCATTTCATCAGTCTCTTACTGACTCACATTTAAAGGGCTACCAGACTGTAGTTATTATAAATACTGCTGTAATAAATATCCTTAGATCTCTATTTAGGTGTGAGAATCTATCCGGAGAAAAAAGAATATTAGAAATGGTACTGAATGGGCCAAAGGAAATTATAGATTTTTAATTTTGATAGATACTGCCAAATTGTCATCCAAAAGAGGTTATACCAACTTATACTTCTAATACCATATTCAGGTGTTTATTTCTGAATATCTTTTATTTTCTTTTTTAAAAAAATCTATAATTTATTTTAGAATAGTTTTACATTTCCCAAAAATTTGCAAAGATTGTACAGAATTCTCACATACCTTTCACTTGTGACACTTGTCTTCCCCTAGTATTAACATCTTATATAACCATGGTCTATTTGTCAAAGCTTAAGAAATTAACATTGGTGCATTATTCTTTAACTAAACTCCCAGATTTTATTCAGAGTTCACCAATTTCTCCACTAATATCTTTCTGTCCCAGGTGCCCATCTAGCTCACCACACTGTACTTAGCTGTCATGTCTCTTTAGTCTCCTCTGGTCTATAGCAGTTTCTTAGTCTTTCCTTATTTTTCAGATCATGACACTTTTTAAATTTTCATTTCATCTTTGCCAGTCTAAGAAGTTAAAAAAAAAAAAAAAAGCTTCCTCCCCATTGTTTAAATACGTATAGTATTTTTTCTAATTACAGGTAACACTGAACATCTACTTATATGTTTGAAAGCCACTGTCATTTTTTCTGGGAAATGTTTGTTCATGTCCTTTTTCCTCCTTCTATTAGGTCTGTGGTCTTTTTCTTATGAGTGTGTAAAGGCTCTTAACATAGTCTATATTGCCAGTTTATTCCAATTTATTATTTTATTTATAGCATTTTATCCATGCAGATATTTAAAAAAATTTTACATATCCATGATTTCATGTCAATCTTTTGAAATACTTTAAAGAGAATGAATGTTCAGGAAGGGGCTTCCTGTTATAATTTTCTGGCTCAAAGAAGGTCAACCCATTTATTTATTTTTGAGAGAGCGAGCATGAGCAGGGGAGGGGCAGAGAGAGGGACAGATACAGAGAATCCCAAGCAGGCTCCACACTGCCAGCGTAGAATCCAACATGGGCCTCGAACCGACGAACTATGAGACCATGACCTGAGCCCAAACCAAGAGTCAGGATGCCCAACCCAGTAAGCCACCCAGGTGCCCCAGTGTTCTTATTGCAAATCCTACTATGGAAAATCTTTCAACATAGTAAGTACAGTTAGTTAACCCCATTGAACACTATTTTAAAAAATGATTTGGAATGTTTCAATCCCTCTGGATCATAATTCCAAAGATCATTTATTTAACAAACATTTAATGTGGTGTTTACAATGTGCCAGGAACTGTTTTCATTTACCTAACGCCTTATGCATAGTAAGTATCAATAAGTGTTTGTTGATAGAGCAATTGTACTTCCTGTATTCTGTCCAATTAGAAGACATTGGAAATAAGCAATAAGTAAACTGGCTGATATTTCAATTTAAATACAGAAAGCCAGAAATGACCCAAACTGATATAAACCAGTATATGACAAAGTAAAATGTTAAATCTCTACTTCACTAGTGCTGTTGGGTTTGCATAGCATGTTCCCAACCTTATAAGAAGGAAGGGAAGAAGAATACACATGCCTAGAAAGAACATGGGAAGTATATACCCTAAAATAGTTAACTGTGGGTAGCCAACTTTGAGTGTTTTTATTTTCTTTGTGATTTTATGTATTTTCCAAGTTTTCCACAACGTAATATTTTGGTGAAGAGGAAAATACCCATTAAAATAATAATGTTGGTGATAAAACTGGATCTCAATGGATAAAAAAACTCATGTAGATTACAACTCATAACCTAATATAATAAATCCCTACAAAATGAAAGTGAATTTAAAATAGTTTTTTGGGGCACCTGGATGGCTCAGTCAGTTAAGTTTCCAACTTCAGCTCGGATCATGATCTAACCATTCATGGGTTCAAGCCCCAGGTCAGGTGCTGTGCTAACAGCTCAGAGCCTGGAGCCTGCTTGGGATTTTCTTTCTCCCTCTCTCACTGCCCCTTCCTCGCTCGCATTCTCTCTCTCTCTCTCCCCTACCCTCCCTCCCTCTCTCCCTCTCTCCCTCTTTCCCTCTCTCAAAATAAATAAACTTAAAAAAATATTGAATAGAAAAGAGTTTAAAATGAAAACAAGAGAGTATGGGAATAGTAACAATTAATAGTATAGGTACAAGTTTTATCTCTAAAACTTTTAAGAAGCAGATAGAGATTTACCAGAATAACACCCTGTCACTACTAACCCTGTCATCCATACCCAACAGCAGGTAAGAACAGTAGCATGGTGCCCATGTGATGAAACACTGGGTAAACATCCCACAACATTAACATAGACCTGCATTAAAATAATTATTAAAGTGCTACCACAGATCTATTAGTACATGGAAAAACCAGAAACTAGCTTTGGTTTGATAGAAGGGTTTGGGTTTGGTTATATATTGCTGGTAGCACACTGGTACAGTCTTTCAGAAAGGAATTCTGTCGAGAAAAATTGTTAAATGACAGCTTCTGACCCAGCATTCCCACTTTGGGCACTAAATCACAAAGAAATAATTCAAGAGAAAAATATATTTTTTTACAAAGATATTTATAGTTGCGGCTATATATTTGAGCTAAAACCTGGAAACAGCCCAAATGTTTGTCTGTGGGGGAGAACAGTATACTAATGCAACGGAATATACTGCCACTAGAAATGACAGATGTGGGGACTGCAAAACATTTTGGAAATGACTATAGCAAGCAATGGTAATTTTAAAACTAAGTCAAATTTATAAAGGCAGAGGTGAAGAGACACTACAGAAAATTATGTCTCTGTAAACAACATGTCAGAAGAGATAAATAGATGGTACTTTGGAAGTGAGTTTATATATATATCACATAATATATTTCTGTATCTGTCTCTCACATAATTGTTGATGTTAGGTCTCTCAGTTTACCTTTAACTAAATAGTAGAATAAATGAAGTTGTGGGAAAAGCTCAGAATACACACTTAGGAAACTAAGATCTCAATCCCAGTTCTGCCTCCTACTAATTATAAAATTCTGATTACCTAACTTCTTTAATGGTCAATATCTTGCCCCCAAAAATGAGGACAGTATTTCCTACAATTGTGTGTTGGGGGGGGAGGGTTAAATTGTTTTTATAATTGTGGTTTTTAAATGACAACTAAAACAAAGTACAGTTTAAGCACAAAAAAGGTTAATTCTTTAAATATGTGTAGTGCTTAATATCAATTAATGGTGTCATCCCTAAAGCTAATTCAATAATCATTTGCTTTTCTTCTAACTAATTTCATTACAACTATTAGAGACCGTTCTTCTAATGTCAAACATTAGTTCTCTTTCAGGCTGAACGATTAGGATTTGGGTGTACACGCATTAAAGCTAAAATATATTACTGAATTTGTCCATTGTGTGAATTCAGTTCCTGGGTTCACATTGCCAAGGAGCAACCCACACCACCAGGTAGATAAATAAGGACAGTAAAAGACAGTTAACAGGATGGACCAAAAGAACTTAACTCTTAATGAGAAAGATTAGACTCCCAGTCAAATCTTATCTGCAAATCCTTCCCAGATATAAAAGAAGACATCCTTTGTAGTTAACCTCTCCTCTTGAGTTAGGTCTAAGTTAAGGCATGGAAGTGAAACCAAAAATTGAGTATTTTGGATCATAGCAGGAAGGAAGCAAGGGGGAAAGAATCAATATATTTCCTAAACGGGGTTAAGGACAACACTTCTCTCATCTCTCTGGTCACTTAACTGCCATTTGGTGACACTTTACTAAGGGTCAAAGCACTGCCCTGGGGGCCTGATCACAGCAGCCAGAAACTTTCAAAGTTGAACTTTAGAAGCGGCTACCAAACAGCAGCTGCAGGTGTTCTCTCCCACAACGAATGCCATAATCACAGTACTTGGCTCTGGTCCTTCAAATCAAATTTCGACTTTTTTAAGCCATTCCCTTTGGCTCTGACTTGAGAAATAGTAACACTTTGTTGAAAGCAGCTTAACAAATCAGCTTTTTCATCCCTTTTGTCCATTCCATCATCTCTGATGGTTAGTCTCCCTAGCTGGTAGCGGGATCGTGTGTATGTACTTTTTAGCACCTGAAAAATCAGAAGAAATAAAAAAATCTTCTCTGAAAACAGGCACCCCTCCCTCCCCGTGGGACCTGTCACAGTCCAGTCAAAGGGGTCGAGGGAACTACTCAGCAGATGTGCCTAAGAAGACCGAAGCAGGTGCCCCTTGGAATTAAGGACCCTTGTTCCCATCTTTGAAACGCTCTCTGGTTGGCAGGTTTCTCCAACACTCTTGCTTGTGTAAAGTGGGGGTGCTCCCCCCAAAATGATTAGTGCCCTGTAAATAAACCTCTCACGGGGCTGTTAATGCTCTGAGGAATCTCTAACCGGCCTGTGGGCCTGGTGGAACTTCCATTTTCCCAGCCCTCCTTCTCTTGCCGCAGGCTCATTTCCCACTTGCGCCCCCTCCCTCTCAGCTTTCCGGCACTTAGTCACCATTATAGTTTGACTGCATTCCTGGGCGCATGACCTATTTTAAACAAAAACAACACAACACGCACCCATGGTAAGCAATCAGGCCCCTTAAAATCTTGGCAACAAGTTGAGTCCAGAGGGACAGAAATTAATCTAGGCAGTTATCTGGAGTCCCCTTTCATCTCACCTCTCCTCCTTCACACCCCAACCTCAAAGCAAATAAATAAACCTAGTCTGAATAAAAACGCCTTGAGGTGTAGGAGGGGGAAGCGTGGGGATATCAGAGAGGTCTTAAGCCTGCAATGGTCTGGAAGATCAGTCAACTCCTGGATCACAACTCAGTTTCCCTCCCTGCCCCATCCTGCAGTTTGGTTCCCTTTGAGATGCCACAGATGCTGCCACAGATGCTGCATGACTGGCATGACTTCCATAAGCATGACCGCCTGCTGATTTGGGAATTCGGTAGAAAAGGGGATCTGCTCCCAAATGTATAACAATGCCATCTCTGGGTGCACTGGTCTCGGGAGGGGAGACAAGGCTATGCAAAATGATTCTTGGGGCTTGGACTTTTAACGCTGTCTCTTGATTTATTTGATCTTGCTTTCCAGAAAGATTTCCCCTGCTGCATTGCCTATACCCACAAGTTCTACCAATACTAAGAAGTTGGCTTTAATACACAAGTCTTTCTTTCCTTCTTTCTTTTTTTCTCTTTTTTTCTAAAAATGTAGTCAATTTTATTCTTCTCAAACTACAAAATACAGGAGCGCCTGGGTAGCTCAGTCGGTTAAGCATCTGACTTTGGCTCAGGTCATGATGTGGCAGTTCATGGGTTTGAGCCCCGCATCAGGCTCTGTGCTGACAGCTCAGAGCCTGGAGCCTGTTTCAGTGTTTCAGATTCTGTGTCTCCCTCTCTCTGACCCTCCCCTGCTCACACTGTCTCTCTGTCTCTCTCTCTCTCAGAAATAAATAAAAAAACATTTTAAAAATGTTTTTTTAACTGCAAAATACAGTCTTTGGTTGTACAAACATCACTTGTTACAATCTTGCCAACAGATCACAGCTGGGGAGGGGGTACTTAGCCTCCAAAACCCCTGAGGGGTCTCCTTAAATGCTAACACCCAGGTTAGCACGCTAATGCTGGGGACATGGGTGGTAGTGCAGCTGGCAGTGTACAAGAAACTTATAGCTCTTCATTTACACTTGCATTAGACTCAATCCTCCAATGGCCTCAACTGCAGAGGTCTATCATTAAGATTTTTTTTTAAATCAAAGAAAAATCATTATATTGTATTAAACCACTTACCCTTCTGGTCAAGAAACAGGGGAACAGCCCCAACACCCATGGTGAAGTAAGACTGTTCCCTACAGTAAGGACAGGACCATGCACGAGGAGACCAAGGAGCAGACCCACCGGTCCCTTGAAAAGCCTCCTAATGTCAACTCCCCTTACTCATTCAACCTCACCTCCCATGGTCCCATACTATGCAAGTGAACTCCAGCCAAGTCCATCTCTTCTACATCCGTTCTGACACCCACACCTTCTCCTATATTGCCAGCACCTGCCTAACTCGTCCCTGACAAATGCTGCCTTCTTTCTTCTGGGCACCAGCTTACACCTCTACTTCCCTGAGTCTGAAAACTGTTCTCTCTTCCTCATGTGAACCCCTAGACTGTGCCCGCAATACCCTAAACTGAGGCCTCATTAACTTTTTTTCAGCTATATGTCTTGTTTGTCCAATACGGTCATAAATTCTACAGGTTCAAGGCTTAACCTCTTAGCACTTCTAAAAGTACATCCCAACCAGCAATATTGCAGAGCAGTGGTGCACCAGCAACCCTGAATAACTGTGCCATCAAACTTTATAGAATTTATTTTCATTCAACCAAAGGTCCACACTTTCATGAAGATTTCTGTCAGACAAACCACTGAGCCACAGTGTGACCCATGACCCCATCTGCTGCAATTAAGATGAGGATTGCGTGTTTGGGGGATCGTATATGAACTTCATCTCAAAAGATATGAGACAATAAGATCAGGGCAGTAAACAGGTCACTCAAACAGTAACATACCAGATGGTGAATAAGTAGATACAAAGGTTTTTCAACTTTGTAAAACTTGTTTTTTAAAAAATTACCTTTTAATCCTTTAATGTATTACCAAGAAATCTATGCACATACACAGGCCTTGGACCCAGAAGGAAAGAACCCTAGCATAATAGGTATTCTGATAGATACTGCTTAGGCACTGCTTACGTAAGTTCTCAGAAGTACAGTTCTCCCTTGGTAAGTCACATTTTCAGCAATACCTGTAGCTTTTTAGGAGCCTGGACACACTACCTTCTTTTTTCTTTTTTCTTTTTTATTTATTTCTAGGAGAGAGAGAGAGACAGCATGAACAGGGGAGGGTCAGAGAGAGAGGGAGACACAGACTCTGAAATAGGCTCCAGGCTCTGAGCTGGCAGTCAGCACAGAGCCCAACGCGGGGCTCGAACCCACGAACCGTGAGATCATGACCTAAGCGAAAGTCGGATGTTTAACCGACTAAGCCACCCAGGCACCCCTGGACACACTACCTTCTAGCTCCAAAGGTCCTGCACAAAATGTATAATATACCACACCTTCAGGAATGCAACCAAAGCCCCCAAATTCTTATGCTAGAGAAGCTTGAGGGAAGGAACTTGAGCAGATATAGTACCTTAATGAAGCACCACATGTCAGAGCTGGCCAAAGAAGTTTCAGAAGCACAGGGCATAACACTAATTCATAACCCTGAGCATAGGATTTAGGAATGTGTTCACACTCACAGTCATTTCCTCCTACTATTGGTCAAGTTCTGTATTTGCAGGGCACTTAACCGTGTATGTTCTCTAAGATGTTAGGAGATATTAAGGAGGGAGGAAATTTTTATGATCTAAACCCTTTAGACAACACTGGCCGAAACAAAATTAAACAGGTCTCTCTATCACAGGACTTCTCAGTGTCTTTAATTTACCAACGGGCATTGTGAACCCCTAAGAGAAGGGATGTGGAGCACAGTATTTCCCGTGCTTATTTCATCACAGAATCAGTTTTTCAACAATCCCACACCACAACTTTCAGAAAGGCTGACCTAGCAGTTTCTGAGACTAAACAACAGCAAGAAAGATGCCACTATTTTTTGTGAACAGGCTGTCCTCTCAGTGAGTGATGAATTAGGCACCAGCAGCTTCACAAGTGGACTCTGTTCTCATACCTTGAAAATGACTTTTCCCTGGGCTCCCCATCTGAAATGTAAGGAATAATTACACTGCTCTGCTTCTCAGGGCTGTTTTTTATTGTTTTTAATCTTGCAACTGTGTTCCATATTAATCACTAAAACAGGTTCTCAGCCCAAGTAGCCAGGCTTCAAAATCCCTGGTGCCCTTCCAGCGTGGATGAAGGGATGGAAAGAACATGAACCAGACGCCACCCAGAAAGTTTTTACATCTCCAGTTTCTAGGCCATTATGATAAAGTCAAACTACAGCCAAGATAATGGATAAATGAGAGGTTCTTCTTTAGTAACTCACTTCTAGACAGAGGCCCCTCTTAATGCACACACAGCACCCATATCTGAATCTTGACTCACCTTTTCAATTATGGACTTACTGGAAAAAAAAAAATTCAAAGCAACATGGAAGGTCAAAGCTGGAGCTACAGGAAAGAAAGAAAAAGATGTACTGCAAGAGCACTATGTCCCTTTCTGTGCAGGGAAAGGACCCATTACGAGCTAGTGAACAGGGAGAAATACCATTCCTTTTGGTGAAACAGCTTTCCAGGAAAAGTATCTCAACATATTTACTATAAAACAATTTAATTTCCCTGTCCCATCACCTGCCACCCCATCCCCATTCCCCCCAAAAAGCCCACAGATTGTGGATTTCCTCTCATTCTTGGCAGAGTTACCAGAAGAAATATAATACCCCCTTCGGACTGCTCCCAACAGCTGCTAGAACAAGATGGGGATACGGGGGTAACCTTCCTAAGCTGCCTCTAAAAATGACCATTCCCCCTGCCAAACCACGCAGCCAGTGAACATAAGACCTCTCTTTCTCTACTTTGTTAAAGTAGAGGGACCCCAAAAGCAACAGTGTCCCCTAGTCTAAAATACCTGCCTCCACCCATCTGATCTCAACCCGACTATACGCTGAAGCTTCTGCAGTAAGCCACCACTCTGTTTCTTCCCTAACGTGCATTTCCTGAAATAATCCTCTACCACTTCACAGGACTAGTAGTCTTTCGTTGTTTGCTTAACCCACCAATTTCCACGTTTGGTTTTTTACCAATCTCCAGTTCGGTGTAATTTCCTGGTCTCTGTTCACCTCCCCAATACCACATGCCTTGTACGTACGTACACACACACACACACACACACACACACACCTCCTTTCAGGTCAAGAGCCTTGCAAAACAAAAGTCTAGGAACAAATTCAGCCGTGACTACACCACATCCCAGCCCTTTTGCCCCACCCCAACACCATCACACACTAAATGCACTTCAGTTCTGTTAGAAAAGCCCCATCAGCAGGCGGCAGAGAGACTTCCAGTTAGTCTTCAGCCTCTCAGCTGGGACCACCAACAAAGAAGTTCATGAATGTCAGCTGGGGGCAGCAGCAATATCTCTCTTGGCTGAGGAGAAACTGGATAGAGCTCCCAGCACCATTCCCCAAAGGTGACAGCCGGGGCCTGAGTGAAGACCGTGAAAACTGTACAAGAGCTGGAGGAGAAAATATAATGTAAGGAGTGATTCGGAATCGGGGGCAGAAGAAGGCGGAGGGATGAACTGGCTGACCCCAAATGTCTTTTCCATCTCTAACTCCTATGATTCTTTGACCTCCAATTTTGTGCTGCAGACAAGGAATGGAAAGTCAACAGACGTGGTGATGTTTTGAAAGAGCCTGGCAGTCTGCTCTTGTCATTTAGTGGCCTTTGCATGTATTTTTTAAGGTGTCTCTAAGCCCTGTCTTCATTTCACAGTTGTCACCTTTCTCAGCAATTTGAGCTCATGTCAAATACCAAAAAAGAAGGAGAAGAAGAAAGAATGTACTGGCAATTAATTGTGGGCTAAAGAGGGGCAGGCCCATTGGGTGGCCCAGACTTCCAGGGAGGGCAGTGTGGATGGTTTGGACATAATGAAGAACTGACTCAAAGTTGAGACAATGCAGCTAAACTCCAACAAGAAATAAAGTCTTTCTCCAGATAGTCTCATACTCAGCTTTAGATACGGTTTAGGCGTTCACATGATTCAGGATTCGTGAGCATATTCTTAATCAGGACAACCGTCCTCTTCCCCCTGATCACAACTGGATCAGAATCCTGTTCAAATCTGAGCAAGACTGGGGAACAGAAAGGACAACCAAATCTTCCGATTCGCAACCTCAGCTGACGGTTGACACACCTGAGATAAAGTCTGGAACTGAGCAAAAATCTGTTCCCGTGGCTCAAAGTGAGGGGTATGCCAATTTCTCACTGAAAATTCAAAACTTGGCTTTGTCCTCATTTTTTCAAAAAGTTGACTTCATCTTAAATTTTCAAAATATACTGGTCTTAAGAAGAGTCTGCCTAAATACTCCCTGTTCCATCGTTAGGAGTCAGAAACAGAACTAATTCGGGGCGCCTGGGTGGCTCAGTCGGTTAAGCATCCGACTTCAGCTCAGGTCATGATCTCACGGTTCGTGGGTTCGAGCTCCGCATCAGGCTCTGTGCTGACAGCTAGCTCAGAGCCTGGAGCCTGTTTCGGATTCTGTGTCTCCCTCTCTCTCTGACCCTCCCCTGCTTGTGCTGTCTCTCTCTCAGAAATGAATAAAAACATTAAAAAAAAAAAAAAGAACTAATCCAATGCCAGGGTCAACCCAGAGTTAAGACTGTCACACAAAGGTAATTCTTTTCTATGTCAAACACTCAACAATAATTTTTTTCAAAAATCTGCCTGCTTCCTCAGTAACCTCATTGTCTGTTTGATTTCACCTTTACCTAAGGTGAAGGTACCGGGCACAGAAAACTCAAAGTATGATGTATTGAAACATTTTCTGAGATCTCATTCCAAGAGGAATCGCTCATCTTAGAGACTGTGAAGACTTTGGTTTTCTCCATGTTTCTGCCTTGTATGCCAGAAAATTCATCCCCTACTATTCAATTTTACAAGACTGTAAAGGATATAAGCAGCTCTATATTCTCACGGTCTTGGAGGAAAAGGCCTCTTCCATTCTTCCCGTTTGCATTTGGAGGTGCTAACTGTACTAGCCCTGCTACCACGGGTGTACTGTTTTATTTATTTTAAGCACGTAAACTGAACTCGACTTTTATTGACTCAACAAAGCCATCAAAACAAAAGCCTTTTCAAAACGACTACAGTTGAATATATCCATCTATGAAACTTTTCAATCAACTAGAGAACAAGTCAGGAACTCCCCTCCCAAGGCAAGGCTGAAAGGTGAAGGAGAAAGCCGAAGCTACTTTAAGTTGCTAATTGTTTTCTGAAAATCACTCTTTCAACCTTAAATGTAACCAGGCAGCAATGCCTTCTCCAGGTCAGAGTTACGAAAGGAAACTTTATGCTTGCTGGGCCCCAAAAATGCTCTTAGGTGCCATCATTTTAAAACAAACAAACACACTCTGCTTATCTGTGTCCATCTCACCACTCTGGACGTTAATCATCGCTGAAATAGATACCCCGTTCCCCAGCCTCAAAGAGCTCCAAGCCTGCAAGACCCTGGCGGAGGAATGAATATACATGCCAGGGCAAACACCTCAGAGCCTGACTTCCTAAACTTCTACTGTTCATTCCAGGCAAAACTACCACAGGCAAATGCAAGAGAGCACCCAGGCATTGCTCAAAGGATACTTAACATGAAATTCAAGAGTGAAAACATATAGGACTTGATTTGAGAGGAATTAAGATAAGACTGGCAAAAGTTGTTTTTAAAAAACCCACAGATGTATACACACAGGTATACTTGATTCTTTCTGTCCTCTGCTCTTGTTAACATTTTCAATATTCGGACTTGCAGGGAGTACCTCTGCTCGTCCACCTGTCCTATGGTCTACTTGCATTTAACCTTCATTACAAACTGACAGGGTTACATTTCACTGTTTGGTTCGTGAACAAAATTAGTTTTCCTCCTACTCTTCAGGGAAAACTTAAAAGATTGCTATAAGAAACATCTCCTTTATTTTTATATCAAAGATCTTTCTATTCCCCCAGGCTTCGTAAAACCTTCAAACGAAACTGATGCTAAACCAGATGACTGACTCAAATTGTCTTTGTGTTCACTTTTTTTTTTTTTTTTAAAGCTCAGGATTCCTACCCATGTTCACTGTTCGGGCAAGAGGCCTAAAGGGAAGCAAATTATTTGTTTGTGGTTTTAAAGTGGCCAGAATGCCTTCAAGCACAAGTATAAGACCATTAACAAATCACAAGGAACCAAAGCAGTTCATCTTACTCAACAAAGCTATGATCAAGTTAGGAACAGCCATACTGAATGGGACTTTTGCCCCGGGCAGGAAGGTCAGTAAACCTTAGCAGTTTGTGTTTCTGAGCATCAAGAGGCTCTTCAGCAGGGAGTGCAGACCCTGGGCCCACAGGTTGTGCTGTCATGCTTCCAAAAACATTCAGGACAGGTGAGAGAAACCAAACTGTGTGTGTGCGCACACGCACGTGCTTCCCCCACCTCCCCACCTCCTGTCTGCAGGCAGCACCTCCGATTCAAACCATCTCCACTCTTGCTAATATACAGACTGCCCAGAGCAGAAGCCAAGCAAGGAAAAAGTTCCAGTTTATGACAATTTCTTGAGTGCCCACTGTGTGCTGAGCACTGTGCTCGTGCTTACACATGAGCACGTTTAAGCCTCATTTTACTGGGTAGGCTATTCCCGTTCTTGACAGATGATAAAACTCAGGTCCAGTGAGTTTGTGTAACTTCTGAGAAAATGACGTTTTGTGTTGTGCTCATAAAAACATCCCACTGTCCCGCCTACAGTTAATTAGCCCAAACCATCGGCTATAGTCATACCGCTATCCAAGCAGCCATAGTGGCCCTATACTTTGGGCCCAGGCTCCGGGACACCCTGAGAGGACTGGGGTGAATGCTGTCTCCCTCCAGGGGTCACAACCACCTCTCTTGGTGGCTTATCGTGCCCCTGCAGCTGTCCAGAAACAGACCACACTGGTAAACGTTCTCTCCACCTGCTGTAACACGCATAACTTCTTCCCTCAGCTCAGAAAACATGAGCGGTTGACCCTGCCCTTTATCAAGTGCTGTGGTAAAACAACTTCCCTACAATGTCGGAGATAGCTCATCCTAGGACACAGGCAAGAAATCAAAACACACATGGCTAATAAATAATAAAGCCATATCACTTGACAGTCTCAAAGCAACTTATACTATAAACTCATTTTCATTTTGTTGTTAGTTGTTACAGAATGAACACTCATTCCCATAATCTGTCTTTTAGAGCATTTGAAAAGGAAAGAAAAATAAACATCAATTCTTTCATTCATTCATTAATCTCTCTATGGAAAGAAAGCTAAGCTTTGCCTTAACTGGCTTGGGTTTCAGTCATTTTAGCCAACTTCCCTTAAAGGTCAACTGATACGTTTTTTGAAAGAATTTTTCTTTTTTTTTTTTTTTAATTCTGTTTAATGTTTATTTATTTTTGAGAGCGGGAGAGAAATAGAGTGCAAGTGGGGGAGGGGAAGAGAGAGAGAGAGAGAGAGAGAGAGAGACAGAATCCAAAGCAGGCTCCAGGTTCTGGACTGTCAGCACAGAGCGTGACTTGGGGCCCAAACTCACAAACCATGAGATCATGACCTGAGCCCAAGTCGGACGCCTAACTGACTGAGACACCCAGGCGCCCCAAAAGAATTTTTCTTATAAGAAACGAAGGTATAAGACAGTACGCCAAAAAATTCCAAAGAATCATTATCATCATAGCAGATAACAAACCTGACAACTAGATAACCAGACAAAATCATACTAGAATAAAAGTTAAGCAAAATGATCAGGTTCAAAATTTACAAAAGATTATAGTAATCTTGTACATCATTAATAATACCAGCTGGAAAACATACTGGAAAAGAGATTGCATTCACACACACAAAAAATGCATAACACATTTAGGAATACTCAGGAATAAAATTTAACAACAGATATATGGGAACTTTACAGTGAAAACCACAAAAACTTTTGAAGAGGCACAGAATTTTTTTGTTGGGGAGTTAAGTGGGAGTGGAGACATGACACACATAAAAAAATCCAACAAGGAGGGGCACCTGGGTGGCTATTTCAGTTAAGTGTCCAACTCCTGACTTTGGGTCAGGCCATGATCTCAGTTTGTGAGTTCGAGCCCCTCATCAGGCTCTGCGATGACAGTGTGGAGCCTGCTGGGGATTCTCTCTCTCCCTCTCTGCCCCTCCCCCCACTTTCTCTCTCTCAAAATAAATAAATAAATAAATAAATAAACAAACATTTTTTTTAAAAAATCCAACAAGGATAATACAACCGTAACAGATATTAGACTCTACCAAAAAGCAACAATATTATAATAGTATGAAAATGGAAAAATATATCTGTGGAACAAAACGGAGTTCAGATGCACATACATACATATATACGTATGAATATGTATATATGCACACACACACACACATAAACTTAGTAACTGGCAACATAGGTTTCTAAAACAAAGGAAAAGAGAATTATTTAACAAAAAGTATATTAGGTAGTTGTTTAGGAAACTACGAAACAAATAGGTAGTTGTTTAGGAAAAAACAAAAAGTTGAATTCACCCTTACACCTAAACAAAACTGATATTGACTGTTAACTATTTTAAAAATCAAGTTATAAGAAAACCAGCAGAATTTCAAAAAGATTTATCAAGTCTGTGGAAAAATTATAAATTTCTCAGTTTTAGGGTAAAAGAAGAAAAAAAATCACAAAAGACTGAAAGATTCTGATATATTTAGTGTAAAATTTCTATAGGCTAAAAAAAGTAAAAAGGACTGAAGGAAATATTTGCATCAAAGATGACAGATGAGAGCCTAGGATCTATGATCCACAGGATTCCAAATTTATGAGAAAAACATCAAGACCCCAATAATAAATGGGCAAAGACTAGGTACAGACAATCTCACAGGTGAAACTAATACATGGGAAAATATTTATTGGGGTCAGTGGTTTAAAAAAAACACAAAATCATAAAACAACAAAACTTTGAGATACCATCATATGCCCACTAAAATAGCAGATTTTTTAAAATTTCACATGAAACCGGTTTAATCCTTCTTTGCTGGTGCCACTGTAACTTGGTACAATTTTACAAACCATAACCTTTGATCCAATAAAGCCAATCTTGAGCAACATACGTATGGTTTGTAACATATGTCAGGAAAGCTGTTACCTAAAAATGCTTTATTCGTTTCATTGTTATCTATAATAGCGAAAAGCTGGACACAACATGAAAGTTTAATATTAGAGGAATGTTTTTAATCTCCATTATGGTAGAGTCCACAAACATTTATTATGCACCTATTCTATCAGGATCAGTAAGGCAGCAACTGAGGGATGGAGGGGGGGAGAGGTATGCAACTGAAAGGTAATTTTAAATCATGAATAGTTGTCTAAGGTGATGGTATTCTAGCTCTTTATGTTTTAAAAACTTCAATGTTGTGATACTGTTTCATAATTACCATTTTGAAAACCCAAATTGGATGCAGTTAGGTGCAATCTGAAAGCTTTTACTCACCCAATTCTATCTATTTTCTTCCCTTCCTATTTAACAGCTCAGGTGGTTCACTTTCCATTCACAGGTCTCAGATCCTACCCAAAACAGGTCAAAATGCAATACCAAACCTTTGCAAACCATGTAGACTTAATCCAGTCCCCTGCCATTAGCAGACACCCTTTTTTGTGTTCTGCCTGTATCAAGCCATAAACTAAGGGTGACACTTAGACTGGGGCGGGGGTGGGGGGTGGGGAGGGGGGGTCCTTTTCAGGTCCGAGCCCTGCAGCCTAACAACCTTCAGAAGAGGGTGCGCAGATGAATATCCACAAAAACGTTCTGACAGACCACATGGCGGACATGGGTCCTACACCTGGACCACAGGAGGCGTGCGAAGCCTCAGACCGGCCTGGCTCCTGGGGGGCTGAGGAGCCGCGGCAGTCACCCTCTGCGCGGGAAGACACGCTCACAAGCTGAAGGCAGTGCTACGACGGGCTGACTGTGAGAAGCCGCCCAGGGAGGGTGCCGACTGAGGGATGCTCACGGGAGGCTTCCTCGGATGGGGGCCTCCGACAGGAGAGGGGCTCTTGGGGAGGGGTCTGGGCACAGGCCGGGTCCGGGCCTCGGGGCAGCGTTCGGGGTGCGACACAGCCCCGGGCGGACCAGGCCGCGGCGCCCCGCCCTTTCCCGGGACGCCGGCCCGGCCCGGGGCGGGGAGCGGGCGGGCGAGCGGGCGCTTACAGGTCGGTGCCGAGCCGCGTGAAGCCGGAGTTGAGCGAGGCCCGGGCTATCCGGCGCCAGAGCAGGTCGCAGCTGGTGAAGCGCCGCAGCCAGCGGCACACCTGCGCCAGGCGGCCGAGGGCCCGCATGTCCAGGTAGGAGCAGATGAGCAGCAGCAGCTCCTCCGGCAGGCGCAGGAGCGCGGGCCCCGCAGCGGGGCGGCCTGCCGGCTCCCGGGCCGCCGCCTCCTCCTCGGGCGCCGCCGCCATGGCCTCCCCCGCGGCCCCAGCCCCCGCGATGCAGCCCCAAGCCTGACCCCCTCGTCCCTGTGCTCTTCCCGGCCTGGCGTCCTCCCGCCGCCCAGGCCTGACCCTCCACTCCTCCTTCTTCCCATCGCCTCTTCCTCTGGCCTCCTTCCCCGCCCCTGCGCTCCCCGCATCTCCGCGTACGAGCCTTCTCTCCCCTTCCTCCACGCGGCCGCAGCCCTCTCCTTCCTCCCCCGGGCCTGCCCTAGCTCCCGCCTCGGCCCCCGGCCCCGCCGCCTCCTTCGCCTTCTGCGGCCCCGGATTCCCTTCCGCCCCGCTTCCTCTTCCGCCTTGCCCCGCTCCCGCTTTTCCCTTCCCCTTCCCCTTCCTTCGCTTCCCTCTCGCGACCCTCCCTTCCTGCAGTTTCCTCGCCTCCCCGCCCTCGCCCTCGCCGGGCCCGCCGTTCCGGGGCGGCCCCGGGTGGCCCCGGCTGCCCATGAGCGGCCGCGGGCCCGGCCCGACGCAGAGCCGAGCCGGAGCCGCCGCCGCCGCCGCCCCGGGAGGAGGCGACACCATGTCGGACCGGGTCACATGGGGGCGGCGCGGGCCGCGGCCTGGACCCGCCCCTCACACCCGCGGCCCATGGAGCCGCTGCGGGGTGCGGGCCGGGCTGGGGAGCAGACCGCCACCCCCATCGGCCTGGCCGCCCCGAGCGCTGGGTGGAAGCACATGCATCCACTCATCTAGCATGTGCGCCCCGCCACCGGCCAGCGAAGGCCCCAAGAAGAGCTTCTGCCTTCCACGAGTCTGCCTGTTTGGAGCCTCTGCCCTCAAGAAGCATCCACCTTGGTGGCCTCCCCTCCCTGGGGGCCCTCCTCCTCCTCAAACGATGCCTCCTTTCCACCGGCCACCTGCTACCGCCCCGTAAACCGCAGCCCTGGAACTTGGCACTTTCGTTAGCCCCGCTCCTCCTACGGGGTAGGAACCGGGTCCTGATAGTGAGCTGGGATTTTAGACATTTGGGGAGACTGCTCTCCTTTAGATCCTGAATCCATAACTCCCCAGCCAGGTTATCGGGAAATGGCAAAGCTAGGGCTTTTTACTAGTCACCACAGAAGTGCAACCGGATTCTCCCAACGTCACCCAGAAGTCCTTCCCCCACACCACCCACTCTTTTTTTTTTTTTCATGTCTTTTAAACGTTTATTTTTGAGAGATGGAGTGTGAGCGGTAGAGAGGCAAAGAGGGAGATACAGAATCCAAAGCAGGCTCCAGGCTCTGAGCTGTCAGCACAGAGCCCTATGGGGCTCCAACTTAGGAACCTGAGATCATGACCTGAGCCCAAGTCGGAAGCTAAACCGACTGAGCCACCCTGGTGCCCTGACACCACCCCTTCTGGTAGGTGAATTCCATTCACAAGGGCGCCAATCTGAAGGGAGAGCTAAGAAAAACCAACTAAAGTCTAGACACGGTCTCTGACATGGCCATGCTAGTCACATGTGGCTGTTGGGCATTTGAAATGTGGCCAGCCCAAATTAAGGTGTATTGTGTGAAATACACACCAGAATTTGAAGACCTATACAAGAACATGAATGTGAATGATCTCAATACTTTTACATGCTGAACTGATGAGATCTTTGATACATTGGGTAAATAAAATATTTTAATATAACTACTAGGTAATTTAAAATGTGACTTGCATTTGTGGCCCCAATTGTTTTTCTATAGCACAGCACTGGGCTAGGCAGCAAGATTTGGGAGGGAGCAAGATGAATATCCCTGTATACCCTGTACCCCAAATCCTGTTTGAGGGTTTCATTTTGTATTTACATCTTAAGACCCGTTTTCAGGGAGCCAGAATGAATGAGAAATCAACTCTGGAAATTATTCAATACCTAGGATAGCCAAAGGAGACCTAGGAAAGCTACTACATTGCATTTATGGTGCTGCAGAAGCATCATGTAACAAGGTCAGACCGGAATCTGGCTTTGCCCTAGAATTACTTTTTGATCTTAGCAAAACAACAACAAAAACCCCACCTATCTTGGCCTTTTAGTGTTCTCAGTTTATAGTGGAGGTAATGCCTCTGCCTTACTTTCGAGGGATAAATGAGATGATCCCTGTAAAATGCTTTGAACTCCTCTAAGAAAATTCTCAATAATAGTTACAGGTCAAATCCTGTTACAAAAAAAAAAAATACCCTTACCAAAAAAAAAAAATACAACAAAGGCTTTGTGTTGAAAAAGATTTCCAAACTCCAGCCAGTAGTTTACCTAATAAAGAAAATATTTGATATGATATTTTTGTACAACTAAGGAACTTAGACCATCTCTTAAAGATCATTATAAAGAAATTTATTTATTCACAGGTTAGAAGGCTATTGAAGGAATGCTGCAAATGGAGGTAATGACATCAACTCAACATTTATTGATTTTGCTACATTTGTGTACTGTGAGCTGCTGTGGAAGGAAGACAGAGATGAATACAGCATACGGTTCCTACATTTTGTGTTCAGATTTGTGTTAGACATGTTTGTAATTTTTTACTCTTTGACTATTTTTTAACCAATCCTCTATAGAGTAGAGCTGAGAGTTTGTCCACATGATCTAGTTTTTATTGGAGTACTTGAGGGCACAAAAAATTATCTAATTAACCCAACACAAATCAAGTCAGTGTTAAATTCCACCCTCACACAAATGTAACTTACTCTTTACCCTATGTTATCTTTATTGATGGAGAAATTAGTCCATCACTTAAAAACGTCAAGTCACCCTCTTTCACATCCAAGCTAGAGATCAAATGAGCTGTTTGAACTAGAATTTATGGTGCAATGATTTACCAAAAAAAAAAGCCAAAATACTCAGTACGTAGAAAGGCAAATCCAGAATGGAAAATTGGCGTACTTGGTTGTGATGTGTATCCCTAAAGTCCTGAGCATAAAAAAGCAAGAAACAAAAAACAAAAACAAAAAACTATAGTCTTAAAGCAGCAGCTAGAATTTTTACTCTCAAAATTTTAGAGCAGAGGGGGACAGAATACTTTTAAAAAATCAACTATGGCTGAAAGATGGGTTTATAATGAAAGTAAATGAGTGTGGAGCCTGCTTGGGATTCTCTCTCCCTTTGCCCCTTCTCTGTGTACATGTGCTCACTCTCACTCTCTTGCTCTCTCTCAAAAAAAATTAAAAAATTAAATAAAGAAGATTTTTAAGATATAAAGCTCTTTGTCTACATCCATGTAAGTGATGTGCATAGTCGTAATATTGCTGTGATAGGTAGAACATAACGTATGCTTAGGATTGTAAAAACACTAGAATTGTGTGTTCTGTCCATTCTTATCAACATAGGCAGCAGTCTCAGACAGGAGCCCATGTGCCCACTGGTTAAGCACTCAGGTTCCCAGTCTTTAACTTTAGGAGTAGGCAAACTTAATGGGGGAATTATTCTGAGATGAATTAGAAAGAGATTATTTTGTGAATGACAGTTTTCAATGTCAGACACTGGCTCAGGTGCTCACCATTATTCCTGTATAATAACAGCTTATATTTATTAAACATTATTTATCAAGCACTGTGATAAGAGCGTTCCATGTATTGTCTTATTCCTATCAACAACCACATGAGGAAGATGCTGTGAACCCAGTTTTTGCAGATGAGACTGTGGTCACATGGTTCCTAAGCAGCAGTCTGTCTCCAAAGCTATACTCTGAACCATGCCTTTGCCATACACAGGAGAAAATGGAATAAGACATTGAATTCAGGGTCCTCTGAGATCCCTTGCAACTGACAAAGACACATTTAATAATATTATACTTTACCTCTGACCATCAAGCAGTTCTGGTAAGTAAAAAGCTGCTTCTAAGCAGTTAAAGTAGCTCCTTTTATATCTCAGTTATTTTTTTATTTAAATAATTTCTTAAGTTTATTTCTTTGAGAGAGACTGAGAGAGCACAAGCAGGGGAGGGGCAGAATGAAAGAGAGAGAGAGAGAGAGAGAGAATCTCAAGCAGCCTCTGCAGGGTCAGAGCACAGCCTGATGTGGGGCGCGAACCCATGAAACTGTGAGATCATGATCTGAGCCAAAATCAAGAGTGGGATGCTTAACTGACTGAGCCACCCAGGCCCCTCGGTATTTTTTAAGAATTAACTATGTGAGGGGCACCTGGGTGGCTTAGTCAGTTAAGCATCCGACTTTCGCTCAGGTCATGATCTCACGGTTCGTGGGTTCGAGCCCCGCATCGGGCTCTGTGCTGACAGCCAGCCCAGAGCCTGCAGCCTGTTTCAGAGTCTGTGACTCCCTCTCTCTCTGACCCTCCCCTGCTCATGCTGTCTCTCTCTCTCTCCTAGAAATAAATAAAACATTAAAAAAAATTTAAAAAAAAAGAATTAACTATGTGGACCTACAACCTCTTAGTGCTATTCATAATCATTTTGCAAAACTTTAAAGGGATTTGTAGGAATTAATCTATCCTACAAAAGAACATTACAGTAAAGTTTAGTAATTTGCTTCAACTTCATTTTCTTCTGTTATATATAAGTAATAAATGATGTATGTACGGTACATATTATATGAGCCTTTTTTGTAAATTTATCCCTATTTGTAAATATGCGAACAGCTTTTGTGAAGTGATGTTAATAATGGTTATTTCTATACCATACGATCTAGTAATTCCACTACCGGGTATTTACCCAAAGGAAACAAAACACTAATTTGAAAAGATATATGCACCGCTGTGTTTATTTCATCATTATTTACAATAGCCAAGATAAGGAAGCAACCTAAGTGTACACACACACACACACACACACACACACACACACACACAGGAATATTATGCAGTCATAAAAAAGGATGAGAGTATACCATTTGCAACAACATGGGTGGACCGAGAGGGTATTATGCTAAGTGAAATAAGACTGAGGGAAACAAATACCATATGATTTCACTCATATGTGAAACCTGAAAAACAAATGAATAAACAAAAAGTAGAATCAGACCTTTAAATACAGAAAACAAACTGGTGGTTACCAGAGGGGAGAGGGGAGGGAGTTGGGCAAAATGGGTAAAGGAGAGTGGGAGACACAGGCTTCCAGTTATGGGATGAGTAAGTTACAGGAATAAAAGGCACAGCATAGAGAATATATATAGCCAATGATATTATAATAGCATTGTATAATGACAGATGGTAGCAACAATTGTGTGAGCATAGCACAATGTATAAAGTTGTTGAATCGGTATGTTTTACACCTGAAATTAATGTAACATGTGTCAAAAAGTTTTTTTGAAAAATAATGGTTATTTCTAGGTATAGAATGCTTCGATTTTACTTTGTACTTTTTTGTATTCCTTGCTTTTTAATAAGAAGTATATATCACCTTTACAAAATCAATAAAGTCTCTCAAAAAAGAAAAATCGAGTTGTCATGAGTCCAAACCATGTAAAAAGAAGGTTTGGGATTTGAAGCCTAGATTATTGCCAGAGTTTTTAACTAGCCACCTAAGTTTCATAGCCACCAAGTACAAGTAAAATAAAGAACAAATTAGAGTATTAGAAATAAGAGGTCTAACAGTGGATACTGTATCTATAAACACGTGAACATCTCATAAATAGGAGGGTAGAGTCTAAAATCTTCAGAAATTATGCCAAGTTGGTAGTTTATATTCTGATGCATTGGATACATCACCAAGATCTTCTGTTTTTTATGAATCCACGGTCTTTGTTATATTCAAAGATAAAACATTTTTATTTCACATGAAATAATTTAAAGTACTATTTAAAAATAGGGATGCCTGGGTGACTCAGTTGGTTAAGTGCCCAACTTCGGCCCAGGTCTGACTTAAGCTCAGGTTATGATATTGCAGTTTGTGAGTTTGAGCCCCGTGTTGGGCTCTGTGCTGACACCTCAGATCCTGGAGCCTGTTTCGGATTCTGTGTCTCCCTCTCTCTCTGCCCCTCTCCTGCTCATGCTCTGTCTCTCTCTCTCCTTCAAAAATAAATTTTACAAAAATTTTAAGTTACTTTATGCAAAAAAAAGGAAGGAAATATGACCAAATGCGAGAAATGGATGCTTATGAGAAGTGGAATCATGGATAGTTCTTTTTGCTGTTGCTTTACACTTTTCTGCATTTTCTAAGTTTTCTGCAGTGAACATGTATTACATAAATCGTCAGTTTTTTAAAAATCCTGAGTTTATACCTAAATGTAAGAAATAATGAAATTAGTTCATTTTAATATTTTTTAGATTTTTTTTTAATGTTTACTTAGTTTTGAGAGAGAGAAAGAGCGTGAGTGGGGGGAGGGTAGAGAGAAAGGGAGACACAGAATCCGAAGCGGGCTCCAGGCTCTGAGCTGTCAGCACAGAGCCCGACACCGGGCTTAAACTGCGAGATCATGACCTGAGCCAAAGTTAGATGCTTAACCTACTGGGCCACCCAGGCACCCCTATTTTAATATTTTAATATTAGTTCTTTTTAATACTAAAGTTGATCTTACACATCACCCATGCAGAAGAATTCCTAATAATTTGTGTTATACTTCACCTTCACCGAGGCAGAACATAACTCTCACCCACCCCAGCTCCTAAAATGAGGGCTGCCCATAGTGATTCCTTCTAAAGAGCACAATATGGAAAGGCAGGGGAGAGTAACTTTACAGAGAAAGCTGACAGACTATTTCCGCCAGGTGATCAAGGTCAACATCAACAGTGATAAGTCACGTTGACACTAGTTATCCTTGATATATCTTGATGAAAATGATACTTTACCTCTGTGGCCTTCCTCCCCAAAACCTATTATTAGACCTCCCAGTCTAATAATGAAAGAAAAAAGATCAGACATATTCCAATTGACAGATGTTCCACAAAATACCTGACCAGCGCTCCTCAAAAACGTCAAGATAATCAAATACAAGGGATGTCTGAGAAATTGTCACAGCCAAGAGGAGCCAAAGGAGACATGACAACTAAATGTGATATGCTATGCTGGAGCAAAAAAAGAAATAGCACCTTAGGTAAAAACTAAGGAATTCTGATTAGTCCTTTAATCATTACAAATGCATGACGCTACTATAAGATATTGATAATGGGAACATATGGGAACTCTATCCTGGCATCACAATTTTTCTATAAATCTAAATCTGTATAAATCTGTATAAAAGGGTTTTTTGTTGCTGTTGTTCATTTTAGCCTTTTGTGACTCTTACAGAAAATCTTTGCAAGACTTGTAATGCATGTGAAGGCAGTGTGTTTCCTGAGCTGTAGAGACTCATGACAGGAAATGCTATCCTGTCACCACAAATACAAAAGGAAAAAGGAAAACTAGGGGCACCTGGGTAGCTCAGTTGGTTAAGCATCTGACTCTTGGTTTTGGTTTGGCTTAGGTCATGATCTTACGGTTCATGAGTTCGAGCCCCGTGCAGGGCTCTGCACTGTCAGTGCCGAATCTACTGGGATCCCTTCTCTCTTCCTTCTCTCTCTGCCTCTTCCCTGTTTGCATGCTCTCTTTCTCTCAAAATAAATAAACTTTGTTTTAAAAAAAAGAAAAACTAATGTCCCATAGGTCATCTCAGACAAAAACCTCTACTTAAGAGTTCTAGTCACCCAAATGAATAGCTATACCAGAAAGATTCACTTTTGGAAGAACAGATGTCATTCCAAGATACTGTCCTGACTTTACATTGTGAAAAAATAGGCATTTGCAACACCAATTTTTATAGAAATGATATATATGTATTGAGATATATATAATGTAGGGGGCGCCTGGGAAGCTCACTTGGTTGAGTGTCCAACTTTTGATTTCAGCTCAGATCATGATCCCAGGGTTGTGGGATGGAGCCCTGCATGGGGCTGTACATTGAAGGTGGAGCCTGCTTAAGATTCTCTTTCTCTCTCTCTCTCTCACTCCCTCTCTCCCCCTGTCCCCCTCTCCCCCACTCATAAGCTCTCTCTCTCTCTCTCAAATTAAATAAATAAATAAGGGGTACCTGGATGGTTCAGTGGGTTAAGCATACAATTTCAGCTCACGTCATTAACTTGCTATTCATGAGACCAAGCCCCACATCAGGCTCTGTGCTGACAGCTTAGAGCCTGGAGCCTGCTTCAGATTCTGTGTCTCCCTCTCACTAGCCCCCACACCCCCAGCTCATGCTCTGTCTCTCAAAAATAAATAAATGTTTTAAAAAAAGAATTTAAAATTTGTTTAAATAAAATAAAATAAATTAGTAAAATATAAATATACACAGATGCACAGATGTATATAAAATTTAAGGACTCCATGTTAATAGCAGGTAGGAGAGCAAGTAGAGGGGTTAGTAGGATACAAATACAAAATGTAACTGTGGGGAAGAGAAAACAAATTTTCAGATTTGCCAACTAAGGCATGCTATCATTAGTTAGTCTGCGGTAGCCTTCTTCATGCCAATAGGTGATGTTCAAAGATATTTAGAACAAAATATAGAGTCTACCATCAGCATTAGGATAAGACAAAGTCCTGTGTTGCCACCTGGCATCAGAATTTGTGATTTTTCTGATCTCTGTCAGCAGGAAAACTCATTTGGCAAAAGATGATGGAAGATGTAAAACTTGAAGATGAAGGAAACCACAAAATCTTGTGAAATTTTCATGATTAACACGGGATTTTTTAAAATAAATATATACTTACAAACACATACGCATACAAATGCACATAGATAAAAATAAGGTCATCATTAAGATAGAATACATGCAAACATGATCTTAGGACTTCTCTTCCAATAAAAGAATGATAATTGAGCTCTAGAAATGATTAACTTAAGTATCCTCAGTACTTCTAGAAGAAAGTGCCGGGTCAAATATAAAATTCTTAGGGTGTCTGGATGGCTCAGTCAGTTAGGCGTCTGACTTTGGCTCAGGTCATGATCTCATGGTTCGTGAATCTGAGCCTCGTGAGGGGCTGTGTGTTGACAGCTCAGAGCATGGAGCCTGCTTCGGATTCTGTGTCTCCCTCCCTCTGCCCCTCGCCTGCTTACACTCTGTCTCTCTGTCTCTCAAAAATAAATATTTAAAAAAATGTTTCAAGAAAAGTTAAAATAAAATTCTTATATCTGATTCTATAATTATTTCTATTTAAGAATGACTAACATCAGGTAAATTTTTTCATCTGAGACATTCATTACACTGAATGAAACCACAGGATATAACTTATTTACCTTGCCCTACATTTGAGGTCTGTTAAAAATGAGAAAAACACAAAAAGCAACTTTTCTGGACTATCATTCAATTGCATTATTTTGAACAGATGGTGGGTTGTGTTCAGTTGTTAAATATGAGCAAAAGTTTGGATGTGAATGGAGTAAGGATAGGTCTTATTTAATTTGGGGGGGGTGGGCTTTATTTTAGTTTTTAAAAATGCATATAAACACACATACTCATATACTATTAAACAGCAGTTATGACCTTTGTATCAAAATCGTACTGCTCTTTGAGAACCTGTGTCACGGCTTCTTAAAAATTATGTATTCTATATAATGTGCCTTTTCTCCTTTCTATAGCAGCTGTCTCAAACACAAATGCAAAGATGAATGAGGAAAATCCCCTACATTTAAAATCCACCATGGCGAGAAAAGCAGGAAGAGATCCAAGCTAGCCCCTGGGGCTTTTCCCAGGTTCAGTAGATTGACCTGGAAACAAGGAGTACAGATTGAGTTCTTCTTCCTCCAGCGGCACAAGCGCTGGTCAGAGAAGTTTCCAAACACATGGAGCTTAGTGAGACCACCTGCTCCTAACACAGGACAACGGCTACCAGACCACCAGCTCTGTTGCTTCAAGGCAACACAAGCTCTCCTTTACAACAGATGACAGGCTTTCTGCCAGACGAGTCTGCCGGTGACACAGTGAGCAGAGAGGGGCTAAATTTTACATGTGCAATAGAACCTCATAAATTAGGAGCCAATGGACAGATTTAAAAAGCTGAAATTGAACGAGGTCTGACAGTAGAACCAAACGATAATCACATAGATATCAGCTCCGGCAAAGCAGAGTTAAGAGTTCAGATCCTCCCCTGACAAGGATGTGAGCCTCCAGATGTCATGGAGCCACTGATACGTGGAGAGAAATTTTTGCCCAGGTTCTCATGCATGCCGTCAGCATGACCAATCTCAGCGGAGGTGTGGCACAACCCAGGGGCTCTCATCTATAACCTCCCGAGGTCTTCAACTCTCAGACCACTCGGCAACAGGAGAGGAATTGCAACGGTCAAGCCCCACAGCTTGCCTCGCTCTCTCAAAAGAATTGAGGTCAACTAGAAGCTCCAATTTCCCTGGAGTCATATATGAGATAGCATGTCCAATTGGTTTTCAATTAAAGGTATAAAAGAAAATATTTAATAATATTTTGTAGGTTAAGGGAATTAAAGTTAATATCAGCTGCTGGAAGGAAATTCTCAATACAGAATCCTATGTTAACCCATACAGGAAAATCAGTGAAAGATGGGATTTTAAATGTTTAAGCGGCTAGGTCATGACACAATCCAGGGGTGCCTGGGTGGCTCAGTCGGTTAAGCGTCTGACTTCGGCTCAGGTCATGATCTCACAGTTCGTGGGTTCGAGCCCCGCATCGGGCTCTGTGCTGACAGTTAGCTCAGAGCCTGGAGCCTGCTTCAGATTCTGTATCTCCCTCTCTCTCTCTCTGACCCTCCCCTGCTCACGCTGTCTCTCTCTCTCTCAGAAATAAATAAAACATTAAATTAATAAATAATAAAAATAAAAAAACCAATCCATGCAGGATCCATGACGAGACAGAGAGGAAATAATTCAAAAAACAATTCAAAGTCTTGGCACCACACAACTGCCATAATGCTGTTGTTTTGTTTGTTTGCTTGCTTGTTTGTTGAAAACTATAAACCCATAGTTTAGAGTTTGGGTAATTTTTTAAGTTTTTAATTATTGAGAAAATAAAATTTTAAAACTTGTTCAAGAGCCCTCCAGGTTACAATTCAGTCACTTACTTACACTACCTAGGATAGAGTCACAGACTCAACCTGTGAGGAAATAAGCCACTGCAGAGAATAGAAGGGTTTGAAACAAACGTATTCCAAACTGTTTAAATAAATTACGGAACGCCTGTAGAACAGGGTACCAAGCAACTGTGAAAAAGAATGAGGAAGACCATGTGCACTGCTGTAGAAAGATCTCTAATATACACTAAGGGGTAAAGCAAGCTACAGAAAAATGTATTTAATATATTGCCATTTGTGGGGAAACTACATTTATGTGCTTTGACTTTTGTATGCCAGAGATCTCTGGAGAGATACATAAAAACCTAGCACCCAGGTTTGCTTCTAAGGAGGAGAAGCTATTTTATACCTTTTGAATTTTTAACTATGAACTATTTGTATGTATCATCTATCAAATAACAACCTTTACCTCTAAAAAGGGGGTGCTCCTGCTAGGAATTTACCCAAGGGATACAGGAGTGCTGGTACATAGGGGCACATGTACCCCAATGTTCATAGCAGCCCTCTCAACAATAGCCAAAACATGGAAAGAGCCTAAGCGTCCATCAACTGATGAATGGATCAAGAAGATGTGGTTTATCTATACAATGGAATACTACATGGCAATGAGAAAGAATGAAATCTGACCATTTGTAGCAACATGGATGGAACTTGAGGGTGTTATGCTGAGCAATATAAGTCAGGCAGAGAAGGACAGATACCATATGTTTGCACGTATAGGTGGATTAGGAGGAACTTAACGGAGGACCATTGGGGAGAAGAAGGGAGAAAATAGTGGGGGAACGGGAGGGAGGCAAACCATGAGAGACTCTTAAATGCTGAGAACAAACTGAGGGCTGATGGGGTGGGGGAGGGGGAAGGGGGTGATGGGCATGGAGGAGGGCACTTGCTGGGATGAGTACTGGGTGTTATATGGAAACCAACTTGACAATAAAGTATTTAAGAAAAAAATAATAAAAATTTAAATATAAAAATAAATAAATAAATAAATAAGAGGGTGCTCTTTACTTTTTTTTTTTAATGTTTTATTTATTTCTAGGAGAGAGAGAGAGAGACAGTGTGAGCAGGGGAGGGTCAGAGAGAGAGGGAGTCACAGACTGAAACAGGCTCCGGGCTCTGAGCTGGCAGTCAGCACAGAGCCCGACGCGGGGCTCGAACCCACGAACCACGAGATCGTGACCTAAGCGAAAGTCGGACGCTTAACCGACTAAGCCACCCAGGCGCCCCAAGAGGGTGCTCTTTAAAAAGTGAAAGAGCAAGGGCACCTAGGTGACTCAGTCGGTTAAGTATCTGACTTTGGCTCAGGTCATGATCTCACAGTTCATGAGTTTGAGCCCCACATCAGGCTATGTGCTGACAGCTCAGATCTGGAGCCTGCTTCACACTCCTCCTTTGCCTCCTCTCTGGCCCTCCCCCAGTCGTACTCTGTCTCTCTCTCAAAAATAAGTAAAACATTAAATAAATAAATGAACAAACAAAAAGTGGAAGAGCATTTTCAATCATGTTTTAGGCAAATGGGAGAGGCCATAATGAAAGAAATTGCCTTTATTTTGCAATAGACAGCTATAGTTGACAAGAAGGAAAGAGAATTTGCAATCTGTTCACTGGGATGTCAGAAGATAGATCAAAATGAATACCCAGACTCTTAAAATATGGTTAATTACTGACAGAAGGAAAAAGCATAAAGTCCATCCCATTGCATTTAAGTAAGCAGTGATATGTCAAGGAAAAAGGACTAAACAGGAAGAAAATACTGAAGCTCCACTAAAAGTTATATAAAGAGAAAGGAAATCATTTGTGAAATAAAGCTTCAGAATGTTGTAGTATCACAGTAAAATGTATACATCAATTTTCAAATGAGCTCCATCAGATCCTGAGATCAGCAAAACAATTTCTCTTTCTTAAAATACTTACACAAACACACCCCTAAAGCACACACACATTCAGACACACGCTGTAAGCAACCTATGGGACCTCTGGGACAATTGTGGACTTTATGGCTATTTCTTTTTTACGGGTCATTCTTCGCATTTTTACTGCCCTAAATTTACCTCTTAAGTCACAGCAATGCAGATTGAGCTTTCTTTCTTCTTTAGTTTTGTTTCCAACCAAATCTTTTGTACATTTCTGGAATTTAAGCCACCTCAGTTACCGCTACTTATCTATAACACCATTGCTTTGAGGGATTAAAGCAGGTTTCTTGTAATACACTTAGATCAAGAGTTATCTGAGTTGAGAAGAATATCCTGTTTGAGTTGGGGATGGGGACTCTTTTTTTATTTTTATTTTTTATTTATTTTTTTTGATCTTGAGTTGTTTTGATTTCCCCTGAGAGCCGTAATCTTCAGCAAGAGATATTTTTTAAAAAGCCCCCAACACACCACAAAACATTCCAAGTGATTTTAACTGCTGAATGAGGTTGGGCTACCTGAGTGATTCTCTCTCTTCTCTTCTTTGGCAGAAAGGATTAGAAACCTCCACAGAACTTGCTCTCTATTAAAGTGGAGTGCTGTGCATTCATTGGCAAGAGGTGAATTGTTTTCAGATTACATGTGAAAGAGTGTGTGTGTTTCTTTCCCACATCAAAGACTTGGATGGAGGCAGTTCTGAGTATTGCCAGGGATGCAAGAATTGGTGCTAAAGTGATTAACAAAATTGCTTTCCTGCAAAAGAAGCACAAAACATTACCTAGGGATTAGAGGAGGAGAGGGCAAGATTAAAGGTGATATTGAATTTTGGGTGGAATATCTTATCCATCTTTTTCAAATCATGCTTCAAGGATTCTGCAGCCCCTCCTCAGGAAAACCTGAGCAAATCAAGGTCTTGCTTTCTCAAGTTTTGTACTCAGGGGCTCCGACAGAGTAAAATTAAAACTACTAACATAAGCAGTACTTGCTCGTGACCTCCATATCTTCATCTCACACTACAAATATACTTGGATTTGGGATGGATTTTATTCAGCACACACCAACGACTCCATTGATCAAAGATTCTTTCATTTGTAATTGGTATGTGTATCCACCTGTCGGATTTAAATGACAGTGTTTCGTAGAGTTTCTGGAGTTGTCTGGTTTTAGCAAATCTTGACTTGATTAGTATAGCATCCCTTGTAAAACGTATCTTTCCCAGTGAAATCTTCATCTAGCCAAACTGTGAAAAAACCAAACCAATGATAATAATGATGATGATAACAAAAGAACCTATATTCCAAATAGTGAAGGAAAGATCATAATCATATAGCAAACCTCGCAATGATTAGTTTAGGAAATTATTTTAAGGGGTATCTCTAAAATGCTCCAGGACATTCTCTGTCATGTAGCATTTTTTCATCTATTCTAAAACCTGAATTTAGGACACCCTTTCTCCAGGAAGTCCTCCTGACTTTAGTCTCCTCATCAGAGACAGGTGGAGACATATAGGTACATGTAACTGTTCTGGTGTGAATAAACTTTTCTTCCTCCTTGCTTTCTTCCTTTAAAACATTAAGTCCCCAGAAGGAATGACACATATATTTGGATAGGTGGGAAAAACATTAAGTTAAGGGTAATGACAAAATAAATATATTCAAAGCAATATATACAGTATGATGCCATTCATGAAAAAAGTTAACACAAAAAAACAATACGTTAACTCTTGAGGGAATATATGTATATATGTAAAAGTATAAAAAAGAGAACAGAATTATTATTCTTAAACTCATGCTAGTGGCTGCCTCTGGGAAGGAAGATGGGAAATGAGATTGGGGGTAATGGGAAAAGAAAATTTTAGCTACATCTTTTACGTTTATTTCTTTTAAAGGGGAAAAATATCCCATTAAGCTAAGATGATTCAGGGGCGCCTGGGTGGCTTAGTCGGTTAAGCGTCCGACTTTCGCTTAGGTCATGATCTCGCGGTTCGTGGGTTCGAGCCCCGCGTCGGGCTCTGTGCTGACTGCCAGCTCAGAGCCTGGAGCATGTTTCAGTCTGTGACTCCCTCTCTCTCTGACCCTCCCCTGCTCACGCTGTCTCTCTCTCTCTCCTAGAAATAAATAAAACATTTAAAAAAAAAAAAAAAAAGCTAAGATGATTCACTTAGACATAGTTAGGGGATGTGAAGGGTCACTGAAATTGTTACCTAAAAACACAGCAGAGATTTGAGATCTCATCTTTGTCCTCAAGTTTTTCTTTCACATAACATATGGAGGGGGTTTTTTTTGTTTGTTTTGTTGTTCTTTTGTGGTTGGTTTTTTTGGTTTTTTTTTTTTTTTTTTTTTTGGTCAGTCACAAGTTATGTCTCACTTTCTTTACAACGACAATAAAACCTGCTCCAAGTTGATTAAATAATTCAGAAGAGTTGTTAACTCCTTTTTTCTCACAATAACATCATCCTCACAAATTTATGTGCCGTGGTGATGGGACTTGATCTCTGCATGTGTTCTGTAAAGAGAATAAATAAATGAATAAATAAGCACAATTTGCTTGCCACCCGGCAAGCAAGAGTTTGTGGGCATTTTCATTTTGAAAAGCTGTTTCTCAAGGTTGCCTGTGTGACTTCTTCCTTTCAGGGACGTGTTGAGAACAATCATTTTTTTATCTGTCGTTCCCTTGGGGTCCCGTAAGGTCACTGGACATAAGATAGCTGTGAAATTTGACATTGTTCCAATTTAAATGCTTTCCTCCAGCAAGTGCAAGACTGTGGGTGCGTCGGTGCAGGGATTGCCATGGCCAGGCCGGTTCTGAGACTCGCCAGCCCTCCAGGCTTCAAAGCCTGCCATCCTTGATCTCACTAAAGAATGTTTTTGAATTCTGTGTCCATCTAGTGGTTGCCTGCAAAGATCTACTTGGCTTTTTCTTTCTTCCTTTTCTTTCACACTTGATCAGTGAGATTCTGTTTGTGATGGGGGTTTTGCCCCCCTTGGTCTTTAATTCTTTCACAGGTGGTTTCAAAGTGTCTATCCTTAGCCACTGCTTTCTATAAACAAGCAGGAATTCATGAACCCCAGTTACTGATGGCTCTCCTCACCCAGCAATTCTCCTCTCACTTTGAAAATGAACTGTTTTGTGGACAGTAAAGTACAGTTCTTTTTCACAGATGAGATTAGAGGCTTGAAGCGAGGCTAAAGGGAGGGGACGGGAGTTTTTTTCTCTTCCTTTTTTTTTTTTTAACTGGAGAGTCTTTGCATTGTAACCTATTTTAGCAAATGCAAGCACTTTATTTATTTTACACTCCGTTGCAACTTCAGTTAAAGACGACATGGCGCTAAGTAGAAAGTGCTGGCAATTGCTGATTTCCTCATCGATTCCATCATCTCCAGCATCCCAAGTATGAGGGTAGGAGCTGAAGCTCCGGTGGTTCTAGGAGCTAATGTGGTTGCATATCCGAGGAATCAAATGATCTCAGTTCTATTGGAGAATTCTGATGTGCCACGGGGATGGCCGTACCTCGCCTCACCTCCTCCCCTCCGTGGGCTGAAAAGTCTCTTCCCGAGGCTCAGCTCCTCTGATTTGAGGTTTTAGATGTAATTCAGTGCTTATCTGTTATGGTTTTCACATGGATCCTGAAAGTTGGGGAGCTCATGGATTTATACTATTCTGAATTCTGTGAGAAAAAAATAATGGAGGCCAAGTTTCCTAGCACATAAACAGTGAAAGGGCATATGTGTGTCTTGGGCCACCCTGGCCTCCAGGAAGATGGGGACACACACTAAATTAAAGTCACTGCCTTTGTTCCAGCTCAACTAAACCAGTATTTTTAACATTTTAAAATACTCTTTCTCTTTATAAATGCAACACACTTTATCAGAATCAATTTTAAAAATATAAATTGTGTTTACTCGACATTGTTTATAATAGCAAAAACTGCAATTAAACAACCTAAATGTCCATCAATGGACAACTAGCTAGGTAAACTATAACATGTCCATCTCTGCAATAATATGTAATCACCTAAAAGTGTAAGCCTGGGGGCGTCTGGGTGGCTCAGTCAGTTAGGCATGTGACTCTTGATTTTAGCTCAGGTCGTAGTCCCAGGGTCGTGGGACTGAGTCTCACATCAGGCTCCACACTGAGCATGAAGCTTGCTTGGGATTCTCTCTGTCTCTCCCCCACTCTGCCCCTCTCCCCGGCTCGTGTAAAAATAAAAAATTACAGAGTGAAACTGGAAAAGAGTGAGGAGTGACATGAAAACATATCTACAAATGATGTTAAGTGAAAAAAAGTTGACAAATTGTATCACAAAAATGATATGTATAAAACAATCCTATATATATATATCAGGTGCATGTACATGTCAGACTGTGGGAGGTGATCTAAGGGGACTTTAACCATATCTGTATGTTTTACTTTTTTATAAGGAGATGTATGTATGTATATAATCCTCATGTAATTAAAAATAATTTTAAATGATTTTAAAAACCAAATAGAAAATAACTAAAAAGAAAATAAATAAAATCACCTATAATCTGCTACCCAGCCTTCCATATAGTCTTTTGTATATATGCTTTTCTAAAAATTAAAAAAAATTTTTTTTAATCTTTATTTATTTTTGAGAGTGAGACAGAAAGAGACAGAGTGTGAGCAGGGTAGAGGCAGACACAGAATCTGAAACAGGCTCCAGGCTCTGAGCTGTCAGCACAGAGCCCGACACGGGGCTTGAACCCACAAACTGTGAGATCATGACCTGAGCCGAAGTCGGACACTTAACCAACTGAGCCACCCAGGTGCCCCTCTAAAAACATTTTTATTGTGGTAATATATACATAAAATAAAATTTATCATTTTAGCCATTTTTAAGTATACAGTTCAATGCCATTAACTACATTCAAATTGTTGTGCAATCATTACCACCATCCATCTCCAGAACTTTTCCATCTTCCCAAACTGGAACTCTGTACTCATTTCCCCTTCCCCCAGCCTCTGGCAACCACTGTTCTACTCTCTGTCACTATGTATTGCCTACTCAGGTACCTCACACAAGTGGAACCATACAGTATTTGTCCCTTCGTATCTGGTTTATTTCACTTAGCATATAATGTCTTCAGTGTTCATCTGTGTTGTCACATAGGTCAGAATTTCATTTCTTTTAAAGGCTGAAAATTTCCACTGTATGTATATGGCACATTCTGTTTATTCATTCACCCATCAGCGGACACTTAGTTTACTTCCACCTTTTGGCTATTACAAATATTGCTGCCATACACACTGGTGTACAAATAGCTGTGTGAGTCCCTGCTTTCAGTTCTTTTGTGTGTATACCCAGAAGTGGAATTGCTGGATCAAACAGTAATTCTATATTTAATTTTTGGAGAAGCCTCCATACGGTTTTCCACATTTGGCTGCACCATTTTACATTCCCACCAGCAGTGCATTGGGGTTCCAATTCCTCCACGTCTCACCAACACTTGTTTTCTGGTTGGTTGGTTGGTTGGTTGGTTGGTTGGTTTGTTAATCATAGCCATCCTAATAGGTGTGAAGCAATTATATACTTTTAAAAATTAAAAGCTGGCCTCAACTGTAGCTTAATATAACCCTGACATTTTCCTATGCCATTAAATATCCTTCAACAATATCATTTTAATGCCTGCATAGCGTTCCACTGAGTAAGATGTACCTTAATTTACTCAGCCAGTTCCCTATTACTGGAAACTGAAGTGTTTCTTATTTTTTTGGCCTTATAAAGAGTGCTCTATATTCACGTTCTTGACTTTGTTTTAAATTTGCTTATAAACTCCTAACAGTCATAGAGCATATACTTTTTTAAGCTTTGGAGATCAACATCCAATTTAAAATTCAATTAAAAAGAGGGATTGGAGGACAGAAAGAATTGCCACACTGCTACACACTTAAAGACCCCAAGCAAACTACTACTTAATCGGTTGAGAAATTCGCTCACACAATGTAAAGAGTGGGTATTGTCTGTCAGCCCTCCAGCAATTTGCCTTTCACCATTGACCTCCATCGAAACCTTCAGCTTAGGAAAAGAATGTAGAAGCCTCTCACTTGGAAAGCTTGGCTCCATGGTACTCAGATGCTATAAGTGTCTGTGTGTGAGCATTTCATCACTGGAGCCCACTACTGGACCCAGGACCAATCTGAATCTCTCTCACTCTGCTCCGTACTGAAATATGATGCTCTCTCTGAGGTGGCAACTGCAGAAGTATTTAAGACAACCCATAACTAACACAATGGAGAAAGTAAGTTCAAGAGGAGGAATCATCCAGGAATACATGACAAGGTGGTAGCTTTCTCCCTCCTGAACTGTCCAGTCAGTAGTCGGCACAGCCTATGCCCCCAGAGCCTTGGGTAAACTTTAGTTATGTCACTCTGCTACTCAGAGACCTCTGTCACCCATAGGCTTTGTAGTCAATATAAACCTCTTTTCCTGGCTCTCAATACTCTGGTTTCCCAGAACCTCTCTCCATCCTTATTGCCCCAGCATAAAGCCTTCCATCCCATCCTAACTGACCTATTTACTACATCCCCAGTAAGTGGTGCATAATGTGGAAAGACCTTTGGACTTAAGAGGGAAACAGTCTGGGGGCGCCTGGATGGCTCAGTTGGTTAAGCGTCTGACTTCAACTCAGGTCATGATCTCGCAGTTCGTGAGTTCAAACCCCGTGTCGGGCTCTGTGCTGACAGCTGAGAGCCTGGAGCCTGCTTTGGATTCTGTGTCTCCTCTCTCTCTGTTCCTCCCCTACTCATGCTGTTTCTCTCTCTCTCTCAAAAAATGAATAAACATAAAAAAAAAAAAAGAGTGGGACAATCTGGATTTGAACACTGGCTCTACCATTTCTTTAGTAGGTGACCTTGGGTAAAATACCTAACCTTGCTGAGCCTCAGTGTCCTAACTGTAAAATAGGGAGGACAAAGCCTAATTTGCTGTATTCTCATGTGTATGTTAAACTGGACAACAGCATGTAAAAGAAGTTGATACTATGCAGAGTGTGCAGTGAGTGCTTGATAGATGACATGAATGGCTTGTTTTTCCTGGACTCTGAGCTTTGCTCCCACCTGTTCTCTTTCTGGAAAAGTTCTCTCTCATATAAATCCCACCCAATCATCAAAACAGACTCATGTTTTAGGCCCCCTGAAAGCTGTCCCCTGAAGATCCTTAGCACTCCCTGACTAGACCATTCAATTGGCAGTAGTCCAGACTACCTGCTATTGGCCCTATTCTTACCATGTCTTTCTTCTCCAGGTAGCCTGTCAAAGGACAAAAACCATGCCTACTACCTACCTCTTCCCCCCTGCCCCACTTTTCTCCCTCTGCAACAAGAATGTTTTACACACAGCAGATGGTAAATAAATATTTGTTGACTGACCCTATTCACTTCCCCTGCCCTTCATGAGCTGCCTGTATCAGCATGTCCTTATCAGTCCTTCTAAATGGACTCTCTCCTGACCCAATTTTCAGTGAACACAGATTTCAATTTTGCCCCAATAATAATCATAATTAATACATAGCACTTCCTTGCTTACATTAGCCTGTAAAGTCAACAGAATGGATATTCTTGTTATTATTATCCCTATGTCTTAGAGATCCAGAGAGGTCGAGTGATTTGTCCCAAGGCCACAAAGCTAGTGTATGGCAAAACTAAAACTGAACTCAGATCTGCTGATTGCTAAGCTCATGCTCTTGGCCTCACATAATAAAACCTCTCTATATATGTATTTTGTCTAAGTTTATTTCTTTAGTTTGAGACAAAGAGCGCACGCGTGCGTACGCGCGCGCGCATACACACACACACGCGCACACACACACACACGAGTGAGGAAGAGGCAGAGAGAGAGAGGGAGAGGCAGAGAGAGAATCCCAGGCAGGCTCCATGCTGCCAGGGCAGAGCCTGACACAGGGCTCCATAGCACAACTGTGAGATCATGACCTGAACCAAAACCAAGAGTTAGATGTTCAACCAACTGAGCCATCCAGGCGCCCCCCTCCCTCCATATTTAACTGTTAATGAACATTGGTCCCTCTGCGAAGTAATATTACGATGAAATTGTAAGCCCCTGCCTAAGAAAAAAATGGTGGTGTTCTTGGGTAACTTCTTAACTGTTTGCAGAAGCATAAAAGAAATGCACATACTACGCCAATTCTCAGCAAAACGTTCCAGGTGAGAACTTTGTGTGAATTATTTCCTTGGGACCCAGAAGGAAAGCTGGGCTTCGATGGGAAGGTATCTTTTCCACTATACCTTAGTGGAACTCAGAGCAGCCCTCTTAGAAATGGTTCCTCCACTATTCTTCTGACCTTCTTAGGTGACCTTCTGCCCACACCCCCTCAAGGCTAAGGGCTTCTGCTCCAAGGCCTTGGCTCTGGCTGCCAGGAGTTCTTCCCCTGCAGTCACCCTCCATGAATGAGGGTTCCCCCTGCAAAGGGCACAACTCATTAACAGCTCCAGGAAATCATAGTTTATCCTGATTAGAAGCAATGCTAAGAGATGCTAGCACTACACGGTCCCCCAGCACACCCAGCAGCCTCCCTGGCTATACATCTCATCTGCTGACAGCTCAGCAGACATTCTTCAGATTTAGGAAGATCTGAACCATGTGGTTCACCTGCAACCCAGCGTGGAACCATGCCTCTCAGTTACCTCAGTCACTGAGTAAGCAACAACTTATCTGTCTAGTGTGTTGGATCTACCTGTTATCCCAGATTCTGTTTGTAACAGTTGCTGAAACTGTCCCAGCAAGTTCCTCTTTCTTCCTTGCCCCACCTTGGACACTTGGGCATTAAAGTCAACTTTGCTGAGCTGCCTCCAGACTTGTTCAATATACATTTATTGAGAACCACTTTCCATGTACCTCGCTAGGCACTGGGAGATACAAAGAGGAGGGGGGAGTGTAGAGTCTTCTCATGTTTTTCTCAGCTCAGTTTCCACCGCGGGCCCCACTTTTCCCAACCCCTAGTTGTACGGACACTGTTCACGTTCTCCATCTTGGTGTTTTCTGAGACAAACACTAGCATGGATATGAGCACAGCAATGGCTTGATTATGCTCTAATTACTCTGGGCCAAAAACAAGATTAGATCTCAATTCACATGCTCTTTGGTAGACTGTCACATGGGCCCCCAGGCACATTATGCCTTCGTCTTTACCCACATTGCTTGGTGAAACCCTCTCTCCCTTTCTTTCTCACACTGCTGTAACCGCTGGTTTTCCCACACCCACCATTCAGTCTCAAACACTAAAATTCAAACATTGCTCCTCCAAAGACCTTAACCTTGAGACTCAGACATTGTTCCTTATTCCTCAACAGCACCTCCTCCTTCCCTAGCTTCTCTTTAGCACAACATCAACTCAGTCAAATGAAATAAACAAATATTTACAGAGTGAGGAAAAGGGGGGGAGGGGACAGCTGTGAGTATTGACCCATCCTGCCCCAGCTTTCCCTCGCTCAGGGGGTCTTTGGGAATAAGCTCAAAATGGCAGTTAAGAAGATAAATTCTAGTTACTTGTGCTCTCCTGAAAACCAGCAATGAGAAATTCGTATTTGAAGTTTTAAACACCATTTACAATAGCATCCAAAAAACCAAACACCAGCTATAAATCTAACCAATCACGAACAGGATCTACATCTAGAAGACTACACAACACCGATGAAAGAAATAAAAGGCCTAGATAAATGGAAAGAGAGTCTGTGTTAGAAGATCAGGATATAAAAGTCAATTGCTTGCACAACCCAGCAATAAACAACTGGGATCTGAAATTTTGAAAAAGATACCAGTTCAAAATCTTCTTTCTCAGAGTCACATGTTCAGGCGATAAGCAGTTTCAACTTGACTATGTCCTTCAGTCAGAAATCCTGGGGTTCTTGAGACCTTTCATATAGTGGCCCAGATGTCACATTTGGCTTGAAGTCCAAGCTATCCTGTGATTCTAACCATTGCCAGATTCCTCTGAGGCCCTGTTGTCTGTTGAGATTTTTTTTTCCTTTTTTTCCCCCAAAGGCTCTTTCATTTAAGCAGCCACACTTTCCCCGGAAGCTTCCATTCCTTGTTTTCAAACCTTCCCGCCTCTCTTGTTTCCAGCTGGTTACTGAGCTTTGGTCTGCCACTTCCAAAGACACCTCCAACCTCGAGCAAGTCACGCTGCCTTGTGACCTGTTTCCCAGCTATTGTCAGGCTTCTCTGTTCTTCGTCCGTCTTTACCTCCAACTCCTTCCATGCGTCTCCCCAGGGTACAGGTCAGGATTTTGAGAGTGTACTTACCATGTTAAATCATTTTCTCTGAAACAAATATTTGCATATGCAAGCCCCACATTTGCCATATGGTTTTCCCTACTTCCCACCCAGAGGAACTCTCAATCTCATATATATTTGAGGAAATGAAGTCTTCCCCAGATGGTCTCTCCAAAGCAAGGTCAGAGTTTATGCATTCCTTCAAAGGTTCTGGGCAGAGGTTAGAATGACGCATGTTTTCTCGGTCCAGAAGCAATCGCCGCACCTGATAATGAGACATAACCTGACTCTTGCTTAGCTACAAACACACCAGAGTTTGAGAGAGATGTTGAACCATAAACTCTATCCCCACAAGGAAGGGCAAGAAACCTGCCCAGTTGCTCAAATAATTTCAAACCAAATCCCCTAAGAATTCTTCCACGGGGAGAGAAAAAGAGCATGAATATTAGAAAGACGGTGAACCAGGTGTGCCGAAAAGGTTTCTCAGTCGTTCTTAGCTCTGGAAAGGGATGGGGCAGCCCCACATCTCTACTGGGAAACATATTTCCCCTTTTAAATCAGGAAAGAAAAAAAAACAACAACAACAACATAACCCCAAATAGAGAATGTTTTCTTTTGTAACTGGAAGCAAACATCGCTGATGGCTTTAACAGCTGCCTGCCAACATGGCCTGAGTAGCAGGCAAGCTCAAACATTTTTTGAGATCAACACATGTACAGACATACAGTATATTAGGTCAAATTATAAATCCAGGAATAAAAGAACAAATAAACAAGTTTCAGCTTTCTCTAGGCTTCTGCGTCCAACACCAGCTAAACTAGACTCTGAAGCAGAGAAATCTAGATTCCAAGAAGGCAGGTCTCCCAGGAGTTCAAGTCAAACCTCCCTCTGGTAGGAAAAGAAGGTGCCGTTGTAGATTAACTGGCTGACGGCTGACCAGGTCCAGGCCGACCGCCCTGCCTAGCCCAGGCTTCCTTGTGTCGGCCAGCAGACTCTGAGGATGTGTGGCAGGTTAACTATAGACCTGCCATTGACTTGATCTTTGACCCCAGTAAATCATTTAATATGCCATGTGCCTTTGTCCATATGTTTATGTTTGGTGTGATTTGGATGAGAATTCCAGCACGTATAGGTGTGCCACCCATTAGGGCTAAATCTTTCCCTTTAGAGTTTCTAAGAAGAACCGCTGGACGAACCAGATTGAAATGCCTACAGATGGTGAGACTGGCATTGCCTTAATTGTGGTTGACAAATAGAAGAATACATTTGTTCTTTGGTTATCAAAACAGACGCAAGGGGCAAGAAATCCACTGGAAGAGAGTAGGTGCAAGGATACTGAATTATTACTCTGATCCTACCACTCTGTTAGTCAGGTGACCTTGAGCAAATCACTTAGGCCAAAGTTGTTCAGACATTAGCTGGTCATGAAATCAATGAAATAAATGGGAATTGCTTCTTGGCCTTTTGGCTAAGACCAAGTGCAATATCTATGAAACAAATGGGAACTCCACATTTTCTAATGAAGTCAAGTTGAAGAGAACAGAAAAATATCAGTGCTTAGTCTACACTAAGTATAAGCACTATTGCATATGTGTGTGGATGTGTTTCCTGGGGCCATGATGAACAATAAATTTCCCACAATGGGTAACAAACAAAAAAGTTTTCTAGCCCACAACCTAGGGTTGTGAACACAGGGTTCTGATTGTCCCATCTATTGAGCGGAAATAATTCATTTTAGACATATATATGTATGTGTGTGTGTGTATGTATTCATATTCACATATGTATATAATGAGCACCACATGCATCAGGCACCAAAGTATATGACATATACAGACAGGCACAGCAAGGCCCTGTCTTCATGGAGGCTCAGATAGTAGGGACGCCAGTCATGAAATTATTATGTAATTATTCAACTACCATTGTGATAAGGCCTATAAGAGCCTTACAAGGTATGAAGAGAGCATGGAACACAGGTTCCTAACCTGGGCTGTGAGACCTGTGCCTGCCTCCCTAAGGAAGTGACAAAGAAGTCAGAGAGTGATGTAGGCAGAGAAGTGGAGGGAAGGCATTCCAGGCAGAAGGACCAGCAAGTGTGAGAAGACCCTGCAGAAGGAACAACAGTGTCAGTCTTACCTCAAAGACTTCCGTGAGGACCAAAGGAGAGGACAGTGGAAACACTTCATAAACCGTAGTATTAATTCAAGTAGGGTGTATTCTTGTTTAAAACAATGAATATAATCATGACCTAAAGATGAGCTTAGTTTCCTTTATGCATCCATTCAGTGACTAGCTGAGCATTGAGGATATGGCAGCAAATAAGACAGGACCACTGCCCTGGGAATGTTCCCTTCCAGAGAGACAGACAATAAACACACAAACTGGTAATGTCAAGAGCGGTAAAGTGAGGCAGAGGAGTAGAGAACAACAGAAATGCGGAAGTGTTTTAGACAAGAAAGCAGTGCTCTCTGTGGGGGTGACAACCACATCTGAATAAAGTGACCTTGGATGCATCACCAAACATTTCAAGACTCGGTTTTCCTCATCTGCTAAATAAGGCTACCTATGCCCATCTCATAGGACTTCCTTGAGGATAAGGAATGCAAGGCCTCCGGGACAGTGCAAGCATGAATAGGCATTTAACATCTGCTCAATTGCTGAGTGTCTGCTGGTCTATTATTCAAGGTACCGGGAATATGTTTAGAACGATATAGAATGACAAGAAGGAACAAGCAGGCCTACTATTTTCAGACCAGGCTGCACAAATCCCTCAAAAGGAGTAATTATTATGTTCAACTCCGTGTCAGCTGGGTCCTCCAGGAAGTGGGTGCTGAGCCACAGTGAGGTGTGCAAGCAGGCTGGGGGGTGAGGGTGGTGGTAAAGCCTGGGAAAGAGAAAAGAGAAGCCAGATTGGGCAAGAAAAGACTCTGGAGGAAAGACCGCTAGTTAAGAGGAGTCCTACACGGGCAGAAATGGCCAGACCCTGGCACCCCCACCATGTTCAGTCATTAGCATGAACTGCCAATGAAGGACATGGGCTTGGCCCAGAAGGGCAATCGCATGGCAAATTCCTCCTTGAAGGGACACTGGAGTGGTATGCCACCACTCCAAGTGCTTTCTTGGGAGAGGAAAATACAATTTACTTTGACTTGGGGAAGCTTTACAGAGGAAAAGCACTCCAAGGGCCAGAGGGGCCTTGTCCTGATTTATGATATTCTGTATCTGTTAGGATGTCTTTGGCCACATGCCAACTCAAAATGGCTTGAACAGTTTAAAAAAATTGATAATCTCTTACAAGAAGGAGCAAGGAGGCCCCAGGGTTGTCTAATTTATAATTCAATGATGTCATCACTGTGTCACCATTTTGGAAGACTCATTTTTCAATTCTAGGCATCTCTTGTGGACACAAGAAGATCTAGCAGAAGACAGGCCCTATCCTTCTGTGCATTTCTTTTTATCAATGAAGAAACTTCTAAAAAGCCCATCAGCAGACTTGTCCTCATAATCCATTGGCCAGAATCACATCACATATCCACAGATATACAAGTCACCCGTAAGACCAATGACCCTGGTTATGACTGGTGGGCCTGCAGGTCTGGGATGACAAGATTAATAAAGTCCTTTTTACTTTTATTTTTAATATGTGGCTTTATATACATACATATATATATATATATATCTGCTAGCTATATTAAAATATAATTCCATACTAACTTGTGACATTTTTTGAACTGAAAAAAATGTGTTCATCATCAAGTTTTTAAAAATTGTGGTAGAATACACATAACATAAAATTGACCATATTAACCATTACAGATAGTGGCATTAATTCATTCACATTGTTGTGATACCAATACTACCCTCCATCCACTTAACTCTTTTCATCTTACTCAACTAAAACTCTGTACCTATTAATCAATAACTCCACATTCTTCTTTCTCCCAGCCCCTGGCAATCACCATTCTACTTTCTGCCTCTATGTATGTGACTACTCTAGATAACCTCATGTAAGTGGAATCATGTAATGTGTGCCCTTCTGTGTTTGGCTTATTTCGCTCAGCATAATGTCCTCAAGGTTCATCCATATAGTAGCATGTGTCAGAATTTCCTTACTTTTTAAGACTAACAACATTCCATTGAATGTATATACCACATTTTACTTCTCATCCATTGATACACTGGGGTTCTTCCATCTTTCAGCTATTGCAACTAATGCTGCTATGAACATAGGTGTATAAATATCTACTTGAGACCCTGGATCCAACTCTTATGGGCATATAACCAGAAGGAGAATTGCAGGATCAAGTGGTAAGTCCTTTTTTTCCCCAAGAACTACCATACTGTTTTCCATGGCCAATGCACCATTTTGTATTCCCACCCCCAATGCACAAGGGCTCCAATCTCTTCACATCCACACCAATACTTGTTATTTCCTGGTTTGGGTTCTTTTTTTCTGGTGTTTTTATATAGTAGCCATCCTAAGAGATGTGAGGTAGTATCCCACTGTGGTTTTTATTTGCTTTTCCCTAACAATTAGTGACACTGAACATCTTTCATGTGTTTATTGGCCATTTGCAGATCTTTGGAAAGATGTCTACTCAGGTCCTTTCCCCAGTTTTTTACTGGGTTGTTTTTTCTTGTTATTGACTTGTAGAAGTTCTTTATATATTCCAGATATTAACTCTTTATCAGATATATGACTTGCAAATATTGATCAGTCTCTGACATTTTTTAAAGTTAAAAGGTCAGGCTATGGAGCCCACTGCTTAGATTCAAATCCCAGTTGTGCCACTTACTAGGTTAGGGGGAAGGGTGAACAATCACACAACATCCATCATCTGCCAACAAGAAAGAAAGGGGCAATGGCAGTTAAGTACCAACCAGCACAGGAGTCCGTCACACAGCAGTAGATGTCAAAGGCAGGCAGGTGTGGGTGGGGCTTATTTCAGTTTTCAAATCAAGGGTAAATGTCAAGTTATAATAGAAGATAGTATTTCACTGAATGCTGACTTTGCCAAGGCCACACCAAGTCCTTTACATGCATTATCTCATTTCACTTACTCATTCAACAAGTATTTGATAAAAGCCTAATATGAACATCACTGCTGAGTTAAAAACAAAATAAAACAAGAAATAAGATGCTGTACCTGCCCTCAAGGAATTTATAGACTTTGGTCAAAGAATCAAACAACCTACAATGATGCTAAGTGTCATAAAGGATAGGTCCACAGTCCCACGGAAACTGACCTGGTCAGGCAGGTCAGGGAAGACTTCTCTGGAAACAGAGGAAATGGAGCTTGAATTGAGGTAAGAAAAGATAGGAGTGAAGAGCTACATGTTACAGACCCATCAGTCCTGTGAGGTAGGTACAACTCTTATCGCCACTGGAATGGAAGCTCTGAGAATATAGGGCCATGTCCACCTTGTCCACCAACATTTCTCTGTTGTCTAGAACAGTACCTGACACAAAACAGTCCCCAGTAAACATTTGTTGAATGAATGTATCCTCATGTTAGAGATGAAGAACTCAAATCTCGAATCTCAGAGAGGGTAAGTAACTTACAGTCACACAGTACAGAACCACAGTCACAGCGCCAATAAGTAGCAAAGCTCACTGTAATGCCAGGCAGTAAACTCTGAAGCTTGAGCTTTTGACTTTTTAAAAAGTCATCTTAACACTATATGTTAACTAACTTGGATTAGAAAAAGAAACGTCATGTCAAAAAAAAAAAAAAAAAAGGTGGGGCACCTGGGTGGCTCAGTCGGTTGAGTGTCTGACTTCAGCTCAGGTCATGATCTATAGTTCGTGGGTTCAAGCCCCATGTCGGGCTCTGTGCTGACAGCCAGCTCAGAGCCTGGAGCCTGTTTCAGATTCTGTATCTCCCTCTCTCTCTGACCCTCCCCACTCATGCTGTCTCAGAAATAAATAAAAAACATTAAAAAAAATTTTTTTAAATAAAAATAAAAAAAAAAAAGAAGAAGAAGTAAAAAGTAAAAAGACTTACTTAACCCCATCATCCTAGGCCTAGAGAAGTTATAAGTATTCTCTTCCGTGGCCTCCAAAGTCATTTATTTCAACATGCTAGTATGGCCCATCACACAGCGTGCTGTAGTTTCTTCCACTCATGACCGTCTACCTCCCTCCTTCCCAGATCCAGTCTTCCTTCCCTCCAAGTAGCAGTAACCTGTGAGCAATTTAAGGGACTGTATCTAAATGTGCACACGGTGCACCACTTGAGAATGCAGGCTCCACGTTCAGACAGACCTGAGGACGAAGCCTGCTTCTGCCGCTCACCAGTTCCCTCTCTAGGCTTCTGTTGCTTACTCTGTAAAATGGAGATGATGATAGGACCCACACCCCTCAAAGCTGTTAGAAGAACTCATTGAGAGAATGCCTATAAAACACTAAGAATGGTGCTGGGCCCAAAGTAAGAACGCAATAAAAGTTCGCCAATACTCTATCCTAGAAAAAAATAAACATCAACATCCATCCCATGCTAAACGGCAAGAAAAATTACATGGTGTTTTTTTTTCTAGGGCAGGGATGGGCAGGCCTCAGCTACTTGGCTCTTCCTCACTCCAAATGCACTACCAGCAGTGCCGCCCTGAGCCACGGTCTCTTGCGGAAGGAAGGGATTGGCCAGTAAGGGGGTGACCAAAGAGGGTCGCAGAATTCCCAAGTTGCTTTCCCCTCCCCGGCCCTGAAGGGGCCGCGCTGCTTCTGCTTGGGCCTTGCCAATCCTCCACCTCTTCCCTTCTGTTTTCCCATCCCTCCCTCCCCACTTCAAACCCTGGGAAAAACAAAATGAAGGAAAGCACACCAACCAAGAAGCCTTTTCACTTCATTGTGTTTTCCAGCTAGACCTGAACAGACCGCGATCAATTCAGCGCTCTCTCCCCCTCCCTCCTCTCTCCTTCTCTCTTCTCTTGTCCTCTTTGTGTTCTTTTTCTCTGAGGCTGTGTCTTCAGGCTCAGGAAAACGCAGTTACCTCCCAGCCTCAGAAGGATACGAAAAGCCTCAGTTGCCAGTAGCAAACACAACCTGATTATAACAGGTCTCCATGGCCCTTGGTACAGAAAGGCAGAGAAGCAGGGGCTCCCATACGGATTCTCTGAGAAATGCCTCAATTTGACCGCTTCTGTCCCACCCCAGGCTCAGCTGCAACGAGTCACACAGAAAACCTCAATCTCCCGCTTCCTCTGGCCAAGAACGTTCTGAAGTCCACCCCATCCCAGACATGGAGTTTGCATTCCGAGTTTGAGTAAACCTGGCCAGTTGGACTTGGAATCAAATAGGATGAAGAAAGAATACACCTTTTCCATTTTCAAAGCTGCCTAGTGGGATTTTGTTTTTTTCCAACAGGGTAACTCCAAATTGGCAGGACTTTCAAAGCTACAAGTTTCCATGTCCCCAGCCCTCACTGAAGAAAAATTTCCTGGTTAGGTTGGCATATGTGAAGGTTTGGGGTGTGCAAGTGAGAAACATTGAACAAATAGTTAAACCTGAGCTATGAATCAAATTAGTCTAAACAAGATTCTCCCCGTCCCCATGCTGTACTAGTTACCCTCCTTAATTCCTATCTCAAACGTATATTCAAAAATAACTACTATTTATCAAGTGCCCAGTAAGTACCAGGAACTGAACTAAGTAATTTATTTACTTATGTTGACTCATTTTATCTTCACAACTATGCGAGATAGGAGTTAGTTACTGTTTCCTCTCTGAAGAGGAGACAAGGGGTGCCTGGGTGGCTCAGTCAGTTAAGCGTCCAACTTCAGCTCAGGTCATGATCTGATGGTTCATGGGTTCGAACCCCATGTCAGGCTCTGTGCTGGCAGCTCAGAGCCTGGAGCCTGCTTCAGATTTCGTGTCTCCATCTCTCTCTGCCCCTCCCCCACTCATATTGTGTCTGTCTGTGTCTCTCTCTCTCTCTCTCTCTCAAAAACAAACATTAAAAATTTTTTAAATAAAAAAGAAGAGACAAGTACTTTCCCCAAAGTCACACAGTTAATAAATGCCAGCACCCGAGTTCAGCTCTCATCCCCAACACAATACCATGGATGAATCTCAAAATCACTCTGCAGAGTGAAAGAAAGGGTACTTACTGTATGAATCCATGCACATAAAATTACAGAAAATGCAAACCCATCTACGGTGATTGAAAGCAGACCAATGGTTGCCTGGGGGTGGGGTAGAGGGAAAGATAAATTACAAAGAGGAGTAAGGTTGTTTTGCATTGTAGCAAATCTGTCTTATTTCTGGCTTTCTAGATGACGTGATTCTCATATTTCCTTCTTCATTCAATCTGTTGTAATAAATGCGACAACCTGAATGCAATGAGTGAAGCTTTTCCAGAAGCTTCATATTCTGTAGCTTCTGGAAAATTCCACTGTATACTTGTGAGAGAATGAGAGTAAAAAAGACAAACAATATCTTAGTATAATATTATTATGAAAAATAATTTGACCTTGCAACCCCCTGAAAGGATCTTGGGGACCCACAGGGGTCCCCAGACCATGCTTTGCAAATTGCTGATTTAAAGTGCTTAGAACTCGGGCGCCTGAGTGGCTCAGTCAGTTAAGCATCTGATTCTTGATCTCACTTTGGGTCTTGATCTCGGAGTTGTGAGTTCAGGCCCTGTACTGCATGGAGCCCACTTAAAAACAAACAAACAAATAACTAGCTCACTCGCTCAGAACCAGAAACTACTGATTCTGGTTCTAATGCTACAATCTCCATTATTTTACCTCTCCTACCAAACACCTTGTGAAATCCCAAGAAACAGAGGAAGAAACTGGGGCATAGAGGAGCATCAGATGGAAGGCTGTACTGATATTCTCCTTCAAAGTTCTTTCCACCCCTGTGTGTCTCTGGCATGGAATACTTTTCTCTTAAAATTAAGAGAGGGGCACCTGGGTGGTTCAGTCATTTGAGCATCCGAATCTTGATCTCAGCTCAGGTCATGATGTCATGGTTTATGAGATTGAGCCCTACACTGGGCACTGACCCTGCTTGGAATCCTCTCTCTCTCTCTCTCTCTCTCTCTCTCTCTCTCAGAAATAAATTTTTTAAAAATTTTTTTCAAAAAAACTCTGCCCTGGAATGTGGCAACAAACAGGGAGGGCATAAGCTTAGGAGTGAATCAGGGTGTGAATATTGTTTCTCCTTCTGACAGCCTATATATCTTGAATTAAGTTATGGAACTTTTCTGAACCTCAGCTTCCTCGTCTGTAGACAGGAAATCATCTTAACTTTCTGAAAGGATTACTGTGCAGACTCAGTGAGCTACTAACGGACGAATCGCAGCTGAGTACCTGGCACCTAACAGAGGTGCACTCTTAGCGACTGTGACATTTTTATAGAAAAGCAAAGGGCAAGATGGAAATACCACAAATTCTAACATAAGACAGGCCTGGGTTTGAATCCTAATAATGTCAGTTTGAGGCAAATCATTTCACCCACCTTGCAGTTATTGTGAGGGCTGACTGAAATGATGTCTATAAATTGGCTGTCATCTATCCCGTGCCCTATAGACAGTCACTGTTATTATTACTGAGCATTTGCAGCTGTGGCTACAAGGTCACTATTTCCCAGGGGGAACCTCTCACACTCAGGGACAGCCTCTTGTGGTCCAGCCCCTGGTATTCCTGGGGACAGGTTAGGAATATCTGGCTCTCCAACAGGCCTGATGGGCCTTTTCCAAGTGAGTTAACCCAGTCCTCACTCAGCATTTCCCTTCTCCTAAATATACCAACAGGGCATGCTGCACAGATGATAAGAGAGTTAACATCTAGAGCAAGTGTTCCCAAGTCAGGGGGAGAATAGGCACTGCATATACAGTTTATTTATTTATTTTTTGGTGGGGAGGGGCAGAGAGAGGGGGAGAGAGAGAGAGTCCCAAGCAAGCTCCTTGCTGACAGCACAAAGCCCAATGCAGGGCTCGAACTCATGAACCGAGAGATCACGACCTGAACCAAAACCAAGAGTTGGACACTTAACCCACTGAGCCACCCAGGGGCCCAACACTGCATGTAAACACCACCCCACACAGGGGAGAGGCTGTACAAGGGCTGTGGAGTCAAACTGGGAGTCAAATCCTGACTCTACTACTTCTTTATTAACTGCAAGATGTGGGGCAAATTACTTAGCCTTTGTAAGGCCAGTTTCTCACCTGTAATTGAGAATAATCGTGGCTAAGTGTGAACAGCACTTACCACGGTACACATAGGAAACATCAATACATTTATTTTTCTATTATCACTACTTCTATTGCTGTTGCAGCAGGATTCCAACGTTTTAACAATAATACATATGGTAGCTCACATTCCTACCTAGACAAGATCAGGGAGCAGCAAGCAGCATGGTATGGGAAGAAATTGCCTGTTTTCACTTTTACGTACTTGCAAGTTTCTTTAGCAAGCACCAGTGACTAGAAGAGCATGGGAAAATTAACAAAGAGAAGGAGTAGGAGAAGTTTTAAAACTCAAACCGAGCTCACCCACATCACAGCCTACCGGCCCCAGGCCTCAAAGGGCGGTGCCATGTGCGGGGGGGGGGGGGGGGGGGGGGGGGGGGGCGGCGCCTGCGCAAAAGCAGGCAATGGTGCTAGGGAGTCCTGAGAGCGCCAATCAATCAGAAGGCTTTCTGGTGAGCCCAGTCTTTCTGTTGCTAGGAGGCCCCTGGAGTCTGAGGGCCACCTGGCCTGACTTGGGGCAGGTTCTGGTAGAGCCTGCGCAGTGAGGCTCTTGCTTGAGGAGAGACGGGAAAAGAGTTGGGAAAGTGGGAAGAGAACAGGAGAAGAGTAGAGCTGGGAGAAAGGTGGGAGGAGAGCAAAGACAGGGTGACAGCCTAAGGGCAGCCTCCGCAAATAGAAAGAATGCGTCTTGGGGCGTGGGGAGGAGGGAAAGGTATGAAGGAAAGATCGCAGAGGTGACTGGTGCTTCTGGGACCTGTGGGGAGGGGTCTCCCACTCTCCTCTCCAGTGCGGGATTGAAAAGGGTAAGGAGTGATTACTTAACGTTTAATCCTGTAAGGGAGGCCGAGTAACCTAGCTTATAGTTCCACTGTCCTTAAGTGATGGAGCTGAATTTCATCCTCAGCTCTGACTCCTGGACCCTTGGCTGTCTGCTGTGAGAAGAGCTCAAGGATGCCCCAGCTCCACGCACTTACGCAGGAGACCCTGGGAGAAAAGACAAGGGAAGAGGAAAAGCGATGGCAGTGCAAGGAGGCGAGGGAAGGAGAGAGCTGATGCGGAAAAGAAGGGAAGAGTTTGCGAATGGGAGAGAGATAAAAGGAGAAGAGACTAAAAAGGGATGGAGGGTGAGGAGGAAAGGGAAGAGTTAAGGGGCAGCAATAGGGAAGGAGGAATCGGGAGAGAAGAAAAGATAGAGCCATGGCTGAGCATGGGCTTAAGCCAGAGGAAGGTGGTCCTGGAAGAGTCAGAATCACCTGGAGCGTAATCCTGAAAGCTGGAGGAACAAGGGTTGGAGTTTGGTAGGTATTTGTGCCTTGTCTTCTCTTGCTGTGAAAGCGTGGAGCATGGGGATCCTTGCCTATTGACCTGGCAACTGGCTAGTCAGCTCAGCAGCAGAGTCTGACAGAGACAAGTTGAAAGTGAGGTCAGACCCCTTCTAACCTGTGCTGTGGGTCTCTAAGCTGCGGCTGGGTTGCCATGTTCGGTTTATTCGTGCACCGGATGGGCTCACCCAGTATACTATTCAAAAGTCATCAACTGTTTGATCTGAAATTTACCCTTCGGACCATGTTGTGGTTTGTGGGTTTCTGGTTTTTTAAAAAAAATCTATTTTGTTACTAAGGTAATGATTTCAAAAAGTCTTTATCTCCTTTTTACCTCTAAAAATCTGAACAGATCCAGGGTGCCTGGGTGGTTCACTTGGTTAAGAATCCAACCTTGGCTCAGGTCATGATCTCGTGGTTTATGAGTTCAAGCCCCGCGTCAGGCTCTGTGCTGACAGCTCAGAGCCTGGAGCCCGCTTCAGATTCTGTGTCTCCCTCTCTCTCTGCCCCTGCCCAGCCTGTGCCCACTCTCTCTCTCTCTCAAAAATAAATAAAAACATTTATTTTTTTAATTTTTAATGTTTTAGTTATTTCTGAGAGAGAGAGAGAGACAGACAGCATGAGGAGGGGAGGGTCAGAGAGAGAGATACAGAATCTGAAACAGGCTCCAGGCTCTGAGCTAGCTGTCAGCATAGAGCCTGACGTGGGGCTCGAACCCACAAACTGCGAGATCATGACCTGAGCCGAAGCTGGATGCTTAACCGACTGAGCCACCCAGGCGCCCCTAAATAAAAACATTAAAAAAAATTTTTTTTAATCTGAACAGATCCTGTGTTTGATCTTAAGCATTGTAGACTAAGAAGAGCAGATTTTTCCTTCCCTTCATAGGTTTTTGTTGGTGCTCTGGGGTTCAGTCTCTTGAAGGGAAGGTCTTGGAGGAAGGGAGCATAGCCCAGAGGAAGGAACAATGGAATATTACTCAGCAATAAAAAGGAATGAAGCACTGTTACACGCTACAGTAAGGGTGAACCTTGAAAACGTTACATTAGTGAAAGAAACCAGTCACCGAATACTATACATTGTGTGATTCCATTTGTATAAAACGTCCAGCAAGACAGAAGACAGAACAGTGGTTTTGAGGACTAGGGGAGGATTTGGGGGGTAAGGATGACTGCTAAAGGGAATGGGTTTTCTTTTTAGGGAGATAACATGTTCCAAAATTGATTGTGGTGATGGTGTACAACTCAAAATACACGGAAAACTACTGAATTGAACATTTTAGATGAATTGTATAGAATGGGAATTATATCTCAATAAGGTTGTGAAAGAAAGAAGGAAAGAAAGGGAGGTGAGGGAAAGAGGGAAGCAGAGGTGGAAAAGGTTGTCTCTAAAGTAAGGGGCATAGAATGGATCTGTGTGGCTAGCATTTAAGGAAGTAGTGAAGAGTAAAACTAAGGCCAAAGAACACAGGACCTAGAACTTCATGTCAGAGTTTGAACTTGATCGTACAGCTCTGAGCTATCAGGGTAGCTCCTGAGTACTTAAGATGTGGCTAGTCCAGATTGAGATGTCCTGTGGGTAGAAAATACACACCAGATTTTGAAAACTTAGCATGAGAAAAAGAATGTAAAATTTCATTAACTTTTCTATTGATTGCATGTTGAAATGATCATATTTTTATATTGGGTTAAATAAAATAATTATTAGTCTTACATTCTAAAATAACTTTTTGGGGGTACCTAGGTAGCTCGGTCAGTTGAGTATGCAACTCTTGATTTCAGCTCATTTCATGATCCCAGGGTCGCTGAGCATGGAGCCTGCCTGGGATCCTCTCTCTCTCTCTCTCTCTCTCAAATAAAAAACGATAATAATAAAAACCAAAATATCTTGGCTACTAGAAAATTTTTAATTATGTATGCAACTCCCATGACATTTCTATTGCACAGAGCTGTTAGAGATTAGTGGGAAGCCACTGAGAGTTCTTGAATCAGCACAGGGGTTGCCAAATGTTTTCTGTAAAAGACCAGATGGTAAATATTTTCAGATTTGAGGGCCATACAATCTCTGCAGCAACTACTCAACCCTGCTGTCGTACGATGAAAGCAACTAAGGACAACGTGTAAACAAACAGGCAACGCTGTAGTCCAACACAACTTAATTTATGGATGATGAAATTTGGATCCCACATACTTTTCACGTCATAAAATATTCTTCTTCTTTTTTATTTTTCCCCCAATCATTTGAAAACATAAAGACCATTCTTAGATTGTGAGCCCTACAAAATCAGGCAGTGGAAGAGATTTGGCCCCTGGGCCATAGTTTGCCGACCCCCCATCAAAGAGTTAAGCCAGTCTCTGGAAATCTCTTGCAACCCCCAGCTGCATCAGTGCCCTCCCCATGCACAGGCACACAGTGCTTGGAAAATTCCTTCTCTGCAAACAGCATGGATTCACATAACATTTGATCTGGAAGGGACAGTAGGGATCATATGCTCCTACCTTCTTATGTTACATTTGAGGAAACTGAGTCTCAAAGAGGTAAACTCACATAAACAAGGTCACATTGCAGTGAAGAGGTTCCAAATAATAGGAGTAATTGCAAGACCATCAGGCAGCAGCTGGCAAAAAAGGCAGGGTCTAAGGTCAGACTGTGTACCTAGGCCCCACTCACGGACTCTAAATTCTAGCTTATCATATCCATCCATTCATCAGTTCTTCCATTCATCACTTATTCCTTGAGATTGTATGGGTGCTGAGCCCCGTGCGAGGCTCTGAGGAATCAGGTGTTAATTTGGTCCGTGGCCTTGAGGTGCTCAGTATAGAGAAAAGATATTCTAAAACATATATACTGGGGCGGGGGAGGGGACAGATTTCCTGGAAGGAAGAGGAAAAAGGACCTCTGAGGAGGTATAGCCCAAGCAATGTTCAGAAGGACAAGTAGGAATTAGCCAAGTAAAGGAGAAGGGGGGAAGAATCTCTCCTATGCAAAGACCTGAAACAGAGTGCCCAAAATGTTGAGGGACCTAGAAGTCAATCCCGAGTATGGAGCATTAACTAGAGGGTGGAAGTGGGGGAGGGGAGCCTGGAGATCCATGGGACCCAGAATAGGGAGACCCTCTGTTTGAAGTTAAGATACTTGGTCTTGATCACATTAGGAGGTGAGGAGACACAGAGAGGTTTTAAACAGTGAAGTAAGACAGATTGAGTTTTAGAAAAATCACACTGGCAGTTTGCCAGGCAGAGCCGGTGAGAAGATTCCATGTGGAGGGAACGGCCTGAGGGAAGGCCTGGATACAGACAAGACCCAGTAACAGCGAGTGGTCTGGTGTGACTCAAGCAAGCAGTATATGACAAGGAATGAGAAGAGAGAAACTGAGGAAAAGACTCTGTGCAGATGGTAGAGGGTCTTCAAATCCTGGCCAAGGAGTTTGGCTTTGATTTGATTCTGCAGGTACAGACACCGGCAAGAACCCCATGGGAGTAAGCAGGAAGGTAGAACACAGACTTAAGGTCAAGTTGTTGTCCTAGCTCTGCCCATTATTAGTTAAACCTCCATTTCCTCAGAGGTACAATAGAGATGATAAAGTGATGAAAACTGAGCAACATAACTTGTAAAAAGTGCTTATCACCATTTAAGAGCTTGATACACAACGAGCACTCAAAACGTTAGCTCTGAATCCAACATGGAATGCATCACATCAAAGGGCTCTCAGTTCCTACCTGAGGCAGGAGACTGGGCTAGGAGAACGGTCTGGGGAGGGAAGCCCCTGACCTTTTATTATTTTCTTTTTTTTTTTTTTAATGTTTTATTTATTTCTAGGAGAGAGAGAGAGAGAGACAGCGTGAGCAGGGGAGGGTCAGAGAGAGAGGGAGTCACAGACTGAAACAGGCTCCAGGCTCTGAGCTGGCAGTCAGCACAGAGCCCGACGTGGGGCCCGAACCCACGAACCGCGAGATCATTATTATTTTCACTTGGGCTAACTTTCCATTTTTTCTTTAATGTGGAAAAATCATTGTGAGGTCACAAGTCCCTACATTTGGAGGTAGTTTTCTTTAAGAAGCTCAGAGGAACTCATGCACCCAACTTTGGTGTTATTCATAGCTTTCTCCAAAGTAGGGCCCAGAAAGCCAATGGCTCAGCCTGAGAGGGCTGGGCATTCTCCCCAGGACCCTGTGACAACCTTTGCATTCCTCTAGCCCTCCCAATGATCATTATCTGTTAATGAATCGTTATCTGATTATCTGTTAATTTCACATTCATTTTAATACTCTATATGCAGAATATATATCATATATATTATCTATACACATAACATATATATTGTATATATACATATATTATATATATATATAATATGTGAGAAAGGAAAAATGTTTTATGTATTTGTTTATAAGTGCATAGAGTAGCTCTTAAGAACCTGATAAGGGGTCTTCTCCAGGATAAGGAATGGTATGCATTTGGACAGAGGTTGTGGCAAGACTTACTCTTTTGTGCCTTTGGAAGAACCATGTATGTATATTCTCTATTTAAACAAATCCAGTTTTTAAAAATCCAATGAATTTTTAAAATTCAAAAGAGCAGCTCTGCTTTTTCTGTAACAGAGGTATACCAGGTCCACTGCCAGTTTAGCCTCAAGTTTTGCTTTCCAGAGCCTTGCTCTATAGTCCAAGCCAGGACAGTGAATGAGAGGGTGACAGTCTTGGTTTCCATCCCCCACTGCAGGGGTCAGAACCCTTCTGTGACCCAGGCCTCCCAGCTGGGGAACGGGGAGAGTGGCACTTGCCGCATTCTCCGCTGGGGCAGCATTGAGAACTAACTGTCTGTTGGTAAAGGATTTCAGGATCTGGGAATGAAAGAGAATATATTAACACAAATTACTCCTGCTTTTTAACCCCAAGGAGTTCTAGAGAAATCTAATATAAAGGCTTCAGATCCACTTACAGTGGCTGCACTAAAGACGAATGTTAATTAGCGACATTGACAATTGTCATTTTCTTTGTAAACCTACTTGCTGACTGGGAGCTGCAGGAATCTTTGCTATATGAGCCTTCTCTCTTTGAACAACAAAGTCTCAGTCTGACCTACCTGAAACAGACAGGAAACCTGCCCACCTCAATTACAGGTCTCAGCTGAGAGTCAGTGTTTGGTGTCCACACAGTCTATCTAGACAGCACTTGCCTAACTGGGTCTAGTGACTGTGGCTTATCTTTTAATGAGGTTCTCCATTCCGTCCCTTTTCTTTCCAGTGCCCTCATCTAGAGTGAGATGCACAGGAGGCATTTAACAAACGATGGCTGAACTGATGGCGGGCTGACTTCGAGAGTGCCCTCACTTGATAGACAGGGAAACAGAGGCACAAAGAAATGCAGTGCCTTGCATGAGTTCCATGATATAAGGGATCGCTGGTTCAGGCAGGAGTCCCAGTTCAATCCCTAACACTCATCTCTTCTGCTCTCTGAACAGAGGATGGCTGAGAAGCTCCTGTATTTCCATCTTCACAGGGAAACAGCTGTGCCACCAGCCCTGGGTCTAGACAACCGGAGGAAATGGCGAAGCCACCATCCTTCCCCAGATCTGCACCACCGTCTGTAAAATAAGGGCACGGGCAAGATAATCTCTCAGGTCCCTCTGCATTCCGAACCTCTGTTCTGTACACAGAGCCCTATGTCCACCAGCCACCTTGGACCGCCCCTTTCTCCAAGTTGTATTTCTTGAACTCTTTGAGTTTCCCAAGAGTTTCAAGGGGGCGCTGTGCAGCTGGCTCCAAGCAGCCAGTGGGCCCTTCCTTCCCTGGAGCTGCCTGAGTACCCGGTCTCCCTGCTGGTAACCAAGCCCTTGTCTGCCTTTCGAGCAACCCGGCCCTTTCTTATTGTTGCTGTCTGTTTCCATTTGCTCCTTTTATTCTCCCGGTTTTTCTTGACTCTGATGTTTTTCCCCCTGCTGCACAACAAGCCCTTCTGATCTCTGTGAAAGGCAAACCCGTGTCATTCTTCCAAATCATCATTGTATGACATGTTTTTATATCAGGCGGACAAAGGAGCTATTTGATCAGGGGGTATGGTGTGTGATTGTAAGAAATTCAGCTAGTCGGTGGCAACCATTGTTCCCCAAGCGGCTCCCTGACCCCATTCTGTTCCAGGAAAAACTCCCTGAGAGTGGCCTCTATTCATGGAGTAACACCAGTCCCCAGCCGCACTCCAGGAGCATGCTCAATTCCTAGCGGTGTCACCGATAGCTGCCCGCAGCCACTCTTTAACTCTTTCATCAGCATTAGGTTTCCAACCCCACAGCTGTTATCACGGCCGCCAGCTCAGGGGGTTAGAGATATAGGCATGCTCTCTGCTCTCCCTCTTATCTTGGAGAAATTCAACCTTCCTTTGAAATGCTCATTTGGAAATTACCCCGTCTGCTGCTTTCAGCGCAGCAGGCCTGGCTAGCATGCCCTGCCCTCCTCAGTTTTCCCCTGAGGACAGCCTCCCCGCCTCTGCCAACTCTCAGCCCCTGCTGCTCCGTGGCCTGCCTCCTGGCATGTAGACTCGTGGCCCCTGGAGATGGTTTCAGATTGGCACCTCAGGTGGAACTGTGGGCCCCCTCACCTTGACCCCCAAATCTTGGGCAGATTGTTCCTTGGTCCCCCAAAGATGAGGAAATACTTCCACACGCTAACAAACATTACTTGCTTGGTTGTCCCTTCCCTTCCTTCTAGCACACATAGGGCCCCTACATGTGTAGGGTCTTGAGTTGGGTAATGCAAGAGGGACAGAACTGTGTTAAAACTGGCCCTTGGACCTAGGAACTCAATGCATTCAAAGAAATGAGACAGGTAGATAGGTCTGTGAAGAAACGTCTGTAACATTTCCTCAGCTTTAAACCTGTGCCATTAAAACAGAGTGAGGGATAGCCAAATTATTCTGGCCTAACTGCCTGGCACATCAACTCCCCAGAGGATAGGAGTGCTCAAAACCACACACAGTTGCGCGTTATACATACCTTTCAAAAGGCCCAGCCTGCCCTGAGCGTGTGTGTCTTAGCATCACACATCTACAGAACAGCCCTGAAAACACAAGAAGATTTTGAGAAATATCTTAAAACCTAACAGCTTTGGGGTTTTCCTTATTGTCACTGCGCTCATTCTACAGACACTAGAAATGCAGGGCCCCGTTTGCAGTCACGCAAAGCCAGGGGCTGAGCGAGGGCGCCAATCTGGGGCCTGTTGTTCATTCTCCCCCAGTTCATCTTTTAATTCATTAAGTTCTGCTTTTGTCCAAAAAGCTGGCAAGAGATTAGACTGTTGGCTGTTTCACTGTGACTGCTATCAGGGAGTCAAGGCCCTCAAAGCCAATGAAAATGCCAACTCAAGAGTCTAAAATCCTAAATGAGGCTCGGTCTCTGCCTTATCCCCCATCAGTATTTCTTTGCCTCGAATCCACAGAACAGTTCCTCCAGCAAGAGAATCTTAGCCTGGTTCCTTTACCTCAGTTCCTCTTCGGCCCCAGGGGAACATCCACAGTGCAACAGCTACAATATTAACAGCTCTATGTATGGTGACCCGATAATTTATTGTCCAAGTACTAATTCACGTTACGACATGGATGCACCTTGAAAACATTATGCGAAGTAAAAGAAGCAGACGCAAAAGGCCACATAGCCTATGAATCCAGACATGTGAAATGTCTAGAAAAGGTAAATCCACAGGGAAAGGAGATTAGTAGTTTCCAGGGTCTGGGAGGAGGGAGGCTAAGAAGAGTGACTGCTAATGCATATGATGAAAATGTTCTGGAATTAGATAGTGGCAACAATCGCACAACTTTGTCAATATACTGAAAAGCATCAAATTGTACACTTTAAAGGGGAAATTTTTGTGGTATGTGAATCTCAACAAAAAAGAAAAAAGAAGGGGGATAATCCCACCTAAAAAAGAAAGTTTATCATCCAAGCCAGGATCAAGACACTTTTGAGGTATTAATAATTACTCTGGGAAATATGTATAAATAAGGACATATGGGGCACCTGGGTGGCTCAGCCGGTTAAGTATCTGACTTTGGCTCAGGCCATGATTTCATAGTTCGTGGGTTCGAGCCCCGCATCAGGCTCTGTGCTGAACGCTTGCTCAGAGCCTGGAGCCTGCTTCAGATTCTGTGTCTCCTTCTCTCTCTGCCTCTCCTCTGCTCGTACTCTGTCTCACTCTCTCAAAAATAAATAAATGTAGGGGCACCTAGGTGGCTCAGTCGGTTAAGTCACTGACTTTGGCTCAGATCATGATCTTGCGGTTCGTGGGTTCAAGCCCCGCATCAGGTTCTATGCTGACAACTCAGAGCCTGGAGCCTGCTTCAGATTCTGTGTCTCCCTCTCTCTCTGACCCTCCCCTGCTCATACTCTCTCTCAAAAATAAAATAAACATTAAATAAATAAATGTAAAAAGAAAAATGTAAAAAAAAAACTTTTTTTTAACAAGGACATATGGCCTAGAGTCCACCCAGGCAAGGATTCTGCGGTCACTCGTAGCTCCAGGGACCATGTGGATTGGCATTCTCAGCTCCTAAATCCCCTAAGCCATTTGAGACTGTTTCTTCTTGAATGTACCTCCTCTTCTGTAATGAGCTTTAAAAGTTTGCTCTGTGGCATTGCACCTCTTCCTCTTCACCTGAGATTGATCCATTCATCCGTTCATTCGCTAATCAGCTACGAGATACCCACTGCACCAGGCAGTCAGTATAGGGACTAAGGAATACAAATGAAGAAGTCAAATTTCCCTCCAGGAGTTCACTTTCTACTGAGAAGGTTGACATTTATGTCAAAGGAAGTGCATTTGAGATAGACAAATGTATTGGGTACCAGGAGGCCCAAAAAGGGGAAAGTGAGCTTGTCCTGAAGTTGGGATTTTCTGGATGCCCACCCACTGCTTGGCTTTCCAGAGAGACCGCCATTGGGCCTACTTTTGGCCCCACTGGAGGAAAAAGGAAGGTTTTCTTTGTCTTTGGTCTGCCTCCCCCGTTCGCCATGGTTCCTGCTGTAAGTGGTCCAGCAAGCCCAGCACGCCTTGGGGGACCACCACAGGGCTCTGGAGCCTCTTTTCCAAGGGTGACCTGCACTCCAGCTCAGACCCCCACTCTCTGGATGCTATCTGGAGCCCTCCTTCCTAAGTACATTGTGTTTCTTACCCATTTTTCTGCCCACTCATGAGGGCTTATAAGGTTAAACCCCTTGACCAAGGTCACACAGCTGGTTAGTAACAAAAGCCAGGCTAGAACCCATATTCAGTCCTCGAAGTGAAGTCCTTTGGGACTTCCATCAAGGGGTTTTATTTTTCTAACAAAGTGCCTATAACTTGAAGAGGGAAACTCCAATCAACCCTAAATCGGTTTTTGGTTTTGTTTTCTAATTTTTTGCTTTAGATGTCAGCTTCAGCCAGCCCTGGGGTGGTGAAAACAGTCATAAGTAAATGATTAGAGACCCCCCCCCCCAAAGGGTGCGTGTCACAGTCTCGGCACAAACATCGGGCTGGAACTTCTGATCCCTTACAGCTGTCTGTAACCCCAGTCCCTATGCCATGCAGCTCAGGACCCCATTCCAGGGACGTTTCTCACTGGGCAGGAGGAGCGATGGGAGTCGATTCCCCCTTAATACAGTAGAAGTTCACACTTGGAGGGGTCAGAAAAGCTTCAAAGTTAAGAACTTAGGTTTCAAAGACCAGCAGATCTGAATTTAAATCCTGGCTGCGTAACTGGAAGGAGAATGGTCCTTCAGTTTTTCCAGCGTAAAATGAGAAGAACCACTCATTCAGGGGATAAGACCCTCACAGGGATAACAGCTACCACAGTGTAGTGTCACAAGGGTGAAATGAGATGAGACACATCAAGGATTTCACACAGTCCCTGGTAGACAGTAAGCACTTAATAAATGCTAGCTAGTGTTATTACTTTCCTTTCTAAAACCGCCTCTGGTCTTCAAAGGGTCCCAAACTCTGGAGGCCAAGTCTCCTCAGAGCATGCCCGCAGTCCTCTTGTTTGCCACATAATGGCAAGACCAAGCACTAAGGCAAGCAGATGGGACTTCATTCATTCATTCATTCATTCATTCATTCACCAAAACTAATGAAGCACCTAGTATATTCCAAAACCACATGAATAATTATAGTTCTCAATAAGTAGTTATAATGTAGTGTTATAAAAAGAATAATGTAGGAGACCACACCGCACAGGATTTCCTGAGAGACACAATGGGGAGGAGACAATTTTAGGTTTTGAAGGGTACATAGGAGTTCATCTAGGTAAACAGTGCATGAAAAGACAAATGCGTGGAAGGGCATGGGAGTATTTGGGAAACAGTAAAAAGATCTGTATTGCTAGAATCTCCCACATATGTGGAAGGAGAGAAGCTTAGAAACTTGTGGCCAGATTGGGAAGGGTCTCATGTGCCTGGCTGAGGAATTTGAATTTTATCCTGTGGCCATTGGGAAAGAGTGGGCACTTTTTAGCATGCAGGTGACTCGGAACAGTCTTTGGCTTGGTTTAGAAAATTTTTGTTCTGGCTGCTTTGTAGTGGAAAGAGTGCAAAATGAGTCCCAATCTTTGGGTCAGGGAAGGCGATCCTGACCTAGCAGAAAGGTGGGAAGTGCTACTGCCGCTCTGGCCCCAGGAGACAGGTCTGTTTCCGCTCGGCTCTTCTAGAAGCTTTTAGTTCAGCCAAATTTCACATAGGTTCTGAGGGGCTTGCAAAAAGGAGAAGTGTTTTCTTTAACAGAACCGGGCTGAGGTAAATTCCTCTCAAAGTCCTTATTGTCGGCAGTATTCAAAACTGGTATTGATCTTGGAGTCTAGACACTGGAATGTTCCCTCTAACTCCTGATGAGTCGGCCGTGTGACCTTGGGCCAGTACGTCTCTGTTCCTCAGTGCTTGCTCCCTTCCACCAGGTGGGAACTCTTCCCTCTTAGAAATTCCCTAGCACCACACTGGTACCTGTTTAGTTCACTTTTTCCATTTCATTCTGTTCTGCATTATTAGTCATGGGTATGCTTTGCAGAGTGGAAAGACTAGAGTCTACAGATCTGGCTTCCAATCCTGGCTCAGCCACGTGCCAGCTGTGTGGCTCAGAGACATTCTTTTACCCTGCCCGAACCCTAACGTCCTCCTCTGTAAATCTGGAATGGACGCCAAAGAGTTGTTAGGTCGATAGAAGGAATAATTGAAATAAAGTATGTAAACACAGCCTGAAACCTAAAGCACTCACTAAAGAATATTTGCATGAATGTATTACACACACACACACACACACACACACACACACACTGTAGTCTTGATACTTAAAACACTTAGCTTAAAACATTTATGAGTACGGACTCAGAATCTATATTGATATTGCATTTATGCCTTGATTTACTTATCTTTGGAAAGTAATGATACTATCTGATTCATCCGCACTGAAGAGTTGGAATAAAATTGGAAAGCACACCCATTTGTAATTGCCTATTTGACTTCCAACCACCATTCACAGATATAGTTTCTCTTACTAGAGTATAAACCCCCTGGGAACAAGCACAAGGGAGGAGCTCTCTCTGTGGATGAGCAATGGAGTGGAGCCTAGGACTTGGTGCATGGCAGTGGAAAGAATCATTTTTAAGCCCATAGAGCCAGTGCCCAAGCCAGACGGTGCCATCCCACACAGCCCACCAGCCATTCTCAGCTGCCACCTTCTGCTGACTGCACGGGCTCAAGCGTCGATGTCACAAAAGTTGACTTCCCAGCCTGAGCCCCAGTCCCTAACGGCAGTCAGAAGCCAGGCCTTGAGATGCCCAGGTATTGAAGAATTGAGCAGAGACCAGCAAGGGTCCCCCTCTATCTGCAGGGAAAAACCAGTCCTTGGTGCCCTGGGTGCAGGCCCCGGGGATAGTTGTCAGGGAAGCCTGAGCTAGGGAGGCTGCCCGAGAGAGCCTAGTCAGCAAGATCACAGACTCTGGCTAAGCTCTTGGCCTTTAAAATGACAAATGTACTCCTTCTCCTTCTCTGAGTCCAAAGGTGCCTGCCGCTCGGCCGTACCACAGGACACCTAGACAATACCCCAGTTCCTGGGACCCCGCCCAACTGCCTTACCTTTGCCTAGGTTGGCTTCATTCCACGGATCCTCTGAAACGGAGCGTTCTGCTTGATTGGGACTCAAAGTCAGCCTTCAGAACCACACCAGGGCAGACTGTAGTAGCTCAGCTAAGCACCTTATTTGTGCGGAAGAACTGGGGGCTCAGCCACTGGAGGCGGTGGAGCTGGGAGGTGGGAACAGAAGTTTCCCTGTTGGCTCCCAGAATACCTGAGGTGCCTTCTAACCTACCTCTGAATCCTCAGAGGCGGGCGGGAGGGGGTTGGGCTTGGGATCATCCACCAGCCCCTCGGGCTTCTTCCTCAGGGCCTTCTAGGCAAAGGGGACAAGGAATTCTTCGAAGAACAACAGCATTTATTGAGCGCTTCCTCTGTGCCCAGCACTTTCTAAATGCTTTGTATGTGTTATCTTTGGCCCCCCCCCCCCCCCGCCTCTAAGTAGGCACTCCTGCATCCTATTTTACAAATGAGGACGCGTCAACCCCAGAGAAGCAAATCACTTTCACATGGTCACAGGATCCAAGCTAGAGAAAGGACCACTCACAGCACTTCCTTTGTCTCATACCATGACCTGGAGAAGAGAGAGTTTATGTTTGAAATAACTAGGGTTCTCGGGCTCTAATGAGGAAGTTTATGACTGCGGAGTGTGGTGTTACAGAAGTTGCTCTAATACTTCAGAGTCCAAGAGGCCTGGGTTCAGGTCCTAGGTCAACAACCAAATAGTTCTATCACTTGCAGCAAATTGCTTATGTTTTTAGCTCAAGTCTCCCCATCTGTAAAATGGGGCCAATAGTGCTCCCCTTGCAGGGCTGTCGTGAAGCTTAGAGATAACATATGCCGCCTGCCTGGCACCTGATGGGTGCTTGACAAATGGTAACTGTGGTTATGACCCCCTCTCCCGTGCCGTGGGTGTGCAGGCGGCCCTGTCGCTGACCCATCCAGCAGCCCACTGGCGTAAGTGGAAGCAGCTGGGAGGGGGTGGGGGGATGAGGGGAAGGGGGGGCAGCTTGAGCGACTGCAGGCCAGCCCCGAGGGCCTCACAGGGGATATTGGCCCTAGCCACAGGTGCACCAATTACTCTCCCCTCGAAAAGCCTGGGGGTGCATTTCCCCCTCGCTTTCCCACCCCGCTCAGCCCTGACCTTGGGTTCTGCAGAAGGGCAGCGGCAGCTCCACAGCACCAGTCCACTGGCTGGTCGTTTGTCTTCAGGTTTCACGGCCTCCCTGAGGCTCCCACTGCTGTGCAAGTTTTCCCTCCCTTTCCCAGCCACTTCCCAGTTAGCCTGGGAGCCTCTCCGTGGTAGCTCGGGTTTCATTCCTGGGAGCTTTGTTCCGAATGGAAGTTTCTGGTTGGGATAATCCCTGGGTGTGAGTGGTCAGTGCAGGAAGAGACGGGAGCCTCTCTGAGAGGCTGTGGGAACAGCCTCGCTGGTCCAGGTGCTCTGAGGAAGGAGTGGGCTTCGCTGCGCCTCTCGGAGGCACCTTCCCCACAGCAGGGACCAGGGGGTGACCCTGGACAGCAGGCCTGCGGCCCACCCAGCCCTCCCTCTCTGGAGGGTCCCTGCCAGCGTCTTCCCCTGGGTGCCTGAGAGAATCCGGAAGGGCTCAGAACCTCCAGCTCCTTCCCCACCTGCCCCAGTTGAAATGTCAGACATGAAGGACAAAACTGCGAAGATGCCAGTCCCTGCGTTGACCCGAGCAAATATCGTCTCCGTCTAGTTTATGAAATTGACTTCTATACAGAGTTTCCTCAGGAAATTAGGTTCTGCTGCTAAATTTTTTCCCCCTGAAACAAATAATCCAGTTCAAACCTTTTACCTTCTAGATGAGGAAATTAAGGTTCGGGGAGGAAGAATTTCCCTGAGGATTCCACAGCTGCCCCTCTGGATTCATCTTCTCTGGGATGACTTTCATGATTCTAGCAGGGTACGCAGTGCTAACCCATGCAGTGCCCATACCACGCGGCCGGGCAGCGGTGGATTTACTAGTCTGCGAACCCCAAGGCAAGGGGTGCAGCCTGAAGGCCAGGACCTTGCATGTCTATCCCTCCATCTCCAGCAACGCTACCCTCAGTGTACACTGAACCGAGTTGGGACTGAGCTGAGCTGAACTCCACCGGGAGCAGCCCAGGGTCCCTGCTCCCATCCGCTGCCTCTAAGCCAGAATGGCCTCAACTCTGAGCCGTGTGCCCCCCTCATCTCTGGGACCCCTCTTTCCTCACACACCCTGTGCTCCTCCCCTGCCTCGGCCTTTCCCACACTTCACCCGAACTGACCGGCAAACCACAGCCATCTGCACTACAGAAAGGAAGCTTCGGGAGTCAGGAGTCTATCTGACTTGCTCACTGTTGCTTCATTATACTTGCTTTAACGGCTGGCACCGAATGGGTGCCCGGTAAGCTTGGCACGAATCAGTGCAAGGCCCCCGGGAAAGGAAAAGCTTGGCACTGGCTCGAAGGAGAAACGTGAAGCCTTGAATATCGATTCTCCCTGTTCTCTCTGCTGCTCCTTCCTTCCTTCCGTTCTTCCAACTCCAGACAACTGTCTCCCCAGCCCCCGCTTTGAGGGTTGGGAGAAGGGAGGCAAGGCCAGGACTGGGCAGCAGTGTGGTTCAGACTCACACACTGACCTCTGGGAACTGGGCTGGCCACTACCGCACCTCCCCTCTCAGCAACCCCGGGCCTTCAAGGGCTCAGCCCTTTGGCTGGCACGTCTACCTGGATAAGTGAGAGGGAGGGGGCAAGGTCAGGCCTTCGGTGCATGAAGGGCCTTGCCCCTCAGCTCAGGCTTCCTGGCTACCTTGGGCCATTGAGCCGCTAGAGCTGTTTTCCCAGGAAAATAGCCTCCCTGGAGACTCTGCCTTTCTCCTGTCCTCACGGTGCCTTTTGAATGACATCACTGGACAAACCCAGGCTTGCGAGGACCTCACGCTCGTGGCCCAAACCCTTCCCCAGAGTCCCTCCGCACAGTAGCCACCACTTGTTAGGACCCATTGTTAAGGCGCTCTGCTAGACGCCTTACCCGCATAACAACTCTGTAAGGTGGAGTATGTGGCCCATTTTGCAGGCGGGGAAGTTGAGGCTTAGAGAGGTGAGGTGACTTACAGTTTACACAGTTAAGGAGCATCAGAGCCAGGATTCAAGATTAGTTCTGTTGGCCTCCAAAGCCCTGACTCCTAACGTCACACCGAGTCACATCTGATTGCTGGTTGCTGTAGCTGTAGCCATTTTTCTGAATTCCTTCTCCGATTTGGTTAGGCCTGGCTGGGAGGGGAAGGGAGGGGCACCTCAGCGTCAGAACAAATTCCAGGGGTGTTGGGAGAGTAAGAGAAGATTCCTTTCCCCTTCTCTCTCCCTGCCCCACTGGTGTGATGGAAGTGCCCCCACACAGAGGCCTGCCACGGATGCCGTTCCCTCCCTTCCTCACACGGGTGCACAGTCCTGTCTCACCAAGAGCTTGGGCTCCATTCCCCTCTGCCCTCTCCGCACAAACCTCTCTGGCTTTTGGTCACAGCTCACCTTGCCTTCCAGCTACCAGCCGTGCCCCACTGAGGAGCACCCTTGGAAGCCGCCTCCCCCTCCCCGGGCTGTTAGCACTTCTGCCCAGGACCCCCCCACCCTCCCCCTCGCCAGAGAGGATCAGGCCTGGCTTAATGGAAATGGCTGGAACTTGAGCCCCAAGGTGGAGAAGTCTGCCCAAACCCTCGGAAGCCAAAGACCCAGCATCCTACTGACCCAGCCTCTCCTATCAGAACTGAGATCGGGCAGGTCCTACATGGTGTATTACCCATGATGAATGTTTTATGAGCTTGCTCTTCATTACGGAGGGTCGCGGGAGGCAGGGAGGGGAGGGTGTGCAGAAAGCCCAGGGAGAGACTAGGCAGGACTAGGGAGGGCGTGCAGTAGCCCAGCATAGGTTGCGATGGGATGGGGGGAATCGCTCTGCGAGGAAAGACTGAGCAAGAGTTGGTGCTATTTGTCAAGTTGAAATGTTAAATGTCGGAGACTGGAAACAAGGAGGAGGCCAAGAAGGCAGAGGTTTTTGAGCCCAAGTGTTTGGAAGCTGTGTGCCTGTGGGCAGACAGGGACAGCTGGAATTTGGTGTTGGCCCTGGCCACTCCCACCCTTGAAAGTCACTGGCCGGTTCTCCAGGCACTTGGCTTTGGTCTCAGGGCCTAGTGCCCTGGCTCTTCGAGGGCTTGCCATTCTGCCGCTCCCAGGCCCGGGGCCCAGGCATTTTCTGGGTCTCTGGGCTCAAGGTAGTAGGAGGCTGCAAACCACGAAGAGTTCTGTCCAGGCTCCTCTTTGCAGGATCCAGTTCTGGCCCCTTGTTCTGAGTACTGCCAGCCAGGCCCCAAGCTAGAGCCCAGCTGATTTTCATGACTGGGGGCCTTCCCAGGGCCAAAGCTTCAGACCTTGGCTGGCATAAGAGAATGCCCTGACTCTCTCTTCACCACGTGCTCCCCCACCGTCCACAGCCCAGGAAGGAAGGGAGAAGAAATGCAGCTCCCAGACTGATCCAGCGGCCTGAGCTTGCTGATCACTGAGAGAGGGGTTGCGGGGGATGGGATGGGGGGGTGACGGGCTGCAGGACCGAGCCCGAGCCCTTCTCAGCATCTGCCAGCCAGTAGGAGGGCCCCACGCATGAGGGTCAGCCCTGGGGCCTGCCCAGTGAGTTCCTGAGGGTCAGCAACAGATCCAGATGGGGAAGCAGGGCAACCAACAGGACTGTCCCGGCACAACCCCCCACAGCTCCATGGGACTTGGGGATCCTCCGGAGTTCCTGCCAGCTCCCCATCTGTCTTGCTTCTACTTACTCCTCCTCTCTCCTCCACTCTCTGGCTCTTAATTCCCCTTCACTCTCTCCTTTGATGTCCCCTGGTTGCTATGGAAAGCCAGTAGCAGGGAAGGAAGCAGAATTTGGGGGAGGTTCTGATATGTCCCTCCCAACAGGCCCTGCTTAGATGCTCATTTGCCCAGGTTTTGGGAACAGGTATTGCAGCTTGAGAAAAATTGGGAGCGAGCCTGTCTCAGACAGCCTTGGACCTCCTTTTCGTAAAATTGTGCGTATCTGGATGAGCTCTAAGGACCATCCATCCATGGGAGACCATCCTCAAGTCTCCCTGACCTTCAGGCATTTCAAGACTGACCCAGCTCTGTATACAGGGGACCCCCAACCTACCGTGTCCACTCAATGGCCCCCCAGTCTGCTCTCATTCTATTAGTTGATTCTTCCACCAACATTTACTAAAAACCCACGACGTGCCAGGCACTGGTTCTGGCACTGGATCGTAAGCAAGCCAAAGTCCCTGCTCTCTTGGGAGGGACAGACAGAACAAAAGGAAATAAACAAAAAACAAAATTAATATCAGGGGCACACGGGTGGCTCAGTCGGCTAAGCGTCTGACTCTTGATTTCGGCTCAGGTCATGATCTTATGGTTCATGAGATCGAGTTCCTCATCAGGCTCCACGCTGACAGCAAGGAGCCTATTTGGGATTCTCTCTCTCCCTCCCTCTCTCTCTCTGTCCCTCCATCGCTAGTGTTCTCTCTCTCTCTCTCTCTCTCTCAAAAATAAATAACCAAACAAATACATACATACATACATACAAACTTATAATAAAAAGATAATTATCAGATCGTGAAAGGGTAACAAAGAAATAAAGCGGAGATCTATGGAATGAGGAGTCAGCCCTGCAAGATCTAGAGGAAAGGCACTGCAAGCAGAGGGAACAACACATGCAAAGGCTCTGAGGCAGATGAGAGCCTGGCTTGCTTGAGAAGCTGGAAGGAGGTGTGGCCCAAGTGGCCCAAGTTACAGGGAAGGTGGGTAAGCCCTAAGGCTACATAGGCAGCAAGGCAGAGCATGCTGGGGACTGTGCAGGCCGTTTAAAGGAGTCTGAGCTCAATTCTACACAGGGTGGGAGCAACACGATCGGATTTGTGTTTTGGAAATTCTGGCTGCTGAGCACAGAAAGCATTGTCAGGGGTACGAGAAGGACCAGGGAGAGCAGTTAGGGGCTGTCTCCAGAAGCCAGACAAGAGCCGATGACGGCTGGGAGCAGGGTGTTGGGGTGGAGAAGTTGAAGTGTAGGCAGACTGCAGTGGAGTTAGGTTCCGGAGGTGAAGGAAGCACGATGAGAGGCCAGGGGAGGCGGAAAGAAGAGCCCCGGAGACTCCCAGGTGAAACCCACCCATTTGTTGGCTACTCCCTCCGGCCCTGGGGGCAGGGCGCTTAAAGCTTCGGGCCGAACACTGTCATTGTGCTACATCATCAGGGCACCACGCTGTCTTGGTTTTCTTCCCACCAACCTCACGGGCCACACATTCTCAATCTCCTCCACCGGCTCCCCCCGCCCCCTGACCTCTCCGTGTTTGGAATGTGCCGGGGTCAGGCTTGGGGCTCCTCTCTTCTCTAGCTATGCTCACTCCGGGGGGAACCCATTCCATCTCCTGCTTTTAAAAACACCTGTATGCCCAATACTCCCAAACTTGTATCTTCACACTAGACCTCTCTCCAGACCTCCAGACTCAGACGAACTGCCTACGCCGTATCTCCACTCGCATATCAGTCAGCCGAGATGTAACATATCCAAAACTAAACTAAATCTGCCCCTTCTGGAATCTTCTCTGCATCAGCAAATGGCCCCTCCATCCTTTCAGTGATTCAGGCCAGGAACCCTGGAAATCCCTCGACCTATCTCTCTCACAGCCCACGTTCAAATCCATCAGCAAATCTTGTCATCCCCACTTGCAAAAACTGCCCCAAATCCAAGTCCCTTCTCACTGCCTCCAATCCGCTGTCATCTCTCACCGAAATTACTGCAGTATCTTCATAACTGGTCTCCCTTGCCCCCGAGGTATCTGTCCTCTACACAGCGGCCAATGTTAAAACTTCATTCAGAGCATGTCACTCTACTGCTAAAACCACCCCTGCATCCCCCGCAATGGTCTGCTGTCTCATTCAGAATCAAAACTAAAGTCTTTTTAATGGCCCCATGTGATCAGCTCTCCACTACCACCCCTCAGCTTCCAGCTTTCTCCCCACCACACACACCCTACTTTGCTCCTTCTTCCTCCCCTAATGCGGAAATATTTGCACTTGCTCTCCCCTCCACCCAGACGGCCCCTCCCCAAAGCCTGTATGCCTTACCTTGGTCAGGTGTCTGCTCAAACATCAAGATTTGAATGAGGCCTTCTCTGGGCACCCTGTTTAAAATTGCTACTCCCTTACCCTACCTTTCACACTCATTTCCTTCTCTGCGTTTTTCCCTGTATGGCTCTCAGTGTCTGCTATACTACATACTGTTTGCTCTGTACCCCCACCCCGCTGGAATATGGGCTCCATAAGGACAGGGCTTTTGTCTCCTTTCCTGCTTGTCCCTCTACCCACAATGGAGCCTGGCCCACAACAGGCACTGAATAAATATCAAATGAATGAATGGCATTAGGGGAAGACCTAAGATCCTCAAGAGACAGCCTGGATCTGGAAATTGACACCTGGTTTCTAGTACTAGCTTTGATTGGCTTCCAGGCCCTATGGTGTCTGTCTACAGATGATGGGGGAACTCCTGAGGTCCTTAGCAGCGGCAACATTCCAGAATGATGCTTGGCCACAGCCTCACCTTCTGCCTTCAGGCTGAGGGAGAAGGTAGGGTTGGACAGAGCCCAGAGGAGAGAGCCTTCACTCACACTTTCTCATCCAGGCTTGGGAGGAGTCTTTGCTGGCCTTGAAACGAAAGACAAGGTTCTGGTTTGGAGTTGGCAGGGTTCTGGGAGGCTCTGGTGAGAGAGGAGTGGGTGAGCGGGTCCAGCCCCACCTGCTGGCTGGGGACAAGTGGAGGCCTGGCCACTAGGCTTGCCTAGTCCCCATGAGGGTCTCGTGGATAGTACTGCTATAAAAACAGGAGAGGAGGGATCGGGATGAGGTAAGAACTGAGGAGAAGGGAGGATAGGGAAGGGTCTTGCGTGTGGGTCACCTGGGCCTGCACACAGGTCCTGAGGGAGTTCTGGGAGGTCAAGCCCCGTGCAGACCTCAGGCAGGCCCCAGGGCCTTCACAGCCAGCACCCATTCTAAGACAGCGGCAGACCTTTTGGCCAAGAAGAGCCCAGTCCTTCTCCCTTTTCTGGGCCCTGCAACAGCTCCCTGCTTGTTTTCCCCGAAATAAATGGACTGAGCATATTGGGCCGGCAATAACCCCTTGAAATCAGTTGTTATCACAGTTAACAACCAGTTTGGCTTCAGTTCAGGCTGTTAACTATCAAACCACTAAGTGCCGGTAATGATTGATTCTTGGCCAGTTGCAGCTTGAGTGGGCTGTAAAACCCCATTAGCGAGGGCTCTGTGGAGGCAGCAAGGCAAAGATAAACAAGGTAGTGGGTGCTCCAGCCCAGCCTAGCCCCACCACTCTGGGCTCCACTCCCATGGGTCCTTGGCCTGGGCTCCTGCTGGAAGTCAACCCCTTCCCAAAGGTCCCGGAAGCCTCAAGGAGCATATCCCCACCTCCTGTCCACCTGTACACTCCACCCCCCCACCCCAGTCATCTCTCAACTCTCTGTAAGGCAGGTGTGGCTCTCTGGACAGCCCACCTCTTCTCCCTCTCAGCAACCATGGCACGCTTCCACTCCACCATCCTGGAGAGCTCGGCATCCCCAGCCTGGGGGCTTCACGAGTGGCTTTGGCCTAGCCAGTGACCAGCCTGGGCCCAGCCTGGCCCCACTCTAGCCAGGATCACTGGCCGGGAGAGCCTGACATCCCACCCCCACCCCAGACTCCCTCCTACCCTATGGCTTCCCCCAGGAATTGCTCTCAAACAAATGAAATGTGGGCAATTACTGGGCTGGGGGCTGGACAGGCGGCCGTGCAGATGAAAGCGTTTCCTGGACGGTCTCTTCATTTGCATGGCATCAGAAGCTGCTCAGAAGGTGTGACTTTTCCCACAGTGAGACCCTAGTTCCTTGCACAATAAAGCCAGGCTGCTCACCCAGAATTAATTAAAGGGGGAGGGGAGGGGATGGAGCAGAGGAGGAGGCACTAAGAGCTGGGGGAGCAGGAAGAGAGATGTCTAGAGCCCCTCCCCACATCCCCAGTGTCTATGCACCAGAAGACACCGACTCTATCCAGAGCCTCTCACCCCCATAGCAAGCCAGACAAGGTGGCATGGACAGAGCCCAGGGTGTCCCCAACCTCTCCACCCCAAGGCTTGCCATTCAGCCCTGGAACGCCTGGTCCACCTGGATGGCCTGACCCTGGAGCTTGCAGCTTCAACTCTGAGAGGCCCACGTGGTTAGGAAGCCTTGGGGTGCCCCCCACCCAACAGAAGTGCCAAAGAACAGAGGCCCAGAGGGAAGAGGATTCTGGATTGGCCCAATGACTGGACCGTGGGCAGCCCAGGGGCACTGTCAAAGAAGGCAGCAGAAACAGCCAGAATGGAAGGCATCAGTTATGAAGACTGGGCGAGCTCTGGCCTCAGGAGACCTGCCATCTCTGGGCTTGGACTCTCCCTCCATGTGGTGTGATGCCCGTCTCACAAGTCCATACCCACACACCCCTCTCCGCCCATCACAGGCCAGCCCCCGTGCCCACACCCTGACCTGCTCTGCCACTGCCGCAGCCCTGCCTGGTCCTCTTCCGTCCAAAGCCGTCTTCCCTCCTGACCAATGACCTGCTGCTTCTCCTCCAGGCCAGAGTCTGAGTCCTACTCTCCCCGCACACGTTTCCCCTCTGGTCCCCGGCCCAGTTCCTCTCCCCCTAGGCCCCATCTCTCCAGGGTCAGCAGCTTCTCCCAGGACCATGGTCTCTGGGCCCTTTGGCAGCACCTGAGTTTCAGCACTGTCTCTTCTCAGCTCTCTAACCAGAATCCTCAAAAGTCAATCCTTGCTCCACGTCGCAACTGTCGACACCAATCTTGGCCGTCTCCCCTCCAACATGCCCTCCACCTTGCACCCTGGCAGCTACTCTTTTCTTTCATTCTCTGGAGCCGGATACTCAGAAAGAGCCAGCCCTGGCACCTCCAACTTGTCTCCCACACAGCCCTAGGCGCACACAGAGAGGCCCTTTTTAACAACTCGCTGAATCCATGAACGCAGCTCCGATCCTAGCAGAGCCATCATTTCGGCCCCAGAGGTGACTGGGGAAGTGACGGGCAGTTACTCCTCTTAAGAGGTAGGAGGTCCGTGTATGAGAGCTCCCAGGACCAGCTAAGCAAGTGCCACTTCTTGCCCCTTTCCCTGCTTCTGTCCTATCTGGAGAGCACCTCTGTAACAATGACACAGGCACGGGACTTAAGTCAGGCTGGAAGGAGGCTAGAGTCAGAACTGGGGCCTGATTGGCCGCATCACTCATCTGCCAGGGCAGCTGGCGGAGGAGCTGGGGGCTGACCCCTGGCAGGACTTCCCCTCCAACACACATTTTTAATACAAAACAAGTTAAATAAATATTTCAGTCATTTAATAACTAATACACATCCACCCCCGCACCCCCACTGACACCCACTCTTAAAAGACCTGCCCTAAGTCCCCACCCTTTCCTCCCTGCCCCCACCTAAGGGGTGAGGTGGAGTCACCGACAGCCTGGCCAGCTTGCCCTGCAAGTGCTGGGGTTCGGGAGCACCTCTGTTGGGCTAGAAAAGCCCCCCCCCCCCCTCTGGGTGACCCCCCCCCCCCCCGGCCAGAATCCCAGTCTCGGCCCCCCTGAGGGCCTTCCTGAAAGTTAAGAACACAGACACCACAGCCAAGTGGAATACAAAAATAGAGCCTCTCTTTTGTTTAAAAAACAAAACAAAACAACAAAAAAACCCAAGAGCAAACAAGTATCAACAGCTAGAACCCGGGCCCCCCAGCTCCTCCCCAGCCTTCAGCGGCGCAGACCTGGGCCCGCTGGAGCTTCCCGTGCTCCCCCGCGCTGAGCAGCTCCGTGGCGGCGGGGAGGGGCCGGCGGCGCCTACCGGGGCTCCGGGGCCCAAGTCCTCTGGCTGCCGCGCAGGCTGCGCGTGAACGGAGGGTAGTTGAGGAACTCGAAGCGCAGGCTCTGCTCCGTGGTGTGGTGGCCGCGCGGCAGCCGCTTCATGAAGTGAACCTCGCGCTGGTGCTGCCGCGTCTTGGAGCCCTTGCGGGGCCGGCCCTTGCGGGTGAAGGCCATGTACCAGCCTTCGTACTTGGCGTTCTGCAGGGCCGTGTAGTTGTTCTCCAGCACTATCTCCGTGAAGACACAATCCTTGCCCTTGCCGTTGCTCTGCGGGGGGGGGGGGGGGGGGGGGGGGGGGGGGGGGGGGGGGGGGGGGGGGGGGGGAGAGCAGACGCGGTGTTACTGGGCTCTGGCCGGAGCCGCCCCCATCCCCCCCAGCAGAGGCAGAGGGCAGGCGGCCCCAGACAGCAGGTGGGCACCCCAGCAGATGGCAGGGTGGCACGAGCTGCAGCCCCACCCCCGCCCGGGCACCCGCTCTCTAATCCCTCACAAGCCGCAGCCCACCCGGCAACTTCCTGTCCTCCTGGGCAGCAGTGACACATGGTTGTCTCCGGAGGGGCTGGGCCCCAACACAGAGGGGCAGAGAGGGGGCCCAGACCCTGCCTGCCCTGGCCTCCTGCCCACCAGTCTGGCCAAGCTGCTCGCACCAGTTTCCCCAGCTGCCCCCCACCCCCGCACCCGGCCTCGGCCCCTAAGGACCCCAGAGGCCCCAGGGCAGCCACCCCATGGGGGAGGGGAAACCTGTGGGGAGAAGACACGGAGCCCCAAGCCCCAGAAGCCCAGGAAGCGGGGAACTCGAGGCTGGAGAAGAGCCGTGACTAATGGGGCCATTTCAGAGATCGGCCGAGGGGCTGGGCCTGCGGCTTACTGAACATTCCAAATGCTGGTACCATGTAATTGGACATAATAGCAAAGCAATTTGGCGATTTGTTAAAAAGATATATGGAATTTACCAACCCCCCCAGCCCCTACCCTACCCTTCCTTCTTCCTCCTTTGCCTTTATAGCTTTTCATCTCGAAAGCAGTTTCCTTCTCTCTCACCTCCCCCTCCCCCACCCAATCATTAGGTAACCCCAAGGTGGCCCTGTGACTCTCTGCCCACCTTGCTGGGATTTGGCTCTGCCAGCCCGGCTACCCCCAGGCCCTAGGGGCCCTCCCTTCCTTCTGGAGCCTCACCTTGGCAATCAGCTTCCCCTTCTTATTCATGCAGATGTAGAGGCCTGTCTCGGCTCCTCGGACTCGAACCCGGCTGCCAAAGGTATCTGTCTCCACAATGAGCTTTGCTGTCAGAAAAGGTGGGCGGATGGTTATTGGAAGCTCCCTACCCCCCCCACTCTACCACATAATTACCCCAGCTGACCCCCAGCCCTGCCACATCCCAGCAGCAACTGGTCCAAGAGCGGGTACCCAAAATGTGGGCTCTGGCCCCAGCCCGGCTGCCCATACACCGTGCAACATTGGGAAAGATCAAGTCTCCTTTCTGGGCCTCAGGCCCCTCACTTGGATTTACACAGGGGGATGGACAAGATCATGGAGTACAAACAGTTCTGCAGGGGGATCCTGGGGCCACCGAACTGAAAAGACCCCCCCTCCCTTTAAAACCAGATAGTATTGACTTACGTCAATGCTTCATGACTAGAGCTCTACTCTAATCAAAGGTCTCTGGGAGTCCTTCAAAGTCAAAATATTGTGTGTCCGTGCCGCACAGATCACTACAAACTTCTGGGGTGCAACAGTGACATCAGCTGGGAGGCCAAACATTAAAGCATCCCTCCTGTTTCTGGCCCTTTGGGTTCTAACTCACAGCCTTCACGGCCCCTTCACCCCCACCCCTGCTCTGCTAAGAAGATGACCACTCTCCCTCCACTCACAGCCCATACATAGGCAGCTGCTTTCCCAGAACCTCAGACTCCAGCTGGGGGGACTCTGGTCTTCTCCACGCTTCCCAGTCACCACTGTCCCCAGCCCCAGTGTCCAGAAATCAATGACTCAAATAGTCTTTTCTCTTTCAACCTCCATCACAGCTGGGCTTCTCACCCCAGTGACCAAACACTTACTGTGGGTGAGGAGGGGAGAAAAGCAGGCATGCTTGCCTCTCAGTCGGGAAAGCTCTGAGACGGGGAGCTGAATTCTGTGCCCTCTTCCCCTGCCCCCTCCCCTTAGACGGCCAAAGGGCCACAGAAGTCCTGGTCCCTGTCTACTCTTTGCGTAACTCCTCCCTTGGAGGCTGTCCCCAAGAAGGGAATGAGGGCTGACTTAGCCGCTAGAGATAGGACAGAAAAGGCTGGGTCTCCTATCCTCTCTACTGCAGAGCCCAGACTTTTCCTCCAGACTTTTCCTCTGGGACTCCCAGAGCTGCCTCCCAGCCTGTCCTAACAAGGCAGCACCTTCTTTGTCCCCGAAACTAAGCTGACTAAAGGTCTCAAAGCCCTCCCTGCCCAGCCTGTGACTACCCCACCCCTTCACAGAAACACAGAGCTGGGACCCAGTGGCCAACTCCCCAGTCTGGCTCCAAGTCAGCCAGGGAAATGCAGCTGTCACCTCTCCTCCCACCCACCTCCTCGTGGGCCCAGCCAGTCTGCTCATCCCTCTCCTGGTCTGCCTTCCAGAGCAAGGAGTGGCTGCTGTTAAGGGCCAGGAAGGACACTGGCTGGCAAAGGGGCAAGATGATTCTGGCCAAATGGGACAGCCAGGGATGGAACAATCCCTTGGCTCCTTCCTGGGACCCATAAAAAGGAAGCAGCTAGGACCCCTCTGCTCTCCTCCCCCAGTCTCATACCACCCTGGCTGTCCACCCTAAGCCTCTGCCCTTGGGCCCTCCAGCTCCCACCCCTGCCTGGCAGGCAGGGTCCGAGGGACCTGGAAAGCTTCCTACACTTGTAAGGACAGAAGTGGGCATGAGACTCCTGAGGTCTGAAGAGGAGTTTGCCATTGGCCAGCTTAGCCTCTTCCCTCCCCAAAACCCAAGGATGAGGGACCATTTGCTCCAGTGGAGCAACCCCAGGAGGACCTAGGCACTCGTTCCCTTTCCTTGGAAGCTGAGAGAAGCAAGCAGCCAGTTTGGAGGGACAGAGGGACAAAGGGACGGCAGGCTGGCCCTGCCAGCCCAGCGGGGGAGCTCGGCCCCCCACCCCCACCATGGAGAGCCCCCACTCTCCTTCCTCGATGGATGTGGGGAGCTGGGGCTGCAAGTTTACAGCGGCTTTCCCGACCAACTGGGCTTTTGGAAAGCTTAACATTTTCAAACCTATTCTTCCACCCCAGTGACAGATTTATCCCGGGAAAATTATGTCTCCTTCTCCAGCTTTGAAGGGAAGTCAGCTACGTCGATGCAGAAAAAATGCAGTGAGACATACTCGATCCCCCAAACTGGCTCGAGAAGAGGAGAAAGTATTCAGGAAATGTTAAAAAAGGTGAAAGTAAGAAGAGTTTTAATCGCTCTGCCAGACGCGGGGGTCTCTCCAGAGATTCATAGAGAACAATCTTGAACCTCTTTTTTAACATTTACAGACTTGCAAGTCCTTTCAAACTCCACATCTGAAAAAAGGCTCGTTCTTTTCTGTTTTATATCATTCTTCATTTTTCTTCTTAGCTCTTAAAATGCCTCACCTTTTTATTACATTTTAATAGAGTCTTCCCCTCTCCTTTCATGCTTGTTTAACTTGGTCATTATTTAAAGGTTTTTAAACTCACAATAATCGCTCTCTAAAAACAACACCAGCCGCCCAGAGGGCTTGCTTTTCTCTTGGTACATCCAGGACTCTGGAAATTGGCCTTGTTTCAAGGCAGGAATATTGAATGTTTTAGAAATCAATCAGTCCTCAGTCTCTCTGACCCGCAGTAGCTCCCTAGACTCACCACCCCACGGACGGACGGCCAGGAGCCCAGCTCTGACCACCACCTGGGTTCCTGGGTCAGGGGAATAGAAGAGGGCCCCTTCCCAAGACTACTCCCCATGTGCCCTTGGCCCTTCCGATCAAAATATTTAAAGCTGCACGACATACGCCCTCCAGGTTGTAAGAGTCGGGGGGATTTTTCTCCCTTCTCTTTCCCAACTCTCTCCTTTTGTGGGCCCTGGCGACATATCCTCTTTCAAGAGCTTCCCTTAAACCTGAGCCCCCCCCCCCCCTCCCGCTGAACCCTCTGCCTCCACCTGCAGCTGGGGAGGGGTGTGTGAATGGGGGAGGTGGAACGGGAGACTCCTGGATTCATTCATCTGCTGGGCAGGGAAGGGGCACCTGTGGGCCGAGTACTCCCCGAGGTGCCTTCGCTAGCCCTCTTTTCTCCAGCTGACCCCTAAGATGCTTTTTTGCCTTAACTCCTTCCCTTCTGAGCTGGGAAGCCTGCAAGCCTCCTGCCGGTGCAGACGGGGCTGGCAGGTCCAGTCAGAGCAGGCCAGCCAGGGAAAGGGGAGGCATGTTCTACAAGCTACCTTTACCCTGCCCAGTGCCATTCGCCTTACCGAAGGGGTCCCCGTCCTCCGCCATGGCGTTGATGCGCTTGTTGGCCAGGACTTGCACGTGCTTCCCGCTGGTGCGGCTGTAGAGCTGGTAGGTCCGGATAAGGCGGCGGCTGAGCTGATCCGTCACCAGGCTCTGCTCCCTCACATGCTGTGTAAAATTAGGTGAGGACTGAACAGTTACCTTTAGGAAATTGAAAAATACACAACACGCCATTATAATGCTACTCTGCCCAGGGGCCCGAGTGGCCCCCATCGCCCTGCATACCCCTCCACTGCCCCAGGCAGCCGGCAGGGGCTGGAGGATTCCCCCCAACATGCCAGCTCAGGCCACAACACCCCACCAAAGAAAATCGGGCAGCCTCAGCCTAACATGGACAGCCCGGAACGATCCGGACCTACCTGTCGGGACACACCCCGGGACTCCCGGCCAGCTCCGCACAGGGAGGCAAGCTCCCTGCCCAGCGCAACCCCCCCCCCCCCGCCCCCCCCCCCCCCCGCCTTCCTAGAAAAGCAGGGCGCTTGTAAGTAGGGAGGCAGCGCTGCCCGACCCCTGACATTTATAAAGACAAATTTACGGAGCAAATGTTGAGAGCGCAGAGAGCCTAGGCACCTGATCTTTCGGCCAGACCCGCCGCAAGTGTCCCCCGAGAGCCGCGGAAGAGTCCCTGCGGCAGTCACCGGCACTTGTGACAACGAACGCTCCCGGGCCCCAGCTCCCCCCTTCCTCGGCAGCCAGGTGTGGCTGGCCCTAGAGCTCCCCACCCACCCCAACCTGGCTAGAATGCACGGGAGAAAAGCGCTGGACTGCGAAACCTTGCGTTCGAGCCTCGCTGCACACTAGCTGTGTGACCTTAGGCAGGGCGCTCCCTCTCTGTTCCCTAGCTCCCTCCTCGGGGAAGTTCGGGGCTGGATTTCGAGGGTTTCTTCCAGCCCGGCCGCGCTGGCCGCAGGCTTGGTCCTCGGGCCCCTGCCCGACCTTGCCAACCGGCTGCCCCCGCCGGCCCGCCCGGGCCCCGCCGCCGCGCAGTGCGCCTTACCTGGGCTTGGAGGCAGAGAACCAGCAAGTGCAACAGCCTGTGGGAGACAAAAGCGGGTGGGAGAGAGAGAGGGCGCGGGGTGAGCGGAGAGGGCGCGGCGGCGCGGGCCCGGCGGGGACGAGGGGGCGGCGGCCGTACTCACAGGCAGCTCAGCGCCGAGCGGGGGCTGCCCATGGCGCGCGGCCCGGGGAGCACCAAGAGCCCCGGCGGGATCACGCCGGCCCGCGGGCGGCCGCGAGGGACGAGCAGAGGGCGGCGGCGGCCGACGAAGGCTGGGGCGCGGGAGGCGGGCGGCGGTCCGGACGCGGCTCCGCGGGTCCCGTGGAATGTCGAGCTCGCCGCGCCACGCCGCGCCGCGCCGAGTCGCTCTGCCGCCGCTGCCGGAGCCGGTGGCCGCTGGCTGCTCAGGAGCCGGAGCGGGCGGGAGGGTAACGGGCCGGCAGGGTGGGTGGGTAGGTGGGAAGGGAGGGGGAGGGGTGGGGGCGGGGGGCGCCGCACCGGGCGCGAGGGGGGAGCGCGGGGCGGGCGGCCGAAGCCCGCAGCCCCCGGCTGGGAGCTGGGGCCCGGACGCAGCCCGGGGCGGGGGCGGGGCGGACCGGGGCGGGGCGGCCGGCGGGTCTGGGATTGGGGGTCTGAGCTAGGGGAGGGGTCTGGGGACCGCGGGAGGGGCGGGGGCGGCCGGCGGGGGGCGCCTCCCCCCATCCCCGGCCTGACCCCTCGCGCGCTCTAGGGGTCTGGACCCGTGGGGATGGGGGCGCCTCGGGCTGGGGCTCCCCGGACCGCGGGGTGCCGCCGGGGTCGGAAGGTGCCGGGTCTCCACGGTGGGGCCCGGTCGGCTCACGCCTCAGGCTAGACAGCAGGTCTCCGAGCCACCTACTGTGTGCTTCGACCACGTGTGCCCCCTGGAAGTGGCCGCTGAAGCGGGAGTGAATGGCTGTGCGCTCGGCCTTCGGGCAGTGAGTGCGTGTGCGACGGCGACCCGACCCCACCACCTTCCTGCTGAGTAACCCTTCCTACCAGTGTCTGGTCTCTCCTGTCGCGCCGGTCTCCAAGAAGACCCTGAGAGCGAGAAATGTCCCTCCCTTATTATCACCATCACCCCTGCCTCAGTCCCACGTACACTAGCCTGAAGTAGCCACCTACGTGGGAAAAGAGCCCAGAGATCCCTGGAAGGACCCATTCGTGGCTGCCGCTCTCCCAGAGCAGCAGGAGGAGGGGGCAAAAATAACTCTGTCCCCTGCTTTTCCTGCGGAAGAGACTTGAATCCAGGCCGCCTAGTCTTTCCCTCTCAGGGTCTCATTACTTAAGCACTTAGGCATCTACACACCTACTGTGTGCTAGACATGGACTCGTGCTTGTTGTCAATTGTGAGGGGGGCCTGCCGAGAAAGGAGAAACCAAAGGAGGTAGGGACTTGTCTAAGCTTCTCCCAGCCCCTCATTGCTTCCCCCAAGGGGCTTCTGGAACCCCTGAGCCATGGCGCTTCCTTGGGAGCAGCTTGGGTGGGCAGAGCTGCCCTGGGACAGATATTTCTGAGAAGCAGGTGGGACCACTGATGCCCTGCGCAGCTGCTGACTCCACCTATGACCTCCCCTTCCCCACCGCCCCCACCTTATGTCCTTGGGGTTTGGACTGGAGGGGTTGGGGTGGTCCTGGAAGCCATTAGGCCAGAAGCAGGATGCAGCACAGCCAAGGTCTACCTCCCTCCCTTTTCTCTGCGCCCCACCTGTCCCTGTGCCCCACCCTTTCGCACTCCCAGCCATCATGCTAACCCTGAGCAATCCATAGATGGGAAAGCAGAGTCAGAGTGCTTGTCCCAAGACCTCATCCTCCCTCCAAGAAGGAGACCCCTTGAGCCTACGTGTTACCCACCTCCAGGAGTCTGTTCACTGCTGGTTCTTGCACACACAGACCTCTGGGCAAGGGCTGTCTTTTAGACCAGAACTTGCAGCTCATGGCACGGAGCTGGCCAGGGTTGTTCCGCAGTTGGTATTTGATGAATGAATAACGAAGAAACTGGCTGAGCATTTAGACCTCAGACCATGAGTGGCTTCCTCGGGAAGGCTTGCTTTTTCTCTCCCTACTACCCCCCTACCAACAGATTATAATCACCACTATTTATTGAGCACTTGTATCTGCTAAAGGCTGGACTTGCACTGTTTCCTCTCAACTAAGAGGTGAACCCATCACAAGGGAGACAGGTGAGGTGGGCTCCATTGGCCACAGCCCACACCAGCCCTTTTCCTCACGATGCTCCTTTTAGGGGCCTGCAGGCCACTTGCTGAGTGTCTACCTCCCCAAGTGTATTGCTTCAAACCGGCAGTATGCTCACCATTTTACCTTCATGCCCTGCACACTGTAGGCCCCTGAAAGTGTGTGTGTGTGTGTGTGTGTGTGTGTGTGTGTGTGTGTGTGTGATTGAGTCAATGGAGAGATGGAGAGCAGAGGGTGGGATGGGCCTTCTCCCTACCCGAGACCAGGCCCTCTGAAAAGTCTGATGAGAACAGCATGAAGCAGCACTCAGACAGGGGGCATGACAGTCCAGCCCACTCTTAGTGTGCATAGACCTGGAGCCACAACCAGACTCACTCTGGGGACCTGCCCTTCTCTGGAGGGAGGGTGGAGGCCAAGGCATCTGACTAGGGGTCCAACTCTGGTTCCGGAGCTCCCAGAAGGTTCTGAAGGCCTTGAGCTGAGCCTCAATGATCATAGGCCACCCTCCTCCCACCCCCAGAGGAGATGGGCATCCAGGCACCTTAAAGTGTGGAGGTCAAGGTTTTAGTACACTTTAGCCTCTATCAAGGGGCCTCTCTACAGGAAAGAATTCCTTTGCTTTTGGAGAACTTTCCCCCAAACTGAATATTCATCAATTTGGGAGAGTTCCTCTCTCCAAAAGTCTATGGCTTGAGGTGGGGGTGGGGAGGGGAGCAGATGGGGACACCCTCACATAGGGCGCCAGGTACTGTCCCATCAGCCCTGTGAGTGACAGATGCAAATATTCTGTCGGGGCCCCAGCAGGCCGCTGTGTCCCTTCCTCACTGCTTGCTCGCTTCCCGGCCAGCTCGCTCCTTCCTTTATCTTATCAAAGCCCCGTAATTACAATTGCTATTTTGTTTCCTCGAATCTGCAATCAGAGCTCCCTGGACCTGATGAGGGAGCGCCTGTCAACCTGATCGCTGAGTGACAGCCCGGCCACCTTTCCTGGCCGCCCCCACACTCCGCAAACACAAACACACACACACACACACACACACACACACACACACACCCTCGCCTCCTGCAAACACAAACACACACTCCTTGCCAACACAAACAGCCCCTCTCCGCAAACACTCCCTAGCGGGGACCCAAACACACACCTTCAGCCTCCTTCCAAACGCATCCCTCGCCCCCGGCCCACCCTGGGCCCCTCAAATCCACACCAGCCGGCGCGGGCTGCCTGGATTGAAGCTCATTCCTACTCGCGCCTCCTGCGCCCGGCGTTCAAAGCGCCGCGGACTCTCCACCGACTGTTCAAATGCAAATCGCCAAGACTGGGTTAAGCACTTCGCGTCTAGCCTGGGAGTCGTCTCCCTCGCACCCCAAATACAAGGCTGTCCGTCTTCCAGTGGTCTGCAAACCACGGTTTACACCTTCATCCCTCGGCGCTCCGAGGCCAAATTGAATTGGCAGTACTCCTACTGGGCGCTGAGCTGGCAGAAGGGGCATCGAGGAGAGGCGGGGGCGGGGAAGGAAAAAAACAGTCCCCAACTCAGTCCGCGGGGCTCCCCTTCGGGCCAGGAAACTCCTGGAAGGAAGGGGAAGGTGTGGACTGGGTCCCGACTGTGGGCAGGAGCGTGCTAGGAGCGGGTCTGGGCTGCAGGGAGACCCACCCAGGGAACAAAGATTACAGAGAGCACTCAGCGGCTTCACGGGCGGTAAATATCCGGGCGGGGCCACGCGCAGGGGGGTAGATGGGTTGATTGGGGAGGCTTCCCCCAGAGATGGCTTCTCTGCACTCAGCCAGTCTCCCGAGTTGGAGTCCCCAACCGAGCACATACCGAGGACTCTGGAGGTTATAGGCGACAGGAGGATGGGAAGGGCTCTAACAGGAACTCTTCTAGCGAATCAGTCGAAGAACGAATGAAGTCAGCCTCAGTGACTTACTCCTCGCTTTCTGCCTAAGCCTAGGCAGCCCCGATCAGTCACCTAGCCCCCGGCGACGCGGCGTGGGGAGCCGCACGGCCACACGTGATTTCAACGTCGCCCACCAGAGGGCGCCAGCTGCATTTCCCCCTCCCTCACGACCCCTGCCACAGGAAGGTGAATGGTCTCCAGCCTGGCTTGCTCTTCCACGCTGGTTCCTGATGTAAGCACCTCAGTTCTCCTGGAGAGGAGAAAGGGGCCTGCGACCCTGATCACTGCAACACAGAGAGAAATCACACCTTCCTTTATTCTTAACTTGAAGAAAAAGGGAGGTTAGAGCTTGAACCTCAGCTCCTCACCAGGAGTGGGGCAATCTACTCAGGGATGTGTTGAAGCTGGAATGCTTTTCCGTACTCTGGGACACTCTCTCCACTGTCTCCACACTGCCCCAATACCAGGCCCTTGGGGCTATCTAGGGATCCCTCCCGCTTGTTCACTCATTTGCCCAGCAGCCAGTGTGGGAGGGAGTAGGCCTGGCCCTGCCACCCCACCAGGCCCTGTAGTCTGTCCATCCTCAGCATGTCTGGCCCCAGGCTGTCTCAGGAGTTAACCTTTTGTTTGTTTGCTTGTTTGTGGGACATTGAAACCCCACCCACCCACCCACATCAACACAGCTGCTGAACTGCTGACCCCAGAATCAGTCACATACACACTAATGCTCACACCAAGTATCTCCCTTTCTCTTCCTGGCATAGCAACGACCAAACCTCAGAACACCTGATTACAGGCACCAGAGATTCCCCAGGCCAGGCGGTGTGCTGGGGGTCAGGAACCCCTCAGCCCAGGAGGTTGAATCCCAGGGGCCTCTCTCTGCCCCCATATGCCAGGCCACCCGGATTCTGGTTTCCCTGTCACCCAATCTGGCCAGCCCCCTCCATCTGGCCCCCGGAATCAGGTTTCTAAGGGCCCAGACCAGCTCAGAGACAGCCTGCAAGACTGGAAGGAGGAGCAAAGACTCGCCTCTCACCCCTCACAGGCTGTCTCAGGGCCTGAGCCCCCTCATGGGGCTAGGGATGCACATTCCTCGGACTGCTTAAGCCCCCTTATCTGCCCCCCTGCCCATCAGCCTGAGTGCTGACAGAGGCCCAGGCCCCTTGTTTGGATGCTGATAACCTCCTGGGATGGCCCTCCCCCACCTGTAGGGACTGAGAATGGGCTTGGTGTTGGGAGGTCCTCTTTTAGTAAGGCAGTTGGGGCCCAGGCCTGGCCTGGCCACTGGGGTCCTAGGGATAGAAGGATCCCACACTTCCTCACCTTCCCCAGGCCCAGGGCCACCCTCGGTGCTGCCACAGTGCCACCTGGTGGTCCCTAGGGGAATGCCACCCCAGCAGGTAAAGAAGCCACACAAATGAGTTGCAAAAAAAAACTCCACATCACTTTATTTCAACCTTTATCCAAAAATGTAAAAAGTATTAAAAATGTGTATTCCTGAGCTTCAGATGCTGACATCCAATCTCACAGGCAAGTGGGGAGACAGGGTCAGGAGAGAAGTTCAGAGCTCTTCCCACTCCTGGAGAAAAGGGAAGCCCCAGATATGGCATAAGATTAGAGAAACACCAGGGCCCTTATGAAGAATAGGACCACCCTCTCTCCAAGCACCAGCCCAAGACCACCCCCTACCCACCCACCCATCCCTCCTCTTCAACAGAGAAGACACATTTAAATTTCTTGAAACTTGTACAGGAACATAGTACATGGCACATGTGGCAGGCAGCTAGGTGACCTGAGGAGAGCAAACAAGGGGTCAGCATCAAGGCCATGTTCACCTACTCCTGCCCCATCCCAGACCTTGCTGGACACACTTCCCCCCACTCACCAAGGCTAGGGCCTGCCCCTCTGCTTCTTGGCAGGCAGGATGGGACACAACTCCGCCTCCTCCTCCTCACTCCCTTCTTCTTCACTCTCTTCCTCAGAAACGTCATTGCTTATAGTAACTAGTGGATACATGAGCAGTAAAAGAGGAGGTTAAAGCCAGACCCCCTTCATACCACATGTCATTTATTCATGCCCTGTGGTGCCAAGGACCCTGACCTTCCAGAGCTTATGGTCTAGGTGGGAAGAACCTCGGATACTAAATTAGAGATGACAAAAAGCCAAGAAGACCACATTAGTGTAGGTGGAAGAGCTGAGACAGGTTTCATGCAGGAGGGAGGCTTAAGTAGGACAGAAAGTGGAGGCAACATCACACATCGTCTGGATGGGAGCTCCGCTAGGAGATAAGGAGGACGGGGAAGGAGTGGGGATGGGGGCGGTGAGGAGAGACCTGATGGCAGAACCCACTGGAGACAAAGGAGAGGACTCTCACCAATCTGGTGCCTCCCAGTGATGCGCACAGGGCCAGAACCTGACTTGAGGCGGAAGGTTACAGGTGGCTGGAGCTGGAAGTCATCCAAACTGAGCTGGAAGAAAGACAAAGATGAAGGCCTGGCCATCCCATCTTGTGATGAGTCAGTCCTTGGGTCTGCAATTCCTAACCACCACCACTATCACTACCACCACGGCCACCACCTCAGCATATGGCCAGGCAACTCACCATGGGTTGGCAGGACAACTTGAGATTGGCCACAGGGACTGCAATCTCCTGGTGGTCATGATTCCTGGCCACGACTTCTACCACATTACACTCATCTTTGGCCCCCTCGGTGAGGCAGAGCTGGGGAGAGTACACAGGTTCTTGGGGTTTCCCCAAGCAAGGACTGACACCACAAGTGGAGGCATCTACCCTACGGTTTGCCCCACCCCAGTGGTACCCGGATCACTCACCCAGGAAAGCCACCCATGTGGGAGTTAGGCAGAGGAGGGAATTCCCAGTAAAGGAATTGGGGTGACGGTTGGAGGGCCCCAAGTTGCCTGCTCAGGTCCAGCTATTCACCACCACCACCTTTCCCCACCCCTCACCATGGTCAAAGCCAGCACATGCTCCGAATCATCCTCTTCCTCTACCTTGAAGGTGAAAGAGCGGGTGTGGCCGGAGAGCTCACAGCCTGGAAGAGGTAACAGTGTGAATGTGCCTGAGTGTGCGCGGGGGGTGTTCCACCAAACCTTGTCACGTGTAGCCGTGGTGCTACCGGCCATTTACGCACTCACTTCTCAGAACACCTGGGGCGCTCTGCCCTGGGCCCCGCCGGGCACATCGGGGGCAGCAGTCGCGCCATCCGCTCCCGCTTGGGCTGCCGCGCACGGGGCCCCCTCCGCCTCAGCCCACGTCGTGTACTTATCTGCATTCCTGTTCAGCCCTGCCCCTGACCGCCCTAGCACCACCCTCGTCCCCTCCTTTCCTCAATACCGAAGAAAAAACTGTCCATAGTGACCGGAGCTGGGACCCGCAGACTCCCGACCCCTCCGGCCCGGCATCGGCTCTCCTGACTCAGGAACGTTAACGCGGCGGCGGCGCCGGCGGCCATGCTGCTAGGGCCGTCTGGAGACTCCGCCCCCGACACGTCTAAAGCGGGGGACTCACCGCAGGTTCCGGCCCCGCCCTTTAAAGGAGCCGCTGGCACAGAGTGGGACAGAGGCGCGACCGGTCCAAGGGCCTTCTCCCCTGGCAGCCCGCGGCCTCTGGTCAGACCTGTGTGTCGGGACTGCAGGGAAGTATCACACAAGCATGGATTTCTTAATGTTAACGTCGTTCCGCACTTCCAGGACAACGGCTCTTTGAGGGCGGCTCCTGCCTCCATTTTCTCCAGCTCCTCGCACCCTCTGCTGTTTCCACGCCCCAAACCAGGGCAAGTTTTCGTCAAAGGGAGAATAGATACAAAAATGGAAATTTTTCCGGGACTCCTGGGTGGCTCCGTCGGTTAACCGGCCGCCTTCGGATCAGGTCATGACCTCACAGGTCGTGGGCTCGAGCCCCATGTCAGGCTCTGTGCTGACAGCTGGAGCTGGAGCCTGTTCTGGATTCTGTCTCCCTCTCCTGCTCACTCTCGCTCTCAGAAGTAAATAAAACATTTAATAATAAAAAAAAAAAAAAGGAAACCTTTCCAATTCCCTTAGTAAAGGCAAGTTTTAAGGCAGCTTTTTTCTCATAAAAGCAAAGGAAATCGCTACTCGCCTTTCCTCCAAGCAAGGTGAGGCTCCTGAAGGAAGACTTTTCACCCAGGGCTATTTTCTACTAGAACCATGGAACCACTCGGCCCTTTTCCTAGTCGGCTTCTATGCTTCCAGCTCTAACGCCCTGAACTTCACTACCCAGAAGGCCCATTTTTATTGAGCTAAATATGCTGGCTGGAGGCTGGCGCTTGATAGCAAAGGATGTTAGCTTCGATGTGCAGCTAGCGGCTACTTCTGGCAAACACACTTTGGAGCTTCTAATTACCAATCGGCCCAGAACATCCTTCCACCTTAAGAGTACTAAGTCCCATAATTTGGGCAACTCCCCCACCCCTAATTCTCACCTTCTGACAGAAGAATCAAATCAGGCAAACTGTGTTCCTTATCCTACTAGATGTTGGGAATTCATTCAAACTAGCGGCCCTAACTCACACCCAGGATATAACTGTGGGAGGAGGCTGGCTTGGGCAAGAACTAGTTTTCCTTTTTTACCTTGCCATGAGGAAAATCTGTAAGTCTTTTACTGGAGATAGAAATGGGAAGGTGCAGCCCCTAACTCGCAATAGCTATGGAAGATGCTTGTCAGACATAAACACATGAAAAGGTACAGGGCAGAAACAGGAAGTAGACAGTACACCACCACACATATTCACTTCAAGTTTTATTTTGCCTCTTGCATGGTCTTCAGATAATTTTACAGTTCGTTTTCTACAGGAACTGAGCTGTGATCTGAACAATCAATGAAATGTCATTCCAACCTTAATAAATATTCATAACCATAGAAGAGAGCATAGCACTTTACCATCCTAGAGTGATGAAGGTACAGGCCTGGACATATGTTTCATGGTTAGCATCTGTGACCAGACCAGCCAAAATGATTATTATAAGCCAAGATAAAACCACAAGCAAACTTGCTAAAAATCCTGATTCCATAGATGGACACTGAAATCCTCCGAACAAATGATAGAATTGCCCACTATAGTACACAATGTACCTTAAGAGAAAACCAAGTGACATTAAACTGTTTTAAACAGTATCTTGTAGAGATCTTCCCTTCTATCAGTTAAAGGTTTCTACCCTGAAAATAAAGAGGCCTCCTGCCTCCTCTCCGTTCATCTTACCAACTCAGTGCACACTCACAGGCCCTGGTTGAAAGTCACTAGGTACCACTAGGTACAACGCTTTATGATTCAAAGCCCATACAGATGGAAGGAAAATGCCTTTTCCTTGCCCCTCCCACCTCAGCTCAAAGTAAAACAGCTGATAATGAAACTACAGGGAAGTGAGATAACAAAATACTGTTAGGAATCCATGGAGAAGTCAGCCAGCCATGATGAAAACAATGAATCCTCCAGAGAATACCTGCTAACCTCATGCTCAGAACCCCTAAAAATACCAAATCTAAATTAAAATACATGGAGCTTTCAGAATCTGTGGTTAAAAGGAAAAAGGGTAACCTTAATTACTGGTTAAAGTGTGCTCATTGTTTCTCTTAAAAATCAGATACAAACATGCATGAATTAAAGACTCTGATTTAATAAAACCAGTTGTAACAGGTCTTGAAATTAAAGGACAACTGATCTCTGGGCAAATGGGACCAGTAAGTCCCTGAACCCTACTTGATGTCAAAACTAACATTTCACATGCTGACCTGCATTGAGGTTAATTTCCAGAAGTGACTGCACTTTGCAAGACTTGAGTCCCATGAAATTAGGCTCTCATACCCAAAGTGGTCATGGCCTAGCCCTAGGTGGGCGGCACTCTAAAAACAATAAAACTTTAAAGAAAAAAAAAAAAAAAAGACAAAAGTAAAGAAAATCCACCTTCCACTAATGTACATTATTCAAAGTGCGCCATCCTGAACCACACCCTTTTTCAAAAGGAAAAAGAATTACAAAAACAGTGAACACAAAGGATAGTCAGGTTACAGCTAGTTTATATACAAAAAAATTTACAAGTCTGCCATTTTTAGGCTTTTGCCACAAACAACTGCACATTTGTCCCTACAAAGCACAACATGCCTGAACCAATGGTCATTACAAGAGACAACTGGCCATGGCTTTACAAAGAGCAGGAAAACTGCCCAAAATTAAAATCATTTATTCTGCTTACACTATGCCACAACCATCCCACTTGGAATCTCTACTCTGAAGCCTCTGAAACCCACTAAATCTTTCTCATCTCTGCCATGTCTCCAAAGAATGAAAGACATTTCATCCAGTAAGCCAAGGAGGATGAAAAATGATTCTGATTACTCTTAGGTGAGAAATGCAACCACGCTGGATGCAGAACACAGTGCTGACTACATTTATTGAAGACCTCCTCCCTATAAGCCCACATAAGAGGTCTTGGCACCTAACACAAGACCCAAAAAGGAGGCCCACATCTGTTTCAGAAAGGATTTGCATCAATACTATCTTCCAACCAATGAGTAATCTCAAAGTGTGATAGGTGAGTTTTACATAGTCTTCGTTTCCAATCCCAATTGGCTGATTTTTTGCCATTCCAGAGGCTGAACTGTATGAAGACCCCAACCACCACCCTCCAGGTGAAGTTCAGAGACTTTCGGACAGTTCACAGTGCCAACAAATTTCACAGGCTCCGACCAAGTATAACCACATCCTTTGGAAATCCTTCCATTTTTGCAATTTCAAAACAGCCTAACTTGCTGTAAAATTCCAGAATTCTTTTATCATCTGGTCTCACTTCACAGAAAGCCCCCCGGGAGCCTAGAAATAAAACAAATATTCAAATGTAAATGTCAATTGGAATTATAGATAGGAATTGTGATCACTCTTTAATATATTTCAAATAGGTGACAGGAGGAGCTTGCCTATACCAATCCCTAAATTTCATACCACAATTTAAAACAAAAATTTTTTTTTGGTTTATTTATGAGACAGAGACAAAGCATGAGCAGGGGAGGGACACAGAGAGAGAGAGGGAGACACAGAATCTGAAACAAGCTCCACAGGCTCTGAGCTACCAGCACAGACCCCGATGTGGGGCTCAAACCCACAGACCGCGAGATCATGACCTGAGCCGAAGTCAGACACTTAGCCGACTGAGCCACCCAGGGGCCCCCATACCACAATTTTTTGTTTGCTAGCTTGAATGTGGGAATTATATTTCAAATTATCAAACTGTACACCTTAAATATATGCAGTTCTTGATTCTCAAAAATACCTCCATTTAAAAAAATTCAACTGTTTGTGAAACTCCCCTAGAAAATCTTTTGGGGAAGAGGATGTAATAAGAAACCCCAATGCAAAAAGTACCTCTGTTTAATGTCTTAATATAAAGTACCTTCAAAGAGCCCGCAGGGCAAAGGCCATTTCAGTCTATATCACAAGCCAATATAACCAGAATATGTTGTATATTCTAAGACATACCTCATAATAACTGCATGATTCAGTTCCAAGCACAACACTGAGAATTATACTATCTTCAAAGAGAGTTGTTTAAATTATTCCACAAGAGGGATACATACCACTGACTCAACTGATACAAAAGATGCGACAGGAAGTGCATTTCCATGTATCAACAGCCCTCTAAGGAGGTCTCAAACAAGCTGCCCATTTTTGTATTGCCCAAGGGCTAAAAATAGTTTACATCCTTTAAAGGCTGTGTAAAAAAGAGTATGTAGGGGCAACGGGCTGGCTCACTATATAGAGCATGTGACTCTTCATCCTGGGGTCATTAGTTTAAGTCCCACATTAGGCACAGAGGTTACTTAAAAAAAAAAATTAGGAGCATCTAGCTCTTGATTTTGGGTCAGATCATGATCTCATGGTTTCCGAGTTCAAGCCCTGCATCAGGCTCGTGCTGACAATATGAAGCCTACTACGGATTCTATCTCCCTCTGTCTCCGCCCCAACCCATGCTTGCCCCCTCTCTCTAAATAAATAAGTATATTTGAAAAATTAATGCATGGTCGGGGGGACGCCTGGGTAGCTCAGTCAGCTGAACATCTGACTTCAGCTCAGGTCACGATCTCACAGTTCGTAGGCTTGAGCTGTGCATTGGGCTCTGTGCTGATTGGTCAGAGCCTGGAGCCTGCTTCGGGTTCTGTGTCTCCCTCCCTCCCTCTCTGCACGCGCCGGCTCATACTCTACACTCTGACTCTAAGAGATAAATAAGCATTAAAAATCTTTTTCAAAAAAAGATTAATGTATGGAATTTAATTTAAAAAAGAATATGTAAGGGTGCCTGGGTGGCTCAGTCGGGGAAGTATCCGACTTCAGCTCGGGTCATGATCTTACTGTTCATGGGTTCAAGCCCCGCACTGGGCTCTGTGCTGACAGTTCAGAGCCTAGAGCCTGCTTCAGATTGTGTCTCCCTCTCTCCTTGCCCCTCCCCCACTCATGCTCTCTCTCTCAAAAATAAAATGTTAAAAAAAAAGTTAAAAGAGAATATATAATTAAAAACTGTATGTGGCCATTAGAGTATAGAATATTTATTATCTAGCCATTTACAGAAAAAATTTTCATACCACGAATATAAAGCAAAGTTATTTCTGAAGGTTTAGAAAACACTCAAAAAAATTTGGCAACGTGGGGCGCCAGTGTGGCTTAGTCGGTTAAGTGTCCAACTCTACTTCAGCTCAGGTCATAAGCTCACAGTTTTTGACACTGAGCTCCGCGTCGGCCTCCACGCTGAGAGTGCCAGACCCTGCTTGGGATCCAATCTCTCCTCCTCTCTGCCCCTCACTCGCTCACCTGTATGCTCTCTCTCAAAATATATAAATAAACTTGGGGGGAAAAAAAAGGCAACTCTGTATTCCTTTTTTTCTTATTTTTTTCAAAGTAGGCTTTACACCCAGCGAGGAGCCCAGCACTGCGCTTGAATTCACAACCCTAGGATTAAGGCCTGAGCTGAGACCAAGAGTTGGACGCTTAACTGACGAACCCACTCAGGCGCCCAGCAACTATGCATTCCTAAATGAAGCTTCTTTTGAAGGTTTATTTTTCAATTATCACAGTGAGTCTCCTGGCAAAATAAATTTAACCTCATGTGTTCACTTCTCATTTAAATAGGGCTCAAAATAAGCATTCATAGTGTAAAAGAGCAGCATTTTCCAAAGATTAATACACATGCAATTCTTACATGACTAATTATTCAGAAGCCAAACCATACATGGTGGGGAAGGGAATGCAAGTTGACTGTAATTCACTTCTTTCTTTTTATCCTGTCCCCACCTAGCCCAAACACCAGCAGCAACTACACAAGTATGTACTCACCATTAGCCTTCAGTGAAGACAGGAGGCAAGCCATCATGCTTTTGGCTACACTTGGGTCAGTTACTTTTTTGTGAATATCCATCTTTATGAGAGAAGGGAAGTTGGCAAGGAAAGTTTCTGGCAACACTTCCTGCTCTTCATGGAAACTCAACATTATTTTCTGTAAAAATTTGAAAGACTCTCTTGATTTTCAGTAACTCACTATATATCTATGTCCCAACTACAGAACCCAGCAATAGGAAAAGGAAAGCAACATTTAGTAACTCTTCCAGTCGTTATATACTTATGAGATTAAGAATTAATTAGCTTCTATTTCTAGCTGAAGCATGTTCACTTTTAAAACCATTTGTCTGAATGTAATGTGGTATCCTGAATTAGATCCTGGAACAGAAAAGGACAGTAATGGAAGAACAAGTGAAAAGTGTGGGGTTTATAGTAATGCACGAAAGCTGGTTTCTTAAGACTTGGACAAATGTACGAAATGGGTGAGAGGGGTGCCTGGGTGGCTCAGTCGGTTAAGCGTCCAACTTCGGCTCAGGTCAGATCTCCCAGATCGTGGGTTCAAGCCCCGCATCAGGCTCTATGCTGACAGCTCAGAGCCTGGAGCCTGTTTCAGATTCTGTGTCTCCCTCTCTCTCAGCCCTTCCCCCACTCACGCTCTGTCTCTGTCTCAAAATAAACAAACTATAAAAAAAAATTAAAAAAAAAAAATGGGTGAGAGGTAACAAAGGAATTCTGTATTATGTTTGTTAAATCTAAAAATATTCAAAATTTAAAAATTGTTGTTTGTATTGCTTGCACAAAAATGTGAAAGTAAAAAGGGTTATAGTAGACACACTGGTCATTCTTTCTATGTTCCTATGCTGAAAACTGTAATTATCAGATATGAAACAGTAATGTATCAACAGCTCAATCACCAGCATGCTGTAGTTACTATCTGCGTAATTACAAGTAAGTGAGGCCACTCCACACAGCCTCTTACTATACAGCCATCTAGTGAGAACAGAAGTCCACTGGTATGGGAGAGAGAACTTCAAAAAAGGGTAAGAGGAACAACATGGAAGAAAAAGACAAATTTCACAAATGAAAGAGTCCAAATATTTATCTAAAAGTATTTAATGAGTATAAACATTATCAAGAAGGAACTGCTTTTTTAAAATGAGTATGCTAAAATAAAATGCATATGCTGATGCATAAATCAAAATCATAAATTATAAAAGAAAAGTTCACTGAAGTTGGGACAGGGCAGACATATGACAAGAAGTGCTCCTATCTCCAAACAGGACTCTCAAGGCAGCTCACCTCTATTCTTTTTATTTTTTATTACAATGAGAAATACATCACTGAGAAGGCAAGTGTGTGCCCTACAACCAAGCAAATGAAAGATTTTAATTAACTTCCTGAATACCCAAAGAAGAGACCATTTAAGTTTGGTACTTCCACAACAGAGGGGAAAAAAGGTTATTTGTCTATATTGTTTTTTACTTGAGGAGTATTAGAACAATGCCTCCAAATTAAAAAACAAAAAACTCTTAATGCTGAGGAACAATGGAAAATGTCATACTTAAGAATAAGTAATGGGATGCATAGGTAGCTCAGTCAGTTAACTGTCCAATTTTGGCTCAGGTCACCATCTCACAGCTTGTGAGTTCAAGCCCCGTGTCAGGCTCTGCGCAAATAGCTCGGAGCCTGGAGCCTGCTTCGGATTCTGTGTCTCCCTCTCTCTGGCCCCCTGCCCTGCCCCTGCTTGTGCTCTCTCCTTCAAAAATAAGTAAACATTAAAAAGAAAGGGGGGGGGTGGCGCCTAGGTGGCTCAGTCAGTTAAGCGTCCGACTTTGGCTCAGGTCATGATCTTGCGGTTCGTGGGTTCAAGCCCCATGTAGGGCTCTGTGCTGACAGCCAGCTCAGAGCCTGGAGCCTGTTTCAGATTCTGTGTCTCCCTCTCTCTCTAACCTTCCCCTACTCATACTCTCTCAGAAATAAATAAAACATTAAAAAATTAAAAAAAAAAAAAAAAAAAGAGTAAGTAGTAAGAGGGGTGCCTGAGTGGCATAATCAGTTAAGCATCCAACTCTTTATCGCAGTCATCATCTCACAGTTCATGAGTTCGAGCCTCGCATCAGGCTCTGCGTAGATAGCACAGAGCCTGCTTGGGATTCTGTCTCTCTTTCTGTTTCACCCCAACTGGAGCACTCTCTCTCTCTCTCTCTCTCAAAATAAATAAAATTTAAAAATTAAAAAGAAAAAAAGCAGCAGTAAGAATTCTTGTCTATAGAAAATTTGGAAAGCAATGACATTTTTTTGAGAGCGCACACACAAGAGCGGAAAAGGAACAGAAGGATAGAGAGAATCTTACACAGGCTCCATACTTAGCATGTAGCCTGATAAGGGGCCAGATCCCATGACTCTGGGACCATGACCTGAGCTGAAATCAAGAGCCAGACACTCAACTGACTGAGCCACCCAGGCGCCTATTGAAAGTACTGAAATTTTACGACATGTCTGCTTACTTTATCTTAGTAAGTACTTTAAGGAAAACGATCGTAGTACAATTCTAAACCTATTACCTCAGCCTCGGAGAGTTCTTTGTCACCATTTGGCTTGGTATACTTCTCCTGCATGAAGGGGATCCAGGAAATTTTACATTTTTTAATGAAGGGGGTCACATCTACAGTGCCCAAGGCATAGCCACATATGCCATCTTCGTCTTCTAGGACAAAACAGTAATCCAGGCTAAGGGAAAGCAGTCCTCCTACTAACCTGCTCAGAAGAAAAGAGGGCAGAATGAGTTTTTAACTCAAAACTTTAGACTTCAGTGACGTAAAGCCTTAACGTATTTGAATGGCAACCTATGGAAATTACATTTGGTTTAAGAAAAAACCAAAAATACACATGTATTAATATTCAGATTTTATTAAAACTAAAGTAGAATTTCTAGAAAACTTTATTTCTAGTCATCACCTCCCCTTAACCTGATAAACCTGGCTATGAAACATTACTCCCAAATCCAACAAATCCAAATACTTCATCACATACTTGTCTCCAATAAGGTCAGGCTGACTTTGAAAAGGTAAACCCACTCCATCGTCATACATTTCTCTGCAAATCTTGTACACGGAAGCCTGAAAATATAATCTAGTTAAGCAACACATCAAGCAAAATCTCAACAGAATTTAACAATAGGACTCAGTGAGTCACACTGGACTTCTAGGACAGGGAATAACAAAATTCCTGGCCTGTCATAAATACCCCCTCTGCTTTGTTAAATATTTATTCACTGACTTGTAAAATCAGTAGAAAGCAGCATGAGAATTATTTCAAAGGAGATGGTTTTAGGCAGTTAAGTAGTGGATTCAAAATGCTGCAAACTATGCTGTGGAGCCCCTCTCAGTTTTGTATACGTCCAAAAATTTTTAAACATGTCAATGTCAACAGGCTTGCTGTTTCCTGGAGCTGATGGTCACAGCCAGTAAATACTTCACAAATGAAAATTATAAAATATTAACAATAGAGAAAATCAGCCACAGACTACATACCGTTTGGACATACCCTAAATACATTTCAGCTTATTTTCATAAATGAGGACTTAAGTGACTTAGCTCAAAATGCTATTAAGTCTAACTTCCTTATTAGGTTCTCCCTTAAATATCAACCCTCGTGTGTTCAATGTTTCAGTTAACTTTCTCTACCTAAAGCTCCTATTTGAAGGTACCGAACAGATTCTTTTAACCAGGGAGTTCAATGGAAACTTGTAAGTGAGCACCATAACCATATACCAAGTTGGTAGGTAGACAATTACCTCATCTTTAGGAAAATATGGTCTGATAGTATAAACTTTGGAGGTAGGAGTCAATGGGGGTGGTTGAAAAAAGAGATCATTTGCCCCATCAATTGGCAGCAAACGCTGTGGGAAGAAACAAAAGGAGATGGATTAGTGTTGGGAAGATATCCATTTCTTTAAATGGGTGTGCACTGCAGATTACCAACTTAACATTAACTGGCTACTGCAGGCAGACCTAAAGAAGAGGGGTGTACTATGCTTTACTAAAATAAACACCTCTTTGCTGGGGGAAGGGGAGGCTTCTGAATAGAAATTACCCAAATGGAGTTACATAGCTTTAGTGGCATATTAATGGGGATTTAAACTTATAGTAAAAACAAAAAAAACAAAATAAAAAAAATCTATTCCAGTATCACAATTTTTTTTTTTAAACCAATCTCATCTAGACCATCTCTGTACTAAAAGATGGCAGAACAGAATGTCAGGAGGAGAGGTTTGGTCTGAAGAGGGTTATCTGTCCAGGAGACGCTTTATCCCCAAAGCAATGCGCTTCAGTTTGCTGTGCGCAGCAGAGCACCTGTTGGGGGGAGAAAAGTAGAGCACCTGAAAAGTCCATGAACAAACTCCAAACCAAAAATGTTTCTTATTTTGTTCAAATGTTCATTAACAGATTGTTCTTTCGAATACAAGTTTTATTTGTACAATAATTGGGAAAGTATCCAAAAGCCCTTTCACCATTCACTTGCATAATTATTCATCCTTTTTGCTCATGGAGTTTCCACTGGCAGACAAGCATGCGCGCATTGTGCATTGCGGGCGCAGATTAAAATGGTGTGCGACCTGCAAAGAAACAATGTGAAGTGTATACCTAGAGCCGCTGCGCTTCGCAGGCGCGGGGGGAATTGGCAGCATCTCCTTCAGAAATTACTGTGAAAGAGGAGGAAAATTTGATTTAAAATCCAGCTATGTAACTAAATTGAATTTGGGACTAGAAAGCCTTCGGCAGACCAATCCTTCCAGCCATCTGATGCGCAACATAAGGTTTCTCATAAAACAAAGAAAATGTCAATTCAGTTGTGAATTCATATTGATACCTGGAACTCTCCTGCTAGACCACCTCTAAAGGCCCAGGGTTCTTGGTCTCCAATTAAGAACTGTGCTGAAGAATGACTACGACACCCTGTTGAGATCAGATCCAAGCGGAGAACGTTACGAGAAAGGGGATTTCCTGGGGTCTCAAACGTCCAACAAACTAACAAACACTTTGTGGAAATAGCTCTCTTAACAATAATAATCCAGGGTTTCAGGACAAGGCTGTGATAATAGTTTTTTTTAATTTGTGATGGAATTTCAATACTGATGTTTTTTTCCTCTGATTCATGAATAATCACTGTTAAGAATTCTCCTCTTTAATTGTTGGAAGAAAAGTCAGTTTTAAGTCTGTCTGGGTCAAGTTTGTAATATTCCCTGGATACGGCTATAAGTCAAGCCAGCTGTTTGCTCTGTTGTAAAATCACAGTAATTATAAAAGTGAAATGAATGAGATAGATAATGAGACATTTTATTATCACAGCCCATGAAGGAACTAAACCTGTCTGAAGTCACATTTTACATTATGAGGAAGGGTACAGGAAGGGAAAAAGGGGAAGGGGGAGGATTAATCTTGTCAGAAAACTAAGGTCAGCAGAATAAATACAAGAAATTGTTCAGTAGGTTGACGTCAAAACACAATGAAAACTTTATTTTTTTTAACAAGGACAATCCAATTTAGACGTGGCTAATAATTAACAGCAGTCGGACAAATTCTGAGCACTAAGGAGAGCCGACTGTTGCTCCTAATTTATCCAGAGCTAAGACATACTTTTTCTTAAAAGTATGATAGTATTTGGTTCCTCTGACTGACCATTATAATTTTTACAGTGCACTGAACACAGATGTGGAGTAACAGGATTTGAGGTCCAGAAGTCAGCATTAAGATCACCACATAACCAACCTCAGAGGCAATAAAGGAAGCTAACAAGAAATAGTTAAAATATTTGTGGAGGCCAAATCAAAACCACCTGCCTAGTCTTCTGACAAGATAAAGCAGCGCAATATAGTTCTTTTCCATTTGAAGACAGCATTCTACCTCCTGTTCAAGTTAACAGTCTCATCAGTACAGGATATAGTGTGCTAGTCAGACAGTCCCAAAGCAAACCAATTTTTTTGTTCACAATTCAGGCCCATTAAGAGATTATACCCAGGTCTGTCATTTTTTCGGGGTAGGGGTACTTTAAGAAAACATACATAGTATGTAAATTTGTAAAATATGAAATAGGGTCAAAATTTAGGCTAAGAGAACCTGCCCCATTCCATAGCTCAGTGTAAATATACACTGCAGGAAAAAAAACTATGCTCTCAAACTTTAAGATCAGCCAATTTCCCCTACCCCCCCACTTTGAGACTACAACATAACTAGCACTTCCAACTATTACAATAAAAAGCTGCATGTACGAAGAGCTGTATAAATGAAAACATGGTTAATGCCTCAGTCGCTGCGCAAACGTGACTTCAGTTCGTGCCTACTGCCCTTAAATCTGAGCTACCTCACAGATAGACCTTTCAATTTAAACTAATTAATCATGACGCGCTGTGAACATCTGCCGCTGTCCATCCAATAGTAGTAGACACTTGTGCTGAGGATTCTCCCATCTGTACACAATGGGGAAGAAGATAATAGAAGTCATTAGTAATCAAAAGTACTGCACAGCCACATTCTTTAAAGGACTGAATGCCAGCTGGACTGGAGAGAGAAGGAAAACAAAGGGCTCTAATCAGTAACTCCCTGATATTACTACAGATCCATGAAAATACTCTCCTTGTTGTGAGCTTTTTGTAAAGCTATGTGGATGCCAAGATAATTATTTTAAACTTCTAAGAGACTCTGAACTTGAGATATCTGTACAATAGCTATCTACACAATTTGGGAAAGCTGCCCCTGTAATTGCACAGTACAGAAGTAAAATCCGAGGGTAAAGATAAATGATACTGTATATAATCAAGAATTAAATTTTTAACAATTCTTGACTTTAAAAATGAGTATCTAGTGTTTTAAATAATACTTTCCCAAGCTCAAGAATCCAGATTTCAGGTTGGAAACTTAAGATTTAAATCCCTGTGAGAAATTATAACTCCTCGGCCAGAAGCCTGGAAAGCAAATGCTGTCACCCAATAAGCAATGTAGAGGTATTTCCTGAGCCTCAAGGCAGATATCATAGAAAAAAAGGGGTCTTGGAACCTTTTAGCAAGAGGTCAAAATTCTTTCTTCTAGGGGTACCTGGATGGCTCAGTTAAGCCTCCATCTCTTGGTTTCAGCTCAGGTCATGATCTCACAGTTCATGAGTTCAAGCCCTACACATCAGGCTCCGTGCTGACAGTGTGGAGCCCGCTTAGGATTTTCTCTTTCTCCCCCCTCTCTGCCCATCTCCTGTCCTTGCGCACACAAGTGCGTGCACGCTTGCTCTCTCTCAAAATAAACTTTTAAAAAATTCTTCTGGGGTCCCTGGGTGGCTCAGTCGGTTAAGCATCCAACTTTGGCTCAGGTCATGATCTCATGGTTCGTGGGTTCGAGCCCCACGTCAGGCTCTGTGCTGACAGCTAGCTCAGAGCCTGGGGCCTGCTTCAGGTTCTGTGTCTCCCTCTCTCTCTGACCCTACCCTGCTCATGCTGTCTCTATCTCTATCTCAAAAATAAATAAAACATTAAAAA